>NC_065444.1:26030685-26773598 GCF_917563875.1 Diabrotica virgifera virgifera | reverse complement strand
TATCCATATATGATAATTTCGATATACAGGGTGTAACAAAAATACATGTCATAAATTAAGTCACATATTCTGGGACCAAAAATAGTTCGATTGAACCTACCTTACCTTAGTACAAATATGCACACAAAAAAAGTTACAGCCCTTTGAAGTTACAAAATGAAAATCGATTTTTTCCGATATATCGAAAACTATTAGAGATTTTTAAATGAAAATGGACATGTGGCATTCTTATGGCATGAACATCCTAAAAAAAATTATAGTGAAATTTGGGCAGCCCATAAAAATTTTATGGGGGTTTTGTTCCTTTAAACCCCCCCAAACTTTTATGTACGTTCCAATTAAATTATTATTGTGGTACCATTAGCTAAACACAATGTTTTTAAAACTTTTTTGCCTTTTAGTACTTTTGGATAAACCAGTTTTAATCGAGATGCGGCTTCATTTTTAATATGTTTACATACAAATTTTATGGGGGGTTTGTGCCTTTAAACCCCCCAAATGTTTGTGTACGTTACAATTAAACTATTATTGCTGTACCATTAGTTAAACACAGTGTTTTTAAAACTTTTTTGCCTCTTAGGATTTTTCAGATAAGGCACCTTTTATCGAGATGTGGCTTCTTTTTTAATATGGTTCAAAGTATACCTCAAACTGTAATTCATAAATAAATTTTCATATTATTACCGTCTCTAAGATCGTACTTAACAGTACACAAATATGGGGTGGATTTGACAAAATATTCAAAATATCTCAAAAAAAACTAACTGTTCGAAAAAGTACTAAGAGGCAAAAAAGTTTTAAAAACATTGTGTTTAACTAATTGTGCCACAATGATAATTTAATTGGAACGTACACAAAAGTTTGGGGGGGTTTAAGGGAACAAAACCCCCATAAAATTTTTATGGGCTGCCCAAATTTCACTATAATTCTTTTTTAAGATGTTCTTATCATAAGAATGTCACATGTCTTTTTTCAATAAGAAACCTCAAACAGTTTTCGATATATTGAAAAAAATCGATTTTTATTTTGTAACTTCAAAGGGCTATAACTTTTTTTAGGTGCACATTTGTACTAAGGTAAGTTAGGTTCAATCGAACTATTTTTGGTCCCAGAATATGTGATTTAATTTATGACCTGTATTTTTGTTTACAACAAGTAATAAAACAACAAATGGGTGTAGAGGGCACTATAGTTGAGGATATTGAAAGAAAACAGCTCATATGGTATGGGCATGTGAGCCGAATGGGGGACGAAAGATTGCCTAAAAAAACTATGATGTGGCAACCCCCAGAGAAGAAAAAACGAGGACGACCACCACAGAGCTGGAATCTGGGAGTTAGGAAAGCGATTAGCGCTCGAAATCTAAATGAAGACCTAACTCAGGACAGAATACAGTGGCGATTGGGAGTCGGACAACGTCGTAAGACGTTATAAAACCGAATATATATATATATATTTATATATATATATATATATATATATATATATATATATATATATATATATATTTTTGTTACACCCTGTAATGGTAGGTACATTATTTGCGTGGTTTGAAATAGTTTATTTATGATGTTGCGTCTGAAACTGCGACAAACATGATCAAAGGCGATGTGAGACAGTACGTATTTCCCTTTACTTACTGACAAATCTTTATAAAAAATAAAAACGTTTATTGCCCTAATATGCACATGCCAAACAGTACATAATATGCACATTACAATGTGTTACAGTCTTCTTTTTTCTTCTGCTAATGTTCCGCTTCTGCATCGCTTATTGTGTGGGACCTCATCCTCTTCGGATACCTGATTATCTGTACTGTTAGGCTTTATTTTGGTGTATTAACCCCGATTAGATGGTTAATCAGTTTATGGTTTGCCGATGTACCTATCTATCCTCTGCACCCTGTTTGTGGCGAGGATATTGCTGGTCTTAAGGAGTCTTCTTTGATCTGGTAGAAGAATTTTCTGGTCCTGTTCACGACTACCTCCCTCAGTGACAGTGGCGGCCGGTCAGTGTCGGCAGTGCCGACCCACACATTTATAGGTATTATAGATTTTTTTAATATTCAATTTAATCAGAGTTTATGTTATTCTTTGTATCTGTGAAATAAAAAAAATCTGTCAAATAATACAAACTAAATTTTGTTTATGGGTTTTAAAAGGATTCGACCAATCCGAGCGTTAAGTGAACCCTGCGCGTAAGAGACTTTTCAAAAAATGAATGATCCGAGCCATTCATCTCACTGTTTTCAGCTATCCGACCGCAGCCTATCCCTAGCTTGACGATTTACACGTAAAACTCAACGAAATAGAAGTCGATGAGCAACCAAACATACATTTCTGTCCGTAGGCAGATACGGCAGGTACGGCACATTTAAATCTGCCGATGTTTCATTTGGAAGCATCGGCAGCTTTTCATTTGGAATTATCATTTATTTATAGATATATAATATCGTATAATCGTTATATCATAAAATTATAGATAACTAATAAAATTTTTTAAGAAATACGATTTGGAATTTTCTAATTTACTTTCTGATTCCAAGATATTTAGCGGCATGTCTAAAACAGTACAGAATGAACTAATATAATCAATTAGTTACATTTTGAATAACGTTATTGGATCTGAGATTCAGAAAACCATTTGCTTTTCGCTAGAAGTAGATGAAACTTTTGATTATCATCTCATTCAGGACAACACATTGCAGAAGCTACTTCAAAGATCACGGGATTCTAACACTACCTTTTTTATATATTTTAGAAACTGTTTGCTTAATTCGTAAACATCTACATGTCTTTCCAGCAAGACCTAGACATGACTATTCCACTAGAAATTTACCTTTGACATCTATTTACCGATCCCGTCCAGTGAGTTAGTAAAGAAATATATATTATATTCTGCAAAAAAACTATACAACCATCTCCCTCTACAACTTAAATCTGCAACATCTTTCCCCAAGTTCCGTAAAATGACAAAAGCCTATTTATCTGAAAGACCATATTATTATTCAATAGCAGAGTTTCTTAACCAATAACTAAGAAATTACGGTATTCTTATGTATAAGTAGAATCTTAATATATATTTGAGTGTCATGCAGCAGCTTAACTTATTAGATTTCTTAAGGTAGATTACGCAATTTGTATTTTTTTTTTAAATTTTGCAATAGATTGTTACTGATTTTTATTTCACTTTTTTATGTTTTATTTATATTGACGATTTATATAATTTTTAGTAAATTGTATTTGTTATTGTTTTATTTATGATTCTTGTAAGCTTTGTCTATAAAATTGTTAAATTTTTCATGGCAATAAAGCATATTTATATATTATATATTATTCACAATAATTATTATCAATTGTTACGCGTATACGCGTACCACGCGTTGCGTGATAATATTTATGAGAGGTTTTTAGGTTTTACAGACGTGAGTGAAAGAAATAAGGCAGAATATGTTTTTGGTGTTTTAAAGAACAGATTAAAATTTGTTGATATCAAAAATAAATTGGTAGGGCAAACAATTTGTTTCGAAATAAAAAATGCAAAGAGTTTGTCAGACGCGATGAAATTTTAAACCCCGGTTAGTTTTCACTGTAGCAGATTTTCGTGAATAGCTTTTGGACGTTTTTTTAATTTTTATCGAAGGCGACGATTTTGAAAGTTGTGATCTCGATCCGTGAAGCAATCGGCTTGAGAATTTTCTTAAATGATTACCCTTTTAATATTCTTTTAAATATTTTTAAGAAAGTGTTTGCCCAAACCGATTTGATATTCATTGTTGTTCAAAATCAGTCAACTGACCTTATTTATTCCAAAGATAGAATAAGAAAACTGGTGCAAAATCTCAGAGATTTTCGTAATGATAGTAGTTTCCAGTATATACGCAGTGACGTTTTGGGTTCGCTTGATATTTCCGAACCACCCCAAAAAAGACACAGGCAGGATACATATCTCGAAAGATAAGTATATTTGGAAATTTTGGATACCTACTATGTATTATGCAAATAGATACTCGTTTTTCTAATTTTGAAGATTTTTAAATGTACAGGGGCGTGCGTATTGGCAGGGTGACACAAACTTATGTTTTTTTAAATGGAATACCCTGTATTTTTTTTTATTTTTGGATTCTCTTCAATGTTTCCTTCCTTAAAATATATAGTTTTGTAATATTATAGCAGGTACTTTAAAAGATAATTACGTTTTTTTGTTAATTTCGTAGTAATATTTACACCCTGTAGAATTGTAGTGATTTGACATTAAATTTTTATTTTATGTTCAAACGGTTTTTAATATAGTCTACTATTGTTAAACATTAACAGTATAGCGAAATGTTAAATTTTAGTATAGGTACAGGGTTGGTCGAAACTCGGAATGAGTATTTTCTGCGTTGTCTTAAATGGAACACCCTGTATTTTAGTATTGTAATGAAATGATATTTTATGGTACTTTTATATTTCTTAAACATTCCCTATACCTAAGTGGTTTAATTTGTAAGTTATTCGTGATTCTTTAAGCCAAACATTAATTGCAACAAAAATTACGTGAAATTTTATTAGGTTGCCGTGAAAATATCCAATCAAAAATAATTTTCCGAAAAAAATACATAATAGGCTAGCCTGGTACTTAATTTATTAATATTGGATGAGATATCCAAATAAATTCGCAGTTAAGATTGTTGGTGCGCAGAACATTAATAAAAACATACAATAATCTACCTATTCGGCTGACACTAAATTTCCTTAAAAATTTGATATTATACTATTTTTATAGTTCCAGTTGCTTTGTTACCATTACTAATATGACTTTTTCTAATGAGGAACCGATTAATAAGATTTTTGTGCTAGTGGAGTATAACAAAAATGTGCTACTAGGAATAAGAATTTTTCATCAGAAATTCACTGATAGATGACAACTAAGAAGAGAAACGTTTGAAAATATACTAGAACGGTTTCAACGGACTGGACACTTAGATTATGATAAATCTGATCTAACAAAAACTATTGTAAATGAAGAAAACAGGAATTAAATGTAATCCTTAGTGTCACTGAGGATCTGTATATTAGTACAACCGTTCTTACAATTTAAGTATCAAGTCTGTTGAAACCGTTTTAGTATACTTTCAAAAGTTTCTCTTTTTGGTTTTCGTCTATCAAGGAATTGCTCGTGATAAATTTTTATTGCAAGTAGCTCATTTTTGTTATACTCTCCCAGCCCAAAACTATTTTAATCAGTTCCTTATTAGCAAAATTAATATTATTAATGGTAACAAATCAACTGGAACTATATAAATAGTATAATGTCAAATGTTTAAGCATATTTTGTGTCATAGCCAACTAGGGAGAATTTTGTTTGATTAATATTTTAAGCACCAACAACCTTAACTACGAATGTATTTATATATCTCATCCAATATTAATAAATTAAGGATCAGGCTAGATTATTATCTATCTTCTTTTCCAAAAATTATTTTTGATTGGATATTTTCACGGCCACCTAATAAAATTTCACTTAATTTTTGTTGCAATTAATGTTCGACTTAAAGAATCACGAATAACTTACAAATTAAAGCACTTAGGTATAGAGAAACCTTAAGAAATAAAAAAGTAAAATAAAATATAATTTCATTACAATACTAAAATACAGGGTGTTCTATTTAAGAAAACGCAGAAAATACTCATTTCGAGTTTCGACCAACCCTGTATACTAAAATTTAATATTTCGCTATACTGTTAATGTTTAACAATAGTAGACTATATTCAAAATCGTTTGAACATAAAATAAAAATTTGATGTCAAATCACTACAATTTTACAGGGTGTAAATTTTGCTACGAAATTAACAAAAAAACGTAATTATCTTTTAAACTACCTCGTATAAGAGTACAAAACCATATATTTAAAGAAAGGAAACATTGAGGATAATCCAAAAATGTAAAAATATACAGGGTGTTCCATTTAAAAAAACATAAGTTTGTGTCACCCAGTCAATACGCACGCCCCTGTACATTTGAAAATATTTTTAAGTTATGGTCTTATACCTCCATGGCCCCAACTTTTACCTAAATAACTTTTTTTCGTATCTCTTACGACAAACGAGTAATTGGACTTTGTCACACTAATGCCCCACCCTGTATAGTAAGTACTGCAATTCATTACAATAAACTGATCATCAATTCTCTTATTACCGTCAACTTCTGCTTTAAACGAACGGGATTTCTCTTGTCTCAAAAGAATCAAAACATATGGTCGAAACACCATGAAACAAGAGAGAACGTCAAGTAAACCAAACAAAAAAACCTCCTATGATAATTTAAGCCTTTTAGTTAGATGGTATACCTATATGAGGCGACAAAAAGACCTTGCCGACCCTGTCTCTAAGGCCACGAGCCGCCACTGCTCAGTTGTGTGTACTGGAGCCTTTCTTGGATGGTTGCGTTTGAAATTCTGCCTGGCCATGATGACGATCTACCTATTAGCATGTAATCTTACCTTACCTTACCTTACCTTACCTTACCTTACCTTTATGTTCTTAAAAGCTTTATCCAGTTGGTCTTTGCTGTTGAACTTCATACTGGGACTGCATATAATAGTGGGTCATGTATAAGTGAATCTTCTTGGCCTGCGATATGTGATTGGTCCTGTATATTTAGAGTTGAATCAATATTTGTGCCTTTAACTCGACTTTCTGGATGTGTTTTTTAAAGTTTAATCTGTCGAGATGGGCTCCTAGGTACTTGACGACCTCTTCCTTCTGGATTCTATTTCCTCTCATCGTAAATTCTTCTCTTGTTGGTGCGGTCTGCTGTGTAAATATGATGAACTGGGTCTTCTGTATGTTGATCTTTATCGTCCATTTGTCTATGTAATCTGTAAACAACAAAAATACATATTTTTCAAAACTCGCAAAAAACCCTTAAAAAACGTAAAAATCGTAGTTTTTTGGGTTTTTAAAGGTGTTTCTCCCAATTTTTTAATATCCTGAAGGACTCGTTTATTTCAAATTACATAATATAACCTTTAAAAAAACATTGATTTTATCTATTTTGGAGGCTATAAAATGGAGAAAATTGTCAAAACTCCTAAAAAACAGCTTTTCGGGTTTCTGATTTTACGGAAAAATTTGAAAAAATAGGAACCATATTTTTTGATAACATACACAAAATAAAAAAATAAAATATTTTATTTATTTTTCGAAAACGAAATGCATTTTTAAGTCATCTACACGTAACTTACTGGTCTATAAAAAATAGACAAGTGTTGAAAGACCCTCAACTAAATGCGTGTGAATTATTTGAAAGTTTGAAATTTATTGCACTAAATAAAAAAAATAACAAAAATGAAAAAATGACGCGAAAAAATTGAATTCTGGCAGTGGGAGCATTTTGACTACTTTAACGTGGGGTACCTTTTGTTTGAGTAAATTTTGTAAAATTAATAAGACATATCATGTTTCTCTCGATTATAGGACTGCTATTGATTTATCCAAAGGCCTTTTAATTTTAATAATTGATTATCAGGAGTTGTTTGTATAAATTAATCCTATATTAAGTTTAGTCATTATTTAAATGTTTACGTCTGATAAAGCTCATTTATATTAATCGCGTGATACCTCAGCACAGAAGCCAAGCACCAAGATTTACGGCTTACAAGAGATCATGATACACACCATCACCAGACCGGCATTGCTATTGCTTACATGTAGGCGTAATACAATAATACCTATCTAAATCCTGTTAGATTTCTTTTAAATTACAAGAGATGGTAATGAATTTCGTATTCTTAGAAATTATAGGAAAGAGCCAAACGCCCAATATAACAGAAAATGAAGATAGGAGGTAGGAGGTATGAGATTTTTGTAATACATAATTATTCTATTTCTAAAGTTCATCTCTTTGACACTGATTTTGATTATGAGAAATAGTAATTTTGGCACTGAGTAAAAATTACGCAGAATTTATAGACGGAGAGGCAGCGCTGAAAAATCTATTTGAATTTACTAAAGCTAAATTTTTCACAGTTGATTACTGTGAGTGTGTAGAGAAACATACTGCGGTCGGTCAAGCGAAACGTAGAACAGGGGTTACTGAGAGGGTATCAAAGTTGCTTTCCTACGAAGGTAATTAAATCCGTACTTGTTTCCGTACAGTCATGATGTGAACTTGTCAGATAGAGCTCATTGGTACCTCGGGCGAAAAACATTGGATATCTTAATCATCCATGTTATAATTCACATCTTTGTCATATGTTCCGATAACGGATCAATTGTAAAGGGTTTTTACCCTGTTATTTTTACTTTGGTGGCTTGCATGTACATTCTAAGATTGCACTGATGATGATCGGTCAACCGATCGAAAACTAGTTCTGTCTTTGATGTAGCCCTGTATAGGGATTTTAACAAATATACCTTTTATAAAGGATTTTATGTAATTAAATCCATTTACTAAGGCTGAAAATCAGTACACACATTCTAAATTAAATATAAATAAAAGTTATTATAGTCGGTCAGCTGCATGGCCGGACAGAGCCGGTCGGTCGGCTCCAATAGTCGATTGAGGAAATTAAGCATTTTGGCTCGCAATTTTTTCGTCCAGCATACATGTACTTGAAATTTTTACAGAAGGTAGGGAATAGTCCAAGGATCATTTTCTATATCATGACACTATCATACGCTAAAACCTTGGGGGTGGTTGCCACCCCCTCTCGGGGGTGGGAATTTTTTATTACATTTTAACCATGTAATTTGATGGAAAAAGTGATTCTAAGAAAAAAATGCTGTTTACATTTTTTCGTAAATCTAATATTTTTCGAGTTATTCGCGCTTGAAAATAACAGTTTTTCGACGAAAAAATCGACTTTTTTAGAGGGTTTTTTGAGAATACCTCAAAAATATGCACTTAATAAAAAAACCTGTAGATGTCAAAATTGTATCTTTTAGTAACATAAACCAAATTATTTTCCAATAATATCTTTAAGACCAATACAAACCGAGATACGCCATGTTAAAGGTTAGCTTTTTTCGTCAAATGCAGAATTTGAAATATTCAAAGCCAAATAATGGGAAAAATTTGCATTTTTCGAGGAAAATTTAAATAATCTTTTTTCAAGTATATAATTAGACCTTTCAAAAAACAATAATAAAAAGTTTCTAGCATGAAAATTAAGCGACTTATAACCAAAAAAATGAGGGTACCTGCTTTTCTCTACGAAAAAATCAGCGAAAACAACCCCCTACCTACCTTCCTAATTCAAAATTGGTCTTCACCTTTCTGTAGTTCCTTTTATATTTATATTATCAACACACTCAAGGAGTTTGACCTATTTAAAATGCCTAATTTTGGAAAAATATTATATCTCACTGTGTACTGATTTTCAGCCTTAGTAAATGGATTTAATTACCTTCGTAGGAAAGCAACTTTGATACCCTCTTAGTAATGAGACCCCTCAAAAATAATTTTGTAGGATTTTTAAAGAGCTATAAGACTGTGTAAATTAAGTTCCGTAAGATGCCTTAGTTTTTAATTTGGGCGGGTTTAAAGGGCTCGAATAAGGGGGTGTTTGCTGGTAAATAGAGGTTTTAAACAGCTATATCTGGCTAACTATTCACTGCAATGAAAATCTATGCACAGGGTAATTTTAGTCATTAAAAAGCTAGAATTTAGTAGTTTATAACTTTTTTCATATCTTCAGTATTTTCGGAGATATTTTGAAGTAAAAGGTGAAAAATACCAAATTGCAAAAAATCAATTTTTCTTTAAACTCCAATTTTTCCAAAATTAGGCATTTTACATGGGTCAAACTCCTTAAGTGTATTGATAATATAAATATAAAAGGAACTCCAGAAAGGTGAAGACCAATTTTGAATTAGGAAGGTAGTTAGGGGGTTGTTTTCACTGATTTTTTCGTAGAGAAAAGCAGGTACCGACATTTTTTTGTAAGTCGCTTAATTTTCATGTTAGAAACTTTTTATTAATTTTTTTTGAAAGGTCTAATTGTACTTGAAAATAGATTATTTAAGGTTTCCTCGAAAAATGCAAATTTTTCCCATTATTTGGCTTTGAATATTTCAAATTGTGCATTTGACGAAAAAAGCTAACCTTTAACATGCCGTATCTCGGTTTGTATTGGTCTTATAGATATTATAGGAAAAGAATTTGGTTTGTGTTACTAAAAGATACAATTTCGATATCTACAGTTTTTTTGATTAAATGCATATTTTTCGAGGTATGTATTCTCAAAAAACCCTCTAAAAAAGTCGATTTTTTCGTCGAAAAACTGTTATTTTCAAGCGCGAATAACTCGAAAAATATTAGTTTTACGAAGAAAATGTAAAAAATATTTTTTTCTTAGAATCACTTTTTCCATCGAATTACATGGTTAAAATGTAATAAAAAATTCTCACCCCCGAGATGGGGTGGCAACCACCCCCAAGGTTTTAGCGTATGATAGCGGCATGATATAGAAAATGATCCTTGGACTATTCCCAACCTTCTGTGAAAATTTCAAGTAAATCCATGCTGGACGAAAGAATTGCGAGCCAAAATGCTTCATTTCCTCAATCGACTATTGGGGCCGACCGACCGGCTCTGTCCCGTCATACAGCTGACCGACTATAATAACTTTTATTTATATTTAATTTAGAATGTGTGTACTGATTTTCAGCCTTAGTAAATTTATTTAAGTACCTTCGTAGGAAAGCAACTTTGATACCCTCTCAGTAACCCCTGTTCTACGTTTCGCTTGACCGACCGCAGTATGTTTCTCTACACACTCACAGTAATCAACTGTGAAAAATCTAGCTTTAGTAAATTCAAATAGATTTTTCAGCGCTGCCTCTTGGTCTATTATGCAGATACTGATGGAACGAACGATTTACCTGATCGAATTAATAATACTACGAAGAATAGCATATCACCTTCTACTAGGTGCACATCTTTCAGAATGGTCAAAATGTAAAAGTCTTCAGTATGCGGAATGGTAATAATAATAATTATTGCAGACCTGCAGTAGAGGAAATACGGCCAGCAAGGCTTATCTACTTCAAAGAAACACAAGAAAAAGCAAGGAAATTTATAACGAAAAGAGAATACAACCGAGTCGTATACGCAAAAGAAAAAAAGAGAGATGACAAAAAATATGAAGTCCAACTAAAGACATTTTTATTTTTTTTATTTATTTACCCAGGGAAAACCCCATTAACAGTAAAAATACAATAAATACAATAAAAAAATGAGTTACAATCATTCATTAAAATATAAAAAGTAAAAATAAGAAAAGCAAAGGCTTGAAAAATCACCAGTCAAGATATTCAAAACATAACAGTTAGAAAAATAAAATATAAAATGTACACATGTAACTGAAACAAATCAATAAAATTATACAAAACACAAATACAATAATAAAATACAACAACATTGCAAGATGAAACCTAATTATCACATGGCAAGAGATCTCCTCAGTTGGCCCAGGCTTATTATATGCTTATTATAAGCCCAGGCTTATTATGCTTATTATTAGTCGAGGAAATGAAGCATTTTGGCTCGCAATTTTTTCGTCCAGCACGGATTTACTTGAAATTTTCACAGAATGTAGGGAATAGTCCAAGGATCATTTTCTATATCATGCCGCTGTACGCTTAAACCTTGGGGGTGGTTGCCACCCCATCTCGGGGGTGGGAATTTTTTATTACATTTTAACCATGTAAATCGATGTAAAAAGTAATTCTATGAAAAAAATGTTTTTTACATTTTATTTGTAGAACTAATATTTTTCGAGTTATTCGCGCTTGAAAGTAACAGTTTTTCATCGAAAAAATCGACTTTTTTAGAGGGTTTTTTGAAAATACCTCGAAAAATATGCATTTAATCAAAAAAACTGTAGATAACAAAATTGTATCTTTTAGTAATTCAAACTAAATTCTTTTTCTATATTATCTTTAATACCAATACAAACCGAGATACGGCATGTTAAAAGTTAGCTTTTCTTGTCAAATGCAAAATTTGAAATATTCAAAGCCAAATAACGGGAAAACTGTGCATTTTTCGAGGAAAACTTAAATTATGTTTTTTTAAGTATACAATTAAACCTTTCAAGTAATAATAATAAAATATGTCTAGCATAAAAATGGAGCGACTTATGATCAAAAAAAGGTCGGTACCTGCTTTGCTCTACGAAAAAATCAGTGAAAATAACCCGCTAACTACCCTCGTAATTAAAAATTGTTCTTCACTTTTCTGTAATTCCTTGCATATTTGTATTTTCAATACACCCAAGAAGTTTGACCTATTTAAAAGGCCTAATTTTAGAAAAATTGGAGTTTAAAGAAAAAAAGATTTTTTGCAATTTCGTATTTTTCACCTTCTACTTCAAAATATCTCCAAACTTACTGGAGATACGAAAAAAATGATAAATTACTAAATTGTAGCTTTTTTAATAACTAAAATTACGTTGCGCGTAGATTTTATTACAGTGAACAGTTATCGAGATATAGCTGTTTAAAACATCTATTTACGATCAAACACATCCTTATTCGAGCCCTTTAAACCCACCCCAATTAAAAACTAAGGAATGTAACGAAATTTAATTTACACAGTCTTATAGCTCTTCAAAAATTCTACAAAATTATTTTTGAAAAAACTTTTTATCGCGAAAAATGAAGGAGCTATGTTTATAAAACGATTTTTTTTTTCGAAATATTCGAATAGTCCGCTTATGGAACATTTTAAATGCATGTATAATACCACAGAACTGGTTGGTATACTGGAAGATGACTTAAAAAACTATTTGTATTTGTACTTCTACATATTTGTAAATTCGTATTTTTGTGTAAATAAATGTTTTTGTAATTTTTTAATTTTACTTTTTTTTTCTGTGTAGATCTATTAAATTATCTACTTATAAAAATTGTAATGTTCTTAAGGGTGGTTTTTAAGGGTAAAAATATTATATTATATCCAAAAGCATAAAACAATCATTATTTTTAGCCAATCAAAACCAAATTTTACCCATATTAAAGTTCACTCAAAAAAATTTAGTTCGTAATATTGATTAACAGTGATTATTGAATAGTATTTCGTTCTCACAACAATTTAATTTGTTGTTTCAACGAACTTTTAGACATTGACGAATGTACTTGGTTATTGTCACAATGATTGAATAATAATTGTGAGAATAACTAGAGTACATTAATCAATAACACTCAATTTATTCAGCCAATAACTTAGTTTCGTATATTTAATAAATACTGTTAATTGTGGCAGCAACTCACGTTCTTGATTTCGTAGATGACAAGCAATTACCTTGGTTTATCGTGAAAACGTACAGATTTCATTAAAACAATGTACAAATGTTGTTAATATAGAGTAATAATGATTATTGAATAGATGTACACTGATTGTTGTGCCAACGAATGCATTAATTAATCTACTACTGCCTTTAATTCCCACAATCAATGCGTTAATTGTGACAATAATCGTGGTTGTTGAGACAATAAATGTTTTGCTTGACCATTTGAAATGTAACGGCTTTTCCTTGAAAGTGCCGAATAATAATTGCATTTTGTTTCCAAGTGTAGTCCGTAGTAGAAGGAAGATAAGGATAAGATATTACTTATTTTTTATATTTGAATAAAAGTAAGTTTTTTCTGATAAGGTAAATACGGGAGAACATTATAATTAAAAATAAACTTGTCAGTGTCTTATGTTTGTGTTTACTTTTAATATTGTCTTGTGATGTAATTTATAAGATGAACTGAAAATGAATTTGCGAATCCCGAATGAAAAAAATAATTAGTATTTTTGAAAATTTAAACGCAGAATAAAATATTACAGTATTATCGAGGGTCTGACGTCCCTGAGAACTTCTATAATGATTATTTTAATAAGTCACAGGGGTGAAAAAGAGAAAATTTAGTATGATTTTTTTATTTCAAATATACTATTCAAAAGAAACTTTTTGTTTATTCTAAGGGACTTTCAGCCCTCAGTAATAATGTAGTCTTTTATTCTGCGGTTAAATTTTTCAAAAATACTTATTAGTTTTCTCATGATTCCAAAAAAATGAATGCGTTTAAAAATAATTCGATCGAAATTTTGCCCCTGCGCTCTCAAAAATGATTAAAGTGTTATACATTTTTGAAATCACCATTTCAAACACTTTTAAATGAGCTGTCACATGATGTACGTTCCCATTAAAAAAAATCAAAGTTGGGCCTGTCACCTGAAGAGGGATCGTGTAAAGTTCGAAACATTGATGTTATAATATACTTTGATAATTTTAAAAATCGACTTGTCTGAGCGTTTTGCTTATGTGCTAAAAATGAATAAGTTAATAAGGGTGGGGGGGAGTGTAACACTTATTCCAGTGCACTGTATAAGCGATATAATAATTATGAGAAATCAAACAGTGTAAAGTCCTAAAGGTTAAGGACAAAAAAGGGGATTTAAAAAATTATTATTAATCAATTAATATGATACATTGGGCTAATGCATTCAGTAATTATTAATATAAAATACGTTTATAATAGGAATGAACGAAACTGATTGTAAGAATGAATAGAATTGCTTGTAAGAATAACCGTATTTATTTTGCCAATGAACGGAATTAATTGTAACAATAAACGGAAATAATTGTAGAAATAAACGAAATACGTTAGGAGAAATAACACTGTTATTGGCACAACGAATTGTCTTCGTCGGTCAATTAACGACGTTGTTGTGTCAATAAATAGTGTTCGTTGACTCAATGAACTGAGTTCGTAATATCAATAAAGTGATATTATGGTATACATAATGAATGTTCGTCCATTCAATAAACGTAATACATTGGCTCAACTAACGAAAATAATGAATTGATTAACATCGCTTTGTTGTTCCAATAAAACCAAGAATTGGACAAATTTTAAGAATTGCGTTTGTTGTCTGAATTAACATTTTTATTGATATTACGTACCTTTTTCGTTGAGTGTTTACAATATTTTTATATAATTTTTGAGAATAAGGGGTAGTGTACACCCCTAAAAATAATCGACGCCCTTGTGCATGTTATAGAATATGAAGTACATGGTGAGATGCTCCTAATCCCAAATTTTTATGTAAATCGATCCAAGCCAAAATTATTCTTTTAGGATAAGTAATTTTTTATATATAGCTCCAACAAGGGTGGTTTTAAGGGTTAAAATATTATGATAATATATATTAAAGCATAAAACAATCATTACGTAACTAATTAGAACCAAATGTTGACAATATTAAAGTTTAAAATGGTATTTTATAATGTTTTACAAGTAGTTTTTTTAGGCGTAGGTTTCACCCTTAAAAAACCAAAAGCGTACAACTTCTCAATATAGAAAATGAACTAGAGGGTGAAATGAGCCTAATCCCAAATTTTTGTACAAATCGATGCTGGACGAAAAAATTGCGAGGTTATGCCATTTTTTCAGCTTCATTTCCTCGACTACATGTATTAAACAGATCCATATCAAAACCGTTAAGGAAGCACATATATCTATCTAAAGGCATGTTATTGCCGTAGGATGTTCTGTGAAAGGCCGTGTTAAAGGTAACATTGTAGCGTAAACTATCCAACAAACTGGGACAATCAATAAGTCCATTAATGATTTTGAAAACAAAGACACCTCCCGAAATATCACGCCTAACACTAAGGGGAGCTAATGATAAACGTTGCTCAATCCCAGTGTAATCATGGTTCTCAATATAAGTCTGAGATTTATAAGCACAGTATTTTAGGAACTTATGTTGGACTTTTTCAATAGTCTCAATATGAATTTGATGGTACGGAGACCAAACTACCGAACAATATTCTAATATAGATCTGAATTCTAATATATCTGAAATATTGAAAAAAGGAGCCTGTACCGCCATTAAGAAGAAAAAAAGTAAACTTTCTTCAAATAAACTTTTTTATCCCATGCCTAGATTTTGTGTAATCTTGGAACTACTAAAATTTTTTATTTCTGACAAGAAATCGAACATATTATAACTAAATAACTAATTAGGCAACATAGTGAAATTATCACTGTCATTTTGACAAACTTGCGTCAGATTTTCTCTAATTAGGGGAGTGCAATTAGAACGAAAAGATACAATGTTTCGGAAAAAATCAAACAAGGTTATATTTTTCTAAAACTGTTTTTGTTAGTTTATAAATATGTTAAAGTAAAAAGTTCTACTCACAAATTTTGCCGCTAATTGTTTATTAATTGTTTAAACAATAACAATTGTTTTGTATAAAAAATGTTAAGAATATGGGTGAATTCAACATTTTATTTTGATAAAAAATGTTTTTATTTTAGTTTTGACTATGCTGAACCCGAATCTGACTACAATTTGCAAATTCAAAATGGCGGATTTTTTCCTAAAAATCCTTAAAGAGTAGTTGTAAAATCCGAATTTTTTTTATAAAACATGTTTGTTTACATATATGTGCATATTTTGAGAGGTTGCTGAACCTGAATCAAATTTTGATAATTTAAATTATAAAATGGCCGATCCAAAATGGCGGATAACTTAAAAAATAGTTGTAAAATCATAATTTCTTTACAGAATGTATTTATTTCTACATATATTTATTTTTGAAAGCTTTGATAAACCTAACTTAAATGTTAACATTATAAACTATAAAATGGCGGATCCAAAATGAGGATTTTCTAAAAAGAACATAAAAAAGAACATTTTTCTAAAACATTTATTGTCTTTATTTTTAACAGGTTGTTGAATCTGAATTAAAAAACAAGTAGAATCCAACCAAACAAATATGGAATTTCATTCTTAAAAAAAGATAAACAAATAATTTTCACAATAATATTAAAAATTAAAATGTATTAGAAAGAATATTAAAAAAAAACAAATTTTCGATTAGAAGGATATAATTACATATTGGAACATAGTTTTTAATTCCAAACAACTTTTCTTTATAAAAATTTTCGATATTGTGAAATATAAAGGTACTTTACTCTTGAGTGAAATTCATATTTTTTGACATACCTCGTACAAAATTAACAAAATTTGATATTTGATGGTTGCATCTTATGTTATATATGATGCAGAGTATTTTATAAAGAATAACTTTTTTTCGTAAAACTGATATTAAAAAAGTTATCAATAGGTTCCAAGTTACGCAGACATACTGTATAAGAGCTAAAAAAAATTTTCTTGTTGAACATTTATTATTGTGAAAGCTTATTATTAAATGTATTTTAGGTAAGTTTTACAGAAAAAAGTTTTGATCACTCTGTATATACATTTTATCAACTGGTAATTTTCTGTTTTTGTATTACATTTTTGTTATCTTTCTTAGTTTTCTCAAAAAGAAATTGTTTATTTCATTTTTAAAATAAAATAATTCAGTGTTTTTTAAAGATTACATCCCAAGCTTTAAAAAAATAGCAAAAAAATTATATTATATTTATTCAAACTTGAGTAATACCGTCTTAAAATGGTGGGAATTCTGTAAAACTACGAAGTTTTCAAAAATTACATTTTTTGAAACATCGTATTATTTGAATTAAATTTTTGATATTTTTTTTGAATGAAGCAAGGTTTAGCAAGATGATTGAGATGTAAGTTGTGCAAATTTGAGAGTTTTATAAGTAAAATTGTATTAGTTACACATTTTTAAATCATTTTTAAACAAAATTCATGTAAGGCTCACTTTCCGCCCACACCGTACTTATGTCCATACATTTTATTTCTTTTTATTACAACCATAAGATAGCTTATTTCATCTTCTTTCATGTCCAATTTGTAAAATTTCTTTTGATCCATTAGTTAAAGAATAACATTAAAAAAACTCAACCATGTACTTCTGCCAACGCTAGTTTACAGTGCGCCAATGTGTGTGAGAAGGGTGACTTTAGCGTTATAAATAAAAAATTACAGAAGCTAGAGATTTAATTTTAGAAAAATCTTAATATAAGGTTTCTTTTGTAAAATTTTCTGAATTTTTCAATGGTCTAGTCAGTTTTTTTCTAAAAATTATATTTTCGGAGTTATTTAAAAAAACATCTAACTTCGCTGTTCATTTGTTTAATAAAAAATGAAGCACCCACTTCTCGAGTAGAACTTTTTGATATGTTGTTTATTAAACATTTCTTAATGAAATTACAAAAAGTTTTATCTTGTTTGATTTTTTCCGAAGTGAAAATCTAAATGCACTCCCCTAAATCTGTTCTGTCATCTTTATCGATATCTGTTCAGTGCAGTAGTGTCTTAATTTAAAAATTCGTTTTTGTTGTTCCATAGAAAAGTAGTGTTTATTGATAGTTAATTTATTATATACATATTTGTTGTTGTAGTATAAGTTGTTGGCCTCTTTGAAAGAATAGATTGTTGTTAATTGTGAGTTTTAGTTATATGTAGGTAGGTAAGTACATTTTACGTAAAAATATTTCGAATTCTAATGCGAGTGTATAAAGTTTTAGGAGGATTTCTTATTCTAAATATATTATCAATAGTTCAACAAAATGGAAAAAGTAAATCAAACGAAAAATAAAGTGAAACCTTTAAAAGTCCATTAAAAACCGTGCCAAAATTATGCGAAAATCGAAAATTGTTTCGCTTCACAACAAAAAATGATTATTTATTATTGTTTTATTATTAGATATTTCATGTAAATACCTTTCTAAATACCTATCTTAACATAAAATTTTCACCCATTTTGGTTAATTTTTATAAATATCTATTTATTAATAATAAAATCGTTTTCTATTACTTCCATTTAGCGCGACTATGATATTGTCAAAATATTAATCTTAGATAATGTCAAATATTACCACTGTTGCCAAAGTTTATGATACTATCTCCCGAAGTTATATTTTGTTGCACCAAAATTTATGCACCCCATAAAAATTTTATGGGGTTTTGTTTCCTTAAACCCCCAAATTTTTGTGTACGTTTCAATTAAATTATTATTGTGGTACCATTTTTTTCTTCCTTCCTTCCTTAAAGACCTGGTAATAATATGAAAATTTATTTATAATTTACATGTTGTTAGATATTCAGAAATTTTGAAATATGATAAAAAAAGAAGCTACATTTCGATAAAAACTGGCTTATCGAAAAAGTACTAAGGGGCAAAAAAGTTTTAAAAATAATTTGTTTTCAATTGGAATGTACACATACATTTGGGGGGGGGGTGGAGAAGGTTTAATTGGTGTAAAAATTTCTCCGTTATTTTTTTAAACATGTACCTGCCATAAGAAAGCCAGATGTCCATTTTCAATATAAAATTTCTAACAGTTTTCGATTTATTAGAAAAAATCGATTTTCATTTTGTTACTTCAAAGGGCTGTAACTTTTTTTATGTGTTCATTTGTACTAAGGTAAGTTAGGTTCAATCCAAATATTTTTGGTTCCAAAATATGTGATTTCATTTATGACCTACCTTTTTGTTACACCCTGTATATCGTGAACCATTTGAGAAAATTAAAAAAAAAATAATAAAGATAAAGTCGTTTTCAGTGTATAATGTTTCTTGTAGGTACGGGAAATTTATGGACACCCCGTATGTGAATTGCGTAATACAAACGCATTCATTATTTTCACCTACTGTTACCACACACCTTTATTAACGTTTACTCTCCCATTTCTTTATTTTTCTAAATAAATCAAGTGTATCACCATAATATCCTCGTAAATTTTAAGTGAACATGAAGGGCAAGCTGTGTTTTAAATTTTAAATGGATGTTAACTGGGCTTTCATGAATTATTAAAAGATTTAAATTTTCGAGTATAATGTAACGCTACCGGTAAATACTTTTCGACTTCCTTTCCTTTCAATAGATAGTTAAAGAGAATTTATACGGGCGTTATTGAATTTAATGACATTTCACTGCATAAAATTGCAACGAAAACATAGTAGGTAGGATATTCGAGAACAATAACTGTGTGAATTCAGGCGTAGAAGTAATTTGCTTAAAACGTGTAGTGTAGAACAAAGTGAGATCCGAACATATCCAAAAGCACCCATATAATAATATTCCTTAGTATTTTTTTCTCAAGCGTTTCTAGATTTCTATAATTGCTTTTTTTGGTACAGCCCCATAATTATTATTGTAGGCCATAGGTCCACACCGGTTTCAATATCTGTTTGTAAATCAGTAATTTGTTCTCGATGGAAAGTTGATAGTACCTACCTATCAGCCAATTTTTGTACTCGATCTTCAACTGTTCAGTTTTCTTTATATATGTTACCGGCAATGTGTACAATTCAGGCATTGTATGGAATACCTAGGCATTGTATACATTGCCGAGTGAATCCAGGCAAAGTATGAAATAAACTCATTTCTTAACAATTGTACAAACTTTGCCTAGGCATTGTGTATAATGCCTAGGCATTATATAGAATGTCGAAAGTTTTGCAGGCAAAGTATAAAATGAACAACATTGTTAAAAATTGTTTATTGCAAATAACAAACATGAAATGTATTAAACATAGGATCTGAAAATCCTCATATTTTACTAGAGTAAAATTTAAAAGTGAAATATTAATTTAAGAAATTACTTGTTACAGCAGGAAAGAGAACTATGGCACTTCGAGTTGCATTTTCGATTGTTTTTAACACAAGCACATTGTTTGGTTTGACATTTAGTTTTGCAAGTGCATCTCACAAATCCTTGGCCGCTTCCTGTTGACTGAGCTGTTGCAACGGTACGAAGTCCTGTTTCTTGATCAGGCACGTCTTCTACTCGAACTAGGCTTTTTTTGCAAACTGTAAACTGTGACCTTGCGTACAGTTCTTTCAAAACTCCGTTGGCGGTCCCTAATTTGTAAAACCCATCTTCTGTCGTATCCATGACCACTGCCAGAATATTTCTCAAGTCACCTTTTCCTTTGTCAACGTCAGGAATTGGAACACGAACAGTGACTCCTTTGGTGACGGGGGGAAACTTTTTATCGGAATTAGCTTTCATTTTCTTAGCTTGTTTTTCAAGACAAGCTTTTGACCTCTTCCTCTCTTTATCAATATTTTCCGAATTAAAACAAGGGACACACAACAGGGTTTTTTCAGTATCATCACACCCCTGAATTGAATGGCCACATGAAATATGTATGTCCGCTAAACATTTTGTGCAGTTTTGTTTCTCATTAGTTTGCTGCAAACAAACGCTACACATTTGTAGAAGGCTAGAACTGACCGAGACATCAACGGTTGCCTCATTAACTTCTGAAGTTTCGGTATAAGATCGGTTTGGAGTGGAGGTTCTAGACTTGACATTGTTTGTGTTTCTGTTGTGTGCATGTTATTAACCACTCTTTCCAAATCTTCTTCGCTGTTAATGGAAACCAAAATGTCTCGAGGCAGAGAAGATGTTGTAAGACCGACCTTTATTTTACAGCCGAAGAGAGCCTCATAGGGCGTTCTTTTGATTCCTGAATGTAAAGCTCTATTTTTCATAAGTTGCACAAATCTCAATCCCTCACTCCAACGGTCAGTTTTTTCATCTTGCAGCCAAGTCGAAATCATGTTTTCAATATCTTGGTTTGCACGTTCTACACTACCCTGACTTTGAGAATGACGTGGTTTGCCATGAACGATTTTTAACGTAGGCCAATAATCTTTTAAATTGTAAACTATTTTGTTTGCAAACTCCCTTCCATTGTCTCACTGCAATATACTTGGTGCTCCAATGAGAGTAAAAATATCAACTAGGTGATATGCTACTTCCTCAGCGGTTTTAGTTTTGAGAGGCTTAAGAATCACAAATTTTGTCAAATGATCCTGATAGACCATTATGAACTTAAACTCCCTGTCGGGCTGTGACTGGAAATCAATCAAATCTACTTGACAACGAGAATTAAATTCTGATGAAATCAGGGGCTTTACTACCACTCCTCTTTTCGAACCCTTTTGTTTCTTCTGACATGGCTCACACAAACTAATATATAGCTCAACGTCATGACGTGTAACATTTTTGTACTTAATATCTAGCTCTTTTAACATTGGATCTCTTCCACCATGACCAATAGCTACATGAGCTTCATGGAGAACAGTAAATAAATCTGAATCGTGGACATAAAATTTTACAACACTGTCTCCTTGTTTTAATGGGTGTATTAGTTTTTGAACATTTTCTACGATCATTACATCATACCTGTTGAGTAGCCAGTAGTGACGAGGTTCCTTTCTGGGCTTGGCCTTGGCATCTTCGACCTCCAACACCAGCTTCTTATAGTCGTCTTCAGTCAAAAAAAAAACACTATTTTTAGCACTTGCATTCCGAATTTTTACAAGTTCGGCACTAAAACGAAGTTTCATTAGCGATAAACGATCACTAGAACTACTGATACTACTGTTCACTTGTGACATTTTCAAGCAACAATACAGTGGCACGACAGAACAGAACTGAAGCGTAGGCCTAGCACAATACTGTGGCGTGACGGAACAGAACTGAGAGCAGCGTTATAGCGGTGATGGGCGGGGGGAGTAGGTGAGGCAAGCACGTTGTAACTCGAAAACAATGGAACAGATTTTTAACTCTGCCTGAACTCCAGCAGGCATTCTATAGAATGCCTAGGCAAAGTATGAAATGTTTAAAATTTCACACTTTGCCTGCTTACTTTTGGCAATGTATAGAATGCCTAGGTATTCTATACAATGCCTGATTTTACACTTTGCCGGTAACATATACATATAGTGCACTGGGAATAAGTGTTACCCCCCCCCCCCTTATTAACTTATTTATTTTTAGCACATAAGCAAAACGCTTGCATAGGTGGATTTTTAAAATAATCTTAGTATATTATAGCCTCAATGTTTCGAACTTTACGCGATCCCTCTTCAGGTGACGGGCATTACTTTGATTTTTTTAAATAGGAAAGTACATCATGTGACAGGAAAGTACATCAGTACATAAAAGATTTTGAAATACTGATTAAAAAATGTATGTTGCTTTAATTCTTTTTGAGAGCGTAGACGCAAAATTTCGGTCGAATTATTTTTAAATGTATTCATTTTTTTTTTCGAATCGTAAGAAAACTAATAAGTATTTTTGCAAAATTTAAACGCAGAATGAAATATTACAGTATTATCGATGGTCGAAAGTCCCTGGGAACTACTTTAATGTTTATTTTTATATGTCATAGGGGTGAAAAAAGAGAAAATTTAGTCTGATATTTAATTTCAAATATATCATTCAAAAGAAACTTTTTATTTATTCTAAGGGACTTTCTTTCCTCGGTAATAATGCAATCTTTTATTCTGCGTTTAAATTTTTCAAAAAGACTTATTAGTTTTCTCAGGATTCACCGAAATTTTGTGCCTACGCCCTCAAAAAGGATTAAAGTATTATACATTTTTGTAATCTATATTTTGCTTTAAAATGAGGTGTCACATGATGTACTTTCCCATTAAAAAAAATTATGCCTATCACCTGAAGAGGATTTGAGTAAAGTTCGAAACATTGATGCTATAATATACTATGATTATTTTAAAAATCGACCTGTCCAAGCGTTTTGCTTATGTGCTAAAAATAAATAAGTTAATAAGAGGTGGTAACACTTATTCCAGCGCACCGTATAAACATGTTCCTTCCATTTGTTTGACATCCAGATTTAAAGCCAGGCATTTCGCTGTTTTCTTATTAGGAACAAGGCTGATAATTGTAAGATAATTTATTTTTAATGTGAATTGATTTCTGTTCATTAAAACTTTATATGCCATTTTTTGACCAGCGTTCTATGCCATTAATTGCATTTTGTAGATTTACCGTAGATTCTTCCATAGTTGTTTCTATTGTCAGCACTGCTGTATCATCAGCAAATGTGGCTAGTTGAATGTTTCTCTATCTGGAATGGCAGATGTATACAATAGGTATTGTACTGGCCCAAGAACGCTACCTTGTGGAACTCCTGCGTTTATTGGCTTTAACGCAGAGTACTAGTTTGACAGCATTTGCCAAATTGGAGTGTCAGAATAATATTTTTTGTTCAATTATATGGTTCATTCTTCTTAACAATTTTTAAAACAGCTTTGAGATTAAAGCTAGTAAGGTGATTAAGACAAAGATGTTTAGACTGACTCCTAAAATCTAATATCTATTTATATATTTTTGCCTCATCCTTCCAGAGCTCAGTAAAATTCTCTTGGCATCAGACACCCTTAGCGCTTCTCCGGATACCGCGAAGGTCCGACCAGGGGTGTAGCAAGGCTGGCGTAACATTGCCCCTTCCTTAAGAGATGGTTCCTCCTTGTCTAAACTGGAGCTGGAACAACTTCTAGTTGTATAAAAGAGTTGAAACACATTGTGGAACACTTATGTAGAACACGGTGCAGATCCTAAATGACTTGTCGCGAAGCTCAAACTCTTTTAATTTCCATGCCAGCGATCTACCAGGCAGCTTGGGATGAAGCAGCAAATCCAACCAATATAAAAAATGTATTTCGATATACTAGAATCTCCCCATTTGCTATAAAAATATATCTCAACACGAGAACCATTTCAATGTTTTTGTAGGAACTTATCAAACAGATAGACCGGAATCAATAGACGGGATATTTGTGGTAGATATTATACAACTTTTACAAATTATTGTCGAAAGTGATAAAGAAGACATTGAGGTAACTTGTAAAGCAAATCTGAATGAATCGCTCAATAGAAATGAATTGGAACCAACGTATTCTTTTATTTCCCATTCAATTCGTGTTCAATTCAGAAGATGGCAACAACTTAAGAAATTTAGAAGTTGGTAAGTTTGTAGTTGATAGAATTCGAAATTTCGAAATAGCTAAAACTTTGTTAGAAAGACAGTAACTTCATGTCATAACTTTTACAACGGAATTTCAACTGATCATAACTCCTATCCAACTGAGAAGATAGTTAAACTTAATTCATTTGTAGAATTTTCCTTATTTTATTTTCAAAATTACTCAGCTGTTGTGACATTTCTGAGTAAACCTTTGCTATTTTATTATATATTATACATATTTAGCAAAGCAGATAAGTACTTACTAAATTACTCAAAGGCGCAAAACGAAAGACGATTTATTAAATGACACGTATCTGTGACATTAGCTGTTGCTATGCTAAGACATTGGCAATGTCTAACTTCCTCCTTCTTCAACTCTATAGATTTCTACATGTTTTTTTTTAGCCAATATTATCAGTAGTAATTGCACAAGAGCTCTAAAATAATTGAATTTTTTCCCGAGTGACAGTTTTAATTTCACGACCCGAAGGGGAGTGAAAGTGCCACGAGAGCAAAAATTCGATAATAATTTTAGAGATCGAGTGCAATTTGTTGCGATTATTTCATGAATAAAACTGTTCAAAACCAGAATTTCATTGTAATTTATTTATGTAAGTACAAATTAGTACAATTAAACACACAGTTGTTATAAATATTTGACGGTTGAAAGTCATCACTTTTATAGTTTTTAAAACAATAATTGTCATTAATGTCACTGAATGTATTTTTTCGTAGCAACGAAGGGCATCTGACGTAATATACTTAACGACGGGAGATTATCAAAAATTATCAGTTTAATTTTTATTTCTGTAGCTTTCTATTGGTCAGAATCTCCTATGAATGAAATAATCGGGTATAATATCACAAGAGAGTGAGAATAAATTGACAATAATGCGACAGTTTTTCGAAAATTTGATGTCTGGCAATAGACACGAGAGCCCGCAGGGCTCGAGTGGCTATTGCCCAATGACAACAAATTTGAGGAAAAATAAAGCATTATTTTCTTATTTATTCTTACTGTCGGGTGATATTCGTAAGATTATTTTTTAATACTGACATATAAAATTCAAGTCTTTATATATCAGTGACATTGATCCCAATTAATGTGACACACATTTTTCAACTTGTCAAAGTGAAAAGCACAGTTTAGCAAATATTTAGATGAAGATATTAATAAAATATTAATTAATTAATTTATAAATACAGTTTTATTCATGAAATAATCTTACCGAAGTAAATCGAGCGCTTTTTGCCTATTTGTGTTCTCCTCGTGACAATTTGACATTAGATGCAGAACTAAAAGTATATTACGGATATTTTCTTAAATGTGACAGTTGTCAAAACTAGGAAACTGGTTGCAATTAAACAGAAACAATCTACTTAAAAAAATTCTCACTGTAATTTTCTACAGTAGAAAATTACCGATGAAATAATAATCTGATTGGACAGAATTAAATACATGATCAAAAATCTTACTATACGATTGGAAGTTAAAATCATTAAAAAATAATCACTTTAATTTTTATTTCTGTAGCTTTCTATTGGTCAGAATCGCCTATGAATGAAATAATCATATTAATTATTTTTGGTAAAACAAAAACTGTGTCGTCATATCATGTATGAAATTGTAAAAATAGATAACAGTGATAGAAAACGGTGAATATCACTTCGGTTTGATTAAAATAAGTTACAAAGTTCTAAAAAACTTTTCCTTCTTTCTTTCATAAGGCGAGAGGATGCAAAATTTCTAACCGTAACCAAATTGCAAACGTGACCAAAAGTGGGCAAAGTGGGAGTAACCATATTCAATTTTTTTCTAGTTTTATGACTCTGCCTGCAAAGAAGATGAGACCGATCACCTTTCACTAAAACGCTTAATTTGACGGCAAAATCGTTTTTGCAGATACAGTTAGTGAGAGGGCTTCGTCTTCGTGTGGATGTGGATATCACTTGTATCCCGAGGATACTTCAAAATAAAATAAGCTAAATTTGCTGTAGTTAGATGGATATGTAATCGCATCTAAAAATCTGAAAACAACTGTTATAAGATATTCCAACAACAATAATTTTAATAATAGATAATATAAAGAACATAGGGTACAGAATAAATATTTGTTGATGGGTATAGGCTAGGTTCGGCAACCTTTTTAGTCGAGAGAGTCAAAAATTACAGTTTCCAAAATTTCAAAGTTTTTAAAAAGCCACAATTTTTTTTTTGTCAACAATAAATAGCACTCGCGTACATAAAGTTCTTTGATAAAAAAATTAATCTATTTATTCATATGTTTATAGTGTTTTTCAAATATTTTCAAACATTTCATTTATTCAAGTAAAAAATTAAAACAACTAATTATTCACTCACAACACTAACTTATAAGTACTTCAATGTTCAATGACAAACAATCGAGCAAATAATCTCAATATGTCGATCCGAAGTTAGTTAGCACTCCAAATGATAACCTCTTCACCTCACTGTAGCAATCTGGAAGACTATTCCATGCGTCGAATATAAATCCCTCAATTCGCAGCATTTCTTTCAAAGCTGTGTACTTTTGTTGCGTTGCGTACATACATTTCTGGACCTCCAACTCTTCCAACTTGCATTTCAATTCTGTAAATTTTCCACTCCTTTACTTTTTAAATCGATCAATTGCATTTCTGAAGATCCAGTATCAATTCCAAATGGCTCAACGTGGATTTCGTTACTATTTGTGTTGAGAGTATTTACTATAAATACTAGAGTGGTTTTGTTGGTTTTGAATTGTTCAAATTTGCCAGCAAATTCATCTTTAATTTTTTTGTAACTGTGCTGAAGTAATTCGTGTCTACAGTTGCATTGGTTTTATCGCGATATAGCTTTAGAAATTGAAAATGAAGTAATTGCCGCTCTGAATATCTTCTGCAAAAAGAATTAATTTTTCTTCAAAACAAACCAATTCTTCCACCAAAACATAGACTGGGTTTCCCTTTCCTTGCAATTTTAGATTCAGCTTATTTGATTTCACTGTGATATACACCACAAAGAAAAATTTTTGCAACTATTTGTCGTTCCCTGATTCAGGGTGATTAATGCCTTTTTCATTTAGGAATGTATTTATTTCATTCAAGCACAAAGCAAAACGTTTCAACACCTTACCTTTGGAAAGCCATTGCACTTGATTGTGAAGATGGAAATCGGAATACTGATTTTGTTTAAGAATTATTTAAACTGACGATGGTAGAGTGCTCTTGACAAGATGCTATTAACAATCTTGATCACCAAATTCATGACCTAAACTATTTTGGCTGGAAATGTTTGGGCACAAAGCGTTTCTTGATGTGAATTTCGTGATTTATTTTGCTTTGAATAATCGATGGTGCCCCCTTATGTTTTCCTGTCATACTTCTGGCTACATATGTTGCTATTAAAACGATTTTATTTAAATCGATATCATTCTCTTTAAGGCATTTTTGTAGGCATTTCCTCTATATCTTCCCCTCTAGTTTGTCTCGAGAGCGGTAGCAATCCCAGAAGTTCTTAAGTTCTGGAAGTATAAGTGACTGAGAGGATCGGTGTCTAATCCGCGTTAATCGATTCAGAGGGCTTTTAAATATATTTTTTGGTAAAATAAATAATACATATTTGCGTGTGGAACTAAAGAGCCGTAGTTTCACATCGAAAGAGCCGCATGCGGCTCGCGAGCCGCAGGTTGCAGACCCCTGGTATAGGCGATATAATATAGCCAAAAAAGGTAAAGTTAAAGTCACCTCGCAAATAAAAAACTTTAAAAAGAAAAATCGGAAATGATCTATTAAATAGTACCTTCACCTTTAAATACTCGCACGAATTTTATATTTTTATAATAAAAATATATATTTTTTATACATAAGTGCTCGCATGGCGCCTCACCAGACATCATCATCATCATCATCATCCTCAAGGTCTTTCATTCCAGATGGAATGTTTGCTGCTCTTACTTAGAGCTCTTTCCTCTTTGATTCGTTTATTGCGGTGAATCACTCCGCATTCTAATTGTGTGTTGTCAAAGTTTGTTGTATGACTTGTCTTTCGTTACAATTTTCTTCCATTCATTTAGATGTGTGCATAGTGCCCTCCCGTTTCTCACTTCAGGATTTTGATATCTCTCATGACCTGTTCCTTCCATCTCTCTCTGGGTCTTCTCCATGGTATTTCAGTTTCTGGCTTCAATCTGGTGATCTTCTTAATCAGTAGGTCGTTTTTCCTTCTCTCTATACATCCCAGCCATCTCAGTCTCTGCACTTTAATAAGTCTAACTATATTTTCTCCCTTTATTATATCTCTTAGTTCATGGTTCATTCTTCTTCTCATTCTCATTTCTCCGGTTTCCATTCTTATTGGGCCCATAATTCGTCTGAGGGTTGTCTTTTCAAATATTCTTAATTTTTCTTCATCTTTTTCTGCGAGGCACATTCTCTCAGCTGCTCATGTAACTACTGGTCTGATTGCAACTCTGTATATTTTCAGTTTTGTATTTCTGGATATATTCTTATACTTCATTAGCCTACGATATCTTCAGTATGTTTTGTTGCCTGCTAGTATTCGCTCCTTTACTTCTTCACTTCTCTTATTTTAGTCATTCACAATTACTCCCACACTTTTGAAAACACTAGAGGACAAAAATCTATGATAGACTATATTCTGTCGAATACAGAGTTACACCTGTCTCTAATCTTGGATGTAAGAGCACTAACATCAGCAGAAATAGGAAGCGATCATAAATTGGTATTGTGCAAAATCAGAATGAAAACACATCTATGTGATAACAAAACAGCAGAATACACCACCAAGATTAAAGTCGAAAGCTTACAGGACGACTCCACCAGATACCTATTCCAAAAAAGACTAACGGAAAAAAGCAGCAACATGTATATCACAGAAAGTGACGGAGTCGAAGAAAGCTGGGCAAAAATTAAGTCTAATATCTTAGCCTCAGCCAAGGAAGTTCTTGGTGAAAGAAACATTAATAAAAATAAATCGCTTCCAAGACGAAGAACTCCATGGTTTTGTACAGAAGTGAAGGAAAAATGTAAAGAGAAGAAAAAAGCCTACCTAAAATACATGTCAACTAAAACACAAGAGGCATACGATAATTATAAGACCATAAGAAACGAAACACATTCAGTAGTAAGAAGAATAAAAAACGATCATTGGGAACGTTTTTCGAAAGAAATGGAACATGATTTTTATGGTCTCCAAAAGGAAATATGGCGCTTTAAAAGAGGTCAAAGAATGGAGGTAAAGGAACTAATAGAACCAAAACACATAGAAAAGGATACATGGATTGACTATCTAAAAAAGCTTTATGCAGAGGAAGAACAAATAATGCTAGAACCGGAAACACCAGAAATTACCACAGATGAAGATGTTAATATAAGTGCACAGGAAGTACGAAAAACACTCGAAAAGCTGAAGGACAGAAAAGCTGCAGGTAAGGATGGAATACCAAACGAACTACTGAAATATTGTGGAGCAGCAATGACAGAACAATTAACAACATTAATTAACAAAATCATAAAACACGGTAAAATACCGGAAGAATGGAGAACGAGCGAACTAATCCTACTATTCAAAAAAGGAGATAAAAAGCAGCCAGAGAACTACAGAGGTATCAACTTGTTAAATACTACCCTAAAACTGACAACTAAAATCTTACAAAACGTAATGAATCAGAGGATAAGTTTAGCAGATGAACAACAGGGTTTTCGTACTGGAAGATCGTGTACAGATGCAATATTCGTCATAAAGCAAATTACTGAGAAATCACTAGAGTATAATAGACCAGCATTTCTATGTCTGATTGACTTAAAGAAAGCATTTGACAGAGTAAGACTCAGGGATGTAATCCACCTTCTGTATAATAGAGAAATCCCTCTAGATATCATAAAAACTATTGAGAACATATCTACCAAAATAACAAGATGGAAGTCAGAATAGATGGACAACTTACAGAACCTGTAGATATAGGCAGCGGAATAAGACAGGGAGACTCATTGAGTCCTCTGCTTTTCAATTTAATCATGGATGAAATCATCAAAAACGTCAACAAAGGAAGAGGATATAGAATGGGAAACAAAGAAGTAAAAATACTCTGCTACGCAGACGACGCAATATTGATAGCCCAAGATGAAGATAGTCTGCAAAGATTAGTCCACAGATTTAACATAAGAGCAAAAGAATTCAATATGACAATTTCATCTCAAAAAACTAAAACAATAGTAATCAGTAAAGAACCAATCAGATGCAAAATAGAAATTGATGGTATCAGTATTGAACAAGTAATGGAAGTAAAATACCTTGGAATTACATTGTCAAGTTACGGAGACCTAGACAAAGAAGTGAGAAATCAAGTACAAAAAGCAAATAGATTGGCAGGATGCCTTAATAACACTATATGGCGAAACCGACATATTAACACTGAGATGAAGTCAAGAATTTATAAAGCCAGTGTAAGACCAATAATGACATATGCATCAGAAACAAGACCCGATACAGCCACAACACAAAGACTACTGGAAACGGCAGAGATGAGAGTACTGAGAAGAATTACAGGAAATACACTGAGAGATCGAAAGAGGAACGAAGATATTAGAAGACAATGTAACGTACAGTGTATAAACGAATGGACACTAAATAGAAAAAAAGAATGGAACAACCATATAACCAGAATGGGGGAGACACGTGTGGTCAAAATAGCAAGAGATAAATCACCAATCGGTAGAAGAAGTATCGGCCGACCGCGCAAAAGATGGAGCGACAACCTTCCATAGAGGTATCAATCCGCCAATGAACAAGCAGAATTGCTTATAAAGAGGAAGAAGAAGAAGAAGAAGAAGACAATTACTCCCAATTATTTAAATTGTTGAACTCTTTCAAAAGTGTAGTTTTCTATCTTGATTAATCTCGTCCTGTTATCCTCTCTTCTAGAGCAGAGAGTAGATATTTTATTTTTCCTTCGTTAATTTCTAGACCTCTTTACCCTGCTTCGTTTGCCAGGATTGTTACTGCTTCTTTTAATTTTTCCTCGTCTCTTTCTATCAGAACTATGTCATCTGCATAGGCAACTATTTGTGTTGAGGAGTGGGCTATATTTCCTTTAATTTCGCTGGCTTTAATTATTGTTCCTTCTACTGCTATGTTAAATAGTGTGGTTGCAAGGGCGGATCCAGGACCGATTTTCGGGAGGGGCCATGACCTTTTTTTCGAGAGGGGTACCGGAGGGTCTGGGGATAATTTTTAAAAATTTGGGTTACAATGGTAAGTTTTAAGGCACTTTTTACACACTTTTCAATGCCATAAATACATTCAAAACTTATCGTTATTAAAGCAAAGTATCAGTAAAAATTTCTACACGTTTTCTTCTAAAGATCCAAGTGCAGTTCTTTTAATAAGTTTAATACTATTTTTCCCAATGCTTCTCCTGTCAGGCCTTGTTCTCCCCCTCTTTCTTATTTTAACTAATTATATTTATGTTCTCATAAGCGTCAATGAACTTGACAAAGTCTTCACGAATGTTGTTATTGTGTATGTATCTCAAATTTAGAGAAATCTGTTCCACGTGGGGTACGTCGGTCATTTCGTCAAATATGACAGAGTAAAAATTTTCACTTTGAACCTGAATCATTATTTGTTCAATTATTTCTTCATCAGAAAATGTTATTAATTAATTTTGACTGTTGCTCGAGAAGATGCTGTGGATAGGTCTTGTTTAAGTGTCTTATCTCCTGATGCGATTTTAAACCTTAACAATTCCCCTTATTCTTAGGTCCAGCATCTTCGTCCAGAAGCAGAAGGCAATGATCACGATGGTTTCTTGAAGGAATATTTGATCTACTTAAGAACACTATAGTATAGACTCCACTATTAGTCGTAGTCTTTCTCTATTTCTTGTACCTATTTAGACCTCTGAGAGTCTATCTGGTTAATGATTGACTTTTGCGGGTTGCGATAACTTTGTAGAAAATCTAGCAAAAACCTGAACGCACGCCTTGTGGTATGATGTTTTTTCATGGGTTTGTATGGCTCCGTGTTTGACCATGAGTTTGGTGAAAGATGTTGAAGGTTTCATGACAAGACTTTGGTCTATCATCCCTTTATTGTGGCCATATTTTTCGTTAGAAAAATAAAACGCAATACTTGATAAACAATCCCTTTTGACTGTGCGAAAGTACCAACTAACTCCTTTGTTCTAAGTGCTATAGTGACCCAAGTAATGCCTTATTTCTTTTATATTCTTTGTGTGTACAGAATATTGAAATTGGTACGATTTTGATGGTTGCCAAGGTCGTTCTAAAAATTGGCACTGTAAAATTATCAACATTTTAATTTGCAAAACATCCTATGTCGTTCTTGAAGTTTTCGTTACTGCTTTTGTTCAATTCTATCTCCTGTTTTGTACATATACATGTGTTTGAAACTAAAAACATTTGAACTGCAAATATTTTAATTTATATTTTTTTAAATTCTCGGAGGGGGCCATGGCCCCCTCCCTGGATCCGCCCTTGTGTGGTTAACAGGGAATCGCATTGTCGCAGTCCTGTATTCTATTGCAATTCATTTTGTGCTACCTTCTTCTGTCGTTACTTTAGCTAGAGATCCATCCATAGTCATTTTTGATAATCTGATTAGCTTTGCTGGTATATATTGATTTTTAATTTCAATAAATAACTTATTTCTTCCAATACAGTCAAAGGCTTGTCTGAGATCTACGAAGAGGCTGTGGAGTTCTAAGTTGTGTTCTTGGCATATTTCGATTGTTTGTGTAACTATGTGAATCGCATCTGTAGTGGATCTGCCTTCTCTGAATCCTTGCTGGTAGTCACCAATTTTTTCTCTATGAATTGAGTGAGTTTTTGTCTGTTAAGGGCTGTTAGAATTTTATATGATGTACTCGGTAGAGATATTCCTCTATAATTGTTACAGTCTATTACTTCATTTTTCTTAAATATTGGTATAATTCTGCCTTCTTTCCCATCTCGGGCATTTCTTCTTCTCCTCTTATTTGAACTATTAGGTTATAGATGCTTGTTTATAATTTTTCCTTTCCGTTTTTAAATACTCGTTGGGAATTTCATCTGGACCAGTTGTTTTTTTTGGTTTCATTTTTTGAATGCTGTCTAAATATTTATCATACATATGTTGGTATCCCTATTTCATTACGTCTTCCATTGCGCATTCTTCCTCTTCACTGCTTTCTTTGCATCTTCATAGTTCTGTGAAGGCATCACAGGCACCAAGGTTTATGACATTTAAATTTTTTATTTTGTTTTTATTCAGTAAAAATGCAGACCTTCCAGATTGCCTGCAAAAACAATCGGCTATACTAAAAGTTTATTTTTATTCAAACAACGTGGCAAGCGTAATCACTAAGAAACTTAATTTTTTCGTTGTGTTTAATTAGCACCTGATGAGTTTACCTCAGCTTTTTGGCGACGTCTTTCCACTCAGTTGATTGTTGGTAAATATGGGATATTAGAGAGAAAATATTAGCCTTAATGATTACCTTATAAGGAATAGTTTACGAGTAAAAATATTAATAACTTACACCATAATACCGCACTTTTTAATGTCATTATTCTTAATCGTTTATTTATTATTTTTTTCCAAGAGTTTCATACATGTATACAGTGATGAGCGCGGTAATAACGGCAAAATAATGCAAAATATGGACAACATAATGCGTTGTAAAATAAAAGAAATGAAACTAGTAGAGGTGGGAAATTATCGGTATAAACCTATAAAACATGACCACTTATAATAGTTTCCCACCTTTAGATGTTAGCTTTTTTTTCGTTTCGACTGACACAAATAAACCCATAGATTGTGTATATTATTACTTTCTATGACTTTTATTGTTCTAAGTTTTTCGTTTATTTTTTCTCAAATATTTTTGCGATGAGTCAATAAATATTATTAAAATATTCCTTATTTGTTTAAGGACAAATAATCGAAAATCTCCAAAGTGTACGAAAATATTAATTTAAACATTTGTATGTGGGAACGACATACCTAAAAACATCTTAATTGTATCTGTTGAGTAACTATCAGATTTATGATATCTTTAGCAATAGTACATATATAAATAAATTCATGAATAAACCATTGATTGATTGAATAAATACTTTACATCACTAAATCTGTAAATCAATCGTGGTGTAGTCTTTATAATCTCAATAAAATTGCAAAATACCGTTCGATTGCCGTTTTAACGATTTATCAATAATTGAAAATGATAATTTCATTGACATAATTCTAAAATATAAATCCTACCAGGGAACCCTGGCCTTAAGGTTAACATAGGTCAATAAGATATTCTATATATGGGATGCGCGTGCATTATTATTACTTCTGATCGGTATACAAGATACGGGGCGTCCCAGATCCTAGTTAAAGGGTTAAAGGGCGAAGAAGATTATAACATGTAATTTCTATTCGATATAATATACTACATAATATACTTGAGATATAATGTAGCTTGAAACACCTGAGAAAATTAGCGAGAATTGCCAGAAAATGACCTTTTAGATTTTAAGTTTCCTCGTCACGACGGATTTGCTTGAAAATTTGGATTTAGGTTTTACTTACTCTTTACTTCACTTTTGGACAAGAGCCCAGGGTTGTTATTACATGGGGGGTGAAAGCCACCCCTTCTAAGGGGAACAAACATACTTTCAAAATAAGTAAATCGCTAAATTAACTAATTCTAAGCAATTTAGGTTCTAAAGAGTTTTTCCACGAAATCAATACTTTTCAAGTTATTCGTGAGTGAAAATATTCATTATTCAATAAACAAAACACGTTTTCGTACGGTTTTTTGTAAATAACTCAAAAAGTTAGTACTTTATCGAAAAAAGTATTTTTAACAAAAATGTATGTATGGTATGTATGAAATTTGTAGACGCAGTAGAAGCATAAATACTCAAAATCGTTCCAAAAGTGACAAAAATTGTCACGAAAATAGTTGCTTTCGGTAAAATTTGTGTAAAGTAGAACTTTCGAGTTAATAAATCATACCAAAAGTTTAGTTTTAGGGACGGCTACAGAAAAAATCATTTTCGGGCGATCTGAGGTCTGGAAGGGGAAGGGGTGGGTTTTTGAGGGCAAAAAACAGTTTATCCCGATCTCTTGACAAGTCCTACGGAAAAAGTTACATAGCAAAGTTGTAGGTAATAAGATATACAAATTTGTATTTACTCTTTTTATAGGTATAACCTCAAAATATATAAGAAAGATTCAAATAACCGAGTTTTTGGTTTTTTATTTTTACCGTCCACAAATTACGAAATTTAGTGAAAACTTATAGGTCTGGATCTCGCGTATGAAAAAAAGTTGATTAATAGCAAGCTGAACATTTGTTAATAGCTTAAGGGTGTCTAGTCGGACAAACTTTGGTAGATGGCAACACTGGAACAGGGGAAATATTATTTGTGGAACAGGTGAAAAATTTGGAACGGCCAGATCACGAAAACGGCACATGTATTTTGTCCGACAGAACAGACTTAAACTCTGTGAACAGAGATTAAACTCTCATGCAAAAATCAGACAGCTATTTTCCACCAAATGGGCTTTTTAATGAGTGGAACATTTAGAATATGTCAAATGACAGGAATTATGACAGGTGATAAATAGCAGTCTGATTTTTGCATGAGAGTTTAATCTCTGTTCGGAGAGTTTAAGTCTATTCTGTCGGACAAAATAAATGTGCCGTTTTCGTGGTCTGAGCGTTCCAAATTTTTAACCTGTTCCACAATTAAAACTGCCCCTGTTCCAGTGTTCCCATATATCAAAGTTTATCCGACTAGACACCCTTAAGCTATTAACAAATTTTCAGCTTGCTATTAATCAACTTTTTTTTCATACGCGGGATCCAGACCTATTACATTTTTGTTTACCAAACATTTAGATTTAGAAACCCCCTCTGTGGCTCAGTGATAAGAGAGCCTACCTTTGGATCCAAGGGTTGTAATTTTCAATCCCAGCTGGGTTGTTTTTCTTTATAAAAAATTAATACATGAAAATAGTTTCTCTCCTTTTGGTATCGGTACTCACCGGAGGGATCATAGACATAGGCCGTTTGTATACAATAATTAGCGTCTCTTTTTAAAGACAATGAAGTCGACTTTACTAAGTAACAATACATTTACTCAACATACTCACTACACATTACACTATAATATGATTGCAAAATCAACTGTACCATACCAAAAATGGCCACTAGTTGTCGAGGCATTAGAGTAAATAAAAAAAGTTTTGAAAATGAGAAACGAATTTTTTAGAATTCCCTGGAGAGTGTCTCAATATCTACCTGAACAAGATTTTTTCTTTCTCAAAATAAATAATGGCAGAACTGATTTATGATACTTTTCTGAAACTTTAATATACAGGATGATTGATTAGTAGGGTAAAGCTCAATAGCTCCGCTATAGTAATAGATAACAATAAAAGTTATCAAAAAAAATTTTAGCCACCTTTGAGCTTCACATTACAAAATTAGTTAGAATATTACAGGGTGTTCGATAACACAGTGGCAGACCTAACTTATGTTTTTTTTAATGGAACACCCTATATTTTATTTTATATTCGAAATCCTGTTAACTTCTCCATTACAAAAATATAAAGGTATGTAATGTTATACAGGGTATTTACAAAGTTATAACCAATTTTGTATGAAAATCGTAACAGGTTCAACTCCCTGTATAAATAAAAATAAGCACAACAGCAATGGTTTATTAATGCCATATTTTTTTATTTATTGTCAAAATTTTTAAGAATTATTGATATTGCTAATTTTCTTTATATCAAATACAGGGTGAGTCAAAACGCAAGTACATTATTTTCTCAGTAATGTTAAATGGAACACCCTGTATTTTATATCATTATTGAAAAGTAACATTAACGTACTTTAATTTTTATATAATATTCCCTATGCCCAAATTTATTAGTTTTCGAGATATTTTAATTTTTCAGAGCAAATTATTTTAGATGTTTAAATTTATCTAAATTTTAAGTAAGCCATGACTGAATTGACAATTGAAGATTATCGATTATCAATCCGGTAATCAATGTAACATTGTAGCAAATAAAGAAATAAAAATAATTTATTAGTAATACATTTTACAAACAAAACCACAACCACTACATGAAACATTTTTGAAACAATTAAAAACTATCTTTTTATGTAAATGCAACAAATAAACAAAGCAAATTAGTAATAAATTTTACAAAAAACACACAAACACAAAATACAATATTTTGTGAAGACAATTAAACACTACTTTTGTATGTAAATGTAACAATGTAACAAATAAAGAACGAAACATAATTTACCAGTAATACATTTTGCAAAAAAACATGTTTGAAAAAATTAGAAGCTACTTTTAATATAGTTATTTTCCTAACAAGTGCAGAAAGTCATTCTTTTCCGCACGCGACTGCAGTTTGCCGAACGACGCGAAGCGGGAGTTCGGCAAGCAGTCGAGTGCGGAAAATAGACTTTCTGCAAGAGTTAGGAACAATATTTTTTCTAAGAGTCTTTAAAAAATTACCAAATCTTAATCAATTAATTTAATTAATATGAAAATACATACACAAATTAATTCTTTGACAAGGTTGTCAAAACCAAACTTTCAATATAATTAGTTAGCATGACGACGATCTTGGTTTCCATGACGATGATTCAAAACGACTGTTATTGTCTACCGATTTGACTTTCGAATATTATGTCAAAATAATTTTATTTCATCGAATTGTCGCGTTAATTTCATTAAAACAGGAACACAATAAGATATATTTGAAATAAATTAGCAAATAATATCTAAATATTAGTTTATTGCCTGCATTATAATTACTTTAAGGCCATATTAACATATCTAAATTAACACGCGTGCGGAAAAGTAAAAACCGCTTGCGGAAAAGTAACACGCGTGCGGAAAAGTAACACGCGTGCGGAAAAGTGAAACTTTCTAAACTAAAATGCGTGCGCGAAAGTAGACATTTTTGCACGCTCGTAGAAAAAAATATTTTTAATATTTAATTACATAAGGTGTTCAAAATTATCTCCTAACACATTTATGTACGCCTAAAAACGATCATTGAACGAGCTACTTACTCTACGGAGCATTTGTAAATTAACACATCGAAATACACTTTGTATTCTATTTTTCATCTCATCCCTTGTTGTTGGAGGTATTTTATAAACTTTATTATTAACGTAACCCCAAAAAATCAGTCCAGTTTATTAAATTCTGGTGATTTGGGTGGCCGCTCTACTGGTCCATTGAAAAATGAAAATATCTCGAAAACTAATAAATTTAGACATAGGGAATGTTATCTAAAAATTAAAGTACGGTAATGGTACTTTTCAATAGTGATATAAAATACAGGGTGTTCCATTTAAAATTACTTGCGTTTTGACTCAACCTGTATTTGATATAAAGAAAATTAGCAATATCGACCATTCTTAAAAATTTTGACAATACGTTAAAAAATATGGCATTAATAAACCATTATTGTTTTGCTTATTTTTATTTATACAGGGAGTTGAACTTGTTACGATTTTCATATAAAATTGGTTATAACTTTGTAAATGCCCTGTATAACATAACAAACCTTTATATTTTTGTGATGAAGAAGTTAACATTATTTCGAATTTAAAATAAAATATAGGGTGTTCCATTTAAAAAAACATAAGTTTGGTCTGCCACTGTGTTATCGAACACCCTGTAACATTCTAACTAATTTTGTAATATGAAGATCAAAAGTGGCTAACATTCTTGTTAATAACTTTTATTGCTATCTATTAGCGGAGCTATTGAGCTTTACCCTACTAATCAATCACTCTGTATATAATATTAATTTACTTTCATATGTTTAATAACATCGAATCACACAAGTATTATAGTTAATAAAAAATTAATGGCATCATTAAAATCTTGAAAGTCGAAGAACGAGATATTAATAAAATTAAAAATACTAATAACAATGTATATCAACAATTGTACCTGTTAGAAAAAATAAAGAAACTAAGTTCCAGTAATAGAAATATAAAAGATGAAAACAAAGAATGGTTAGATGAGGAATGTTAAATAGAACTAGATGAACGAAATCAATTACAATTCAAAATAACGCAAGAAAAAACACCAGAGATAGAGAGGAAATACAACGAACAAAGGAAACGAGACAAAAGAATCGTAAGATCAAAGAAAAGAAACTACAATGAAGATACGTATGTACGTGTTGCCAGTTCTGACATATGGAACTGAAACTTGGACTTTTAACAACAGCATTAGTCAACAAACTTCAAGTGACTCAGAGAGCTATGGAACGGAGAATGCTCAACGTTAAGCTCAGTGATCGCAAGTCCAATGAAGAGATATGAAGACGATCAAAAGTAACAGATGTGATCCAGAAGTTTGCCATGTTAAAATGGAACTGGGCAGGACAGATAGGAAGAATGGAAGTGGAAGACAACCGCTGGACAAAGCGAATTCTCGAGTGGCGACCAAGGACAAACAAAAGAAGTAGAGGCAGACCTCAAACAAGATCGACTGTTGACATCAAGCGAATGGCTGGCCACAAATGGATGCAATAAACAGCAAACATATGTGAATGAATACACCTAAGCCCCGGCGCAAATTGATCCTAAGCGAGACACAACCTGCACCGGCGAAATGCGTAGACAGTTTTGCGCATCCTACGATCAGTGCATGCGTTCGCAAGTCTCGCTTAGGAACGTTTGTCATCGGCGTACAGTTTTATTGGGCCGTGGAACGCGTGACTCACCGCCAGATGTTTATTTTTACTTGTTTTTGTTTGCGAGATGGACGTGTCTGAAATGAATACGGATGGTACCTAAGTACAATTTATTATGATAAATAAAAATATTAGCATAGTCATCACCCCGAGTAAAAACTGCGTTGTCTTTGTCATTAAAATCTGATAACTTTTGGTAGACTAAATAAGCGGCGATACGACATTAATAATCAAAGTTATGCCTTTACAAAAACACATCATTAGAAAAATAAGGTGAAAAATGATTCATGTTAATTAAAACCGTGATCGATAAAAATATCGTTTTACCCTCAAATTCAACTTGTCGGCATATTACATTTTTGTTTATTACATATTACATTTTTGTTTATGCTTAAAAATTAAAAACGAAATATTATGCAGATTATGACCTGCAGTAATTGTAAATGATTGCGATCCTGCAGTAATTGTAAATGATTGTGATTCGAGCAGTAAATTGAGGAATATGAGTTATGACCGAGCAGTAGGGGAGAGATTATTTTAAATATGTAGGTATTATGTGCAGAAATAAAATACTCAGTGTAAGATATCTTTTTATGCACCCGCTTATGATCAAATTCGATGTTTTCTAAAGTCATACCGCTACGACTACTAGGGACGTGTAAGATATTTTTAAAACGTTACTAGTTACAAGTACGGAAATACCGATTTTAAGTTGCCTACTCAATTCAGTACAAGGATCAGATACATCAGTATTTTGTAATCAGTATTTGTACTCAGTACCACTGAGAACCGGTATCAAAAGTAACCGTTACATGTCCGCACTGATTTTGCCCGTCTCTATTCGCCACGGCGATAGCCAACGGTTGGGTTGGGTTGCGTTCAATATGCGGCTCGCTAAAAAAATAAATGCACGGGTCCCCGTTCCGCCGCGCCGGCGCAGGTTGTGTCTGGCTTAGGTTCAATTTGCGCCGGGCCTAAGCGAGGTTTACATCCGACGATGGATGGAATAGCTGTTGATGGTGATGACATGAAAAGGAAATTAGTGAAAAAAATGTAAGAATAATGAAAGTGACACTCAGAATAAAAGAGAATAGGGTTAAAAAATCAAAAAGAAATAGAGGGATGGAAAGATGATAAACTTTATTTGAATTAAAAGAACTGTTATCGAATAAGTTGAACTTGTAATAACAATGTAATTGACATGGTACAAACTTCGAACACGTTGTAACATCCTATATACATATACAAATACATACATATCAAGATCTCAAGTTCTGGTTGTAACGTAATTTCTAAAAATCAGATTTTTGTTTCAAAACCGTTAACAACCGACGATGTTCATAAGTGTCAGTGCTAAAAGCAGTAACTATTTTTTATATAGATTAGAACACAAAAGTGGGTGGAAAACAAAATGTTTAAAACAATTATTTTTGTGTTTTTGACGCGTGGGTACTAGGCGGTGGGTGGATCCTGGTCCAAGACAGTAGCGTAGACGTCTGGTTTGTACATAGGTATTCTAAATGACTCTCACCGAATAAATTAAAAAATAAATATATTTTAATCGACTCTTATATTTCCAATTAGTTTTACTGATCTTAAAGATCAGATTTTGTATGTACTATCCTTCCAGGCACGCTTCGCAGTAGGTATTGTATGGTTTCTTGCGGAAGACGATCCTGTGCAGCAATTGAATCGGTGAGATCGGAAAGGGCATGAGTCATTTATTTCGAGAAAATTGATAAAAACTGTTCCGATCAAGTAAACCTTATTTATTGCAAGTACAATATAGCATACAACATAAATATACCATAAATATATTGTAGTTGGAAGAATTGTAGACAGAATCCAAGGCACGAATCTTAACAAGGGAAGACCCGTCAGATGAAGTACAAATGGGGGTAGGTGTCAGACAGAGAGACTCTCTATCAACAACATTATTTAACATTGCCATAGAGGGGGCAGTAAGAGCAGCCAAAATTTTGGGAACTATTATCGAATCTTCAGCCCAACTAGAGATATTGCACTGGTTACTAGAGATTTAAAAACCATGCAGAATATAATATTAATACTAGATAAAGAAGCAAAGAAGAGAGGGCTAGTAATAAACCAAAGCAAAACGAAATACGAACATCGAGAAAGAAATTAAGCTTGGTGCATATACATTTGAAAGAGTACACTGTTTCAGATACTTAAGAGTGATGGTGAATGGCAGAAATGATAGCACGGATGAAATAAATGAACGCATCCTACTGGGTAATAAAACCTACTGGAACTACCAAAAATTTTTGAAAGAAAAGCACATTAGTAAGACAACCAAATTAAAAATTTACAAGACTGCAATCAGGCCAGTGATCACCTATGGTGCAGAGACGATGTGCCTAACACAAAAAGATGAAATGAGGTTAGAAATCTTAGAGAGAAAGATACTTCGACGAATAATGGGACCGGTGAGGATAAGTGTAGGCGAATTTAGAAGATTGACCAATGAAGAAATTAAAGAAGTCATCCAGGGTGAAGGCATAATCAAGTTCGTGAAGGCTCAAAGGCTCAGGTGGCTGGGACACACAGTAAGAGCTAACCCAGACTCTACGCTAAAGCGAATAACTGACTGGAGACCAACAACAAAGAGACAAAAGGGAAGACCCAAAACAAGATGGAGAGATCAAGTCTTAGGAGACCTAAAGAAGCTGAGAATCTACAATTGGAAGGAGCGCTGTAAGGACCGGAAAGAATGGAGGAAAATTGTAGACAAGGCCAAGTCACACACGCTGCTATAATAATAGAAGACCACAGCGGACTGATTCTCCGCAATAAATGAATCAGAGAGCCCAAAAGGGCGGCAAACACTCCGCCTGGAGTGAATAAGCCATGATGATGATACTGTAGTTGCAATAAATAAGGTTTGCTTCATCGGAACAGTTTTCATCAATTTTTTCGAAATGTTAAACAAACGACTCAGGCCTTTCTGATCTCACCGATTCAATTCTTAATTCGGTAGTTGAATTTGGAGCTGGACTTCTTACTCCTAAACGTCATTTTAGGATCTCCTCTTCATGTTCTATAGAAGTTGTATCAGGAGTTATTGGTGGCCACTCTAGAGCCCCTATCCCAACATCCTAAATGTATTGTATGATAGTTCCTGCGGCATATTAACGGGCATTATCATGCATTAACACAAAGTTATCATATCTAATGAAGCTGTCATAGGGAAAAACATGATCTTCGAGGATGTTTTTCCGCATAAAGGTTTACGCATAACGCATTCCGGAATAAAAAAGAATACAACATTTTTTTCTTCTTAAAGTGCTCTCTCCTCAATGGAGGTTGGCTACTACAATAATTGTATTGCAAACTCCTGTCTCTCTTCATTGCTGTTCTTATTAGCTGTTTATAATTTAGCCCTGTCCATTGTCGGATGTTTCTTAGCCACGATAGTTTTTTCCTTCCTAGTCCTCTCCTTCCCTCTATCTTTCCTTTCACTACTAATTGAGCATTTTAGTACTTATTGTGTCTCAGTATATGACCTACCTATATGATATGATGTTTTTCTAACTTTCACTGTTGAAAAATTCCAGTTCTTTGCCTATTCTGTGCAGCACTTTTTCGTTTGAGGTATACGATGTCCATGAAATTTTGAGCATTCTCCGGTAGATCCACATTTCAAAGGCGTTCAATTTATTTACGGTTGATGTTTTAAGGGTCCACGTTTCAACTGCATAGAGAAGAGTCGACCAGACGTAACATCTTGACAAACGCAGTCGAGTTTCGAGTTTTATTCGAGAATCACATAGCAGCCTTTTGATGTTTTCGAAAGATTTTTTGGCCTGTTCTATTCTCGATCTTATTTCTAGATCAGGATTTAGGCTGCTATCGATCCAATACCCCAGACACTTAAATTTAAGTATTTGGAGGAAAGAGCTATGAAAGGAAAGAATGTAATAGGCGCTTTGAACTCACTACTTTGGTCAAACACCATATCAAAAGAAAAGAAAACGCAGCTATAAAATATCATCTTTAAAAGCGTGGTACTGTATGGATGTGAAACCTGGCAACTGAATAAGCGAACAGAACAGAAGCTGCTCGCACTGGAAATGGACTTCTGGCGAAGATCGGCCTGCATCTCCAGAGTCTCACATATAACGAATGAACGGGTACGAGATATTATGAATAGAAAAACAAACATAATAGAAGAAGTCCAACAAAAACAACTGTGTTGGTATGGCCATGTACAAAGAATGAAGGAACATCGACTCCCATAGCTAATAATGGAATGGCAACCCCCGGAAAGAAGGAAAAGGGACAGACCGAAAACAACCTGGATAAGTGGAATCCAGAAAGCCATGTCTGAGAGAGATCTCCGACCAGGAGATTGGACAGATCGACGCGGCTGGAGAATAGGAACCGGAAGGCTCAGGACGCTATAAACCGGTGTTATATGGATATGTACTTACATTTATCGACCTGTTCTAAAATGGGCCCTTTTATTTTGCAACGTTGAGGTACATTCTGGTTTTTTCGGATTGACATCATTTTGGTTTTTTTAATGTTTATTTTCATGTGGAATTGTTCACAGACTGAGTTGGTCATGTCGATGACAGTGAGTCGTTGTAGACCCAAGTCGGAATCTGCAATCAACACCTATGATCGACTTATCTGATGCTGTTTATGTTTACGCTAGTGGCGGCTCGTACTACTTTATAAAGGTAGTGCCAGAATTCGGGAACCGCCAAAATTTTTATTGACGGATTCAGGATATTGCCAAAAAAGGTATATGTACTAAACACAAAAATTAAAAAATAGGCGCAGATACTTTTACCTTATCTATCTTATGTACCTATATTTATCTGAGATGCCAAGACGTTGTCCAACATTTATCAAAACAGTTTCGTAAATTAATTAATAATAAAAAACCCTCAACATACCACCAGTACTTACTGCTGATAAGGTTTGAAGTTTGTTATTATGATCTAGTCTCTATTTACAAAATTATGAAAATAATACTATTTCATTATTCACACACATGCACAAATTTGTGTAATATCACTTTTAAAGTTTCGATATATGAAACCCGATTACGATTCTTATTTTTTGGTTGCAAAGTTTTCAATGGGTTTATTATTAAAATTATCAATACAATTTACAAAATGCTTTTCTGCAGATAGCATACCTAAAGCACTAAGTTCTTTCGTTGTATTTAATTCAAATTCAAAATATTTAAAAGTTTAATAGTTTCTTCAAATGTGCTTTTTAAACCTTCCTCGTTTAATAAAACCGATATCAGAACAGCCCCAGAGGTAGTACCTAATTCATCTCGCTAATACAGTACTTCTAATTGAGTTTTAAACCGAGTTTTGCTTAAAAATTAAAACTGTCTCCATGTTTCATTAAGAAATAATTCGGGGAACTGATGCTTATACGCAGAAAACTTCTCCGACATAAATAAATTGGAAGCAACTTAATGTCCGGAGTAGGTAGACCTTTGAAAGATCTGGAACTTTGAATATGAACCTTTAAGTTGTCTAATTCGGCGCTAAAATTGACCAGCTTCTTAACTATGCCTCTATTTTCTGAATTTTCTTTTTCGTCGTGACCTCTTAAAGCTAACTCGAAACCTCCACAAAACCTTATAAAATTTGTAATTTTTTTTTAACGAAAACCACCAAAAAAGTTTTTTAAGAGGCTAATTTGATTCATTGTCAATTATTAATAAATTAAATCTAAGAAATAATCAAAATATTATTTATAATACACCCACGATCATGATGCACTAAAAGTTTAATTATAAATACAAAAACTTTTTAACAGAAAATAAACATAATAAAAGTGACAAGCCAGCACGTAAAGAAACTCGAAATAAATAGATACCCTCGTGCCCGGCACAAAGATTCTCATTTGAAGGTATACTAATAGTCCAATATAGCTCTTTCTCTGTCACTTACATATAATGCTCGTGAAATCTTTCTCTTTTCAGACGTGCCAGTACTGATTTCGGCACAACATTCTCCTGTCGAATAATTTCCCCTGTAAGTGGCAGGGATTGTACTACGTACAAGGTTGCCAGATTTTATATAATTTATGAACATAATAAGAAATACAAAAAAAAATTAACAAGCATTAAAAGGTTTTGAAGATAAAAAATATGTTTCTGCACAGTTAGCAAGGTAGTGCCATGGCTCTATGGCACAACCTCACGGGCCGCCACTGAGTTTACGCCACCGAGGAATGCTCCATCCTCAGAATCCTCCAGTGCCTCTTGAAATAGAAACTCGAAATAAAGGTTAAATAGCAGGGGTGACAAAACACCTCCTTGTCTAACTCCCCTCCTAATTTCTACTTCTGCGGACGTGGAACCTTCGAGCCTAATTCTGACGTTTTGGTTCCAGTATAAGTTTTTTAGTAGCTTGATGTCTTTCCCATCTAAACCGATTTCGTGCAATCGTTCTAGTAGTAGCTCGTATCTTACTCTATCAAATGCTTTTTTAAAGTCTATGAACCATAAAAATATATCTTTCTGTTGGTCATAGCAATTTTTGGCCAGAACTAGTAACCTGATAGAGCTTCTCTCGTTCCTATGCCGGCTCTAAATCCAAAGGAATCGTCTGTGATGATTGTTTCGCATTTTCTATAGATCTGGTTATGTACGACTTTTAACAGGTCTTTTACTGCGTGACTCATAAGACTAAACATACATAACATTTAAAAAATGAAAAATAAACAAAAAATAATGATAGTTGAAAGACTGATAGTCAGTCAGCTGCCTCTACTAGGCCAAGAATGGATGGGTGATACCTACACCCATACCATGAAAAAAGTTTTTATGTGTTTGGTTTGAGCAACGTGTATGTGGCCGTTTTTTCTGTTTTTTGAAGTTATACTTCGTTAGGCGCGATTGAGAGTAAAATTTCATAATACTGCGCGCATGCGCACAAAGACAGTATGGCGTTTAGTTGCTAAATCTTTTAAGTTATGTATATGTAATATCAATATCAGTGCAAGAAAAGGCGTGAAAAGAATATATTAAGTCGAGGCATTGAAGGATTGAAGTGTCGATTTTTTGCAGTAAGACGGATTTTAATGCGGATTGGTGCGTTTAATTCGTGAGAATGTCAGCAAATTTTGTGAACTAATGTAATGAATAAGAAATCTCAAATTGCATTTGTGCATAAGAAAAATGCATTTCAAAAGGGCATTTTGAAATAGGCAATTATTATATGTGCAGGTACCTACATGCTTTTGTGTTTACGAATGTTTTGTATAAATGTACCTATTTACGAATGTTTCTTCTAAAATTTAGGAATATATTAATTTTATAATACATTTAAGTATGTGGTCATTATCTTTACAATTTTTACTTACCTATTTGTTTTTTATACCTAATATCGCCCGTGTCTAGCAAGTGTCTGCGTAGGCTAGACGTATGTGTATCTAGTTATGGACGTGTTAGTAAATACTTGGTTCGATTCCCCATAAGGAAAATTTTTTTGTTTATTATTAATAGTTATTGACATCTTAGACTATTATATGGACTTAAAAAATTATTAAAAATAATTAAAATAATTAATCGGGATGTTGCCCAACTATTTACCGAATTGCAAATTTATAATAATTGCCTATTTCAAAATGCACTTTTGAAATGCATTTTTCTTATGGACAAATGCAATTTCAGATTTCTTATTCATTACATTAGTTCACAAAATTTCCTGACATTCTCACGAATCCAACGCACCAAACTGCATTAAAATCCGTCTTACTGTGCCAAAAATCGACAGTAAGTCCTTTTTTTGTGCTTTTCAATGCCTCGACTAATTAGTGTGTTTAGTAAATATATTTATTAAAATTTTTGTGTCTTTGGATTTTTTTTACTTCCTCGGGAGTAAGATGGGTATTATTAAAACATTTTATTGTATATTTATTATACTTCACCTTGTCTGTTTGTTACCGTAAATTATCATTAGGTACGTCCGAACCGATACAGACACAGTCCTCGTAGAATATTTGGTATGGCATTCGGCTAGAGATCCAGAGGTCTTGAGTTCGAATCCGGAACAATTCTATACTTTTTTTTTTATTTTTTTGAAAGCGGTAAGCACAAAATTAGTTTGGTGTTTAAAAAAATTAAAACAAACCGTTTAAAGTATATTTATTTTTAAGAAATCATATAATAGAAGTATAACTTCTTAAGTGCGTACAAAGTACACACACATTCTTTTTTTACTATTTGGTGTTGTACGGAGGACAAAGATGCACATGATTACACCTCAATGTGGCGGTACTTTTTTACTATTTGACCATTAGCTCCGATTATGACGTTTATGTCGAAAGCGCTCAGCTAAAGAAATAAATTATTTACACACTTTGACATACTACATTTTTATTTACTTTATTCAAAAAATAATGATTACCATAAAATATGCAATATTTTTGTCTGTGAGCATAGTATATAAAGGCAGCCTGAATTTCATTTTTACTTTGTCGTTTCTCCGTCACTGTTTTACATACATAGAAACAAAATATTACTTTGATAGTGGCTTTTCAGGTGTTCCGAAGATTTATGGGCTCTTTTTTCGTATACTTCTAAGGTGAGAGACAAAAAGGCACTCCCTCGTAATATCATCTCAACTGCTGTTTGAACTCGGACGATAAATCTTGTTGATTTTATATATGTAAAACAATCATTGAAGATATGCTAAATATAGACATATAATAATGTGCGTTTCTATTATAATTATAATTTAGGTTTATACTTATTGAGAAATGACAAATGGGCCGGTTATGGTTTATTGGCGCATATCTCGCGAGCTTTCAACTAGAAATTCTTTGGCAAAAGAGGTACATACACTATAACGCAATAAAGATGCGATTTCTCTAAACAGAAACTTAATTTTTAGTTTATTATAAACCTAGCTTTTTTTACCTTACAAGACATTGTAAGTTCCAAGACAGGTGAATTACTTACTAAAGCAAAATGCCCAAGTAGAGAGATGTAAAGTGCATTTTCAGGAGATGCTACGTACTCCTAGAACTAACGCAGATAAAATTGTCGAAAACCCACAGAATATAGATTTGCATATATCTTGCGAGGCCCCTTCAAAAACGGAGATAATAATAGCTATTAAATCTCTGAGAAATAACAAGTCCCCGGAAATTGATAAAATTGCTTGCTTACCGCCATAAATAAAATTTTCACGACCATCATACTTAAAAGATTAACAAACAAAGTTGAATTTCGAGTTAATCAAGCAGGCTTTAGACCAGAATCCTCCTGCTTAGACCACATTAATACTATGAGGGTAATATGTAATGGAATAATGGAGCACACCCCTATACATAGATGCCGATTTCGAGCGTGCCTTTGACAGCTCATCTCATGCTGCTATATGAAAAATTTTAAGCTACGAAATATCCCGCACAAATAATTTCCATTATTAAGTCACTTTACACTAAGGCGAAATCCAGTGTGACACTGTGACACACATACTGGGATCAAGAGTGATGTACTTTAACGTACAGGGATGCGTGCTCTCTCCGTTTCTTTTTAACATAGCTGTAAACTATGTTCTCTCCAAACTAGACTCCCACACAAGAGGATCAAGTACAAATACGCAACTCGTGTTTTTCGCGGTATTACCCCATCCGGGGAGGGGGCGGGGGATCAAAACACCGTTTTAATACTTCTGCTTTCTTAATATTTTCTTTGCAGTTAATAATAGATTTTATAGGCCAGGAGAATATCCTTCACTTGTTTTTGTAGTAGACTTTTTCAATTGTTTCTTTGGGATGGGAGCTACACGTGATACTTTACACAACACCTCAATATAAAGGTAAAGGATCAGGTTTCTCTGTTGATCTTCATGGTGTCTTCTCGTAGAGGTTCTTGATGTCGATGATGTCTGTTTCGTAGTAGCTCTAGATGTTGATGATATCTGCTCCAGTAGCTTTTGATATTGATGGTGTTGTTTCAGAAATGTTTTCATTTACTCACCGTTCAGCCTCTAAAACAAGTTCTCTAAATTGTTCAGCTTGTGCAAAATTTCCTCCGAAAACTTCGTTAAAAGAAAATATTCTGGTTGTTCTGAACTCTGATATTTTCTTTTCCATGGCAGTCTACCTTTATGTATGCTTGATCGAACAAGCGAGCCAGAGGGTACACAGTGATCTTTTCCTATGTACAGTCTAAATCATATGAGAATCATAAATGGCAAAGAGACCTTTTTTTAAGAGTCACAAAAAATGTCATATCTAGGGACTGGAGGTGGTTTAACGTATGAGGTGGTCTTCTAAGAAGTACAATGTAATTTTCTTTGCAGACATTATAAATATCCAATGATATACGGCTCGAATGATTGTCCAATACCAGCAAAACTGGATCGGCCTCAGTTGATTTTACATAGTTCTGGAAATGCTTAAGCCTCTTCAGAACAACAAATGGTTTGACTAACCGTTGTCTGAACATGCATATATACATCCTATTAGACGATCTTTTTCTAAATGTGGACGTAGGAATCAGAAGCACTAACAGCACATAAGATAATAATTGTCTGTCCACGTTCGAACGAAGTGGCATCATACACTTTGTTGTCCTCTTTTGGCAACTTTTCCTGCTTTTTTTCTGAACGGCCGTTATACCGGATTCGTCCACATTCTCCAAAAAAAAAAGACTCTAAAAATTGCATATTAATGTGGAATATTTTATAAACTATCATAAAATTTAAACACAATACGACGCAGTCTCAGACATTTTGACGCCATTTTCATTGTAATAAAAAGTAAAAAATTGTTAAATTATAATTATTTGTTACGGAAAACTACCAATCAATTCAATATAACCGAAAATAAATGTTAAAAAAATGGGTTTTACCCGCTCCAAGTCGAAACAAATTAGCTAAATCTAATTATGATGATTTTGCTATCAAATCGCCTGGAGGCAGGCCCATTACCTTTAGATCGTGTATCGAGGTGTGTCTCTTTGATAAACGTGCGAATGTACCTGCCAGGCGTATTCTTAGTCCGTAAAACACAAGAATCCGGATTGTATTTGTTGGATATTTTATAGAGTTCGTGGTTACCTCATCAAAATCCGCATGGTCGTTTAATATAGAAAGAGCCTTTTACTTTCTTTTTATGTCTTTCTATCTCTTTTTACGACGGCATGCCCGGAATAATATTCAAACAATGAGTAGTAAATTTAACGTATTAAAGCCTTTTTGAATAGTCTCAAGCCCATAAGGAAAACATTTTTTTAACTCATTGTCCAGCGTTCTATTTATAGATTACCCTTAAAATTTGTTTAAATTTGAATTTAAAAAATTTACTGACTTCCTTTAGATTTACACATGTAATAATAAAAGTTTCATACCGGCCCCCGTTTTTATCGTTTACTGGATTATTGGGGCGTAAAGCTGTCTCATGGTACACCCTGCCCCGGGTAACGCTAAATGAGCAGCAACATGGAATTGTCAGACCGTCTTTCAGATCTCCTGGCGAACACATTGCAGTAAGTACAACCATGCAACAAATAAAAAACGATTCTTCTCAGAATTATTTGACAATTAAACCAACAATCCGAGTATGTCAAATACACATTGAATTACTTATAGTTTGTGCTGTACTGAAACTCACAACAAAAATACTGATGGAGAAAATAATGACGTGCATAAATATATCGGATGAACAACAAGGATTTAGAAGTGGAAGATCATGTAACGATGCAGTTTTTGTGATAAGGCAAATAGCGGAGAAATCATTAGAATATAAAAAGCCAGCCTTTTTCTGTTTCATAGACGTAGAGAAAGCGTTTGATAGAATACAATAATTAAAAGATGTGATACACCTACTATATGACAAAAATTTACCACTGGATATCATAAAACTAATAGAAAACATAATAGTAAGAAATAAAATAGAAATGAAAGTCAATGGAATAATAACAGAACCTATAGAAGCAAACACAGGAATCAGGCAAGGAGATTTACTAAGTCCTCTACTGTTTAAGATAATGTTGGATGCAATAATAAAACAAGTGAAGAAAAAAAGAGGGTATCAAATGGGCGATAGAGAGATAAAAATACTCTGTTACGCTGATGACACCGTGTTAGTAGCAGAGTGCGAAGACGACCTACAAAGATTACTGCACGAATTCAACATTAACGCAAAAGAAATGAATAATATGAAAATATCAGCCCAAAAAACAAAAAGCTTAGTAATAGCCAAAGAACCAATAAGATGCAAATTGGAGTTAGACAATCGAAGAAGAGGCAAAAGACCAAATAATTAAAGCCAGTAGGACGGCGGGATGCCCAAACGATACAATTTGGAAAAACAAAACACCTAAGAGTGGAAACAAAGGCCCGAATATATAAGTCAGTTATTAGGCCAGTTATGACTTACACGACCGAAACAAGACCAGATACAAGCAAAACACAAGGACATCTGGAGACCAACGAAATGAAGATCTTAAGAAGGATTGCTGGAAAATGACTACAGGACAGGGTAAGAAGTGAGGAAATCAGACGCATATGTGGGGTAGACAATATAAATACCTGGGTAAAGAACAGAAAAGAAGAGTGGAATGAGCACATAAGCAGGATGTCTGAATCAAGGATAGTAAGAATAGCTAGGGACAAGTCACCGTTAGGCAGAAGAAGTATAGGACGCCCAAGGAAAAGATGGAATAACAATTTAGGGACAGAATGAAAGGCACCGTTGAAGAAAAATAAAATAGGCAGTACTGTCTATATAAAAGAAAAAGAAGAAGAAGAAGAATAAGACCTATAGTTTGTCATTTCTTTATTATTCATAAAGTTATAGAAGTTATAAGTTACAAAAATGTATATAGACGAAGCAATAAAGCACTAAAATAGCCTTACCTCAAAAAAAAAAGGACAAGACGGATCTTAATAATTCTTTTTGCATTCGATTCGTGAATGCGCCAGGAAACTTTGTGACCGGAGCCATGATATAATATTGAAAAATGGCATACAAGAAGTGCATCTCAAACAGACAATAAAAAAATTCAGAACTCGTCAATTATAGGCGGAAATGAGTTCAATTTTGTTACTCGGAGGTTTTTGGGGTCTCTGAAAACGAATATGACGTAAAAAGTGATCTCCGGAGTACCTGGTGCCAGGGGTACCTACTATTTACCTCGTCTTGTGAAGTTTTCGGCAAATGCATTAAAAATTAGTCAAAAATCATTACTCGGGGGTTTTTGGGGCCGCTAACGACGAATATGACATCGGAAGTGATTTTACGGAGTACCTGCTGTCCAGGGTACCTACTGTTTACATCTCTTGTGGAGTTTTCGGCAAAAAGTTTATAAAAAAATTAGTAAAAAATATTTACTCGCGGAGACACCAAAAACCTCTAAGTAATGAATTTTGACTAATTTTTTAATGAATTTGCCAAAAACTCCAGAAAACGAGGTAAACAGTAGGTACCCTGGGTACCAAGTACTCCGTAGAGAACTTCCGATGTCATATTCGTCGTCAGCTACCCAAAAACCAGCCGAGTCATTATTTTTGGCTAATTTTTTAATGAATTTGCCGAAAACTCCATAAGAAGTAGGTACCCTGGGCACCAGGTATTCCGGAAATCGCTTCCGATGTCATATTCGTCGTTAGCGACCCCAAAAACCGCAGAGTAATTATTTTTGACTAATTTTTTAATACATTTTTTGCCGAAAACTCCACAAGACGAAGTAAACAGCAGGTACCCTGGGAACCAGGTACTCCGGAAATTACTTCCGATGTCATATTCGTCGTTAGCGGCCCCAAAAACCCCCGAGTAATGATTTTTGAATAATTTTTAATGAATTTGGCCAAAACTCCACAAGACGAAGTGCACAGTAGGTACCCTGGGCACCAGGTACTCCGGAGATCACTTTTGACGTCATATTCGTTTTCAACGACCCCAAAAACCTCCCGAGTAACAAAATTGAACTCATTTCCGCCGATAATTGACGAGTTCTGAATTTTTTTTATTGTCTGTTTGAGATGCACTTTAAGGATGCATTTTTTGTATGCAGTTTTTAAATATTATATCATGGCTCCGGGTCACACAGTTTCCTGGCGCATTGACGAATCGAATGCAAAAAGAATTATTAAGATCTGTTCCGTGCTGCGGAATTGAGTTAATGGAATTAATTAAAATAAGTGTGAACAACGAACAATAATATATTTATTTATTTTTGGTTAAAAGGCGTGTTTATTCATCTCGTAAAAGGGTTTGATGTTTGGCCCAGCGAGGGTTTGTTGACCGACCGACGCCTGCTGCGAGTGTGTGAAACGACCCGTGGTTGTATCTCGACTGCTGTGGCTGAAAAAGACCACAAACGCTAATATATTTGTGTTTCTACCATCTGGCCAGAAAGGCGATAAATTATTTAGATCTGGCGTTTAAAAGTTGAAACATTTCTGCAGTTTTAAGAAATGTCTTCGAATGCATTTCCAAAGTGAGTTATTGACATAAGGTCTGATAAGGTAATTAATTTATGGGGAATTCAGTTTGTTAAACTGAACACACCAAAAATATCTGATTAGGGATACATTTCGTTTCGTAAAACTTAACGGCCCCTTCTTAGCATCTGGTTTGTATAATAAATGTGAATTTTATATGATCCATATTATTTCGTTTTGAGAAAAGTTATTAAAAATTAAAATTAGCAAAAATAGTAATTAAAGTGTGTCGCCACAGATCCGTCTTGTTCTTTTTTTTTCTGAGGTTTAGTGCTTTATTGCTTCGACTAATAGTTTTTATATTATATACCAATTTACGATAAGAATCTATTTCCTAGTAGGACTCCAGCCCGCTTATCGCTCACCGGCAATTTCTTAGTCGTGAAAGTTCTCGGTATATCCCCTGAGATGTCGGCGGTTTTGAAAATGTAGGTTCGGCTACTTTTTTAAGGTCATTCTGCTCATCCTTACGCCATTGTTATACTAAGCAAGAATTCAAAGACATTCCCATGACTCAAATGTCATCGCATCGCTCAGATAACATTTCTAGTCTACAAAATATTCATAAAGGTAACGCGCTCTTTGTTGTTAAACTGTTAATAATTTTCAACGGTTACACGGTGAAAAGAAAAAACAACAATTCTCAAAAGGCGCATATACATTATATCGTCGTTATAAGTCGGTATTGTGTTTGTTTACACAATAGGGGGAGTATTCTGTGGAGAGAAAAAGTAATACAGTTATATAATTAAAGAAGAAGTGAGGTACACTAGAACTAATAAAAATTAATCAAATAATAACTCACGTGGTAGTACAACATATTAATACTTATATGTTTTATTAAATACTGCATGCATTTTTATCAATTTCCTCATTATTCTCTAATACCGATTCTAGGTACTTAAAACTATTACTTTTCACAATCATTTCACCATCCAAAGATTTCATTTTATTTGTAGTAACTCCATCTTTAAACGAACATTCCAAATGCTCTGTTTTTGTCCTACTAAGTTTTAAACCTCTTTCCTTAAGAGCTTGTCTCCACTACATCATCAGCATACATTAAGCACCAGGGGATATTACCCTGTAGTTTCGCTGTTATCTGATCCAAAACTTATGGGATTAAATAAGGGCCTTATATCTAAATACCGAGCCTTAATACAATCCTACTTTCACATGAAATTTATCAGTCTCTCCCACACATATCCAAACACTAGCTGTTACTCCCTCATACGACATGTCTCTCACAATCTTCACATATTCACATAGGACTCCTTTCTTGTTGACTGCCGTCCACAGAATATCTCGAGGAATTTAATAAAATATTAAATCTATGATATGCTTTCTTAAGATCAATGAATCGTTGCATTGGAATAACAAAATTCTAACTGCTTCAGGTACCATTTTTAGTTATGACTGGTTAAAGTTTCTATGTTTTGTATGTATTTTACTACTATCGTTACTTGTATGTTTTAGCAATGTAAATTAAAAAAAATATATAATTAAATTACATAATATGAAGTAAAAGATTATTTCAATAGTTAATATCTACAAAGGAGATCTGATTTGAGAAATGATTTTAAACTTATTTAATAAAGTTCTGTCTACCACATAATATACCCTCGTTTAACAATTAGTATAATATAATCAAACAACTTCAAGTTATTTAATAAAGTCTTATTCTTACTTATAAACACTTTTAGTTCTTGCAGATAGGACCTTGTGTACTTAAGTTGACTATTTTTATGTCAGTTACAACTTTGTTAACTTATAAAAATTTGTAATTCTCGCAGATAGAACCTTGTAAAATTCGTATTTCGACCACATGTTAATAGATGTCGGTGTTAGTATCATATTTAGTTGAAGAACATGAACTAGAACCACGTTACATAAAAATCTCAGTTTAGACAAAAATGAGCGTTTGTTTCTTTATATTATATGAGCCTGATATTGAAAATTGCATCTTTTGTTGATTTGTCCTGCATAAAGCCAAACTACTCTCTTCCATATTTTCTTGGTGTGTCTAAGTAGTTTTATGGCCCTGTAGTCTGTGTACTGTTGTGTATCTTCGTTGTTTTTACAACAGGTACTAACATACTGCTACCCCATTCGTCTTAAATTTGTCCACCTTCCATAATTCTATTAAATAAACCTGTTAGCCAACTTATTCCTGTCTCTCCAAATGCTCTTCACACTTCTCAAGCAATATCATCTGATCCAACTACTTTTTCTTTCTTTATTTTTTAATTGCTTGAACCGATTCCTCATTTGTTATTTTGGTGACCATTGCTGTTACTGTCTTCGTTAACTCACCTGGTTTTCTGTCAAATTCTTCATAAAGTACTAGCATACTTTCGAAGCCCAAAAAAAATTATTTTTTTAAGAATTTTTTTCTCAATACCTTTATTATAAATGAACATAAAATTTTTTACATATTAATATCTAACTCTTAAAGAGTACAAAAAACATATCTTTCTTTATTTATGCACGTACAATAATATGATAGAGGGCGCAAAAGTCGAGGCCTCGAATAATATGGGATTGGGATATCTGAAATAAAAAATCGTACTGCATTTGAAAAAGGAAGGTTTCTTACGTGACAATTTACCACAATTTGACCAAAAAATATAAAATCAATATTTTTTAACCATGAAAAACTGAAGAAAAACTCGCCATTTTTTCACAAAAATTTTTCAAATTTCCGTAAAATCTTTTTTTGCGGAATTTTTCACGAACGGTGGTAAATTGTCACCTAAGAAAACTTCCTTTTTCAAATGCCGTACGATTTTTTTGTTTCAGAGGTCCCAATCCTGAGATTAACTGTCCGCCATCGGAACTACTTTTTTTCGAGGCCTCGACTTTTGCGCCCTCTATAATATTAGTGTACGTGCATAAATGAAAAAGACATATTTTTTGTATTCTCCAAGAGTTAGATATTAATATGTAAAAAGTTTTATGTTCACTTTTAATAAATGTTCTAAGAAAAAAATTCTTGAAAAAATGCTTATTTTTGGTCTTCTAAAGTGTAAGTACTAGTTACCTTATAAACTGTCAAAGTACTGTTCCATCTTTTTTGACATCATTCTTGTGAATTAGTATTTTATCATTTTCGGATATTATCTCGGATAGATCTAATCTGATTAAAATTTTTTGTTTTCTTTGCTCTATGTTTGGCTATTAGCAAGTTGATCATATATATAGGTATTTGCCTATGCTTCTGCTTTCTTTTTGGAGCACCCCTATAGTTTTGAAGTTCTCTGTCCGACCTTTCGTGGCACTGTTTATATAATTTTCTCTTCTCTTTTACTTTTTCTTGTACTTTGTTTGGCCACCACCCATTCTCTTTATTCTCAAATTTGGTTCTTGATGTTTTTCCAAGTATTTCAATGACAGTGATTGTATAATTTTTGTTAGCTGATTTTTCAAAACATTAGAAAATTTTAAAAGATCTGTCGTGAGAAATATATCGTAAAATAGTATGGTATAGTTAGACCCAAACCCAGACATCCAAAGTGAAAGTTATCCTCCAACACCAAATTGTTCTATATGGTCCACATAATGTTCAGAAAAAAGTCACCCCATTTTGAGCGTCGGGTTTGGGGGGGGGGGGGGAGAAATCTGCAAATTCCTAGTTTTTTACGTTTTTCGTCAATATTTCTAAAACTAAGCGGTTTAGCATGAACAACCCTCTACAGAAAATTGTTCTAGATTAAATTTGAAATAAAAAGGCCCTATGCATAATCCTTCTAAAATGAACTGTTCCAAAGTTACGGAGGTAGTATAGTATAATTGGTCCAAAAAGAGGCCTAACCCAGACATCCAAAGTAAAAGCTTTCCTTCAACACCAAATTGTTCTATATGGTCCACATATTGTTCAGTAAAAAGTTACACCATTTTGAGCGGCCGGTTTGGGGGGGAGATGGAGGAGAAGTCGGTAAATTAGTAGTTTTTTTACGTTTTTCGTCAATATTTCTAAAACTATGCTTTAGCGTAAGGAATGTTCTGTAGAAAAATGTTCTACATAAAATTTAAAACAAAAAAGGTTCTATACATAATTGTTATAAAATCAACGATTCCAGAGTTACGGAGGGTGAAAAGTGGAGGTTTTCGATACTTTTTATATTCACCGATTTCTCCCCCCTCTCCCCCCCCCAAACCCGACGCTCAAAATGGTGTGACTTTTTTCTGAACATTATGTGGACCATATAGAACAATTTGGTGTTGGAGATTAACTTTCACTTTGGATGTCTGGGTTTTTGGTATAGTTATATCATAAATATTGCCCAAAAAATATAAAAAATATCGAAAACTTCGACTTTTCACCCTCCGTAACTCTGGGACCGTTGATTTTATAACAATTATGTATAGAACATTTTTTGTTTTAAATTTTATGTAGAACATTCTTGTATATAACATTGTTTACGCTAAAGCATAGTTTTAGAAATATTGACGAAAAACTTAAAAAAACTACTAATTTACCGGCTTCTCTCCCATCTCCCTCCCAAACCGGACGCTCAAAATGGTGTAACTTGTTACTGAACAATATGTGGACCATATAGAACATTTTGGTGTTGGAGGAAAACTTTTACTTTGGATGTTTGGGTTAGGCCTTTTTTTGGACCAGTTATACTATACTACCTCCGTAACTTTGGAACCATTCATTTTAGAAAGATTATGCATAGGGCCTTTTTTATTTCAAATTTAATGTAGAACAATTTTGTATAGAAGGTTGTTCATGTTAAACCGCATAGTTTTAGAACTATTGGCGAAAAGCTTAAAAAACTACGAATTTACCGATTTCTCCCCCCTCTCCCCCCAAACCCGACGCTCAAAATGGTGTGACTTTTTTCTGGACATTGTGTGGACCATATAGAAGAATTTGATGTTGAAGGATAACTTTCACGTTGGATGTCTGGGTTATGCCATCTTTTGGATCAACTATACTATACTAAAAGGCAAGTACATAGTTTGTAATTATGTTACGTGTAGTGTTGGTTGTTTTCTTTTTATTTAGTTAAACATCGACCATTGTTCATATTTTTGTTTTATTATATAATAATCTGTTTAATTCATCCAAATTCAAATCAAGACACTCCTTTCTAGGAATACCAATCTCATCCTCCACCCCGTATACACCCAAGAAATATTTTCGAGAAGACGAAGACAATAAAACGCCAATCCCATCATGTTCGTTGAGGAAAATATTACATCAAAAATTTTATGGCATCTTTCATGATTTTATAATTATTAAAATAAGATAGCTTGGAAACAGTAAAAATAGAAATATTTTTTTATTCAATTTTAAATGTTATACGAAAACATTTTTAAGTGTGTAATTAATAATAGTAGGGGAGCAAAGTATGCTAAATGTGCAGTCACTCGAGCGCTTTGGGGACCTATTGGGTTGTAAAGAGTAGGTCCTAAAACCAAAAAAAAGTTAAGTAATGTTTTGCATTTTAGTGGGGACTTTCCATTTTTAATTGAATTTTCCATTTCCAACAATTGTTTTTTTAAATTATAGCGCCATCTATCCATAATTCGAAAAAATGTCTCGAATAAAAGTTACTTATTTTTACGTAAGGAATCCAAATCTGGAATAAAAATTTGGGGCTCCTATTTAAGATTTTAAAGTAACCCCCCACCCCATCTCCGTGGGGGTCGTCTTTGGTACCATTCGATAGATTTTTTAAAAATATTGATTAAGTGTATTTTGCAGTTTTTTGATCTAGTTTATTTTGCGAAATATCGCGGGATTTGTATTTAAAAATTTAAATTTACCCCCCACCCCTCTCCGTGGGGGTCATGTTTGGTATCATTCGATAGATTTTTGAAAAATATTGAACACGTATTTTTTAGTTTTTCGATCGAACGTTCATTTCGCGAATTATTCGCTTTTTTTGTGAAACTTTTTAACTCACCCAGTTCCTTACGCCCCAATCAAATCGTCAGATTTTTGAAATATACACTCCTTTGCATGTATGTACTTAAGTTACCTTATCTTAATCTGACAATTTTGAGTATTTTTAAGGATAGATTTTTTTTCGGGCCCCCCTTAACGAACCCCCCTGTGTTAAAAGCCAATATATGGTAGAGGTACATCTGCAGGGTACCAGGTTTCTCCCCATATGATAATCTGACGCGCTCGAGTAACTGCAAAAATCCCCGCTTGGGCTCTTCTACCATAAACTGTAATTTGTTTAATTTGACAGAGGTGTATTTTGTCTCCTGTGCTGTTCAACCTCTATATTATGGAGAATGTTTTTGCAGAGGCACTTAAAGGCACTGACTGTGGTATAAAGGTCAACGGGTATCCGATAAATAACATTAGTTACGTCGACGACACCGCCATCATCACAGATAAACAACATAATATGCAGTTGATGCTAAATAAAATAAATACCGCAGGAAAAACATATGGCTTGAAGATAAATGTTGGAAAAACTAAATGCATTGCAATAAGAAATGGCGCACTTTTAAGAGTACAACTGCAAGTAGATAGTGCTCCAATCTAGCAAGTGAAAAATTCAAATACTTGGGAATGATGGTGAATGACCAATGAAATCAAGACAAGATCAAGACATGATCTTGAAATTTTCAAGAAGTTGGCGACCCCTAAGTCTATACCTCTAATTGGTTCCTTCCATTTCTTGCGGCGTTCAACGTCTAACTTATTAAGAAATTTATCCGCAATTTTAGGATCCACCAGTTTCTTGGAATTCTTGGTAGATTTCGCTAGACTGCCATTCCATCCCGGTATGTATTACTTCCTATACCCACATGGAACATATTTATTGGCAGTTGCTATAATGGAGTTGGTAAATCTATGGTAATTAGAACTCTTAAGTGGGATCCCTCTAACCATGCTGCCCAGTTCTCCAGTGTATTTGATCAAGCTAGTCTTTTTTAAGGTTCCATTTTTTGGTTCTGGTGGACAACTTGGTGTATATCTCCAGATGTATTGGTTTGAAGTAACTGACAGTTTCCTATACTGCTGCGGACATAAATCGCTACACCGTGGAAATGATGGTAGGTGGCCTCTAAAAGCTCATATTCTGCTATTTTTCCTTTGTATCGTTGCTGATCTTGGTTCTCTATATGCATGTCTTGGATGAGAACCATGTCAATATTTGTTCTAACATGAGTTTAGAGACGCTCACTTTTACCTTCTGTGTTATTTGCCAAATACGGATCTTCTCTCACCGAAAAAATCTCTCACCGAAATTGTTTGTCAAATTATCCTGAGAAGGGGATCCTGAGAAGGAAGCAATGTATTTTGGGAAAGACCAGACGATAGAAGACCGACAAAACGGCCTAAAAAAAGGAGGAAATATGCAGTCAGAGAGGAGCTGGAGACAGGACCTGTCAGACAGAATCGGAACCAATAGAAGACAGTAGTAAACGCAGCAAAGACTCAAGCAGAGTTGTAAAAGCCAAAGATGATGATGATCTTGAGAAGGACCAATATTTTTCAATTTTGCCTCCATGTAGACAGAAGATCAAAGATTTGGCGTTAATCAGAGCGAATGTGTGCATGTGTGGTATTTACCACAGACCATATTTATTTATGTGATTTATATATATATATATATATATATATATATATATATATATATATATATATATATATATATATATATATATATATATATGTTATAGTCAAAGCCCGAATTTCAGGCACTCATAGGTTTGGCTAGGCAATCCTCAGGTCTGACTGACGGTCTTAGTCAAAGCCCGAAATAAATTACAGTTTCGGCCTTTGACTAGTCAAACCTAGGAGAGACTAAGTTGGTCAGGCAAAGGTCGAAATTTAATTTTATGAAATCGGGGTTTGACTAGTCAAACCCCGATCAGCTATTAAAATGTCGTAATTTGTTAGGTTAGGTTTAATAAAACGTCATTTTTTAATTTTAATGTTTATTATTTTTATATTGTCGTAATTAAAATACAAAACTTAGTGTTTATTCTCACATGTTGAGGCATTATGGCATTTAGAGTTGCACAACACGTTAGACCTTTTACACTTACGTAATTTGGAAGAGCATTTCTTATTGCAGTAGCATTTTATAAATACTTGTCCTCCCAATTTAGAATCTTTTGTAGTAATTTCTCAGAGACAGAGACAGCTTAACGTCTGGAACATCTTCGAAATTAGAAAATTTCTCTTTGCATTCTCTTATTTGATTTCTTGAAAAAAGTGTGTTTATTGTTCTGTATTTCGTACCAACTCTATATAAACCGTCAATTGTTTTATCTTGTATGATACCCAAAATATTTCAAGCATCTCCTGTGGCTCTATCAAAGCTGGGGACAGGTATTGTTACAGTTTTTCCGATTGAAATTGGAGGACATTTTTTTTCACTCAATTGTTTCATAGCATTATAGGCTGGTCATGAAGACCTTCAATCGCATTTCCTTTATTTATTTTAATATTTTCTATCTATGCACAACGCATGCTCGAACGCGTGTCAAGATGCTCAAAATATTTTGGGTATCATACAAGATAAAACAATACATAATTGACGGTTTATATACGGAACAATAAACACACTTTTTTCAAAAAATCAACTAAGAGAATGCAAAGAGAATTTTCCTAATTTCCAGACAATAAGCTGTCTCTACGAGAAATTATCTAAATTTGGAGGACAAGGCTTTATAAAATACCACTGCAATAAGAAATGCTCTTCAAAACCATGTAAGTGTAAAAGGTCAAACGTATTGTGCAACTCTAAATACCATAATGATAATGCCTCAACATGCGAGAATAAACACTAATTTTCTTATTTTAATTACGACAATATAAAAATAATAAACATTATAATTAAAAAATAACGTTTTATCCAACAAATTACGACATTTTAATAGCTGATCGGGGTTTGACTAGTCAAACCCCGATTTCATAAAATTAAATTTCGACCTTTGCCTGACCAACGTAGTCTCTCCTAGGTTTGACTAGTCAAAGGCCGAAACGGTAATTTATTTCGGGCTTCGACTAAGACCGTCAGTCAGACCTGAGGATTGCCTAGTTAAACATAGGAGTGCCTGAAATTCGGGCTTTGACTATAACATATACATGAATATAAATCACAATCACCCTGTATGCGCAATGCATTAAACTTCATAATAAAAAGTATATCCTGCACTTTATTTATCTCAGCCGACAAACCTTTCCCTTTTTAAGAGTGATAAATCTTGAGATAACTGCCCTTGATTTTTTTTAAAGAAACGAAGAAGACGTTCTCTAATAAAAAAGCGGTTGCAGCATTGTGCAAACCGTAAAGATAGCTTGAAAAGATTGTAGTTGTAGTCAATCCTATGTGGGACATGGTCTTTATGCAAATCAGATGTGATGTGAGTACTCATCTCATCTTTTCCGCACTCACTGACGCAGTTCACAATTTTTATTGCAGCCGTTTTAATGAATCGAAAGGACAGCCGTTCTTTGTTGAGTAGGTACCTATGTTAATAAATTATTTTTTTTATAAGCTGTTACTATTTTTATAGAAAATCCTCAGATTGCTATTGAATCAACATTACAAGTGTGTATTTGATGTGTTATCTTGTACGTATAAAAAGTCAGAAATATTAGTTCATTTTCGCAAGTGGGTTGAAAGAAAGGCATGCTATAGAGTGGCCACCTATATACATCTCCAGTATTAACGCCAATCAACTTTTTTTGTAAGGATATTTAAAATCTGAGGTCTACAAAACACAGCCAATACCTCTTGTTGACTTATAGTCCAGGCTGCATCTGTTTTGAGATGGACGTTGAGAGGTGACTCATATTTTTTTGCAAAAATTGCTTAAAATTAACTTATAAAATAATAATTGAGTTATCCTCCCATTCAAAAAGGTCCGGAACATTGTTTAAATAATCAAAATGTCAAAAAATGAAGGAAAAATTCGATTTTTTTCTTGGTTTTTTGATTATAACTCTCAAAGTATTCACTTCCGAGAAAAGTTTCACAAACATAAAAGTTGCATAATTAAATTTCCTACAATACAGGATTGGTTAAAAATTTTAAAAATTGTCACCCTTTTTGCAAAACAGCAATAATTGCGAAAAAAACATAAAAACAAGTATTCGCATTTTACGTTTTTCAACCATTTATACTACACTTAGGACCTTCATATTTTACCCGAAAAAATTTTATGATATAATAAAACAACACTGTAAATTTCATTAAGATCGGTTTAATAGATTTTGCAAAATAAATTTTGCAATCCAGCTTTCGCAAAAAAAATTAATTTTTTCAAAATGTTGCAAAACTGAAAATAAAGCAGATAGCAAGTTGAAACTTTTTTTACTTATAGAAGAATACCGTACCTTTAATTTGCAATTTGCAAAACTAAAATCGATTAACTACCACGGCGCCAGGATTTTTTTTAAATAAACATTAATTTTTGGTGCTACGCGCAGGACAGCGGTGTTCGATTCTCACAGTTGATTTCCACCAAAATTTCGTCCAATCTTTATCTAATATATTATTTTCTCACTATATATTTTGTTGTATTTCAATATTTTAATTCCACAAAAATCAAACTAATTTGATTATTGTTTGTGAAATATTGTTTAAACAATTGCATATGCTTAAAAATAATAAACTTTTATTCTCAAGTTAAAATATATGAACAAAATAAGTTTTTGCTAAAAAGATTGTTATTTCAAAGGACAGAGTATGTGTTTTTATTTTTCAATAAACAAATTTATTTATATCGAAATGTACTAAAAATTAAAATTTATCAATAATTATGAAAGGTCATTGGAATGCCCAATCAGAGCAAACTATCCGCTCTCCTACGCGTAGCACCAAAAATTAAATGTTTATTTAAAAAAATTCCTGACACCGTTGTAGTCAGCCGATTTTAATTTTGTAAATTGTAAATGAAAGGTACCGTATTCTTCTGTATGTAAAAAGTTTCAACTTGCTATCTGCTTTATGTTCAGTCCTGCAATATTTTGAAAAAATGATTTTTTTTTCGAATGCTGGATTGCAAAAATTTATTTTGCAAAATATATTGAACCGATCTTAATGAAATTCACAGTATTCTTTTATTATATCATAGTGTTTTTCTGGGTGAAATATGAATGTCCTAAGTGTAGCATAAATGGTTGAAAAACGTAAAATGCGAATACTTGTTTTTCTATGATTTTTTCGGAATTATTGCTATTTTGCAACAAGGGTGACAGTTTTTAAAAATTTTAACCAACCCTATATTGTAGGAAAATTAATTACGGAATTTTTATGTTAGTGCAACTTTTCTCAGAAATCAATACTTTTAAATCAAAAAACGAAAAAAAAACTCGAATTTTTCCTTCATTTTTTGACATTTTGATTATTTAAACAATGTTCCGGACCTTTTTGAGTGAAAGGATAACTCAACTATTATTATATTAGTTATTTTCAAGCAATTTCTGCAAAAAATATGAGTCACCCCTCAACGTCCAAATGTACTAATATTTTTACAGATGCGCCCTGGTCTATTAAAACAGTGCATTATTCAAGTTGGACGAAAAGGGTAATTTCAAAAGGTGCGACAGGAATTTGAAAATGTAGTTTATTATTGCCTCAATGTTAATCGTGGTCACATTGAACACATGCTTTAAACAACAGCTATTTCTTGTTTACACTTGTCTTTTTACTTTATTTGTAAACAACGATTAATTATTAGATAACAATGGATGTTGGTATCAAAGGCAAAATAATATGATTAAATATAGATTAGCCAGACCTTTTAAATGAGCTATGACTTGGTACCTTTTTGAAAATGATATGATACGCCATTTGAAAAAATTTTAGGTGTACCTGCAGTAGGGAGAGGGTGAATCTAACGTTTATTACATTAGCTCTAAAAAGTGTTTTCCTTAAGAAATGGTCCTAGAAAAACTCTTTCATTTAATGTGTGAAAAATTGCCAAAAACACAAATATCGAAACGCCATTTCAAAATTTTTAATCACTGCGACGTTTAAAAAAAAACAAGTTATAAACAAATTAGAACAATTTTCAAACGCCATTTTGGAGGGGAGTTTATGAAATTTTGATTTCTCAGTGCAATTGTCGGAAATATAGATAAAAACAAATAAAATGAGGTTTTTTGATTTTTTCGCAAAAAAACGCGTTTTTTGCGATTGAAAAAATATTTAAAACATTTAATAGACAAATTAAATATCTCTTAAGGGGGGGGGGTATGGTTTGAAATATTATTTTTTTTTGTTATTTCAAATAAAAGTGCATACTTTCAAGAATACTCTCTGAAAATTTCAGATTGATCGGAGTAAAATTACGCGAGATACAGGGTGTTGAATATCCCTACCTTCGAACCGCTTTGCCGCGGCTTCGCGCCAGCACGATTAAGCGTAGTGAGAAACGTTAAACAACTGTTCGCCTTCTCTTTTGTAGATTACTCCGCAATTCAAAAAACATATTCCAATGTTCATCACTTTACGATTTGGCAGACAAATAAGAAGATGAAGATGCAGTTGTCAAAACTTTACACGCATTTTTCTCAAAACTGCTTTTAGACAAGGCGAAAACGGCGGGTTCGTTGGGAAAAATATTCCCATGAGATTTTTTTGCATAATTACATTCGTGAGACATCCCAGAATAAGGTTCAAGAAGTCGCCCACGTTAAAAGTGAGCCAAATTCTTTTTAACAATTTTTTTTAATCAAATTCCAAAAATCAATATTATTTTTTGCCCGGACAATTTTTTTAGGTTTTTTCGACCATTATGGATAAAAAAGGTCTCTTATAATTTTTCTCTAAAGTTGATCGTTTTCGAGTTATAAGCAATTTAAAATTGAAAAAAAACGAAAAATGGCGATTTTCAAGGCTTAATAACTGGGTTAAAAGTTATTATTATGAAAGTCAGAAAGTGATTTAATCAAAGTTTAATGCCCCCACTACAAGATCCCGAAAAAATGTTTGTCATTATTTTATTACTAAGCTGTTATTTTTAAGTAATAATATTGAGCGCCATGCATGTAGTAGGTAGCCGTAAATGTGAGTGCAAGTAAGATGCACAATTGGACTGTCGGAGTGGCATCTCTCTCGCACTCAGCATTTATTGCCGGCTACCACGTGCATGGCGCTCAATATTATTACTTAAAAATAACAGCTTTGTAATAAAATAATGACAAAAATTTCTTCGGGATCTTGTAATGGGGGCATTAAACTTTGTTTTAGTCACTTTCTGACTTTCATAATAATAACTTTTAACCGAGTTATTAAGCCTTGAAAATCGCTATTTTTCGTTTTTTTCAATTTCAAATTGCTTATAACTCGAAAACGATCAACTTTAGAGAAAAATTATAAGATACCTTTTTTATCCAGAATGGTCCAAAAAACCTACAAAAAAATTGTCCGGGCCAAAAACATTGATTTTTGAAATTTGATTAAAAAATTGTTAAAAAAAATTTGGCCCACTTTTCACGTGGGCGACTTCTTGAACCTTATTCTGGGATGTCTCACGAATGTAATTATGCAAAAAAATCTCATGGGAATATTTTTCCCAACAAACTTGCCGTTTTCGCCTTGTCTATTTTTCAAATGCGGTGGACATTGTAACTGAAAAACTACGTGACCGATCTACCTGAAACTTCACATAGATTTTCTTTAGACATTTCGTGAGGTAACAACGTCGAGATATTTTTCTTTTTTTGCTTATTTTTTGTTCAACAATATTAAATCTGTTGGTTTTCACAAAATTTTTATCAAAAATTTCGTATTTTTCACTTCTGAGTGATACCAAAAATTCAAAAATCACTAAAAATACAAAAAAAAAACTCGACGTTGTTACCTCGTGAAACTCATAAGCTAATTAAATCTTTTTGAATTTTTTGTTTCGTATAATCCAGGGATGAGTTCTGATGTCCACCGCAAAATCGATTTTTTTTTGAGCTGCCTGCCAAAATTTGTCACCAATGGCTTATTTGTCAATATTTTGGATTTAATTTTTTCTTAAATATTCTTTGAATTGTACTTAATATGTTTATTTAATTTAAAAATAAAATAATTCTACCATAGCTTCGAAAAAAATTCACAAAAATGTGCTTGATATGTTGATTTCAAACCATACCCCCCCCCCCCCTTAAACTAGTGAATACTTTCAACCATTTTTTTGTTTAATATTGTTAACATAACGCAACTGTTCCTGCAGAATAAAATATTTATAGCTCTTATTTTTAATACAAATAATATTTTTTTGCAAATTTATTTTTTAAGCTTTATTTATGATTTTAAATAAATTAAGGGTAAAATTTAATCTATTAAGTCTTAAATGAAAGCTTTTTCTTTCAACTTTACAGAAAAAATGTAAAAACCTTCATAAAAGCATGAATTACCGGAGCAGTTAAAAAAGTAAATTTTTTACAAAAATTACCCAATTTTAATTATTTAAACAATGATCCCTTTATAATATAATTTAAATCATATTTTGCTTTCTTGAAAATATCTTTTGTTTTTACCCAAATTTTGATACAAAATTTGTTCCAACCTGTAGGTACCAAATTACATTTTGATTTTATCTTATTTGATCAGGCTATTTCTGAAATATGAAGGGTGGGGACTGTCTAAATGAATATTATTATGTTAGATCTTGTCGGTTAGTGTATTGTGCATACTCTCGATTTTAAGTCTGCAATTTTTTTTTTGTATTTTTTTACTCATTTTTTTATGGCGAAGGAAGTTGCTATTTATTTGTGATAATAATAAACGTGTTTAGCAGACTTTATTATAATGTTTATGGCTTCTAATGTCTTTTAATGAAACTAACGCTCTTTTAATGGTAATCTGGGATATTCCACAAACCATTAATTACGGCTAGTGCCACATAGTCACTTGCTAATTGTATGCCCTAGTGAATTACACACGGTTTACTTGCAAATCACATGCATACAGAACATCGCACATCTCCAGACATGTACATGTACATGCGTGTGTAATATGTAGACGATCGACAACCAATAATTACATATATTTTAAAGTCATAGCAATTGTAAATAAATGCTGCTTTCTTAATAATTTAGTCAAAGGAGTAAACAAAATAAACTTATTTTAGTCTAGGCGCCAAATAGAGATCACCGTGTCCTTTTCAATTCTGATGGACAAACTCAACGGTTTCTTATGGATTTTTGGCTGCTGATTACGAATTTCGAGGGTGGATTTCGATCCGAGTGGTCAAAAATTGTTATAAACAATTTAATTGTTTATAAGGCTCTGGCTCATAAACTAAAAGAGATAAAAAAGAATGTTTCAAAAAAAATTTGTTCCTTAATAAAAAACGAAGAAAAAACGTTTATGGGTCATTCCACGAACATACGCCTGTTTTGAATTACTTCGACAACGAATATTTTACTGTGCAACATAAGAAGTACGAAAGTAAATAGCGCTAATAATTATTCCAATAAACAACAATGTAATTTGCAATTTACTTTCGTTCTTCTTATTTTGCACAGTAAAATATTTGTTGTCGAAGTAATCTAAAACAGGCGTATGTTCGTGGAATAGGGTATACTAAACTTAAATCCAACAATTAGAACTCAAGATATTGTAAAATTAGTGCACAATGCAAATTGCAAATTGAAAGTATTTTTCGAAGCTTTATCGATCGTAACTCGGCTTCTACGCATGAAAATGAACCTTAGAAGATCTCATTTTAAAACTTCATTAATAGGCTTCCAGAGTTTATTAAATTACTGGATCTTTATTTGTTTTAAAGTTATACCCATTTGAAATAATAATTTTCTTAAAAAATTGGACATTAATTTGTTTAAGGGTTTCAAGCAAATTTAAGCTATAAACATTTATATTTTAAAATATTGATTAAAATATTTGTAGGTTTATTTTTGGCCAAGATATCGATATTTTAATAGTGCGCTCTGAGGCGCAAGATCGGCTCACCGAGTAAAGGTGCTAACTTCTCGATGCAAATTATAATTTTTATGTATAGGGTGTCCCAAAAGTAGCGGAACGGTCGAATATTTCGCGAACTAAACATCCGATCGAAAAACTGAAAAATACGTTAATCATTTTCAAAAATCTATCCAATGACACCAAACACCAATCCCCACTACACCCCCTGGAGGGGGGGGGGGTGGAGGGGGTTAACTTTAAAATCTTAAATGGAAACCCCAGATTTTTTTGCAAATTTGGATCCGTTATGTAAAAGTAGGCAACTTTTATTCAAAACATTTTTTCGAACTGTGGATATATGGCGCTATAATTGGGAAAAACGATTTATCCTGATACCATAGGTAAAATTATAGAAACGGTCTAATATCTCACGACATACACTTCCAAATGAGAAACCAAAAACAGATTTTTAACCTTTTTCGAAAACCTATCGAAAAGCACCAAACATGACCCTCCAACCCACCCCCTGGAGGTGGGGTGGGGGTAACTTTAAAATCTTAAATAGCAACCCCACTTTTTATTGCAGATTCGGATTCGTCATAAAAAATTAAGCAACATTTATTCGAAACATTTTTTAAAATTTCTGATAGATGGCGCTAATAAATCGTATTTTTACAATTAAAGCGCCATCTATTAACAATTCTAAAAAATGTTTCAAATAAATGTTGCTTAATTTTTCATGACGGATCCGAATCTGTAATAAAAAGTGGGGGTTGCTATTTAAGATTTTAAAGTTACCCCCACCCCACCTCCAGGGGCTGGGTTGGAGGGTCACGTTTGGTGTTATTCGAAAGGTTTTCGAAAAATATTAAAAAGCTGTTTTTTAGTTTCTCATTTGGAAGTGTATTTCGTGAGATATCAGACCGTTTCTATAATTTACCTATGGTATCAGGATAAATGGTTTTTCCCAATTATAGCGCCATCTATCCACAGTTCGAAAAAATGTCTTGAATAAAAGTTGCTTACTTTTACGTAACGATTTAAAATCTGCAAGAAAAACTGGGGGTTTCTATTTGAGATTTTAAAGTTACCCCCACCCCACCTCCAGGGGGGGTGTAGTGGGGGTTGGTGTTTGGTGTCATTGGATAGATTTTTGAAAATGATTGAACACGTATTTTTCAGTTTTTCGATCCGATGTTTAGTTCGCGAAATATTCGACCGTTCCACTACTTTTGGGACACCTTTTATAATATACGTTATCTTCATTTTTCATTTTTGAAGATCCTAATAAAATTTTATCCTATAATTCTTATAATTAAATCATCATACTGTAACCTCGTATCACCTTTCATTCTATTTATTTTGTCTTCTATTTTTTGTACTAAATGAGAAAAAAAAACATTAAAAACTAATCTTTCAGAAATAGAACTAAAAAGTAAGTTGATATTATTTATTATTAATATTTTTATAAACTTTTTGTTTCATGCATCTGAATCGAGATATACAGGGAATCTCAGCTTTTTTACATCTGCATAAGTTCTTAGAGCAATTTTTACAGTTATATGGTGGTACTGTACAGTCTGTTCTTGTACGCGGTAAAACTAAAACTTTCTGGGGCTTCAGAGTCTAATTATCTATATGATATAGATATAATCTATATCATATAGATATCCAGTGGATAGTGGATAGTATCCATATAAATTGGATCTAGTTCTTTTGCAGCAACATCAAGGCAGGTCGATTGTGTGTATGCCGCCACAACATAAATGCTCGTTTTATATGTAATGATGATGCTGCAAAATAACCCGATCCATTTTTATATGGATATCACATATTGGCTCATTTGCATGCGCAGAAGCCGAGTTACGATCGATAAAGTGTCGAAAAATACTTGACTGTGAGCCGATGTTGTGCCTCATAGCGCGCCATTAAAATATCGATATCTTGATCAAAAATAAACTTATGAACATTTACTTAAGCTCAAATTATTCCTTTCGAGTTCTTCTATCATTATTGTTAATTAAATTATAAATGTTTACAGCTCAAATTTACTTGAAACCCTTATAAACAAATTAATGTACAATTTTTTTAAGAAAATTTTAATTTCAAACGGGTATAATTTTAAAACAAATGAAGGTAAAGTAATTTAACAAACTTTGTTTGAAAGCCTATTAATGAAGCTTTAAAATGAGACCTTCTAAGACTCATTTGCATGAGTCGAAGCCGAGTTACGATCGATAAAGCTTTGAAAAATACTTATTTTGCAGTTTGCATTGTGCACTAATTTTAAAATATCTTTAGTTATAATTGTTGGATGTAAGTTTAGTAAACGTTTTTTCTTTGTTTTTTATTAGCGAACAAATTTTATTTGGAAAATTCTTTTTTGTCTCTTTTAGTTTATGAGCAAGAGCCTTATAAACAATTTATAAACAATTAAATTGTTTATAACAATTTTTTGACCACTTGGATCGAAATCCACCCTCGAAATTCGTAATCAGCAGCCAAAAATTCATAAAAAACGTTGAGTTTGTCCATCAGAATTGAAAAGGACACGGTGACCCCTCTGGCGCCTAGACTATTTGATTTGTTTACTTTTTCCTTCATAGAAAAAAAATTAAAAACGAAGTGCTGAACTACAAAAATTTTGAGATTCTTTATAGTCTAGTAGCCGATTTTGTGCGAGATAAGTAATATGGAAAAACTATACGGGGATATGTTGAATTAGTCGTGTACATGACTTTCCCCAACGGGCGGAAACCAGAGTGGGGGTCGAGGGTAGTTATAAGGGGTCACAGTCGCGGTTTTTATTTTTTTTTTTTGTGACGTTCATGATCGAGATAGTGCTCCAAAATTTGGGAATAGGTAGGTCATGACGTAACTAAGTAAAATCTCCAGAGGCGAAACGCTGCGTGGCCGACAAAGGGGTGGGGGCAGGGTTGAATATAAAAATTATAAGGGGTTTTTTGTGACGTTCCTGATCTAGATAGTGCACCAAAATTTGGGTCATCTTCATTTGGATCTAAATAAGGAATGCCGAAAAACAATTTTAAATATTTTCCAATAACAGTTTGATTTTTATATTCCGAGGACAAACCTAAATTTTGAATTTTTCCGTACCAATTTTGTGTTAAATGAAATTTGCAACAAAAAATAATAATGTCGGACCACACTAACTTGGCTGCATTTTGAATTGCTATTTCAAAATCAGAAATTATTCGATTCGGTTTGAAATTTAAATTCAAATCTGTACATATTGTTATTAATGTATCAAAAGTACTTTTGTACGATTGCTGTGATTTATTTGGTAACAAACAAAATACTAGAGGAACATAAAAACCATTTTTGTAGCCATGTATAGTAAACATCTGACAAAAATATTTAGAACAGTATTGAAAAGTTCCATCTACATACAAAGAATCTACATTACATAAAAAGTAAAGATTTGTGAAACAACTAAAAATTGCGGAATTATTTGTTTTTGTTTTTAAATTTAAGTTCACTAACACTTGTAGAACTTCTTCCTGTGACTTGGGCAATGATGGTGTGGATTTTCGTCTTGCAGCATAGATATTTCTTCGAACGCAAGAAATGTCTTTCGTCGTCAGCGGTAAATTGCTGAAATTTTCCTTCCTCAATTCCTTGTGGACAATCTATAAAGGTCTTTCACATATATCTTCTACAGCTTTCCTCTTTGTAGAATTACTAAAAATTTGCCGGTCAACGTGGATATCTGGAGCATGATTATGCTCCACCGATGCTTTTTCAAAAATACCGTAATTTTCATCACCTTCCTTTGTGTACACTTTTTGTTGACACCCTTTTTTGATGCATCGCCATCTAACTTTTCCATCTTTGGAGACATAGGCCTTTGAATATTTATATTCATTAATTATTAATAAAAGTTCTCCCCATTAACTAAACATAGTCGTTGGATTCGCCATTTAAAAGTTAAACACTAACGGACAAAACCGGACACTATACCGTAATACTTGCAACTGAAGTGAATAACTGAAAATATTTATATTCTTACTTTCAACTATAATCGAATTTGGAATTTCCGGTCACTAAGACTTTATCCTCAACTTTCTCGGCGATGGGACAGCAGGTACTTGGGATTAATGGGCCCAGGTAGTTCGTAGGGCAGTTAAATAAAGCCGGATCCGTCTTAATTTAAAAAAGTTAGGCAATTTTATAGGCAATTTTAGTGCTTTATATGCTCGTCTAAACAAACACTGAAAGAATTTAATATATTTATCAAAACAACTACATAACTATATCATTCATAAAGGAACTTAAAACACAAAACGTAAAATAACTCAGTTTACAAGATTTTTTATTGCAGAATCATAATTAATCATATCAGACTCGCCTGACTGTAGACAGAAAACGACTTATGAGCCTTACATACCACTAGAAAAGGACACCGAAACCAATTTGAAGAGTCACCGGGCGGAAATGTGGGTGGCAATTGAAGCGACGCAGGTTCATTGTTGCTTCACACTTCCGGTTTACGCCCTCTCTCGGTTCTTTTACAAGACTGCGACACGGTAAAGGAGGTGATCGAAAATCTTTCTCTTGGGAGTACCGAAAGAATACCAGTACTTGGTTAAAACACGCAATGTTGTGGGTTTTATAGGTTTCATTTATTGTAGACAATGGCTAGGTAAAACAATAATTATTCTAGAAAGTAAAAATATAAATGAATACCGTATTTTTTTTCTAAGTAAATAATAGACAGATCAGCAGAATTTTCTTTTCGTGTTCTTCCCACATTCAATTTATTATGTTTTTATTTTTATTTTTTATGTTTAAACTGTATTTGTGTGTGTTATGTTTTATATACGCGAGGGGCAAAATTATGGAGTAAATTTATTTTTTCGAGAATTGGTAATTTTGGAGGCAAATAACGAAACAGGTAGATTTTTATTTTTAAATTATGATTTTTTGCATATATATTATACTAGTGACGTTATCCACCTGGGCGTGATGACGTAATCGATTATTTCTTAAAATGAGAATAAGGGTCGTGTGATAGCTCATTTAAAACGTTATTCAATTCTCCATACAGTAATATAAAGATTAATATAATTATTTATACAGGGTACCGAAAAAGGATATTTTTGAATTAAATTAAATGCCACAAAAAGAAGAATTTAAGTACCTAATTACTTTAATTCAAAATTTATTTTATTGATATCAGAAAACAGAAAAAGATGTATATGACATCTCACAGAAGCACACTGCATTTTGAGTTAAATAAATTACATACATTCTTCTTTTGGCCTCAATTAATTTAATTCCTTAATTATTATTTGGCCACCCTGTATAAATAAGGATGTTAATATTTATATTACTGAATAGAGAACTGAATAACCTTTCGAATGAGCCACCACACGACCCCTATTCCTATTTAAAAAAATAATCAAATACGTCATCACGCCCAAATGGATGACGCCCCTATTATGGCATATACCGTGTGGGCCAAAGAAAACAGTCCACCTCGATATTTGGCAGTAGTCATTAGATTTTAAGAAAATGCCGAAACAGGTCGATTTTTGATATGCGGGGGACACATTTTTACGGTAAATACACCTGTCATTTGTCAGCCCCCTCCTTTCCATTCTCCCCACCCCTTATTTTTTAATAGGGAAGAGGGGTCGTGAACATTAACATAATTATTTATACAGTGTGTCCAAGAAAAAAATATTTTAATTAAATTAATTGACACAAAAGGAACAATGTATGTACTTTATTTAATTCAAACTATTTTAAAATTTAATAATTTATATATATATATATATATATATATATATATATATATATATATATATATATGTTACACTTGAAGTTTCCGCGGGAGCTATATGTGCTTTCTGTTGTTTTCCGGGTTTGACTCCCCGGAATGACGTGGTTTCTCCCCTTTCGATAGCATCATGTCGCATCATGGCTCAACATGTCGCGAATACAGGACACACAATAAACCTGAACCAAACAACGATGTTGGCTAACATCGAAATAAAAAGAAAACGGGAAATCAGAGAATCGATAGAAATTGAAAGAAATCCCAACGGCTTAAACCAAAGAGATGATGCGCAACGGCTTCCTACAACTTGGAAAACGGTATTGAAGAAAAAGACCAAAATAAATCAGGCCGCAACATCCACGCGTAACATCCCGCCGACGACTGCAACCTACACCGGACCAATAACAAGAGCCAGAGTTCGCGCAGGGCAAGCAGCATTAGGATCAACTACATAAGCGACGGTATCGTGAGTAAAAATTCAGTTTACTTCAAGCAGCAGCGAGAAGCGGAACTACCTGACTTGACAATGGCAAGTGAGATCTTGCCGAAACGTCGTCAAAATAATGGTTTTTATCAAAACCAAAATTATTCAACGCGGAGTCAAACCCGGAAAACAACAGAAAGCATATATATATATATATATATATATATATATATATATATATATATATATATATATATATATATAAAGTTGTACAAGCTACCAAGAGATCCAAAAAGTTTTGAGCTTCCAGCGAAGTCTCAGCTGCATGCACTCCGACCAAATTCAGGGAATGTGCCACACAAGGCACAAAATATGCCAATTCATTTAACTCGAGGATCCTTGCTTGAACACCTTTATATTTGCCGGCCATATTCGCCCCGTTGTCATATGACTGACTCCGGCAATTTTGTATTATGTCAAGACCTTCGATTTCCAGTGTTTGCAGTATGTCTCGTGTAAGACCTTCTCCTGTTTTATTACTTACCCTGAAAAAACCCAAAAAGCTTTCATCAATCACCGAGCTGTTTTTTTAACATAGCGGATTATTTCGGTCATCTGCTCGTTGTGGCTGATATCTGGCGTACAGTCAGATATGTAAAGGTTCACGGTCAGTACAATTGTTTAAAAAATTTATGGTACTTACTAATTTAGCATGTTTTCGGCCCTGCGTGGGCTCTAGAATAGAATAGAATAGAAATATGCTTTATTCTCACTGAAAATTTTTACAATTGTATGGACAAAGCTTACATACAGTCAAAAGAAAACATAATATCAATAACAAATAACAACAACAATTTACTAAAATTAGATAAATCGTCAATATATGTACAGTATAATATAAGATATAAAAGCCAAGACAAAAACAATTTATTGCAAAATTTATATAAATTGCAAATTGAACATACTTCCAAAAAATAAAATAAAATACATAAGGAACTGACAAGTTTATGCTACTGCGTATGAAACCCAATTTTCTTAGTTATTCATTAAGAAATTCTTCTATTGAATAGTATGGTCTTTTAGATAGTGATAGGCTTTTGTCATTTTACCGAACTTTGGGAAAGATGTTGCAGATTTAAGTTGTAACGGGAGATGGTTGTACAGTTTCTTTGCGGAATATAATATAGATTTCTTTACTAACTCAGTGGATGGAATCGGTAAATAAATGTCAAAGATTGAATTTCTGGTGGAGTAAAGATGAGTGGGCCTTGCTGGAAAGACATGAAGATGTTTACGAATTAAACAAACCGTTTCTAGAATATATAACGATGGAAGTGTTAAAATTCCGTGATATCTGAAGTAACTTCTGCAATGTGTAGATCTTCTGAGGCCAAACAGATATCTTATTGCTCTTTTTTGCAATTTAAAAATAACATCAAATAGAGCAGCTGTACTAGAACCCCAAAAAGGAAGACCATATCGAAGATGAGACTCGAACAACGAAAAATATGTTGTTTTAGAAAATGCTATATTGAGTTCCCTTGAGACAGATCTTATTGCATAGCAAGCTGAGGTGAGTTTCTTACTTAACAAATCGATATGAAGGGACCATTTGAGGTTGCTGTCTAAAAGAATACCAAGAAATTTTACAGAATCAACGGTACTGATCTGGCTGTTATTAAGAAGCAAAGGTTGAAGAGTTCCTTTATAGGATAATGTTACTGTTTTATTTACGTTAAAAGAGAGTCTTTATAGTTAAGAGAGAGGTCTTTATCGTCAGTAGATCCGAAGTTATAGTTTCATGAAGAGATACAATAGTTGAGTTGCTCCAAGTGATACTGGTATCATCAGCAAAAAGAAAAATTTTCCCATCGATTTTTAAATTAGTGATATCATTTATAAAGATAAGGAACAGAAGAGGACCCAATACTGAACCTTGTGGTACTCCACATACAATGTTTTTGAGACTAGAGTCAGTATCATTTGCTCTTACTAGTTGTTTCCTATTATTCAAGTAGGATTGGAACCAATTTAAAGAAATACCTCGAATTCCATAGAAATTTAGTTTTGTAATCAAGTAGTCGTGATTTACACAATCAAAAGCTTTGGCATAGTCACAGAAAACAGTGGCAGTATAAAGATTATTGTTTAGTGCTTGGTAAACCTCATGTAGAACAGAAAACATGGCATCAGTGGTACAATTATTTAAAAAGCCCAACTGATTTTGTGATATCAACGATAAAGGACATATAATAAGTCGAGTTTTAATGAGTATCTCAATAATTTTGGAGAGTACCGGTAGGAAGGCAATAGGTCTATAGTTGCAGGCGTCAGATTTTTCACCACCCTTATGAAGAGGAATAATAATGGTTGTCTTTAGGCACTCTGGAAATTTACCTTTTTCGAAGGAATCATTAATTAGAGAGACGAGGATTTCCAACCCATTTTCTGTGAGATTAGAGGAAATTTTTATAGATAGTCCATCAGTACTACAAGATGATTTGCTTTTGATACTATTGATGGTTTGGATCAGTTCAGAGTTATCGACTGGTCTTAAAAAGAATGGAAAATGAAAGAATGAAGAGTTAACGTGCATGCTTAGGCGGATGACTGTAGCGGATGACTGTAGCGACAGACAGAGAAGAATGGAGAAGGATTGGGGAGACCTATGTCCAAAGATGGACCGAAGAAGGCTAATTAGATAGATAGATACAAACAATGATTTAATATCTTTAACTGTCGAATAAAATTCAGTTATTTCATATGGATAAATACTTTTGTGCAAGCCACTGAACACAACTAAGTACATATAAGAACGTGTTATTATGCTATGTAGGAACTTGTCGCTGTAACGCCAGAAGGTATTTCAAAAAAAGCAAGTCTTATCTGGTGGCACACCCAATATATTATTTTATTGCTTATTGTACTCTAATGGCGGCGCCAGTTTTGTTGTTTTATTATTCTCTTTACAATGTAAACTCCCTGTATAACAATAACCATAATACCACCGTAAAGAACCATTAAAATTTATATTTATAGTATCATTACTGCGATGAAAGTACGATTGCGAAGGTCAATCGCGAACTTTTCACAAAAAAGCGATTTTATAGTCCGATCGAGGAAAATGACAACATATCGGCTTATTACGAATGCAAAAGCCTACGTTTTAGACTCTAATTGATGCTTATTACGGATTTAATATTCATGAAAAGCCTAAGAATTCATTTATGCTAACTGTTCACACATTGTAACTACTACAGGGTGATAATCATAACGACTATTAGTTATGAAAAATGGTTTGTTTTCTTCAGAATTTACATTTTTATGTTTATATGGGTTCATAATTTATGGTAAACACGTTTTCGGTCTGTATAGTGCTTTAATAGAGCTATGACCTTGAAAATTTTACGTAAACTTGTGCACTAAATCGGCATGACTCATAGCTCTTGTCAAAATCCAATTTTTGGAGTTTCTTATGTATAGTGGCCAACATATTCAATCACAAATTAATAATTAATTCCTTAATTTCTAATCTCACATTAATCTTACCTTCCTAATTTTTTATAGTTTCACCGTGTGTAATTGTGAAACATATCGATTAAAAGTTTAACTATCAGTTTATTCAACTTCCTGCAAATTGAATAAATTGCCAAATAGTATTACAATAATATCCTCGTTTAAATTATTGTATATTTCTCAGCTTTAAAAGTAGGTACACAGTTTTTGTTACTGTCCTAGAGACATAAACCTTTGTGCTGAGGTGACCATGATTGTTATTGGTGAACTTATAAATTAGGTGACTCGAACTCTTTTGAGTGCAGTCTAATATAAAGTTTTACCTAACCAACAACTGTAGTGTAATAATTTAGTAACTGTCAATAAAACCATTTTTTTACTCCACGACTTCAACATTTATTTATCATCGTCGATCGAGAAGAAACAGACACAGAGCATTAGAAACAATTCGAAAAATTATATTACATTCGAATTTGTCCAATAACTCTAGAAAAACACATCTAGATTATATTGTACGGTACTAACCAGGAGGGTTACATTTGAAATCCACCAGGATCGTGAGGAGGTCAACTTTAGTTAAAGTATCTCCCCTTCACCACCACAAAGAAAATAATGGAGATACCTATCCTGGCTAGCTCTTCTCAGAGGAAGTTTGGCTAATCCCTAAGACGAACAGTGGTAGGTAACAAGGTCACCAGGGAGATCAAAGCAAACATAAATTTAAACAAACATTTTATTCAATAAATAGGTAGATTTGTGTCTAGCTATTTAAGCAACAGCAAGCCCTGTAACGGCATGCTGACGGCTTAAACTATGACAAGGTCCAAACAAAATTAAATGGCTCAAGGCCCAAAGGCCAAAAGGTGGCTGAAGCTCTCAATTTTATAGCAAAATGTCCTTTTGAATCACCTAAGGTGTCATGCTCTTTTCAAGGTAGGACTGCTAAATCGAAAGTTTACCAATTTGCTGCAATATCAGGTGTTCTAGTTATTTAGTAGATGTTAGATCCTGCTAACTGTACTACACCATCGGTTTTATATCCCATTGGATGTGAAATGGACCTGGTGGTGTATTAGTTGCTAGTCAATGGATTTGGAATGGAGCCTCGTGGAATGCAGGATTGGTTCAGGACCAGTCCATTTTGCTTATGAGATGGTACCCAAGTTTCTAAAACACAGCAATGTTAAGTTATTGACAGAGAAAACCATTAAAATTTATATTTATACTATCATTACTGTGATGAAAGTACGATTGCGAAGGTCAATCGCGAACTTTTCACAAAAAAGCGATTTTATAGTCCGATCGAGGAAAATGACAACATATCGGCTTATTACGAATGCAAAAGCCTACGTTTTAGACTCTAATTGATGCTTATTACGGATTTAATATTCATGAAAAGCCTAAGAATTCATTTATGCTAACTGTTCACACATTGTAACTACTACAGGGTGATAATCATAACGACTATTAGTTATGAAAAATGGTTTGTTTTCTTCAGAATTTACATTTTTATGTCTATATGGGTTCATAATTTATGTTAAACACGTTTTGGTCTTTAATAGTGGTACTTACATAAGTCTTCCCAGCACACTTCCGTTTCGTCTAGTAGTTAAATTTAAATATGGTCTATTTGGTATATTTTCTTTTAAACTTCTTCTTATTCTTTTGGCATCATAACCCTACATCGATCTTTGCCTGTCTGGCTATGTCCTTAGTACCGGTGCTAGAGTATAAGGTGCCCGCCTGCAAAACTAGCACGGGCGCCCTTCGGTTTTATTAAATTAGTATATTTTGTATAACACCAGCACAAACAGGCTCATTTTGGCGTTCCCCAAATGGGGGCGCCGCCCGTAGTGCATCCCTTGCAGGCCCGTTATCGCCGACCCTGAGTCCATTCTGACCTCTCTTGTACCCTTCTCCTCCATTGCCTTACATTTATAGTTTTCAGGTCCTCTTCCACGTCATCCAACCATCTTATTCTGGATCTTCCTTTTTTCTTCTTCCTATCGGCTTCCATTGTATTATTTTTTTTTTTGTTGTTGTTTGACTTGATTTTGATTCTGATTATTTCTTAAAATTATTATACAATTTTATATCGTTGCTCTGTCGAAAAACTCTAAAGATACATCTAGACTACATTGTAAGGTACTAACAACCTGGGTTTTATCATTTTGATCAATACACGTTTTTGATAATTTTAAAATAACCAAATTTTCAGGAAAAGGAGAAAGGGACTAATAATCTGTCACACTGACAGTGAAAATGGGTTTGTTCCAGAAGCGTTGTGGGTGTTAAAAAAAGTGGAGAGTACCATGAAGAGATGGACACGGAAAGTCTTTTGAAAACTGGTTCACAAATGTACTGCCCCGATTAGAAAAAAACTCCCGTCATCGTATTGGACAACGCGCTTTATCGTTCTTGAAAAATGAAAAAATCCTAACTACCGCTTCTAGGAAAGTAGATATCCAAGCCTGGCTGAAATAAAAAAATATATGTTTCGAGGACTCCAAGCACCTGTCTGGATATAATCTACAATCACTTTTATGACTTGTAATACGACCTTTGACTTGACTCGTCTAGTGGTTTGGCCAATGTATTGTTTGTCACAATCAATACATGGTATACTGTAAACTACATCAGACAATAGCTCATTTGGAGATCTATCTTTCATCCGTGGTTTACTAGCTATTTTGATGTTTAACTCATTTTTTACAATGCGTGTGAGTTTTGGTGTAATTTCTCTAATTTTTTTTTGACATCCATTTTATTGCAATCTATTTTATAAAAAATAATAAACAATATATATGAGTGTTAAGAGTGTGACACAGTCAGTATTCACCCAGTGGTGAATACCTAAAAGAGTACAATAATGATTGAATTAGTACAGTTATTAATAAATTAATTGAATTAATTTGAATAGTACAAAAGTAATAAGTGGAAATGATTAGTTAGTGTTGAGGTCAAGAGTGTCTGTCCTTTTTAGTCTTCTGTTCTGTAGGGGTGTCAGGAGATTGGTGACCAATATGTTTGGGTGAACCTGTAGTCTATTATGGTACTTAGAGCACAGAGAAACAATTTCTTCTTTGACGGTTTGGACTTGGAGATCCCTATGTATATCATCGTTGGAAATGTACCAAGGAGCTTGGCACAGTTGCCTTAGAACTTTTGATCGAAAGCGCTGTATCTTGAGTAAATTTGTTTCACTGGCAGTTCCCCAGATTTGGGATCCATACGTCCAGATGGTTTTCAGTACACTTTTGTAGATCAGAAGTTTATTGTCTAGACTTAGGCGTGATTTTTGATTAATGAACCAGTACATCTTTCTGTAAACGAGTCCCAGTTGCAGTCGTTTCTCTTCGTTCTCTGGAACCTTTCTCTTGTGCGATTGGAAAACTGACTGAAGATGTTCAGCGAAGGTGTTAGCCCTCTCTTCGTCACTTCGAGACCAGGTGCCATCATTCTTTCTTATCGGTGCTTTAGGTTGTGATTGTGAATTTCTGGGTCTACGACTTTTCATCGCCGCCAGTTCATCGCCGCCAATTCATCGCCGGCCCATTCATCGTCGGCCGATTCATCGCCAGTCAGTTAATCGCTTACTAATATATTTCCGAATTTTCGACAGTTACATTTATTATTTATTTTTTAGTATTAATTAGGAATTCTAGGAAATGCGAGATATGACCATTCCCGTTGCCATACTTAATTTTTTAATAGACTTTTAAACTTTTATAATATCAAATATAATTTAACACTACAAATTTAATACTATTTAGTATCAAATTTAGGGGAAGTAGAAATAGAACAGTAAATTAATATAATAACATTTTTTATCCTTTTATTTGTCATAAGTTTTAAACTGAATTTAACGTCGTGTCGTGTCATCTCCCACAATATAAAATCAACTGACTAGCTTTCGATGAAACGGCCGGCGATGAAACGGACGGCGATGAAATGGACTGGCGATGAACTGGACTGGCGATGAACCGGCGGCATCGAAACGGCGGCGATGAAAGTTCCCATTCCGTGAATTTCTCTAATGAATGGCAAAGAAATGAATGAAAATTTAGGATCGTGAGGAGGTCAACCTTAGCTAAAGTATCTCATTTTCACCACAACAGAAACTGAAGAAAATGAAGAATTTTATTCAATAACATTTTATTCAATAAATAGGTAGACTTGTGTCTATGTTACAGTAAGTCCCTTACAGAGTGGCTGGAGGCCTTATAATATTAAAGAGAAAAGTCCTTATAAATTACTGTTTTTTTGTTTACTGGTATAATAAGTGAATTCGTCAATTTCATTGTTTTTTTATTCATTTTTTATTTTTAGTACACGTTGACTATTAATATACTAATAACACTTTTTTTATTTTAGGTAAGTAGCTACCCTTAAATGGTTATATGTATAATAAAATCAGCGGATGTGGTAAGTAAAAGATTTATTGATTATTGAACAATTTCATGTTGACAAGAAATACAGTACAATCAGTAATTAATTTTCATTATCATTCCAAGCGACCTGACTTGGCATCTAGAGATTTTAAGGTTTGGAACAATGCAATATATGAAGATGTCCACAAACATAAATGCAAAACAAGGTTTTGAACTCAAACCAAGTATTATCATAATAAAGAAATATGAATTGACACCAATGAAATCACAAAAATAACAAGAAAGTGCTCGTATATACAGTGCTAGTAAAGTCCCTTCCCCCTTGTATTTTCTGAACGGTTATACCTACAATAGTGAAATTTGGAGGGAATAAATAAACGGATGTAGGCTCCTCAAATAGTCGTAACCATAGATATAATAACTAGTAGATTAGGCAAGATATGGGCCGCTCTGTACATCGAGGTGTAACGCCAATATTAAGGATTGAGTGGTCTAACCATCTTTGCCTGTCACATGCGCGGGATCGCTTGGTTAAAATGATAGATAGACCACCGATCGACTGCTTCCGCGATACGCTTTTTTGCTCAGTATGCCTTGTCTACCCTTAATATGTCTGTGGTCGTAACAGGTGACGTAATAGTGGCAGATGATGGTACAGAGCCACTTTGACCGATAATTTTAAATGGGATCTTATGTCAAGTGATATATCGTTTGAAACGTATTAAATAAATATCCTTAATAACACCAAACATTCCATGTATGTTCCTAGAATGTACACACAGGACATTGAAAACATTCCTGGAATGTCCTCAAAAGCACAAGAACGTCCCCTAAATGTCCCAGGAAAATCCTGTGTCAGCATTTTAAAAATTCCTTGAATGTCTTGTTGGAACATTCCATGAATGTCTACGAATGTTCTTTGGACATTCACAGTATATTTTTTAGACATTCCCTGGATATAGTCGCTGATGTGACATAATACCTCCGATTTGTTTTTTCATGAGTTTTGTAAGAGACTAAAAACTTTTTTTACAGTCACCTCCTGTTTTCATATGATATTTTTTGACATGTTTTGTAGTAAATTCAACTATCTATTTACTACAAAACATGTCAAAATTTACATGTGAAAACAGGAGATGACCCTAAAAATGGTGTTTCGTCTCCTACAAAATTCATGAAAAAGCAGATAGGAGGTATTGTCACATCACCGACGATATACCAGAAGTATATGTGGCCAGACCAAATAATACATCCTTGATAAATATAAACATTTTTATTGCACAAAATCTTGTCATATATTCTTTTAGATAATCATCACTACGATGATGATTCATTGTATTGAATTGTACATTACAATTACAATCTGAATGAGCAATTTTAATTTAACCTAAATTACTACTGTTCCTTAAAATGAAGAGCTTACCCCATAACGTCTCTTATCTAATCTAACAAGAACGTGCACTATTTTAACATACAAAGGCACACAAGCACTATGCACTGCTTTTCACTATCACCTATCACTCAAACTAGTTCAAAAGGCTTTGTCCTCTTCAATCTTCTAGTTTGCCCAGTAGTATCGAGGAGCTGGATTTCCTCAATATTCTTGTACTTATGAAGTTGTTGCTCGTGACTTCCTACCATCTTCTTGATGATTATATCCAGGTTCCATTTCTAGGTCCTTATGGAGATCACTGTTTGTCACATACCAAGGAGCATCTACAATATTTCTCAGTATTTTGTTCTGGAATCTTTGTATAATTTTTATATTACTTGGTCTAGTAGGTGAGTACACCCCCATAGTGGGCATCCATAAGTCCATACAGGTCTTAATATTGGTTTATAAAGTAATAACTTATTCTGCATCAACAATGTGAAGTTTCTTCCAACTAGCCAATACACTTTTTACATATATCTTTCTTTTGCCTTTCATAGCCACAAGGCTACGTTTCCTTTCTAGTTTTTTTGTAGAACACTTTCAGCCGATTCTAAAAAATTAAAATAAATGGTAATTTTTCTATTCTTTACAATTAAAAATCAAAAGAAATAGGTACTATTTACATATTATAATATGCATAAATAATTCGTTTCATAAAGAATAAAGAAAATTGAAAACGGATTTTATGTTTAAACAAAAGAGATCAAGCCAGAGCAAAACTAACATACAGAACAGCAAAAAAGCCACTAATTCTAATTCTAATTTCCATTTTATATCCAATCATAAATTTTAGATTATCATGAAATGTGAAAATGTGATGACCACCTTAGAAATGACCACGCGGCACGCGACCCTACTTACATAGAACACGCGCGGCAAATTTGAAAATGGACGCAAATTGAATAGTAAATGGCCTCACTTAAAATATAGGACATTGGTAGTATGTTCATAGAATGTCTTGTGCTAACGTTCCACCAATAATTTAATCAGATGTTCACCGAATGTTCCTTGAATGTCCTGGACATTCAAACATTAATAGAACTTTGATAGTACATTCCTGGAATGTTTTGTGTTGTTAGGGATACTTATTCAATCATACTAATTTTGTTTGGTTTAAGTTGATTTTGATGAAAAAATTAAATAAATACTAAACTTGTAGTTTCGCATTTAATTAATAAGATTCCAACGTCCGCTACGGTTATTTGTCAAATAAGTTGACGTTGACGTAACAACAACTAACTCATCGAAAAACTTCCAAATAAATTGACAAATAAACATGGGCGGCAGTTTGAATCTTTATTAATTAAATGCGAAACTACAATTATTTTAGTATTTATTTAATTTATTCATCAAAATCAACTTACATCCAAAACAAACTTAGTATGGTTGAATAATCATATTCAATACCTTTCAAACCAGATATCACTTGCCATAAGGTCCCATTTAATATTATTGGTCAAAGTGGCTTTGTAACGTCATCTGTCACTATTACGTCACCTGTTATGACTATTTGAGAAGCCTACGTCCGTTTATTTCCTCCCTCCAAATTTTACTATTATAAAAGTATAACCGTTCAAAAGATGCGAGGGGGGAGGGGACTTTTGACTAGCGCTGTATACGCTCTGAGCTTCGCTGGTGTCGCTCCTAGCGGATTACTAATGCAACTTTCACCGGTAATTTTTAAATTTATTATTTAATTGTTATCGCTTAATATTTACAATGCAAAAAAGTAATTAAATTGTAATCGATTTTTTAAAGATTTTGCTAATCATTTTAACGTTCTATTAATGAAATATTAATTTCTTACTTCGGATACTTTCACAATTATCGTGTAGATGGCACTTATATTAATTTATAATTACATACTACGAAATATTAAAAAATCTTAAATTCAGTATTTAAAACGTAAGTATATTTAAGGTAAAAATATACACCACAGCTTTGACCAACTAATATTATTTCCTATTAATGTTTTTAATTTCAATGTTTTAAATTAATCACTTTGACATTTATGTCAAATTTCCAGTAAAAGCTTACAGACTTGTCACTACTGGCGCTCGCGAATTTTTAATTATCCCCTCTACCTACGAGCTCATAGCGTATAATAATATGTACTTATTTCAGCCATTTTTTTTTATTCATTGGAAAAATCTCCTGAATCTAAGGAGAGCTTTTCAAGATTAGTTTAATAATCATTCTTCTCTTTGATTTCAACGTCTCCTTTTATTTTATGTTACTGATGTTCTTATCGAGTTTTCATGAAAAGCAAATCTTTGTCCTTTATTGTCCATAATTCAGCAACTTGACATTTATCCTCTCTGTATAAAAAAGAGCGTGATATGTCGTGGGACAGAATCTATTATTGAAATAATTGGTTTGAGGTAGGTAAGATATGACACAAATGTTAGTGACTTTGTTATCGATAAATCTCATGAAAGTGAAAAATATGGTTTAAATTCTTATTCTAGTTCACTTTTTATTCGTAGTAAAGAACTGTTTTATGTGTTTAATATTATTAAAATATTTAATAATAATAATTCATGTAAGTCGTTACTATATTACTTTTACCTACTCTATGTGAAAGTTTTTAGTTTGTGAAAACTGTCATTATAGATAGCAGTGCGTAAAGGGTTTAAAGTGTGCGTGAAGTAACAATGTATTTTAAATGGGATTTACTTTTTCGCACTGTTTTTTGGCACACTTTCATATAATCAAATATCCTTAACTTTCGCATTGTCATGTTGATGACATAATGAGCAATAAATTACAACAAAAGTTTTGACAGATTTGTGGTTTGAAAGAAGTTAGAATTTTTAAATGTCAAAGTTCTAAAAATTGTAGAATAGAAGTGAATTCCAGTGACTAAGAGTTACAGTTTTTTTATTTGTTTATCGTAGATAAAATATTGTATGAGACTGTGCGTGAAGTACTTTTTGCGAACTTACGCGATGTATAGCACTCGCTCCGCTGTCTCTCGTGCTCTAAACATCGAAAAAGTAGAATTAAAGAATTACAAAAACATTTATTTACACAAAAATACGAATTTACAAATATGTACAAATACAAATAGTTTTATAGTCACCTTCCAGTATAGGAACTAGTTCTGTGGTTTATATACATTGAAAATGCTTAATAAGCGGACTATTCGAATTTTTCGAAAACAAAATTCGTTTTATAATCATAGTTCCTTTATTTTTGGCGGTAAAAAGTTTTTTCAAAAATGATTTTGTAGGATTTTTGAAGAGCTATAAGACTGTGCAAATTAAATTCCGTAAGATCCCTTAGTTTTTAATTGGGTTGGGTTTAAAGGGCTCGATAAGGGGGGTTTCTCGTAAATAAAGATTTTAAACAGCTATATCTCGCTATCTATTCACTGTAGTGAAAATCTATGCACAAGAAAATTTTAGCTATGAAAAAGCTACAATTTAGTAATCTATCATTTTTTTCGTATCTCTAGTATTTTCGGGGATATTTTGAAGAAAATGGTGAAAAATACGAAATTGCAAAAAATCAATTTTCCTTTAAACGAAAATTTTTCTAAAACTAGGCCTTTTAAATAGGTCAAACTTCTTGGGTGTATTGATAATACAAATATAAAAGGAATTACAGAAAGGTGAAGACAAATTTTTAATTAGGAGGGTAGTTAGGCGGTTGTGTTCACTGATTTTTTCATAAAGAAATGCAGGTACCGACTTTTTTTGATCATAAGTCACTCAAGTTTTATGCTAGAAACTTTTTGTTTTTTTTCTTTTGAAAGGACTAATTGTATCCTTAAAAAAAGATTATTTAAGTTTTCCCCGAAAAATGCAAAGTTTTCCCGTTATTTGGCTTTGAATATTTCAAATTATACATTTGACGAAAAAAGCTAACCTTTAACATGCTGTATCTCGGTTTGTATTTGTCGCAAAAATATTATAGAAAAAGAATTTGGTTTGTGTTACTAAAAGACACAATTTCGATTGCTACAGTTTTTTAGAGTAAATGCATATTTTTCGAGTTATTCTCAAAAAACTCTCTAAAAAAGTAGATTTTTTCGTCAAAAAACTTACTTTCAACCGCGAATAACTCGAAAAACATTATTTTTACGAAAAAAATGTAAAACACATTTTACCCGATTTACATGGTTAAAATTTAATAAAAAATTCCCACCCCCGAGATGGGGTGGCAACCACCCCCAAGGTTTTAGCGTACAGCTGCATGATATAGAAAATGATCCTTGGACCATTCCCTACTTTCTATGAAAATTTCAAGTAAATCCATGCTGGAAGAAAAAATTGCGAGCCGAAATGCTTCATTTCCTCCTATAAGGGCCGCTTTAGAAATCGACCATCTCTTTTAAAATGATGCTCATCCGCCAAATTTTTAATTTTCTCTATTTTTATTTTATAGTAATCTTGATTAAAAAATCAAGTTAAATGTTGAAGCCAACGATCTAGACGAGTATCTGTCTGGGAATAAAAGAGGAATATTTAAACCAAATAACTAATGTCAAATGTAGAAATTTAATAAATTAAAAAAAAATGTGTCGAAACGTTTTTATAGATTTTTTTGCCGTTATAAATCTAATTTATAGGTGGTATTTCACGTGCAAGTTTGGTGTTAAAATACTTTTATTGATATTAAAATTAGGCCAGTAATTGACGTTATGGAGTGTAATTTTCCACGTTTGCTTGAAAATTTGATTTATATTCCTCTTACCATCTACTTTACTTTTTGACTAGATTTCCAGGGTTGATTTTACTTGGAGGGGTGCAAGCCACTCTTTTTTGAGGGTGAAAAAAAATACGTTCAAAATAAATCCGGAAATGGATAAACTGGCTAAATGTAACGCAGCTTTTGTTCTATAGAGTTTTTTCAATAAGTCAATACTTTTTGAGTTATTTTCGAGTAAAAATGTTCATTTTTCAATTAAAAAAAAACGTTTTTAGACGATGTTCGACAGGAACTCAAAAATTACATATTTTATCGAAAAAATATTCTTAGCAAAAATGTAGCTCATAAAAAAAGAAAATAATGGTATATGCAATGCATGCTATAGACCCAGTAGAAGCAGAGTTGTAGCTCATGAAAAGTAGGTCCTTATTCGTCAAATTCCAAATTGAATATTTCAACGTGAAATAACCAACAAATAAAGTACTTTTTGGGGAAAACTCATCAAAACTTTTTAAAGTGTATAAAAAAACTTTATTTTTGTTTTTATTTGCTTTATTTATACGAGTTTATACTCGTTCAAGCCCTTTCATCAACAATTTCGAAAATACAATAAGTAATTTGAACCTGTTAAACTTACAAATTATCTGAAAAATCGATCTTCTTCAAGTGCCATCTCCGCGACGGAGGTCGGCAATCATCATAGCTATTCGGACTTTGGAGTCGGCTGCTCTGAAAAGTTCGTTTTATGTACATCCGTACCATTCCCTCGAGTTGCGCAGCCATGATATATTCTAATTTTCTTGTTTTGATGGTATTTTAGATTTCTATTTCTTTTTTCATCTTTCTCAGAACCTTTTTGCTTGTGACGTGTTCTGTCCACGATGTTTTAAGAGTTCTTCTGTACACCCACAGCTCGAGTGATTAACTCTTAGCTCCAACTTCAAATCTCTTGTGCAGAGCACTTTTCTCATTTTGGTAAAATCTGCTCTAGCCGTTTCTATTCATATTTTGATTGCCTGAAAGTTGTCACCTGTAGAGTTGATCATTGTTCCAAGATATGCATATTGGTCTACTCGTTCGACATTGGTTCTGTTTATGAAGAGATTCTCGTTATTTCTTTGAGTTTTCGATATTCTCATCAAAAATAGATAGATAAAGTAAATTGAAAAGCGGTAACGATTACTTTCATTTGGCATGCTAATTGGGGGCGATTTTAATGAATTTGTTTAAAAAAAGGGACAACTTTATTTTGAACGTAACTGGCTTAGTTTTGATTTTCTAAAAAACCAAAAATACCTAAAACATTTTAAACGCTTCAAGTTTTGATGAGTTTTCCCGAAAAGTGCTTAATTTTTTACTTATTTCACGTTGAAATATTCTATTTGTAATTTGACAAATAAGAACCTACTATTTATGAGATTCAGCTCCTCTTCTACTACGTCTGCCGACTTCATATATATACCATTTTTTCATTTTTTATAGGCAACATTTTTTAAGAATATTTTTTCGATGAAATACTTACTTTTTAAGTTATTTGCGAAAAACCGTCTAAAACGTGTTTTTTGTTGTTGAAAAATGAATAACTCGAAAAGTATTGATAGTGAAAAAACTCTACAGAACGAAAGTTGCTTAAAATTAACTAATTTATTCATTTCCGTACTCATTTTAAATGTATGTTTTTTCATCCCCGAGAAGTAGTGGCTTTTACCCCCCAGTTAAAAGGGTAGTAGGAATCTTAATCATAATGTTCATACAATTCGGTTGTGACACTGAAAACTACACGGTATCGCCGTATTTAATGTTCATTTACTGGCCTAACAGATTTCGTTGCAGGTATGATAAGGCCATAAATCACTGTATCTGTATAATATATACTGCAAATATGTTGCCCGATTAAATATATAAATCTAGGACGTGAGTCAAAATCGTTTTGTCAGACACCTTCTAATAGATGCCCGTATTGATATTAAGTATACCAGTGTATAATTAAAATCATGCTATCGCCTCAACCTCTATATTTACATAATTTTAAAGCATAATTAAGTCGGAATTATCTATTAATTATAATTGAGATAATTTTCAGGCCGATGCGATATAATTAGAGGAAATATTTCTCCAAAGCAAATCGATACTCAGGTAACGTGCTGTCGATATTAACCTATAATTTTGGATTCGTACGAGAGGGAAGACTGTTTTATTACTCATACACACAAATTAAATGGATTTTCATGATGTTCAATGATGTTTATAGCCGATACGGAACAGTGGTGTCACTTAAACAAAAAGCGTTTCAGAAAATAAATGAATTTGTTTCTGTGTCTTCAGTTTAGTTTTTTTTTCTACAACCGTGTTAAAAATGCAATTTTTAGCACTCCATAGGAGTGAAAAAATGCTACTTTAAAGCACTAGTGCTTTAAAATCTTTAAGGCACTGCAGTTAAAAGTGAATTGTCAAATTGTGAAACGTCAAAATATTTATATTTCATTTAATAACATTAATATTAATAGTACAACTTGCGCAATTTGAAAAAGGTGGTTTAAAAGGTTTTTTAAATTTAATTTCAACTGTATTATTGCATTTTTAACACGTTTGTAGAAAAAACAAGTTTATGTAACGGTATAATATTTTCGCTAAGAATTTTTAGACATTCCCCTCGAGTGTAGACAACCAGTTCTACCTTTTACGGGTCATAGGTTTCATGGTTTCAGAAATTAACAAAAATATTGTATTTTATAAATTTATAACGTTTGTAGAAAAAATATTGTATGATATACGTGTTAAAAAGTACATTTTTAAGGCACTTATGTGAATTGCACAATTCGCTTCGCTCATTCTGCAAACTTTCACATGCGTGCCTTAAAATTGTACTTTTCACACTTATATCATAAATAACTATTAAACTAATCCTATATTTACGGATTATTTAAGTTATTATTAAACAAAAAAAATGACAAAAATTTTTTTATATAAAAAGTCAAAAATTGAGAACATAATGTAATATTTGGAAGAAGCTCTGAAAAATTGGAAACGGAAATGCAAGAACATGCGACTCCCATTGAATCACCACACACTATGTACTCTTTGTTTCGCAGACGACCAAATACTAATAGCACAAGACTACAATGATATCTGTTACATGACAAGAAAGCTAATAGAAAAATACAGGAAATGGATACTAGAGATCAATATGAGAAAACCCAAATGTATGGATATCGGTGGAACGCAGCAGGACTTGATACTAGACGGAGAAGAAACAATCAGTAAATGTAACGAATATAAATATATATATATATATATATATATATATATATATATATATATATATATATATATATATATATATATATATTTATATTCGTTAATATAATACATGTTATGGACAAACTTCTGATAGAATGGACTGTAATATATTATATTAAAAACTTCTTGTATTCAGCTAAAAAATTAATTACAAATTGTTAAAATATAAAAACATAAAAAATTAATTACAAATTGTTAAAAAATGTGATTTTATATTATGACAATCAATCTAATAATTTTAATGACAATCTGTAATTAATTTTTTAGCTGAATACAAGAAGTTTTTAATATAATATATTATATTTTAACAAAAGTTCAAAGTGTTTCTCTTTTAATCAGCCCAAAACACATTGACTGCATTCCCCAAAATTATTCATTTTGTATTATTAACAGTCACTACATATTAATAATCATATATATATATATATATATATATATATATATATATATATATATATATATATATATATAAGCAGTGGGGTTCCTACGGTCTCCTCCGCATCCCACATTTCGCCCGCCATTGTTTTCTATCCACCCATTCGTTTTCGTCAATAGCTCTATCTGCCATAGACTGTTCTATGCCTTTCTTCCATGTTTCTGTAGGCCTTCCTCTTCTTCTTCTATTTATGGGTGTGTAATTTAATGCTCTTTTTGGCCATCTTTCCTCTGACATCCTCATAACATGGCCATACCATAGCAATTTCTTTGTTTCTATATGGTCAACCGTGGAATATAAACTATTTGTCTGTCGTCTTATTTCCTCATTTGGTACATGTTCTAATCTAGATACTCTGCATGCTCTACGTAAGTAATCCATTTCCGCTACTTCTATATTTTTCCTTTCCTTTCCTGTGAGTTGCCAACACTCTGCTCCATAAGTTATAATAGGTTCTACAATTGTTCTGTAGATTGTTAACTTTGTGTTCAGCTTCACCTTGTTAGACCATAGTAGACCATTTAAAATACGAGTTGCTTTCCTTCCTTGCTGTATCCTATGCTGTATGTCTCTTTTTGTAGTTCCTTCTTCTGATATTATGCTTCCTAAATATCTATATTCCTTACATTTCCTTATATTTCTTAACTCTAATTCCGGATCTTCGGTTTCCTCTCCTATTCTCAAATATTCCGTTTTCTCCATGTTCATACATAGGCCCTATTTTTCATATTCGATCTGTAACTTTCTTAGCATATAATCCATATCATGTTCATCGTTGGCAAGAATTACTTGATCATCAGCAAAAAACAAAGTTGTTAAGCAGTTTTCTTCAATCATTATTCCCATCCCAGCAACTGTTTTCCTCCATTGCTCCAGAGCTTTCTGGATGTATATTTTAAACAGTGTTGGCGATAAGCAGCACCCTTGCCTTAAACCTTTTGTAACAGGGAATGGTTTCGACATAGATTTTCCCTGCTTAATACAGCTTTTCGGATTTTGTTACATATTTTGAATTGCTCGCACATATGCTTCGCTTATGCCTATCGTGGTCAAAATGTCAAAGAGTTTCCTTAAAGGTACCGTGTCGTAGGCTTTTTCCAGATCAATAAATGTTAGGTGAGTAGACAGATTCCTTGCTCTTCTTTTCTCTATTATTTGTTGCATCACGAATATGTTATCTGCGCACGATCTACCGGCGCGAAAACCACTCTGTTCTTCCATGTCCTGAATTTCTAATTCCACCCTTTTCTTTAATACTCGGCCATACAACCTCCCCATTGTACTGGTTATACTTATACCTCTGTAGTTTTTGCACAACGTTTTGTCTCCTTTTTTTGTAAATCGAGCTAATGTATGCACAATTCCAGTCTTCTGGTATTTTTTCTCCCTGCAGCATGCATTTGATGAAGAGTTCCGTCATTATTTCGTGCAGTATGTCTGGTCCATATTTTATCAGTTCGATGGGGATATTTCCAGGTCCTGATGCTTTCCCATTTTTTGATTCTAATAAGGCTTCTTTTATTTCTTCTGTAGTTATTCTTCTAACTTGTTCATTTACATTCGTCTGCATCTCCATTTGATTTACCTCAAATTCGGGTCTAGTTTCCCTCAGTAGTATCTTATAGTAATCTTCCCATTCTTTGGTACTTATTAAATTTAAATTACTCTGCCCTTTATTTTCTTTTCTGATATTTTTTATCGTTTTCCATGCTTCAGCTACTTTGGATCCGCCTATGTATCTTTCCACCTCTTCGCACACGAATATAAATACCTGGGTATAAAAATCACGAATGATGGAAGACTGGACGGAGCCATTAAAGATCGAAATATTCAGGACAGGAAAGCAATTGCGCTTCTAAACTCAGTACTCTGCGACAAGCAGATAAACAATCAAAATAAGAAAAATATCTATAATATAGTGAAAAGCATCATAACATACAGCTACGATGTATGGCCTATGAAGGAAAAATCAAAACTAATGTTAGATGTCAATGAAATGGATTTATGGAGAAGAGCTGCAGAAAGATCAAGAAGAAAACATGTCACCAATGAACGGATAGGAGAAATACTAAAGGTCACACATACAATAAATGACGAAATCAACGAAATACAACTAAGATGGTTTGGTCACGTACAAAGAATGCATAAGGACAGAATCCCAAAACAAGTACAAAACTGGAAACCGCAAGGTAGACGAAGAAGAGGTAGACCGAGGAAAAGTTGCCATGAAGAAATAAACAAAGCCATGGATGAAAGAGGTCTGCAAGTAGATCAATGTGCGGACAGAGAGGAATAGCGAATGGGTATCGGAAGACAGAGAACGTTGTAAACCGATAGTATATATTTATATACAGAGCGGGCCATAGAAAACAGTCCACCTCGATATTTGGCAATATTTATTAGATTTTAAGGAAATGACGAAACAGGTCGATTTTTGATCTAAGGGCGACACATTTTTACGGTACATACATCTGTCATTTGCCAACCCCCTCCCTTCCACATTCCCCACCCTTTATTTTTAAATAGGGAATAGGGATCGTGTGCTAGCTCATTTGAAAGTTTTTCAAATTCTCTATTCATTAATATTAACATTGACATAATTATTTATGTCCAAGAAAAATTATTTTGAATTAAATTAATTGACACAAAAAGAAGAATGTATGTAATTTATTTAACTCAAAATACATTCTACTGCTGACACAAAACAGAAAAAAAATGTTTATTTGATAAATAAACATTGTTTGTTGCTTAAATTCAATATTCAACCTACCAAGAGGCAGATGGGTAGCAGCTTGAACATTGAAATTAAGCAAAAAGCAATGTTTATTTATCAAATAAACATTTTTTTTCTGTTTTGTGTCAGCAGTAGAATGTATTTTGAGTTAAATAAATTACATACATTCTTCTTTTTGTGTCAATTAATTTAATTAAAAACATTTTTCCTGGACACCCTGTACAAATAATTATGTTAATGTTTATATTACTGAATAGAGAAGTGAATAACCTTTCAAATGAGCTAGCACACAACCCCTATTCCCTATTTAAAAATAAGGGGGGGAAGTGGAAAAAAGGGGGTTGACAAATGACAGATGTATGTACCGTAAAAATGTGTCCCCCTTGGATCAAAAATCGACCTGTTTCACCATTTCCTTAAAATCTAATAAATACTGTCAAATATCGAGATGGACTCTTTTCTTTGTCCCACTCTGTATATAACATAATGCAAAAATATAGAAAGAAAATATATACAGGGTGTTTGGTAAAGAATGAGCCATAGCTTAACCTTAGATTCCTTAGCTTAAAATAGGTCGATTTAAGCTAACTTACCTTACTACGAAAGTTGATAATAATCGAAATACAGGGTGGCAAAGTTAAACTTTTATTTTATTTATTCTTGAATATTTCCTGACAGGCATGGGATAATAACACGAAATTTGGTAGGTGCGGGTTTTTTGTGACGAGAAATCTAAATTCGTCACCAAAAATTGTAGAGTAGCGGGGCAAAGTGATCTAAGTGCCAAAAAACATTTTATTGGGAAAACACAAAAAACCGTTTTTGAATCAAATTTATTGTCGTAAATCGTTTATTTAAAAATAAAAACTGTTAAATTAAGTCATTTTAAATATTAAACATGCTTCAAATATAACACATATTACAAAAAATGAAAATGATAAAGTGCTTAAACTGTCAAAATGTTTAAAAAATATTGTTTATTGTCATCATCGAGAAATTGCAACATTGCAGTAATGTCTTTCTTTTTAGATTCTTTTAAAGGTAAGGAATTTGGAAGAGAAGACAGTGTAGCATTTTTGATGGTAGTGGCAGTAATGCCAGGTTTTAGGACTATACAACTTTCCCACGGTGCTAAATCACTGTAACTTTTCTTGTACATGACGGTCCCAGGGTTGTTCTTTGAAACTCGAATCCAAACAGCTGTAGAAATTCCAAGTTTGGCTGTATTCAGAAACGCGGAAGAGGCTGCATCAAAATCAAAAAACGTTTTCTCGTCACCCATGTTCAGAACTTTGTAAGGACGTGAAGGTCTCGCTGTGACTATCGCCTTCATAACATCCTGCATATTAATTAGCTTGCATTGTCTTGCTCTTTTTTCGATTAAAGCAAAATCCCGATCTGAAGCTGAGAACGAATGACCTGATACAAGAAACTTATGATCAATCGTTTCAAAAACTTCATGGCAGACAAGAAAAATGTACAAGAACAAAAGCATTCTGTTTTTCAACTGACCTGCACAGTTATCACTCCAAACGCACAGATTTTTTTTTGTATGTATTGAGTAGTCCACAGTTTAGTGTTTGTAAAAGGCAAGATGCCATTTGGTTGCCTCCTCTTCCTGATTGCCCCTCATGCCAAATACACATCAATCCATCATCTGTATCAGCCACGTGAATACCAAAGTTGTAACCAGATATTTGGCGGGAATAGTACATACTACTGTGAGTTAGTTTGGGTAACGAAAAAACTTTCTGCAAATCCATTGTTATGGTGCACGTGTCACTTACTGGCAAAGTGCTTCGTATAAAGTCGCTTTTTATAGATGCGAAAACAGCTTCTACTTGGCGGTGATGTAACTCAAGTTTTGTTGTCCCTGTTTTCTTGGTTGCTGGGTCAGAACTTTTGGTTGATATGCTCAGTTGATCGCATGTTTTGCAAGTATCCACTCGTGGTCGACGGAAGGATAGGTTCGGAAAATCCTTCAAAAAAACACTTCGGTAAAACTTGTGTGAAATATGAGTACAAGGATTCTTTTCTTGAAATGCCCTGAAAAGCCTATGCACATTCAGATCAGAGCTCAAATACTCTTTGTCCGACTTAAGTCGGTTGTAATGACTGACATCTCTAGGGAAGCTATTAATATGTTGTTTCACTAAACGACGATCATGGACAGTGAATTTAAACATTTTTGCACCACCTCGCTTGTCTGTGTAAGTGTAATCCCCACTTTTTTTCTTCTTGACAATGGTTGTAATCCTTTGGGGATTAACAGCAAAAATCTTCATGAATGTCTGTTAACAAACTTTTTGTAAACCTCCCTTACCATCAGGAACAGTGTAACTCATAGTGCATTGGCGTCGGCTCTCTGAATCATCATCGTAAGTACCATGACGACGTCGTGTCACCGGAAGTATCTGAATCAGTCCCATAAGATAACTACCCTGTTCATTTAAATCCAGTGAATAGTAGGACTCATGGAGTTGCATCTTCTCTATTCCAGTCAGTTCCTTACAATAGCTGTTCTTGCATGTGCATTCAACCTGAAAACAAAAAAAGCAAAATATAAGGTTACATTGCAAATATTGGTTTTTGTTGCTAACGTCATTATTGCACACATACTCGAAAATAAAAATTAATACTAACAACTCGTGCCTCACTCTGTATTTTTCTCTTACGTTTTTTGTTTTTAACTGTTTCATCACGACGAAATGCTTGTTCATTCATTATTTCATGCAAAATAGGAATTTTAACCTTAAAACGACACGTTCCCGAACGTTTATAAGCAACTACTGACATGGAACAATACTAATAAAGAAGCATGGCACTTAGAACAGTTTGGCCGGACACGTCCGAAGGACATACCGCTAGCTTGATCATGCAGTCAATTTTTAAATTAGGTAACAGTAGAATAGGGACTTAAATCACAGTGGGGCTATTGGCGATGGCACATAGAACACTTTGAGTGGAAAAAGTGATTTTTTGATTTTTTGGCACTTAGATCACTTTGCCCCGTCACTCTACAATTATATATTACCCAGAGGGCGCCACATACGTCTTTCAGCGCTCATTTCATACGTTAAAATTTTTTTATCCCCCACTCTACATACTATTTGAATCAAAATTTGATTCGATTAATATTTTTACTTGAAAAAGGTATACTGCATTCATCTCGCTAAACTCAACTGTTTTCGAGATAAACACATTTTAATTCTGCGGTGCAACATAATTTTTTGCATAATATCATTGTAGTTACACCCGAAAAACAAACTTGAAACCATAATAATTGTGGAACTTCTAATATTTATGTTATTGCATCGCAAATTCCGTTTGAAGGAATTTGCGATACATTTTTCGATATTAGAATATTTTTAGTTTAGTAGCCCTACCTTCGTCGCAAGAAGATGAATGGTACAGGCCGCGTTTGAATAGAAGATTTTCCCTATTATTAGCGATAGTTTACAGACAATAGTATTAAACACTATTCGTTCAAAAACAATGATTATTTTTGCGCCCAGAATCTGAAAACCGTTAAGAATACATTAAGGTGTGTAATAGAGGGTAATAAAAACTATTTTTAAAATGTTTGTGAACGTTTCAGTTTTACAATCATTGTAATTGTAAGACACAATTTGAAATGTTTTCACCTTGTGGAATAAATTAGTTCCTACTACTGATGTTCTCTGTACACATAGAATACAGAAGCATGCTTAAAACAGCATGGATACAGAAGAAAACTAACAGGAAAAAACAAAGAAGAACTGGACAAAGATTACGACATAAAAAAACAATAAAAATAATAAAGTTACAATATCTAGGACACGATGCTAAAATTGATAATACAGAGAGAGATAACAGGTGGAAGGAGTATGGGATGAAAGTGTCATGGTTGAACATTTTAAGGGACTGGTATAAATGCAGTTCAATAGGACTCTGCAGAGCAGCGGTAGATAGAGCAGAGAAGAATGAGATTTAAGTAATAGGATTATTCTTATAAAAATATTTGTGATTTTTTTTATAATTTAAATTTCGAATAAATGAAAAGAAGACGAAATACATGTTAGTAACCAAAAATCCAAGAGAAAGAATTAATGAAAACAAATTCGCAGTAGTAATTAAAAGAGTTTAAATATCTGTGAGCGATAAATTCGCTGCCAGGGGCGTCATTTGAAATTTTGATTGGGGGGGGGGGAGCAAGCATTATAATATACAATAATACATTATACAATACTATAGTAATAAAATTGATGTAGTTTTTGTAAATTTCAGTCATTTTCATGGCCCCCCTGACCCTGTCAAATGACGCCCCTGTTCGCTGCATTTAAACATTGCAGAATAATCAAACATATTATGGGAGAAATCATTACCAACACTTGTACTTATGAAGCAAAAAGATAAATTTTGAGGCAGTCAAAAAAAAAGTAAATATGGTTTTATAGTACCTACAGTCGGAAAAATGAAAGAATACCCATGAACGAACATATTATAAAACTCGCTGTATTTTCCTGTCACCGTGTCACAAAGAAAACTGCCCAGTGCAAGTACATGTAAAAATAATTATTACATGTACTTGCGCTGGCCAATTTTTTGTGTGACACGGTGACAGGAAAATACAGCGTGTTTTATATGTTCATTCATGGGTATTCTTTTATTTTTCCTACTGTACATATTATAGAACTACCTTCACCTTTTAGACAATTATTTAATTATTTATATGAAAAACTATAAAACAAAATTTGCTTAGAGTTAGTAAATTTATCAATTTCCGGACTTATTTTGAACATACATTTTTTCACCCCTAAAAAGGGATGGCTTTCACCCCTCAAGTAAAAGTAACCCTGGGCTCAAGGCCAACTTTGAAGTGGAGGGTAAGTAGAACCTAAATCCAAATATTCAAGCAAATTATTCGTGACGAGGAATATTTCTCTCTAAAACCGTCGTTTTACAAGCCTATTTAGGTATATTATGTAGGGTTTAACATTTCATATATAAATTTCCAATATTTTGTTATACTATTACGATTTAGATTGTATCATAAACGACAATTCGTTTTCGGCTATTGTTATTCTAAATTCCCACATCTATCACCTTTCTTTAATGAGATAATTATATGCCTAATAAATGGTGATTCCCACAAAACGGTCATGATTACCTTGACGATTATCATGGAGGTATAATTCAATAAATAACTCGATCAATTGCAAAAAGAAGATTTATTGATTTTTTCATTCCTAGAAGACTTTCATCTGGAAGCAATTTGGTATATAATATCCATTATGGAATGTGTATTAAAGTGTTTTAAAAGACAGAAACACATATTTTTATTGTTTTTTGCTTCTTCTCATACTTCTCAGATATTTTTTTTGAAAATTGACTTATATATCATAATGATTGCTGTGATGGATTTAGACTACCGCGTTATCCCTTTGACCGTACCATTTTTTCTGACCCAGACTTTATAGCTAACAATATGAAGCCTAAAAAACGTGTAACATTACATCGCTACGTTATTATACCCGAAAATGAAGCGAATTTAGAAAGCTCCGATGCAGAAACCAACAAATCTTTTCCCAAAGGAGCTGCTTCTAGTTCTTTGCAAGAAAAACTGATGGAAACGCAATCTACCTGCTTCAAATTCATTGACAGAGAGTCTATAGAATCATAGACGTCATGGTCCAGGGAGACTTCTCCAAAATGTGTGCCATCTTTTGCAATAATTACCTCGTCTCCCTATAAAACTGACTTACAAGATTCTCTGGATAAAACTCCAAGCAAAAGATTTGATAGCGTAAAAAGGAAAGCATTTAGAAATTCAAGAAGTAAGGGTTCAACATTGCAAAATAACATTTTGAGCGTAACTTGTTTACTTTTGATGCTGGAATTTTTTTATAAAACAAAACTAAAGCTTTTTTAAACACTTTAAAAAAGCTGTACCTAATGAGTTTACCCAAAAAGTGCTTCAGTTTTTGGTTATTTCACGTTAAAATATTCGATTTGGAATTTGACGGATATGAACCTATATTTCATTAGCTATAACTCTGCGTCTAGTAGGTCTAAATATCTAATAGATACACCATTTTTTTCTTTTTTTTTACAGGCTATATTTTTGCTAAGAATTTTTTTTTCGACAAAATACTTACTTTTTGAGTTATCGAAAAATCGTCTAAAAACGTAGTGGTTATTTTGTTGAAAAATGAACATATTCACTCGAAAACAACTCAAAAATTATGAACTTTGTGAAAAAACTCTATAGACAAAAGTTGCGTAGAATTAGTCAGTTTATCGAATTCTGGACCTATTTCGGACGTATATTTTTTCACCCATGAAAAGGGGTGAAACTCACCCCTTCTTTGCTTAGAATTAGTCAGTTTATCGAATTCCGGTCTTATTTTGGACGTATATTTTTCACCCCGAGAAGGGTTGAAACTCACCTTCTTCTTGTAGTGCTTTCTCCTTTAGTGGAGGTTAGCGACTACACTGGCAAATCTGTCTCTGTCCAATGCGGCTCTAAACAAGGATGTTGAATCAAGGCCTGTCCAGTCTCTGATATTTCTAAGCCATGAAATCTGGCGCCTACCGGGACCCCGTTTTCCTTCATTCTTACCCTGGATGATCAGTTGCGCGAGGCGGTACTTTTCGTTTCTCATTATGTGTCCCAGGTAGCTAACTTTTCTGACTTTAATAATTTTCAGCAGTTTCCTATCTGTACCTATTCTCCTCAGAACATCTTCGTTGGTGGTGTGGGTTGTTCAAGGTATTTTCAAGATTCTTCTATAAAGCCGGAGTTCAAAGGCTTCTAACTTGTTCATCAGTGTTGTGTTGAGTGTCCAGGCCTCTGTTCCATACAAAGTATTGACCACACATAGCAATGCAGAAAACGACATCTAAGGCTGATACTAATGCTACTGTTACAAAATAAGCTTTTCATTTTGATAAACCCCTGTCGGGCTATTTCTATTCTCGCCCTTACTTATTGTTTATAATCAAGTTGATTGTTGAACCAGCAACCAAGATATTTGTATTGGCTTACGTATTCAAGCTGTTGATGTTTCACATACATTGGAAGAGGTAAATTTTTGTTCCTTGATATTTTCATAACTTTGGTTTTCGCAGTATTGATCCCTATCCAACAGTATCTGCAGACTATGGTCCGAATCAGTCATTAATACCGTGTCATCTGCATAGCGGATGTTATTTACTCTTTGACCGTTTATCCTGATTCCTTCTAAAGGGTGCGATAGAAATAGAAATAGAAATAGAAATATTTATTCATCCTCCAAAGACATTCTTACAAAAATGTATAGGACAAGTCACAGAGATGATTCTACATTGTAGAACAGTAGTTACAGGCTGAACATTGTTCAGCAACACGTTCAGATAAAGCGTTAGCAAATATTACCTCAGAGTAGACGTTAAACAGTATGGGTGATAACACACAACCCTGTCTAACACCTCGTTGTATTTCAATTGGCCTCGACGTGTTACCATTGGTCTTTATGATTGCTGTCTGATTCCAATAAATAGCCTCTATAATTTTAGAATCTCTCTTGTCCACTCCGATGTCGTTCAATCTTTCTATTAAGGTCTTGTGCTTCACCCTATCAAACGCTTTCTCAAAATTTATAAAACAGACAAAAAGGTCTGCTTGCTGATCTTTGCTACTTTGTGTCAGAGTTTGAAGACATAATATTGCTTCTCGTGTCCCCATACCTTTTCTGAAGCCAAATTGTTCTTGACCGGTAACCTCGTCACATCTTTTATATTATATTCTGTTCTGTATGATTCGTAAGAAAAGCTTCAGAATGTTATTTAATAGACTTATAAGGCGGAAGTCGTGACATAATTTGGCGTTCTTCTTTTTAGGCAGTGGTATGAAGACGGATTCAAGCCATGTTTTAGGGATCGCCCCTGTATTGTAAACATTATTAAATAGTCCAAGAAGAAGATCTAAGTTTTCCTCGTTGATTAACTTCAATAGCTCAGCTAGTATTTCATCTTTTCCTACAGATTTGTTGTTTTTTAGTTGACGTAGAGCATATTCCAATTCGGACTTTAGTATTGGAGGACCTTCGTCGTTTTCTTTATTTAATGTAGGAGGTTCTCTGATGTCATAGAAGAGTTCCTTTATATAGTCTTCCCACATGTTTATTTGTTCTTCAGGGCTTGAAATCAGTTTGCCTTCTGCGTTGATTAGATTATTTGGTCCTTGCGAGTATGTCGTTCCTGTGAATTCCTTGAGTTTCTTATAAAGATGAAAGTCATCATGTTTTTTATATAAGTTTTCGATATCTTCACATTGTTCCGTTATCCATGTTTCTTTTGCAATTTTTATTTTTTGTTTAATGGTTCTATTTATTGCTTTGTACATTGCTTTGTGCTGTTTGAATTTTCTTCTTTCATCCATTAAATCTAATATTTCCTCTGTCATCCATCTTTGAAACTCACCCCCAGCCCAGGGCAAAAACACACATCGGCACAATATCACTTTTTTTCTTTGCCTTGTTAGCTATGTGTATGCCAAATTTCATGTCAATCCAAGCGGTTCTTCAATATTTAGAGGTTTTGCAATATTTGACCGTTAAAGAACGTACTATTATTTTGTAATTTGTATAAGATTTATTATTAAAAGATAAAATGAATAACTGAACATGAACTTTTGACACATAAAGCATTGCTGGCTCCTAGTCTTCCGTTGTATCAATTAAGTACACATTTTTCTTCTTCTTCTTCGGCTTTTTCCCATTATGAGTTCGCCGTTTTCGTCTTCCACAGCACTCTATTCTCCCAGTCACCTTCCCTGAGGTTTCTATCTATCTCAGCATTTCCTATGTAAGTTTTCCATCTATTAGCAGGTCTTCCTTTTCGTCTTCTTCCCGGTGGGTCCCAGTCCAGTATTCTTTTCGATCACCTGTGCTCCGGCATTCTTTCTACATGCCCGTACCATTACAGGGCCATGTTTTCCAACTTTTTTGTAATTAAGCGTTCTACTTCCATTCTGTTCCATATTTCCTCTGTTCACCAGATCACCAGAGAGGATAGAATAAGAACAGAGTACAAATTTTTAGTTAATATATTTGAAGATCTTTCCCTAAATTCTAATAGTATTTGACCAAACCACATTTTTACCATTATGCAACCACTAACCACTCAAAGTATCTCTCCAAGAAGTATTTATTCAGAAACGCTGAATCTGACTACGCGCATTGCAAAATAGCTCCGGGCCAGTTGCGAGCCACAGAAAAAAATACGAGTGGTACTTACTAAATTGATACGATAGTCAACTGTTCTCGTTGGCATTTTCTCACGGTACCAACGTTCGTTTTCTTTTTAGGATCGAACCGACCGAATTTAACGATGGCGATGGGTTAGTTAGAAAGTAATAAACTTAGTTAAGAGTTTTACTATTTGCTGTTGTGTTGTGGCAATGATGGTAATTGCCACAGCGATCTTTATTTGCCACTGGTACAGGGTGTTTTTATTTTGGCGAGCAAAGGCTGATTTATGTAAGGACGGGACGTGTATGACACGGGCCGTGGAACAACCGGGCTGCGCACGGGGTTTTGATTTATGGGCCGCTTCCGACTGCTGCACGGATTTTTAAACGCTTTTATTTAGTTCAATAGTTTGCATCGAATCTTTAGACGTTAATTTGACTGACTTTTCTTCAATGCAAATGAATGAAAATTTGCAGACAAATGCATTCTCGGGAAATATACGAATAGTCAATAAAAATTTTTTTTTATGTTTATTAATTGTTTAAAGAAAAAAAAATAGGATTTTAATGGAAAATGATTAAATTTTCTTGTTTTTTACAATGTAGAAACTTGAAACTTTTACGGTTTGTAGCTAATGATATGAACTATACATAATTTTACTTTTTACGTTAATTGTTTACGTTATGCTTCATAAATAAACAAATAAAGTTTCAAATTTTGAACGCTCATAATATATTTGTTTATATAAAAATCGGCACTTATTCGTGTCAAATTTCAATACGATACGACACAAAACTTCAACCAGAACTCGAATTCAAAAAATTCGTGTTTTTATCGTAGTCTTAGAAAAACCACCGGTAGAGACGTTTTGTGCTACAATTAACATTAGAATAATTCATTTTGGCGTATTAATTATTAATTAAACGCTTTTCTTTAGTTCAATCATTTGGGTCAAATCTTTGGACGTTAATTTGACTGCCTTTTTTTTAATGCAAATGACTAAAAATTTGCAGACATATGCATCCGCGGGAACAATACACGAATAGTCAATAAAACATTTTTTTTATGTTTATTAATTGTTTAAATAAGAAAAAACGGAAAAATAATGGAAAATGCTTAAATTCTCTTGGTTTTTACAATGAAGAAACTTGAAACTTTTACAGATTGTAGCTAATTATATGAAAGCATACATTTGGGAAATGTACCGATAGAAAGGGTTGATAAATACAAATACCTAGGAACCTGGATTTCAGAGAAAAATGATCAAACAACAGAAATAAGGACCAGGATAGAAATAGCAAGAAATGCGTTTGTAAAAATGAAAACAGTTCTCTGCAACAAAGACCTTAGCTTAGAACTGAGAGCAAGAGCTTTGAGATGCTACGTGTTCTCGATACTACAATATGGACTTGAAAGCTGGACATTAAAGCAAGAACACATAAATAAGCTTAATTAGTATTAATTAAAAGTATTAATTAATTAAACGCTTTTCTTTAGTTCAATCGTTTGGGTCAAATCTTTGGACGTTAATTTGACTGCCTTTTCTTCAATGCATATGACTAAAAATTTGCAGACATATGCATTCGTTAGAACAATACACGAATAGTCAATAAAAAATTTATGTTTATTAATTGTTTAACTAAAAAAATTATTTTAACGGAAAATGCTTAAATCATCTTGTTTTTACAATGAAGAAACTTTAGAAGAAGCTAATTACTGTAGATAATTTTACTTTTTACGTTAATTGTTTACGTTTGGCTTCATAAATAAACAATAAAGTTTCAAATTTTTTGCCGATTCTGTCGACTTTTCATGTTTGTACATCATATGTTTGATACATACTTTAATAAACATTACGATATATTTTAATGTTTGAAAAGTGTAAGACTAAAAAGTAAAAAATAAAAAAATATTTAAAAAAACATTTTTAGGAAACGCTTTTCTTTAGTTACGAGTGACTAAAATTTAAAATATAAAAAAATCAATTAAAAAGCAAAAAATAAAAAAAGTTGAAAAAATCTAACACATTCGTTAAAGAAAAGCGTGGGGCGAAAACCGTTTATTCGATGAAGACGCGCCACGTTTTTCTTTGACGAATGTGTTAGATTTTTTCAATTATTTTTATTTATTGCTTTTTGGTTGATTTTTTTATATTATTAATTTTAGTCACTCGTAACTAGAGAAAAGCGTTTCCTAAAAATGTTTTTCTAAATATTTTTTTATTTTAATTAGTTTTTTTTTGCGATTGTCTTGAGTGCGTTTAAAAAATGAATTTTACAAACATGGAATTGCTAGCAATAGCTTTGGTTCAAGATAAAAGAAGGAAAAGGCTATGAGCACTCCACCCAGAATGACTATCATAAATAGCTGGGTACTTCCTCACACACTCAATTAAATGTAGAATGCAACTTCTTTTTCTTTAATAGCCTCTTCTGGCCCAGTCCTTATGTTTTCAATATTCGCCTGTATTGTGCTATCGGGGTATTCCCATCTCGGCTCACTATAATCCTTTAGCCCTTTATGATACCCCAGGTACATTTTAAATACCCCCAGGTCGGCTCGAAGATTAACAGGTAGGTATTAGTAGGTATAATAATAATTTTATCTTGCAATTATAGATTAGGGAAAATTTCTTATTAACATAAAAAAAGATCCTACCCTCAATAACCCTTCTTTCAATATTGTACAGAAATTTTGGGTTCTTTGCGAATTTAAGAAACAGTTTCTCTTGGTTGGAAATGTTAACCGTGGAATCGATTTCGCTACTGATACTTTTCCATATTGTCCTGATGCTTCATCCAGCAGCACAGGAAAAAAATCTTCCTCAGGATTCTTCTTTCCCAAACAAGTAGTCTCTCTTCGTTTGCCTTTGTTATCGTCCACGTTTCGCTTCCATACATCACAAGTATGATCACATGTATTGATACATTAGCACAATAGGTCTGGATCCCGCGTATGAAAAAAAAGTTGATTAATAGCAAGCTGAAAATTTGTTAATAGCTTAAGGGTGTCTAGTCGGATCAACTTTGCTATATGCGAACACTGAAACAGGGGAAGTTTTAACTGTGGAACAGGTTAAAAATTTGGAACGGACACACCACGAAAACGGCACATGTATTTTGTCCGACAGAACAGACTTAAACTCTCCGAATGGAGATTAAACTCTCATGCAAAAATCAGAATGCTATTTATCACCAAATGGGCGTTTTAATGAGTGGAACATGTAGACTATTTCAAATTTTCAAATGACAGGAATTATGACAGGTGATAAATAGCAGTCTGATTTTTGCATGAGAGTTTAATCTCTGTTCGGAGAGTTTAAGTCTGTTCTGTCGGACAAAATAAATGTGCCGTTTTCGTGATGTGACCGTTCCAAATTTTTAACCTGTTCCACAGTTAAAACTGCCCCTGTTCCAGTGTTGGCATATATCAAAGTTTATCCGACTAGACACCCTTAAGCTATTAACAAATTTTCAGCTTGCTATTAATCAACTTTTTTTTCATACGCGGGATCGAGACCTACAAAATTAATAATAAAATTTTAAATATTCTCTTGTTTTTGTAAATCATACATAAAGTCTACACATTATAAAATCGTCCCACGCGACGTCAGAGTGTACCACGTGACCTATAATCATAGTTAACGCTCCCAGCGGATAGTATTTGCTTCCCCTAAGGATTTGGGGTTTCTCTGCTCTTTATTTGTCCATTTTATATATTTGTTTCACCTTCCCTGGTATCAAGTTGATCGTATAGATTTGTATACCCTTCTCCTTTAGCATTTACTACTGCTACTTTCCATTTTGGTGACTTAATAGTTTTGAAGATCTGTGCCGAACCTGTTTTCTTGTCTTTGTTTAAATAATTTTGTGTTTCTTTTATTTTTTCCTTAACTTAGTTTAATCACCTCCAGGTCTCTTCATTCGCAAACTCCTTTCCTGACTTTTTATGTAGCAGTATGGTTTATAAATGTTGAAATGTTCGATTTTTTTATTATTCCAAAGTACCTAATTTCAAGAATACTCTCTGAAAATTTAAAATTAATCTGAGCAAAATTAGCAAATTCCTACCTTCTACACATTTTACAGTAGCTTCGCGCCAGCGCGCTTGATTGAACCTATTGAGAGAAAAGTTTAAACAGCTCAACGACTGATCATCTTCTCTTTTGTAAATTACTCTGCGATTCAAAAACATATTCCGGTATGCATCACTTTACGCTTTGACAGACAAAAAAGAAATTGAAAATAAAATTTGTCAAAACTTTAACGCTTTTTTCTCAAAACTGCTTCTTTCAAAGGCTGTGGAAATTGTAGCTCAAAAACTACTTGACTGATCTCATATAAATGTTGCATAGATTTTCCTTTAGACTGTTTGTGAGGTAACGCTGTCGAGATATTTTTTGTTTTATGCGTTTTTTTTATAACAATAAATAAGTGATTTTTACCCTTTTTACAAAAAATTTCGTTATTTTGACTTTTGAGTGATACCAAAAACTCAAAAATTGTTAAAACTGAAAAACTCGACAGCCTCGAGAAATTCATAAGGTAATAAAATCTTTGTGAATTTTTTGTTTCACATGATCCAATGATGAGTTCTCATGTCCACCGCAAAATCCATTTTTTGAGGTGTATAAAAATTTGCCATTGTTAGCCTATTTTTCAATATTGTGCCTTGAATTTTTTTTTCAATATTATTTGTAGATAGCAATACGAGTATAGTATATCCGTATTAAAATATATTTTGACTTTACACACTTACCCCACCCGACCTTATTAGTACGTTCTTTAACGGTAAAATATTGCAAAACCTCAAAATTTTAAAGAACCGCTTGGATTGACATGAAATTTGGCATACACATAGCTAACAAGTCAAAGAAAAAAAGTGATATTGTGCCGATGTGTGCTTTTGCCCTGGGGGTGGTTTTCACCCCCTCTTGTGGGTGAAAAAATATACGTCCAAAGTTAGTCCGGAAATGGATAAACTGACTAATTCTAAGTAACTTTTGTTCTATATAATTTTTCATTAAGTCAATACTTCTCGAGTTATTTGCCAGTCAATATAGTCGAGCATGGATTTACTTGAAATTTTCACAGAATGTAGGGAATAGTCCAAGGATCATTTTCTATATCATGCCGCTGTACGCTAAAACCTTGGGGGTGGTTGCCACCCAATCTCGGGGCGGGAATTTTTTATTACATTTTAACCATGTAAATCGATGTAAAAAGTAATTCTAAGAAAAAAATGTTTTTTACATTTTCTTCGTAAAACTAATATTTTTCGAGTTATACGCGCTTGAAAGCAACCGTTTTTCGACGAAAAAATCGACTTTTTTAGAGGGTTTTTTGGGAATACCTCGAAAAACATGCATTTAATCAAAAAAAAAACTGTAGATATCAAAATTGTATCTTTTAGTAACACAAATCAAATTCTTTTTCTATAATATCTTTAAGAAGCCAAATAACGGAAAAACGTTGGATTTTTCGAGGAAAACTTAAAAAATCTTTTTTCAAGCATACAGGTAGGTATTTCAAAAAATAAAAATATAAAGCTTCGATCATAAAAATTAAGTGACTTATGATCAAAAAAAGGACGGTACCTTCTTTTCTCTATTAAAAAATTAGTGAAAACAACCCCCTAACTAACCTCCTAATTAAAAATTGGTCTTTACGTTTCTGTAATTCCTTTTATATTTGTATGCCTAACTTTTTTGTTATCCAACATAAACAAATAAATCAAAAAAGAAAATGTTAAGAAAGCCTAAGGCTACAATTGAGTTTTAACTTAAATTTTTTTATCTATGCTAAAACATCCACAGGGTGTTCCGAACTTTGAGGAATAAACACAGTATGATTGTTACACCCGGTATACAAGGATAATTTACCTGTCTAGCAACAATATTATTATAGCGATATTGCTAAAGAATAAGGCTATAACATACTAAAAAAGTCACTCAAATCGGACAAGAGGTTTAGAAAATTCGAGACATCTAACTTAAATAATTCATCGAGTGACCCGCTTTTTATGATCGCGAGTGTATTTGTTGGTAAATGCTATTTATCTAAAAATAATATGATAAGTTTCAATCTGTTAGTTCTTAATTATTTTACTTGGTCATATCATAACTATTTGAATGCTCCTTATAAATTACACGTATTTTACCTGATCTGTAACAGCATCCAGATGTCCCTTACCCATTTACTTTTATGTAGATTCTCCGGAGGTATATTTCACTGTGAGGTACCTATTTAAAGCAATTCAAGTTCATCACCCTGTATTCGCAATCTATCCTCACTATTCTACATATATTCTAATGTAGCCCATATTTGGAAAAGCAAAGCCATAGTTTTAAGCCAAATATAGCGCAATTTACTATATAGGGGGCACTATCATCCTTCATTAGAAGATATTGATGAAGGCTTTTGTCCAGATGAAGATATACAAGCCCGATGTAATTGCAGTATTTCAGCTCGACGGTAAATCATTTGTAATTGTCCAATTATGCCGGCTTTATTTTCTTAGTCACCGGTTTTATTTCGGCCTTTACTTTTCTATGAAGAAATCAAAATAAAATTAAAGTTGTTCTTCTGCACGCGAAGACTAACGAGTAATTGTAATGTGAAGAGATAAATGGTCAACAGGGCTTTTCCGGTTTTGAGTGACCTCTCTTGTACAATTTTCTAATGGCATGGAAGAGTGAACGATGGATCGTCTATTATAATATTAGTCAATTTAAAAGTTACATTTAGGGTTCCATTTAGGTATAGGGTCATATTAGTTTTAAACATCGTCTACAAGATATTATCAGGAATTATATACAGGCGCCTGGAACCGTTTTCGGAAGAAATTATTGGTGAATACCAATGTGGTTTCATACCAAATAGGTCAACTATAGACCAAATACATATATACTAAGAGGTATACATGAAAAATATTTTGAATATAACATACCAATTTACAACTTGTAATATAGAATTCAAACAGGCGTTTGAATTAGTATATTAGAATACTGGCTGAATTGGCAATACCACACAAGCTAATAAGACTCATTAAGGCCACAATGGATGAAACTCAGGCATGTGTACGAATACAAAACCACCGGACAGACTTTTTCAAAATTTCGCAGGGGCTTTCAAAATTTGGCCCCAACATTGTTTAACCTGGCACTGGAGTATGCGGTTAGGCAAATGCAAACTGGAGAGGAAATCTACTGACCAACCGAACGGTTCAATTGGCCGCTTATGCCGATGATATTAATATTATGAGTGGAACATCAACAGGAGCACAGGTAATATACGCAGAGTTAAAAATACAATCAAAAATGCTAGGTCTGGAAATTAACACAGAAAAACCAAAAATAATGACTCACACGAGAATAAATATAGTCCTACAAAACATTATACATGAAGATGACATTGAAACGGTTGGAAAGTTTACATACCTGGGAGTAGAAATATATGCCGACGGATCAGAAGATGTAGAAATACGGAAGAGAATAACGCAGGCAAACATAGCTTATTTTGCCCTATCCCATATATTTCAGTCTAAAAGCGTCCACCGAAATACAAAGATGAGAATCTATAAAACCTTAATTTGACCAATACATTGCTATGGCAGTGAAGCCTGGGTCCTGAAAGAAACATCCAAAAACAAACTCGACACATTCGAAAAGAAAGTACTGAGGAGAATACTAGGACCTGTGAGGGAAACCGGAATCTTCAGAAGTCGATACAACAACGAGCTTTATCAACTCTATAAGGAAACACCTCTGTCAGACTTCATTAGAATACAAAAATTGCAATGGACCGTACATGTGATAAGAATGGGAGAAGATAGGCTACTATAAAGAGCACTGAATGCTAGAATACAGGGAAAGAGACCGGTTGGAAAGCCAAGGAAGCGCTGGGAAGACACAGTAAACAGCGACGCACAAGCCGTTTTAGGAGTCCGTGTATGGAGAAGAGCAGCCACAGAAAAGCAAGGGTGGAGGCAAAAAATAAAGGAGAACAAAACTCAATTTGGGCTGTAATGCCGTAAAAGAAGAAGTTTGAATTAGTAGATAGACAAAAGATGTTAAACCAACTATCTATGTTAGGGATACGCAATTGAAACGAAGGAGATAAATTACCCCAGTTAAATGAAATAATACTGAAATTTTTTTTTATTTAAGCTCCCAATTTATTTACAATCTGTAAAACAAGTTACAATGAGTAAATGTTGTGACCACTAGTGTAGGTGACTTGGAGAAAATAATTCATTAATCATTTTCTTTACAAATATTTTACATAGATATAAAATTGGTTGTCTCTGGGAATTACGACACATACATATAACTAAAATCGCGATGGTAAATCACTAGGTGTATTTCGTCTAAGTCTTCGTCTGACTGGTTGTCTCATCAGGTTTCTGGCTAGTACATTTGGATGTTGTGTCAGTCTGTCTTCGTATTTCTGTGCGAAGTTAGTAATTTCTGCTTTTACTGTTGCAATTTCTAGATCGCGTCTAATAATATTATTTGCAACATACCATGGGGCATTTGTGATTATTCGAAGAACCTTCGACTGGAACCTCTCCAAGATTTCGATATTGGAGTTTGATGCAGTACCCCAAAGTTGGATCCCGTAACTCCATATTGGCTTCAAAATAGCTTTGTAGACAAGTACTTTATTTTTCATCGAAAGTGATGATTTGTGACCAATCAGCCAGTAAAGATTGTGTAATTTGAGACCAAGTTGTTTACGCTTCATAAAAATGTGTGTCCTCCAGTTTAATCTTTGGTCTTGGTGCATTCCAAGGTATTTGACAGTTGCTTGCTGTTTTAGTTGGTGGTTGTTGATATATACAGGCGGGCAGTTACCTTTACGGTTTGTGAAGGTAATATGAACCGACTTTGTTTCATTTGTTTGAAAACACCACCGTTTTAGCCAAGTTTGCATTTTGTTGAGGCTGGTTTGCAGAAGTTGAGAAGCTATCCGTGGGTCCTGATGTACTGACATCACTGCTGTGTCATCTGCATATGTAGCTGTCGTGGTTTGAAAGTTTGTTGGTAAGTCCGCTGTGTACAATAGGTCTGGCCCCAGAACACTGCCCTGTGAGACTCAGGATCCAACTGGAAATAGAGACGTGCGCTCATCTCTATGTTGTACAAAAAAGTAACGGTTATGGAGGTAGGATTTTAAAATTAGGAAGTGAGTGAGAGGAAGCATTTTTTTAAATTTGTATAGAAGGCCTGTGTGCCAGACTTTATCAAATGCTTGCGAGATGTCTAAAAAGGCTGCAGTGCAGTACATTTTGTCTTCCAATGCTCGGTTAACAGTTCTGCATATCCGATGAACCTGTTCTATGGTTGCGTGTTGGGATCTGAATCCAAATTGGTGTGCAGGGATTAGTTCTCGATCTGAGAGGAGTGGTTGAATTCTTGAGAGTATATGTTTTTCTAGAATCTTTGACACTATCGGCAGTAAGCTTATGGGTCGATATGATTTGACATCTTCCAGTAGCTTACCTGGTTTGGGAATTAGTATAATTTTTGCTACTTTCCAGAGGAGAGGGAAATATGCGGTTCTTAATACTGCATTGAATAATTGAGTGAGGTACACAATTGCTTTCCTGGGTAGTTGTTTAATAATTTTACTGGTTATAAGATCGAGGCCTGGGGACTTTAGATTTAAGATTTTGTATTATTTTTATCACTTCATTTACCTTAAACTTTTCCGGTGGAAGTTCTAACTTGTATGGAAATTCTAAAAATTGTTGGGTGGATGGATACTGAAAAAGAATACTTCAATCATCCAAGATAGCCATCGTTCACCCTGGCCTAGCTCAGTCTCCCAAGGTGTGTGTTCGTCTTGTCCAAATCTTAAATATGAACTATGAAACTCTGGATTGGAAGCAAAAAAATAATATTTTAACTAATCATGTTTATTGTTCAATAAAAATATATTAAAAATGTGACTTATTAAATGCACTAACAAATATATTCAAATTCTTGCCAAAAACTAACAAATTTTTAGATTATACTTATGGCGTTTGGTATCTGGTTCGATTGTAACTCCTTGATGTCGAATGGTACTGCTGTTTCTGCGACTGGCTCTGGATGTTGGTCGTTGCAGTCTAGGTGAGATTAATTGCAGTCTAGATGTTTATGTCCTCGTTGTTGTATCGCCGGCGATTTGAGGATGCTTGAAGCTCCCGGAGGGAGAAAAGATGTTTTATTCCCAAAAACTAGAAGATAAAATACATATCAAACATCAAGAAATAAAAACCAAAATGTACCTTTGCCAAATAGTATCCAAAAACTAGCAATTCGCAAAGGAATAAAATAAAATTAATACTGATGGGGACCAGTTAAATAATTTGATTAACCATATGCATATAATTAAGTTAAAAAGATATATTTAAAACTAAAATACCAGAACACACGCTTTTAGAAGATGGGAGGTTAGGTACAAAAATACCATAAAAACTCTTATAAAAACTAGATATGCATGTAGGAGTATAATAGATGTAATAATTATAATTCTTACCCAAAGAGAAGATTTGATGAAATAGTCTACTTAATAGCCTACTTAAAAACCAATGGCTTTTATAATTTTATTAATTTACCGTTTTATGAATTTATCGTCCTTCGTTTCACTGGCGCCCCACGTTGGGCGCCAGAAGTATCTTCTCCACCCAAGAAACTTTTAAAATTCTTCTATTCGAAACATTTCGAAAAGCTTCAAGGCGATTTAGATCGATTTTATTTACAGTCCAGGACTCGACACCATAAAGTAAGACCGAGAACACGTAGCAGCGAAGTAGGTAGATCCTCAATGCCAATTTTAGGTCTCTGTTACATAATACCTTGGACATCCTTCTAAAATCGGATCTGGCCTACTCTATCCTAGATATAATTTAGCCGTGAGTCTCCGCGTTACAATTTAATAAAAGATCATGCCCATAGACTTAAAATACAGTTAATTTAACACGGAATACTCCATTAAAATGTTACATTTTTTAAGCCGTACCTTGCATTTGTTAGAGGAGTCAATTTTATTTCTTTAATGTGTAGGGGGGATCAGTAGAAGCTTAAGTTCAAGTTTTTGGGGTCGCCACCCTTGTCCCCCGGCCGCCATCTTGGAAATGGGGTGCAAAGGGGTTTCGCGCTATATCTCGTAAACTACCAACCCTACGGAAAATCTAATTAAACATAAAATGTAGCAAATTAAATTTTATACAATTTTATTTCTATTACTTTTTATCGTCAAGTGACATACAAAAAAGATATAAACAAAAATATGTAAAAAATTGTTAACAAGATTCCTTTTGGAGGTTATAACTTTTTTTCAGTTTATTTTAAAATAAAATAACATTATAGAAATTTTGTAGAGGGTTTTTCAGCGAACAATTTACACTATAAATTTGTTAAATTCTATTTATTTGTATAGGTGTTACAGCGCTCCAAACTTGACCAGATTCTCGAATGCTCATAGGGATATAATAAAAACAAAAGTTAGGCTTAATTTTCTATCTATATATTTTTTTATTCATACAATCTGTTATGATTGTAACATTCCTATGCTATTATTAATCTGTTTTTGACCTTTTTTCCCACTATAAAACTTATAACCCGAAGCATATATATAGAAACGGCCCAAGAAGTTGTTTGAGGACAAATTCGCCGGTTCAGAAGAAGAATGACGCAACCGCATATTGCAAAATTCTTAAGAAGAGCAAAAAACGAATTTTTGTTATCAAAATCATAAAGTATGATCAAAATTAGCGATTCACCACACCGTGGTCAGGATCTCGAGATATAAGCGCTTTTTGGGGTGTGCCGCTTGTTTATGAAGTAACATAACTGTTTTCCTATTGTATATTTTGACTTAAAATTTTCCAAAAAACTTCTCCATGAATTATATTTTATTGTTGTGTTGGTTAAAATTATAAACTAAAAAGTTTGTCACTCAACTTTTTTAAGTAAACATGAAACTAACGAAATATGATGACAAAAGGTTTTAAAACTAACAACTCCTTTTTTAATGTGTTTAAACATTTAGGACAAATCCCATTGTTATCTACATACTTCAGAGATTAAACAGTAAAATTTTCAAAAGGAAATATTTACAGCGACCAAAGATACAGCGAGGTAAATTTGAAAAATCATCAAAATTGATTTTTGGCATTTGTGTATAAAATTTGATTTTTGAACATGTTCCACCAAATCTAGATAAAAATAAACTTCATATTCGGATTCAGCGACCTCGAAAACATAAAAATAGACCAAAATTGGTCATTCACCTTAAATTTGATTTTCGTGATCGGCGTAAAGATTTCTGCCGCTCGACTAAATATAGATAGAAAAGTATTTTTCCACCTACCTCTACCGAAAGTATACTTTTCCGGACCTGATTGTAGGGAGCAAAGTTGTACTTTTCCTCCCTAGGGAGGAAAAGTAAAAGTGACGTCATGGTATTTCATTCATGAAATATAACTTATTGACGCCCTGTATAATATCTATTTTCTATTACGAAGTATCTATACTTTTTAACGTTTATTTATAAAACATCCTCTATTTTGCAGAATGGTAAAAACCAGTAAATTGTTATTTTGATTTAACAATGTTTACATTAACAATTTGACTTATATTTGACAGTTGACAGTTATATTGTACCTACTTGTTGTTTTAGTTCTAATAAATTTTGTTGGTTAGTTACATAAATAAATTAAGTAAAAATGAAAAAATGACTTGTTATTTGAGGAAGGTGGAAAACCCTTATGTATAACATGGGAGTAAAGTGCCTTTTCCTCCCTTGAATGATTACTGCCCTCCGCTACGCGTCGGGCAGTAAACTTCATTCTCGGGAGGAAAAGTTACACTTTCCTCCCTTGTTATACAAATAGCTATTTTTCTATGGATGCTATACAATGTGCAACGTCTCTCACTACTTACATACATTGTTCAAAATGAACAATTTCTCAGGCAGTAAGAAAAGTCGGCCATTGCAGTGAGAGATATTTTTTCTCACGGGTTCACCGCCGGTTTACATACATATGATCGCCATTTCCATGGTAACATGCACAATACAAACACAATTATTTTTGTCAAACAAAATGTCGAAACTTATCAAAAATTACCTTTTAAGACTGTTCAACTGTGAATTTTAATTTTAAATAAATAAAGTATATAAATATTAAAAATATTAAATACTTATGTGTATATATGTATTTTATTTCAATTTAGGCATATAATATACCTAAAAGCACCTAAATTATTTAATTTTGGAGTTTAAACTCTTGACAAAAACGCATCCATAGAAAAAGTACAGTGTACAACACGAGAGAAAATTACATATTTCTCTCTCGCTTGATTTGCGGCACTCGCCTCGTACCTCGGCTCGTGCCAACAAACTTCTGCGCTCGTGAGAAATATGTCTTTTTTCTCTCTTGTTGTACAATATACTATTTTTTTATTGTATTCCTATGAGAATTCGAGAATCTGGTCAAGATTGGAGCAAACCTAGATAATAAATAAAATTAAACAACTTTATAGCGAAAATTGTTCATTAAAAAATCCTCTACAAAATCGCTATGATGTTATTTTATTGTGAAATGAACGGAAAAAAAGTTATAACCTCCAAAAGGAAACTTCTTACACAATTTTTCATATTATTATTTATAACTTTTTTGTTGGTCACTTCAATATAAAAAGTAATAGATATAAAATTGTAGAAAATTTAATTTGCTACATTTTATGTGAAATTAAATTTTCTGTAGGATTACTAGTTTAGAAGATACAGCGCGAAAACCCTTTGCACCCCTTTTTCCAATATGGCGGCCGGGGGACAAGGGTGGCGACCCCAAAAACTTGAACATAAGCTTCTACTGAACCCTCTACACACTAAAAAAATAAAATTGACTCCTCTAACTAAGAAATGCAACCTAAATGTAACATTTTAATGGACTAGAAGTGAAATTATAGATTTATTTTTATTAAGCATAGTACAAAAACTAATACAGTAGAACAAAGAACGATAATAATGCAATTTAAATCTAACTATTATTTAAGTTCTGGTTTGAATCTTCGTTTTTTGTCCATTGGTCCCACCAGTTACATTATTTTATGGCAGCTAATTCGTCTTACTTGTATTATTTTACAAAACTGTCTTGATTTACAACTACCTCAATTAAACAAGAAGTGGCCATAAAATATTTTATATGTATAATCACAAAATTGACAGGAAATGTATTATTGTTATGTCTTTCAGCTCATTAATTTACGACCGATCTATTATTCATCATTAACTGTCAGTATTACAGTAACGCTTAGACAAATCAGTTTTTTAAAACTATGTTTTAAGGAAGTGTAACAATAATTGTATATAACCAGAACAAGAGGCGTAGTATCTATTTCATAACCTTCCGTCAAATTCAAATAATTTTATATGTTGTTAATAGACGTTCAAATTTGTATGATTATTTCATTCATAGGAGCAGTGGCGTGCTGGAACTTTTCGAGCGGCCCGGTGATTTTATAGAAAAGCGGCCTCCCATCCTCATCTTACCTTCTATTATAAGGATTTTTTATTCGTTATTTATAAAACAAAAATACAAAAATATAAATTATTTTTAAATCAAACATAAGACTTTGAATTCAATGAAATTTTTTTAAATTTGCTATATTTTTTATTTAGGAATAAGCAATCTTACAAATAATAAATATTATCACCTATCATCACATATCACATAATAAAATATACATAGTTTCAAAAGTTATGCATTACTTAAAATTATGCTAATTTTCATAGTTGATTTTTTCGTGAACAGATTAGCGGATTCCGCTATGGTTTTTTACTATTTTAGATTTTTCTTTGGTATTTACCCAGTTGGGCAAAGGTTTACTCAAACTTCTTTTTTGTACCTATACCGGGTGGAAGAAAAGAAATGTTTTTCTTATGTCAAGTTTGAGACACCCTGTAGGGAACACAAGGTATAAATTTTGATATACATCGAAATCGTATTGTAGTCTTATGTTTTGTGAACATTTTGTTTTTTGAATGTCCCTGATATCTTTAAAAACATAGAAAATGGACGGTTTATTTCTTTAGCATGACATGTTTTAGCTGAAACAAAACTAAATTAACAATAAAAAATAAGAGCTAACAAACCTTTAAAAACAGAGAGGCATATAACGTTAACAATTCTGGTCGAAACCTTAAGATATATTTGTCGACCAAGTAAGCGGTATTCACAGCGCAACATAAGAGAGACGAGATTGTTTAATAGAGGCTCTGTGATGTTTTGGGGTGGACTTTCCTTGAGAGTGAGTACGGATTTGGTGTCTACGTGGAGGCTCTTTAAATAGCGAGAGGTACATTGCACAGATTTTCTTTATTTGAACACTTTGTTCCTTTCGCACTATATATAGAAAATAATTTCATCTTAGTGTATGATAAGACATAACCTCCTCACGTATCGCATGTCATCAGTTAAAACACATATTAAAGAGTAAAACCCTCTAGTTTCTTTGTTATTAAAGATATCAGAGAAACTAAAAAAAATGTTCACAAAATATGGGAGTATAACATAACTTCGATGTGTACCCACCTTTGTACGTTTTCCTTCCTACAGGGTGTCTCAAACTTTTGTTTCAGTTAAAACACATGTTAAAGAATAATACCGTCTATGTTCCTTGTTTCTAAAGATATCAGTGATATTCAAAAACAAAAACAAAATGTTTTTGAAATATTTTCTTAATATCATTCGATTAGAAATTAAAAAAAATGTTTGTTATATCTATGTTTTTGGGAAATTCTTATTTGACCGGCCTCAAGAGGCCGCAGCCTCTCGGTGATTGCCCCGATTCATTTATATGGCCAGCACGCCACTGCATAGGAGATTCTGACCGATAGAAAGCTACAGAAATCTGAATTAAATCGATAATTTTTGATAATTGCCCGTCGATAAGTCTATTACGTCAGATGCCTTCGTTGCTACGAAAAAATACATTCAGTGACATTAATGACAATTAATGTTTTAAAAATTATAAAAGTGATGACTTTCAATCGTCAAATATTTATAAAAACTGTGTGTTTAATGGTAGGTATTTACATAAATAAATTACAATAAAATTTTGGTTTTGAACAGTTTTATTCATGAAATAATCGCAACAAATTGCACTCGACCTCTGAAATTAATATAGAATTTTTGCTCTCGTGACACTTTGACATAATTTCACTCGCCTTCGGCTCGTGAAATTAAAACTGTCAAAGTGTCACTCGGGAAAAATTCAATAATTTCAGAGCTCTTGTGCAATTACTACTGATTATTTCATTCATAGGAGATTCTGACCAATAGAAAGCTACAAAAATTAAAATTAAAGTGATAATTTTTGATAATATCCCGTCGGTCGTCAAGTATATTACGTCATATGCCCTTCGTTGCTACGAAAATATACATTCAGTGACATTAATGACAATTACTGTTTTAAAAGTTGTAAAAGTGATGACTTTCAACCGTCAAATATTTATAACAACTGTGTGTTTAACTATAGTAATTTGTACTTACATAAATAAATTACAATAAAATTTTGGTTTTGAACAGTTCTATTCATGAAATAATCGCAACAAACTGCACTCGATCTCTAAAATTATTATCGAATTTTTGCCCTCGTGACACTTTGACATAATTTCACTCCCCTTCGCTTCGGGTCGTGAAATTAAAACTGTCAAAGTGTCACTCGGGAAAAATTCGATAATTTTAGAGCTCTTGTGCAATTACTACTGATAATTATTATGATCGTTTACAATAATTTACTGCTACCTGTTTTAATGGATTATCGTACAATCAGAACAGTAACGACACAATACTATTTCTTTGTGCTGTCTTTCAAAGTTTACTTATGCTTGTAACAATCTGTTCTTTATCTACAGCTCTTCTAAACATCTTATTTCTTTATTCATCGTCAACCCTTTTCCAGCCACTCCTGAATGTAGATGTCTATCAATTACTTACATCTTTCTCTATAATGCGTCAATCTAATTCACTGTACGCCTGCCTCTTATGACATCTACCCACCTCGTTTGACGTTTGAGTTCTTCCCATGCTTGGTAGCCCCCATTGGTCTCTATTCTAGGATTATCCGTGTACAACGGTTATCATCATATCTGGCTATGTAACTGGCCTAGTGTCATCTTCGCTCGATGTCTTATCTCCATGTAGATTTCCTTGTAGGAGCTACGGTCTCCAACCCCTAAGGGGGTTGGAGAAACTTGGGTGTTAGGTCATAAAAAATACACAGAAATTGGAATGGTAAGGTCGGTAGGAAAGAAAGATATTACGCAAGATATATGGAAAAGCAAACGAAAATGACGGCGTATAGAGAGAAGAACTAAAAAGAAAATAATAAAGCTCTACATACAACCAAGCATAATACAAAAAGTAAAAGCACAAAGAGCACGTTGGATGGGACATGTTTACAGGATGTTGTTCTGAAGCTATTTTCTTGTGGCATTTTTATAATAAATTTTATTTTATTATAAATATTTTATATATTATAAATAAATTTTATTTATAATATCTAACTCGAGAATTTTACTGTCATCGTTGCATTTGGTTGTCTTTGTAAAGACAGATCACATGCTATGATTTTTTTGTGACGGATATTCTTGAGTTGGGATTGATTTCATGTAATCGAATGAACTATCTTTTAGTAAAGTCGTCCCAGGAACGCAACTCATAAATATTGGCGATATCATTTTAAAGTCTTCTACTTTAATATGTATAATATACCTCTGAATTGCCAATGTAAATGAGTAAATAAATTATTAGAAGAATTTTTTTACTTAGCAACAACATTTTTGTTTATTTTAGTAGTATTTTGTATTTTGACAACGAAACCCGATTTGGACTTCGAAACGTTAATAAAATCATTTTTTTGGTAAAATTTTGGCTTATTTCCCATTAAAAGTAATTTATTATGTTAACGGGATGCTCACAAACAGACATACAAAAAAATATTAACAAGAGGAGCGGGCGGAACGCTCAGAAGAGGAAGACAAAAAAGAAGTGATAAAAGACGAAAAACACGAATAAGTAGAAAAAAATTGTGAAGAAAATAGAAGCCATGGGCCCCCCAGGCTTGAAGATACATATAATAAAATGAAAATATTCAGTCACAGTCAATTTGACTATTTCTTAATCTAGAGACAAAAAGATTTAATGATATCTATCAAGTAAATGTTTAATTCACGTCGAGATTATAACCACATTTAATTAAAATAAATTACAAAGCACTAAAAATGTACAGTAACACGCACTGGGCCTAGAAAAGAATATCGCGGACACCTGGCATAAACGATAAATAAACCACACGCAATAGGTCATCATCATTATCCTCCGAAATGAAATGGCAATCAGGAAACAAACGAGTGCCATACTTATCAACATCTAGTAGGTCATAAAGATAAGGTCTAGTGCGTTCCGTTGATGTTGTTGAGCGAGAATTGCGCCTTGCGCCGCCTAATGCACACGTTCAAAAAGTCTGGTTTTCAGCAGATAAGAGGCGTCAACTTAACTTGTGTCAAGGATTTATACTATAGTTCAGGAAAATAAGCAAAAAGAGTATACACTTTTTGTGACACTGGCCCGCCCGCGTATTTACGTTTCCGTGTTCATTTTAAGACAGGGTAGTTGTTCATCATCATCATCATCACGTAGCGCTACAACCCTGGGTGGTTTCTGGCTGACTGTACAACTTTCTTTCAATTTGTTCGGTCTTCCATCAATCTAGGGTCAAATGGGATGTTCATTTTTCGGAGATCTGCTTGGATGTTATCTCTCCATCGCATTCTGGGACGTCCCAGTGGTCTTTTGCCTGTAGGAGAATCTCCTCCCATACCAGTCTTACAAGTCTCTCGTTATGAAGTCTGTGCACGTGGCCTGCCCATCTTAGTCGCTGTGATTTAATTTTTTGGACAATATCGGTGTCATTGTAGAGTTCTTTTAATTCGAAGTTGGTTCTGATCCTATACTGGTTTGTGTTAATGTCGTGGTGAGGTCCGAAAATTTCTAAGTATTTTTCGTTCAAAACGTCTGAGCTTTTCTTCGTTTGATTTGGTCATGGTCCACGTTTCGCAACCATATGTTAGTACAAGTCTGACGATGGATTTATAGATTTTGATCATGGAACTCATTGGTAGTTGTTGGTAGTTTAGAAATAGGCACGGGAACGGCGGAGCTTATATGCTTCCAAACACGTGTGAATTAGTGATGTAACGAATATTCGTACATATTCACATTCGCGTTCGAATATTCGCATATTTTTACATATGTATTCACATTCTCATCCGCATTCGCGAAGTTAGTGCGATTGTTTTGCGAATATGAATATCAGAAAAAAAATTTGAAGATAATATTAGGTTAATAAAATCAAAATCTATTCACTTTTCAACTCTTTTTTATTAAGAAAAGGTAACTTAACCTCGAATAATCACATTATCAGCCTTCACCTTATTTTATTGTTTGGTATTATGTAATAAAGCTTAAGATTCAGATTGATTTACAGTAAATATCAATTAACTTTTCATTATAAATTTAGGAAACATTACAAAAATAGAAACAAACTTAAAAAAAACTGGACATTCGCATTTGCGAATTTATTTTGAAATGCGCACTGGTTTGTAAAAGAACTTCGTGCGTAACGTAAAATTATCACAAATACGTGTAAAATAATAACGTTATTTTATTTTATTTGAACTGTTTATCACAAATGGCTCCTGTCTGCAAAATAATAAATATCATTCATTGGATTTGTCGAATATATTTGTCCGTAATATTCAATCAACGTCGAAACAAAACAATTGTGTTACCAAAGTTTCCTTCTATTTTTCTTTATGCATTTTCAAAAAACTCAAAGTAGTATTAAAATATCCTGTATAAAAGTAAACTATTATGAAACGTATAATATATTTTATAGTAATGCTCAATAAAACTTTAGTATTTTATTAAAAACATATTTTAGTTTCAACTGAAAAATTATTGTTCAGCTGTTTGAAAAGCAACAGTACCTATAATTTTATTATGTGTGATTGACTTGTACATAAAATTACAGCTATAGCTATAGGTAATGCACCAACCTGAGTAGCCACGAATATAAAGTTATGCACGTGTTAGTTATGCACATGATCCACTTGTATAGATCAATACCATTTCATCAGCTAACCCAGCTAGCCAACCCAACTCTTTGCATTATTGGAGTAACCAAAACACAAATAATAGGATCTTCCTTAAGGCTATGGATACATAATTCGCAAATATTTTACGTGTATCCCTACTTTTTCTGTCTCTACACGGCAAATTACGTGTAGTAAAATTCACACTGGTATGGACATGTAAACATTACTAGAATGTCATTCTACTTGAAAATGTCATCATTAATTTAAAGAGATGGGTTTTGAATGTTCTTGGATAACTGTTATTTTTATAATTGCAAATTATTAATTCAGTTAATAAATGTGATAATTTTTTCACTAACTATGTATTCAGTGATTGTAATAATTTATTTGTACAACAAAGACTAATACCCAATCGAGAAAAGAGGAAAAGTGTTAAAGTGAATTTTTAATAATATATTGTTATGGAACGCTTACAATTTTGAACATCTTTAACAACAAAATACTTGGATCACAGAATATATTATCCTGATGTATTCTCTGCTTGGATTTTCCACAAATAATACACAATAAATAACTTTTTATTAAGTTCACGTCTTAAATCAATTATTTATCAAATACACTATATATCAATAATATTTAATCAATAACTCAACATATATCTTATACCGACCACATTACTAATGAGGGTGTTTTGCTGAGAATGAAAAAAGAAAAAGAGCTGTTAATCAAAATAAAAACAGCCAAAATCGAATACCTCGGTCACATCATGAGGAACAGTGAGAGATATGGACTGTTGCAACTGGTCTTGCAGGGAAGAGTAGAGGGAAAGCGAGGACCAGGAAGGCGAAGGATTTCCTGGCTGAGAAATCTACGAACGTGGTTCAACACAACCACTACAAATATTTTCAGAGCACCAGTGTGCAAAGTGCAGATTGCCATGATGGTCGCCAACATCCGAAACGGATAGGCACTACAAGAAGAAGAAGAACTCAACATATTCCCGATGCAATGTCAAATATTTAAAATTGTCACTGATTGTCAGTGTCTGACTGACAATATATGCTGACAATATTATATTGGCTGAGTGCGTTGTAAGACAAAGATAGATTTGGAAAATATTACCACGGACATTGTGTTAATTTTTTTCGAATCCTGAAAAAACCAATAAATATTTTTGAAAAATTTAAACGCAGAATGAAAGACTAAATTATTACCGAGGGCCGAAAGTCCCTTAGAATAAATAAAAAGTTTATTTTGAATGATATATTTGAAATTAAAAATCACACTAAATTTTCTCTTAGTTTTTCACCCCTGTAACTTATTAAAATAAACATTATAGAAGTTCTCAGGGACTTTCGGCCCTCGTTAATAACGTAATCTTTCATTCTGCGTTTAAATTTTTCAAAAATAATTATTAGTTTTCTCAGGATTCGAAAAAAATGAATCCCCATTTGAATAGCATTGCAGCCGAAAATACGTACCGATCCTCTTAATAAACAATCTAATGTTGAGTGAAATATTTTGTAGCTGATCCTCTTCTAGCAAGTCTCTTAGCTTTTATTGCTGTGAATTCCACAGTGACCTGGAACCTATAGTAGTGTGACACTGTTATGTTCAGCCACTCTCTTGAGTTCCTGTCAGCATTCCTACACTAGACTAGACTCCACCTTAGGAATTCTAGAAAGAAGTTCTATCTGTTTTATTTTTAAAATTTCTAATATATCCATACTGTCTCTGCTACCGTAATTTTTTAGTCGCCACTGTTCATACAAATAACTTACTTGACGATCAAGAGGATTTTTTGAGCATTAGCTAACATCACATAAATATTTTCCTCACAATTTTCCATAATACTGAATTCTGAATTCATGATATGATTTTGCTGCTGAAGCTGTCATGCCAGCTTTAAAATATGATATAAATACCTGTTTTGTATCGTCACAGTGACGTAGTAAACTTAAATTCACAACTACACAACCCTCAAAGCCAAGTTAATAAACAGCACTTGCAACTAATAGACCTAGTTCTATGCACTTGTTTGTAGCATTCCAACGACACATGTTTCGGGACAAACCCGTGCACATTTCAGAGGTTGGCTCTTTCAAGTCAACACCTTTTTGGAACTAAATATGTATTACCGTTTCGGTGTCTTTTTCAAAACCGCAGTGTCTTGAAATGAACACGTAAACGGAAATACGCGGCCCGCCCAGGCAAACGTCAATATTTTTAAGTAGTGCGGACCTCTATAACAACAACCCATATACAGTTGAGTCCAGGGTTCTTTACCCGTACGTCATTAATACCTGGCGAGATAAAACACATACTTTTTATCTAGCATCATTGTCCTCCACTCACGAAACTAAAGCCAAAACAGCTACCGTGTGTTATTAAGTGAAGACACATGTTATTTTCCTGAACGCTCTAGACTCAGTACATCGAAAAGAGATAGGTACAAAAACATGCTGGGGACGTTTTCCGATTTTAAGAACAATTTGTTCACTTGTCACTGTCAGTTTGTTGGATTTTTTTGCTATTTTTGTGTCCCGTTTTTGCATTTAACAGTTATTTATGTTACACAAACGGATGTTTTCACAACTAATTTTATATTGGGGCTTGAAATTTTATGGTAAATTTATTTTATTTTGCCATTAATTTACATCAAAGTTAACCTCTCACAGTTAAGAAATAATATAGTTTTGTTTTTTCCGCAAGAGTGAAATAAATAACAAAAAGAAAATATTCTATCGTCAAATATTTATATTATAACAAATATTTAATATCACTAATGATATTAAAATATAGTAATGAAACACAGACTTACTCACAATCATGTGAGTTGTGAGTAAGTCTGTGTTTCATTACTATATTTAATATGGACTCACATATGCAACCCATTCAATATTTGATATTAAAATAATTTATTAAGCTACTGGTGAAGAAGATTACCAGTAGTTCCTTTTTCTTTCTCTCTATCTGTCCCAGTAATCTCAGTTTCTGCTCTTCAATAAATCTAACTATTTCTTCTCCCTTCATTATGTCTCTTAGTTCGTGGTCCATTCTTATTCTCATTTCTCTGTTTTATATTCTCATCGGGCCCATAATCCGTCTGAAGATTTTCCTTTCGAATATTTTTAAGTTTTCTTCATCTTTTTCTGTATGTAACTATTGGTCTGATTGCAACTCTGTATATTTTCAGTTTTGTATTTCTGGATAGGTTCTTATCCTTCATTAGCCTTGATTTCTCTCGTCCTATTATTTTCTCTCCTAGAGCAGAGTAGATAATATTTTGTTTTTCTTTCGTTAATTTCTCGACCTCTTTTCCGTGCTTCATTTTCCAGGATTGTTACTGCTTCTTTTAATCTTTCCTTGTCTCTTCTCATTAGAACTATGTCATCTGCATATGCAATTTTTTGTGTTGAGGAGTGGGCTATGGTTCCTTTAATTCCACTGGCCTTGAATGTTCTTTCTACTGCTATATTGTTAAATAGTGTGGTTGACAGGGAATCGCCTTGTCACACTCCTGTTTCTATTGTAATTGATTTTGTGCCACCTTCCTCTGTCGTACTTTTGCTCGAGATCCATCCATAGTCATTTTTGATAATCTGATTAGCTTTGCTGGTATATCTTGATTTTTCATTTTAATAAATAATTTATTTCTTCCAATACTACTCTACAATTAATCACAAAATTGATCAAAAGCAGTTGTTAGATACTTGTAACCAAAAGTGCAACAAAAAAGACTTTTTGCTAATTTCTCTGGTCTAACATAATTTTTATGGTTTTCCAGTTTTTTTTTATTCTATTGGCATAACTTCAGCAAAAACTTGTTAAGTGATATTAAATGAGTCCTTTTGCTTTTTAATGAAATAATTTACAGCAATCAAATATTCCAAATTACATCTTGTTTTACTAGAACGATAATTTAAATTGATCTTGTTCCCATCATTCCTAATCTCCATATAAGTTGGCATAAATTTCAAATAAATTACTTAACTTTTTTAAAATTTATGCAGATTGTTCGCTGTTCTCTCATTTGAACCTCATTAAACCGAAAATAAAAACGTCATTAAAGTAAAATTATTATGGGAGGTGACTATTTATTGGACACGTTTATAAAACCTTTTACTTGATCATTTTTTGTTCAGGCTGGTGGCAATAAATTTTAGTATTTGTCAAATCGACATAGAATGGCACTTTCCGAAAATAATTACTGGCCCACACTGATCTCACTATCGAATATAGATTAGATACAATTAAGTATTATAAATATCAAATACTATAAAAATGTTAGATAATTGAAGACATAAAAGATATGTAACAATTTTTTTTGATCAAAGAGTTTTTAGAACCTGTCGCATTTCTGAATTTCTTGAGCAATGATCGAACTAGGTGAGGCATTGAAGTAGTAATAAGCTCAAAACCTACCAAACTTTTTCAGTTGCATGCATCTCAATGAAACTTGTAGCATTCGATTCGTAATGGCTTAGGAAACGTTGTGAACTATAGTGATGATGACCAAGTCAAAATTGCAGTATTGAACAAGGAAAATGTCTTTAGAAAAAGGGCAACAGGCGAACGGCGTATTTTCCCATGTAAAATCCCATAAGAGATCGCTAACGTTCATTCTGCTCGTTTTTGTCTCATTTTGTGGTGGAGGCGCGACTGCTCATCGGATCGTGACGTAATACGGCTCGTTGGAAAGAGAAGGAGGTAACGAATAAGATAACACAAAAAACAAAGATGGCGGCATTGGCATATTATACATTCTTACTAATGCACTATCACGTTACAGATGCAATAGGATCTTGGACACCCATAACGGAAAGTGTACCTTGGACAGTGGAGTCCTGTGGTGGACATTTAAGTCAACCTTGGACAAAAATTCAATACAAATTAAAGGGGTCAATTCTCTGTTAGACATGATACAGTCTAGAATCTAGAATCTACAAGTAAGTGCCAGAAATAATTTCATCATTATGTTTTTCAGCTGCAGAGTTTGGAACACCAGTGTGGACAAACTCTGCTCACGCAAAAAACATCGACGTAGCTCTAAATAAAACAGTTCGTACAACATCGGGTTGCCTGAAACCAACACCTATCGAAGAGGTCTACCCCAACTAGTTGGAATTGCTCCACCACCTACCTGGAGATAGGTCGCGTCAGAGGTGGAAAGAAAGAAGCAGGAGACGGGGCGAAGGCATCTCTTATATGACCACCAGACTCAGCCAAGTAAACTAAGATCTCAGAAAAGCTTTCCGAAAACATCAAGATCCATCCCCGAAGCGCCAGAGATACACCTATGGCAGAACATTACCAAAAATTAAAAAATAAAAGAATAAAACACACACAAACACATTTAAAAATGCCACAAAAATGATTTCTGAACAATAATTATTGTTGAAAAATTTTTAACTAAATACGTATTTTCTGAAAAAATTATATAATAATATACTTACAATCATCATAAAATGTATAAAAAAAATAAAAAAATAAAAGTTTGTATTGGTGATTGAACCCGCGTACATTGGCGCGGTTAGTTTTGAAATTCAAGCATCATTAGATTTTGGCTACGGAGACATATGCATCATGTTGGAAGATAGACCAACTGAACGTTTTAAACTTTTGGCAGTTCTGAATTTAACATTAGTTTGATTTTTGTGGAATTGAAATATTAAAATACAACAAAACATAGAGTAAGAAAACAATATTAGATGAATATTGGTAGAAATTTTGTTGGTAATCAAATTATGTAAATCAAAGCATTACATACTAGGTAGGTTTATTTTACATTTTCCAAATAGTTAGGTACCTATGTAATTTTTTATTACGATACTGGAACATTTACTTTAAAAACTATTAAAAAAGTCACTACAATTATAATCTTGCTTTTTTCTTTGCCATCACAACAATAAAAACTAATATACACAACATTTGTTTACCCATAACCGACATATTGAATAATTATTGACAGGTAATTATAATTACCCAATCAGAGCAAGTTTAACGTTTCAGCTGCGCCCAGGACCAAGAATTTTGATGAATTCGCGCACATATAAATTTACTCCAAACGCGCCTAAAGAAGTATAACTTCAAAAATCACCTCCAGCTGCAGGCACGAAGAAAGGCTTTTAGAGCACCAAAACGTCGAGGCCATTCAGTTTCTGGATAACTCTAGCCAAAAAAGAAGACAAAAGAGAATAAAGCCATATGGGTTAGTGTAGTGCATAGTGCAAGTTAAGTGAAAAAGCTATTGTGATTGGCGCACAAGAAAAAAATGCTTTAAGAACTAGAACCAGCTTAGAATACACTACTGGGCGAACCTTTAGATTAAATAATTAGATAGTCAATGAGCCGCAATGAAGAACCTTGAATTTTCCACCGCAATCTGACGTCATTCATCCCAATATTGCGCTCGCAATTTGTAGATATGTAGATTATACAGTAGATATGTATAGTAAACTACGATCCCTGTAGTAGTTAATAATGAGGAATTTATTCTCCAGTGACAGTTTAAGGCTTTAGGCTTATCCTGACTCTTTACATAGCCATAGAAAAACGCAACGAAAGTTAAATTGTGCAATTTTCCATTACCATTACATACTTTTCATTCCACCGGTAGTAAAATGTCAGGGCGACCAGATAACAGTCATATTTACTGTGTAGGTAACCCACCTGTCGTTGTAGCTTCTTCTTCCATAAACCACCTAGATTTGTCATCGCCTTATCGGGCAATAAAAATGTTTAAATTGTGTATATGGTCGTCCTCAGCGCATATACCACAATCGTTGTAATAAACTTAGCTTGTTTTATTTCCAAGGTAATCCAGTGTCATCCTATTTATTGTTTAACTTTTCCTTGATATCAACGCGATAGTATTGTCGCTTAACAACATCTAGATATTATTCTAGAAGGTAGCTAACTAGATAAAATCAGTAATGTAAATAAATCTTAATACAAACATAAATCCTAGAATGTTAATTTATCATACATAATATCAGGACAATTAGTTTGCATTGTTTTATTAAATGACATTGGTTATTAAGGGCATAGGCGCAAAATTTCGCCCCAATGTGTTTTAAATGCATTCATTTTTTTTTCGAATCCTGAGAAAACTAATAAGTATTTTTGAAAAATTTAAACGCAGAATAATAGGTTGCATTATTACCGAGGGCGGAAAGTCCCTGAAAGCTTCTATAATGTTTATTTTAATAAGTTACAGGGGTGAAAAATAAAGAGAAAATATAGTGTGATCTTTAATTGCAAATATCTCATTAAAAAAACTTTTTGGTTATTCTAAGGGACTTTCGGCCCTCGATAATAATCAGTATCGTATAGCGTTTTGCGCCTACGTCCTTAAGTATAATACTGACCAAAAATATAAATAGACGGAGAGCTAGAGCCGAAAAATCATCGTCATCGGTAATATAGAGTTTGCCCATGAAACACATCTATTGTACATACATTGATAATATAATTATTATTATCCTGTACAGGCTCACACCGAGGGGCTACAGCAAGTAGCAATAAGGAGTGAAAATGGAAAATTTTCAGGAAAAACATTTTCATTGATACTATGCTTTAAAATTTCCCGGATTGGAGCTATTACGTGGTATACAAAATAGTCAAAGTAATGAAGCTTAAAATAGGACAAAACCTCGCATTTTTTACATAATAAATCGATTTGCTTGAAAATTTGAGAATAAGTAGTGGATAGTCCAAGGATCCAAATCTATATCATGCCGAAAGGCGCTTTTACCATGGAGGTGGTTGCCACCCCATTTCGGGGGTGGACATTTTTTATTTTATTTTAATCGCAAACGTTGGTAAAAACGTTCATTTTAAGCAAAGAACGTTCCATACATTTTTTTGATAAAATTGCTAAGTTTTCTGCTAATAACTCCAAAAGTTTTCGTTTTATCAAAACAACTTTACTTACCAAAAATGTACCTTTTGAAAAAATAAAAAAAAACCGTTTTGTTTTGAATTTTCGAGTCAGTCGAGAGAATGTCAGTCCCCATTTTTTTCAGCGAAAAAGTGATCGCAAGCAACCCCCTAATCACCACCCTAATTAAAATTAGTCATTAACCTTATTTGGCGTTTTTCATTTATGTATTATTATTAGGTAATAGGTTCTAGAGGTTTGATCGGCTTAGAATGATTATTTTTTAAAAACTGGAGTTAAAAGCGAATAACGAATTTTTGTAGTTGGGCAAAAAATGCCATTTTCTTCAGAATAGAAAGATTATTCAGAATAAAATTGTAGGTTATTTAATTCCCAAGAATTTGGTTTGAAAAAATTTTTCTACGGCAAAAATTGAATGAATCGTAAATGAGTATAAATATCGAAAAACATTGATTTTTTCTATACAAAACTAACACTTTCGATAGCGAATAAATCGAAAACTATTAATTTTATCGAAAAAATGTATAGAACATTTTTTGCTTGGAATGAATGTTTTTATCAACTTTTGCGGTCAAAATATAATAAAAAATTTCCACCCCCGAGATGGGGTGGCAACCACCTCCATGTTAAAAACGCCTTTCGGAATCATATAGATTTTGATCCTTGGACTATCCACTACTTATTCTCAAATTTTCAAGCAAATCGATCAATTCTGTAAAAATTGCGAGGTGAAAAGTTTTGGTTCCTGGCCTAAAAGGGCGGCAGATAAGATTAACAAGGAGAAAATTTTGAGAAAAAAACGTCATAACTAATAATGTAAGCCATTTTGACCACTTGATATTAAACCCCTAAGGTATCTAAATTCAAAAGAGCTGACAGCTAGGTTGGTATATACCGAGGGCAGTAAAACAGTTTTCCGCAGCAAGATGGATCGCTATGAAATTTTTTGCATTCGGTTCGGGGAAGTGTAAGGAAAGTCTGTGAATAAAATTCATGGTGGTGAAAATTGTATTTTGTGCATAAGTGAAAATTGTATTTTGTGTATAAGGAAAATGCCTTTCTAAAGTGAATAGAAAATAAAAAATTTAAAGAAAATAAAATTTATAGAAAATAAAAAATTTGCATCGGAAAATATCGACAGGAATGAGTTCAATTTTGTTACTCAGGTGTTTTCGAGGTGGCTGAACACAAATATAATAACGACAATAGTTTTAGAGCTACTTAGTGCCCAGTATGGACCTTGTCTCCTGAAGTTTCATGTTAATTTCTTTCTAAATCAGTCGAAAGTCAATGTCTATTAAGCTAGAAAGACCATTTCATAAGGGAGCCATGAAACACACCCCATATTTTTTTGCTATTTTATTGCTAATTTATTACGCAAATTAAAAATTTATTGCTTCATCCCCTTCAGAGAAACAGGTGGCCATTCCAGCTTAATATTAAGCTAGAAAGGCCAACATTCATATATCCGGAACGAAAGTAGATAGAGAGTTGCTTCCGGTGGCCTATTTTATTGCTAATTAATTGCTAATTTATTACGCAAAACAAAAATTTATTGCTTCATTCCCTTCAGAGAAACAGGTGGCCATTCCAGCTTAATATTAAGCTAGAAAGGCCAACATACATATATCCGGAACGAAAGTAGATAGAGAGTTGCTTCCAGTGGCCTATTTTATTGCTAATTAATTGCTGAAAGATTGAGTTTACAAGAATTTACAAACTCACCCCCTTCAACCCCTACCGATATCATCATTCCCCGGAATCCACAAAAAGTGAAAATAACCAGTTTAAAGAGCTAAAACCAAGTACGTATTTTTTGCTTATTCATTGCTACAGGTCTAAGCCAAAAATGAATTTTTTTCTTCCTCCTCTAACGAGCCACAATGGCTACTGCGGTTTAATACTTAAGGCTACAATACTCAACACTCCTATTTCAGGAAAGAAAGCAGATAGAGGGTCGTTTCTGGCGGCATATTTAATTTTTAATTAATTGCTGAAAGATGGTGTATACCAGAATTTACAAACTCACCCCCTCCAACCCCTACCGTTATCATCGTTCCATGGATTTCACAAAGAGTGAAAATAATCCGTTTAAAAACTTAAAACCAAGTGGGTATTTTTTTCTAATTAACAGCTGCAGGTCTACGCCAAAAACCAATTTTTTGCTTCATCCCCTAACGAGAAACAATGGCTACTGCGGTTTGATCCTTATGCTACAATACCCAACACTCCTATTTCAGGAACGAAAACAGATAGAGGGTCGTTTCCAGCGGCATATTTTATTGCTAATTAATTTCTGAAAGATATGGTATACAACAATTTGCAAACACACCCCCTCCAACCCCCACCGTTGTTCTCATTCCCCGGATTTCACAGAAAGTCAAAATTACTAGTTTAAAAACCTATGACCAAGTGGGTATTTTTTTCCTAAGCAACTGCTGCAGGTCTACACCAAAAACGATTTTATTGCTTCATCCCCTAACGAGCAACAATGGCTAATGCGGTTGAATACTACAACACTCAATTCTCCTGTTTCAGTAAGGAAAACAGATAGAGCGTCGCTTCTGGCGGCCTATTTTATTATTAATTAATTGCTTATTTATTACGCAAATTACAAATTTATAGCTTCAACCCCTTCAGAGAAACAGGTGGCAATTCTAGCTTAATATTAAGTTAGAAGAGCCAACATTCATATTTCTGGAAAGAAAGTAGATAGAGAGTAGCTTTCGGCGGTATATTTTATTGCTAATTAATTGCTGAAAGATTGGATATACCAGAATTTTCAAACTCATCCCGTCCAACCCCTACCATTGTCATCGCTCAACGGATTTCACAGAAAGTGAAAATTACCAGTTTAAAAATCTAAGACCAAGTGGGTATTTTTTTCCTAAGCAACTGCTGCAGGTCTACGCCAAATTTGATTTTATCGCTTCATCCCCTAACCAGTAAAAATGGCTACTGCGGTTGAATACTTAAGCTACAACACTCAATTCTCCTATTTCAGTAACGAAAGCAGATAGAGGGTAGCTCTATCTGCTTTCGTTCTTGAAATAGGAGTGTTGGGTATTGTAGCTTAAGAATTAAACCGCAGTAGCCATTGTTTCTCGTTAGGGGATGAAGCAAAAAATTGGTTTTTGGCATAGACCTGCAGCCGTTAATTAGAAAAAAATACCCACTTGGTTTTAAGTTTTTAAACTGATTATTTTCACGCTTTGTGAAATCCGTGGAACGATGATAACGGTAGGGGTTAGAGGGGGTGAGTTTGTAAATACTGGTATAACCCATCTTTCAGCAATTAATTAAAAATTAAATATGCCGCCAGAAGCGACCCTCTATCTGCTTTCTTTCCTGAAATAGGAGTGTTGAGTATTGCAGCCTTAAGTATTAAACCGCTGCAGCCATTGTGGCTCGTTAGGGGAGGAAGCAAAACATGCATTTTTGGCTTAGACATGTAGTAATTAATGAGCAAAAAATACGTACTTGGTTTTAGCTCTTTAAACTGGTTATTTACACTTTTTGTGGATTCCGGGGAATGATAATAACGGTAGGGGTTGAAGGGGGTGAGTTTGTAAATTCTTGTAAACTCAATCTTTCAGCAATTAATTAGCAATAAAATATGCCGCCGGAAGCTACCCTATATCTACTTTCGTTCCGGAAATATGAATGTTGGCTATTCTAGCTTAATATTAAGCTGAAATGGCCACCTGTTTCTCTGAAGGGGATGAAGCAATAAATTTTTGTTTTGCGTAATAAATTAGCAATTAATTAGCAATAAAATAGGCCACCAGAAGCAACTCTCTATCTACTTTCGTTCCGGATATATGAATGTTGGCCTTTCTAGCTTAATATTAAGCTGGAATGGCCACCTGTTTCTCTGAAGGGGATGAAGCAATAAATTTTTGTTTTGCGTAATAAATTAGCAATTAATTAGCAATGAAATAGGCCACCCGAAGCAACACTCTATCTACTTTCGTTCCGGATATATGAATGTTGGCCTTTCTAGCTTAATATTAAGCTGGAATGGCCACCTCTGAAGGGGATGAAGCAATAAATTTTTGTTTTGCGTAATAAATTAGCAATTAATTAGCAATAAAATAGGCCGCCGGAAGCAACTCTCTATCTACTTTCGTTCCGGATATATGAATGTTGGCCTTTCTAGCTTAATATTAAGCTGGAATGGCCACCAGTTTCTCTGAAGGGGATGAAGCAATAAATTTTTGTTTTGCGTAATAAATTAGCAATTAATTAGCAATAAAATAGACCAGCGGAAGCAACTCTCTATCTACTTTCGTTTCCGATATATGAATGTTGGCCTTTCTAGCTTAATATTAAGCTGGAATGGCCACCTGTTTCTCTGAAGGGGATGAAGCAATAAATTTTTAATTTGCGTAATAAATTAGCAATAAAATAGCAAAAAATATGGGGTGTGTCTCATGGCTCCCTTATGAAATGGTCTTTCTAGCTTAATAGACATCGAAAATGTCATTACTCGGGAGTTGTCGAGGTCGCTGAATACAAATATGATAACAACGATCGCTCTCGGGCCACCTGGTGCCCAGGGTAGATCTCGTCTCCTGAAGTTATGTTATTTTCGTTCGATATCAGTCGAAAGTCATTACTAGGGGGTTAACGGTCATTACGATTATGAAAAGATAAGATTTAAAATACAGGGTGGGGCATTAGTGAGATACGAAAAAAAGTTATTTAGGTAAAAGTTGGGACACTGATAGGACCCTAATTTAAAAATATTTTCAAATACACAGGAGGGGCGTGCGTATTGACAGGGTGACACAAACTTATATTTTTTTTAAATGGAACACCCTGTATATTTTTAAATTTTTAGATGCTCCTCAATGTTTCCATTATTAAAGTATATGGTTTTGTAATATTGTACGAGGTATTTTAAAAGATAATTACGTTTTTTTGTTAATTTCGTAGCAATATTTACACCCTGTAGAATTGTAGTGATTTGACATCAAATTTTTATTTTACATATGTTCAAACGAGTTTTAATATAGTCTACTATTGTAATAACATTGTTTAACACCTATTGTTATGGTGGAATTTTCAAATGCATCCAAGTTTCTGGAGATGATCATGAATTTGGTCTTTTTAAGAAATCCAATGTAGTTTAATATATTATTTAATGATATGATAAAAGAAAATAAAGAATGCAAATATGGTCTAGTCTAGAGAGAGAAAAAACTTGATGAAAAAGCACAGAACCTGTATAAAAACAAAGAGCTGCTTCTTCATAGATGCATACCTGTTATGAAGAGTCGTTGCCTTTGCAATTTATTACATTTAGGAGACACTACATAAAAAGAATACTTCAGGCCTCGCTTCTTGTTGAACATTAAATCCGATGAACACACACATTTTATCAGAAAAATTATAACTTTAACTCTTTCCTAAGAATAGTAATTTGTTTTTTGATCAGTCAGAAACTTTTCCTTTTGTAGATGGTATGTATGATAACGAAGAAGAAGGCTAGATAAGGAAGTTGTCCAACGCAATATGGAGCAAATGGACGTAAATGAGTTGTGCCGTAATAATAGTATTTTCGTCGCCTTAGCGGAATGATGTGTCAGTGTTAATAACATAATGTGTGCGTTTCCGGTTTTTTCTGTTGTAGATAATAATCCGCTCAACTATAAGGCGTGGTCGAGTTGCTCGAACGCACACACGAACTTGACGTCATAGCATCAACAATCCACAATTATTGTTGTTAACTGGCAACATTTTTACCAAGGTCGGAAGAAAAACCGAAATCGCCACATTTGTATTTTTTTTATTTATGATGTCATTGAACTTTAATTTATATGCATTCATTATTATTTAACGAAAAGAAGTTATCAACAGGTCGTATCTCAAATTTTGTAGAGATATCAAATATTAAATTTGTAACAATAAAACTTCTGACTGTCCGTTTGATTAATAATTAGAAATTTCTATGAATTTGATTAACGTTTTAATCGCATGTGTTGGTGATTATCTACATGTAGTTTTACTACCAGGGAACCTATAAAGAAATATTATATAGAAACATTATAAAAAAATTATAAATTTGAGTAGGTAGACTGTAAAATTTAAATTTCTTGGGTGGGATATTTGGGGTTGGTCAATTAACAATTAGAGACGAATCGAACGAAGAACAAATAATAATTAAACATGTTATTTACAGAAATAGTTCAAAATGCAAACGATAAATGCTTAAAGCAAGAAACCCATTATGAACGGCCGGCACGGCACAGCCCGGCACGGCACAGGACAGTCCAAATTCATTTGTATAGTTTTAAATACAACGTAACCCATTACGAGCGGCCGGCTCGGCCCGGCACAGGCCAGCACGCAAACGGGACGGCCAAAATTCTCCGAGGAGAATAAAATCCGTTGAAGTCGAACGGCCTGAACGGCCAGTCGGCGCCAATGCGTCATAAGTGTTGGTAATAAGCAGATATATTGTTGATTTTTTAATTGAAAGCGCGTTGTTTCTTTTGAAATAAAATAATATGGAAGAACTTTTCATTGAGAGTGTCAGAGAATACTTATTTTTGTATGATGCATCGGACTCAAGTTATCACGATAGTAAGAAAAAGGACAATACATGGGTACAAATATCCGAAAATTTTGATCAATGGACAGGTACGTACATTATCTTTTAACCATGAATTCGTTTTTTTAACATGATGCATATTCATTAAAATTGTGTAGTTTATGTCTTTTAAAAACATTTATTTTACGATAGTTTTTAAAATATATGATCATTTTTCCGGTGCCGTGCCGTGCCGTGCCGGCCGTTACAAATGGGTTTTTGGACGTGCCGGCCTGTGCTGTGCCGTGCCGGGCGTTCATAATGGGTTTCTTGCTTAAGGTTAAAGGTAGACAAATTAATCAAGAACGAATCATGGATAGCATCCATGAAGAGATCCTAAAGCTGATGGACGAAAGAAGAAAAGCAAAAAATTATCCAGACATAAAACGGTAAATATAATAATAACCGACAGAAAACATAAATCAGAGAACCGACAGAAAACGAAGCAATGGAAAGATGCGAAGAAATTGAGGCTCCATCATCAAATAACGATAGTCACAATAATGTATGAAAGAACTCACAGGTGGACTAAGACGGAGACAGAAAGGAAATCTAACTGAGAATAAGAGAACACCTAGAGAGACTGTCCTAGAATACCCAGAAACTTAATTTCATGACATCGATGTTGGACCAGTCAAAATCCAATCAGGAAGGTACTAAAATGTAAAATGATATAGTTTGTTAAATTAGGTTTAATAAACCGTAATTTTTTTGCAAAATTATTGTATTTATATTGTCGTAACTAAAATAAAAAAAGTAGTCTTTATTCTCACATGGTGATGCATTATGACATTTAGACTTGCGCAATATGTTAGATCTTTAGATTTACATGATTTTAAAGAGCATTTTTAGCAGAACCTAGCAGAGCAGAACCTAGCAGTAGCATTTGTAAAGTCTTGTCCTCCAAATATAAAATCTTTTGCAAAAATTGTTTACATGTTACAAGTACAGTACAGATCAACGTTTAACCGAATCTGTCTATCGCTTCTAGGATCGTCTATACTAAAATAAAAATAAAGATGCAGTAGAAATAAACAAACCAAAACACGTTGAATGTTACGAGGAGCACTCCCGAATCATGATTTACAATGCATTAACTTTGTAAATAATGATTTGGGATTTACAATGTGTATACATTTGGCAGTGCTCCTTGTAATATTCAACGTGGCTTGGTTTGTCTATTTCTAGTCAGGGGCGGCTTTACCTATTGTGCAAGGTGTGCGGTGCACACGGGCGCCGCGATGTTGGGGGCGCCGGCAGCGAGCGCCAAAGAGCGGATCCTTTACTTTGTTTTTCAACATAAAATATGCTTTAAAACGATTAATGAAAAATTACATTGGATTCTATTACAGGTTTGGATATTTTAAATTACTTGTATGCAAATAAATTACTTTCAGTGTTCCCAAATTTGTTCACTTCCCTTAGAATTTACCTCACATTGCCAGTGACAGTAGCGCACAGTAAAAGATCATTTTCTAAATTAAAAATAATTAAAAATTATCTAAGGTCAACATTGTCGCAAAGCCGATTGACAAATTTATAACTAGTAAGTATTGAACATGAAATAAAAATTGAAGTAATAGTTATTTATGTACCAAGTCAGTAAATTTACTCTTTATCGAACGAGTCTGATATTATGAGCCGAACGAGACTAGCGAGCTAGGCGAATAACAGACGAGTTCGATAAAGAGGCTTTACTGACGTGGTGCATACAAAATTCTATCGCCAACAATTTGATATTGGTTAACACTTACTTATAATTTAAAATTTAAGAATTTTTTAAATATTAGAGTTAATAAAAATTTTATGACAGTGATGACAGACGACTTTTGCATGATGGCCGCTTTCGATTTTTAATTGATAGTATATCAATACATATTGAATAATTACTAATTCGGTCAAGTTTTGATTTATTTTCTATGAATATAATTACAAAATACTACAGAATTTTATTTTTGGCATAAATTTAATTAACAATGTCGTTAATTTTGTACAATATTTTTAATAATTAAAGTACATAAATTGTAAGTTAACTCAAATGAATAATCGATTACTGCCATCGATTACTTACATTCAATCTCGATTAATCGCGGCAGGTAAATTAAAATTCTTCTTTCAGTAAAATAAAGTGTTACTTTACTGCTGCAAATGAATACAATAATGGATGAGTTTAGTGACGGTTGGCGGTAAATCATATTATTCTATAATGCAAAAGCACGAAAAGTATCTTTTTTATAATTATATATTATAGTATGTGCGTCCTGTAATAATTCGTTAATAAATTATTATTGTTTTTTTTAAATAATCACAACGGTGTTCTTTTTTATTCATTCAACCAATTCCTTCCTAAAAGTACTATTTACTCGTGGACTCAAACCTGTCAAATTTCCTCAACCAATTTTTAACCTTACCTCATAGGTAAAAAATTTAATTTTTAATTAAATATTTTTTTCTACAACCGTGTTAAAAATGCAATTTTTAGCACTCCATACGAGCGTTAAAAATGCTACTTTAAGGCACTAGTGCTTTAAAAATTTTATGGCACTGCAGTTCGTATTTACCGTATAGGCATTTTTGATGTAATGTCAAAAAAATATAAAAATGGAATGTCAGTCAAGTTCAAGTAAAAGTTTTTGTAGATATTGTCCTGTAATTACGTTTGTAGAAAAAAATATTGTATGATATGCGTGTTAAAAAGTACATTTTTAAGGCACTTATGTGAATTGCAGAACTCGGTTCACTCATTCTGCAAACTTTCACATGCGTGCCTTAAACGTGTACTTTTAACAATTATATCATATGTAGGTTGTTCCGCAACCTTTAAATTGCAATATTTGCATCTGGATTTTTGTTTACATTATAAGCGTACCTAATGCCTCTAATACCCCATGTACTAGTACTGGATAGGTACCTATTCGACTATTCCATTTTGACTGCGCGTCTACCAAAGGGCGCCAAGGCATCTACTGCACACGGGCGCTACATGGGCTAGAGCCGCCTCTAGTGCATCTTTATTGCGATTTTAGTATAGGCGCAGCCCGAAATAAATCTTTATTTCGGCGTTTGACTGAAGTTTAGGGCAGTCAATGAGAGTATTTGGCTCCGAATTCCATCCTACTACAGCGATTTACTTGATATTTTCACAGTAAGGAGGGAATAGCTCAATAAACAAAGTCTACCCTATGTCGAGGTGGGCTTTTATCTTGGGGGTGGTTGCCACCCCTTCGCGGGGTGAAAAATGTTTTGGTTAAAATGTTTTCCTTCTACAATTCTTTTTATTATAGTGTTGTTTCTATGTTTAAAAAGTTGGACTTATTTAAAAGGATTGGTTTTTGAAAAAAATAAATCAAATTATAAAGCGCATTTTTAAATTTTCTTAAAAATTCTCCTTTTCCTCCATGTAAATCGAAAAAGCTAAGAGATACGAAAAAAAGATATCACACAAAAATGTAGGGCTTTTTCAGATAAAAATTTCCTTATTATTTCTCATTACTGTATCTCTTATCATTTTCAAGTTTCATGGAGAAAAAGGAAGGTTTTTAAGAAAATTAGAAATTATCTCTATAATTTGATCTTTTTTTTTAAAACCATTCATTTTATTCATTCATTCAATTTTAACCAAAACATTTTCCACCCTTAAGAAGGGGTGGGAACCACCCCCAAGATAAAAGCACACATCGGCATAGGGTAGACTTTGTATTAGGAGATAAGTAGAGGCTAGATCCAAAATTTCATTAAAATCCATGCAGTAGGATATAATTCAGAGGTAATACCCTATTCTTGCTCCCATTGACTGGCGTAGTTAGAAAGTTCTAGGTTTGACTAAAAACACTTTAGTCAAAGGGCGAAAATGGAATTTATTTCGGAAATTATCCAAAGGGCTAGGTCAAACCTAGTATAAACTAGTGTACCAGGAAGATACCAGAAAGAAACTGCATATCTACCATTAACTATTACATATAGGTACTTATTTATTTTAAAAGCTTTTTAAACTCAGAAAAAATTTAAAGTAATGAGTAGTACTTTAACTGCTTGAAATAACATTATTATCACAGCCATAAATATTAATAATTGCACTAAGTAATGAGGGAAATTACCGTAAAGTATAAAAATTTTGAAGTTATGGTGGGCATAAATACTATATCAACTAATCAACGGTAACATAATATTATACAAGAGACGGGGAATCCGTACACTAGTTTTAAATGTTATGTTAATATAAATATAATATACAGTGCTAGTCAAAAGTCCGTACCCCCCCCCTCGTATCTTTTGAACGGTTATACCTATAATAGTGAAATTTGGAGGACGGAAATAAACGGACGTAAGCTTCTTAACTAGTTATGACAGGTGACGTAATAGTGACAGATGACGTTACAGAGCCACTGTGACCGATAATTTTAAATAAGACCTTATGGTAAGTGATACCTCGTTTGAAAGGTATTTAGAATACCTATTCAGTCATACTAATTTTTTTGACTTTAGGTTGATTTTGATTTTGGTGAATAAATTAAATAAATATGATATTATAGTTTCGAATTTAATTAATAAAAATTCAAATGTCCGCCTATGGATTTTTTGTCAAAAAAGTTGACGTTTTTTAATTCTCTAGTAGTTTTTACGTCAACGTCAACCTGTTTGACAAGTAGGGGAAAGGAGGGTAAGATGGAAGGGTAGGGCAAGATGGAAATTACCTATAAAACCCGAACTGCGCAATGAAGCGCCTGGATCCACATCCACACAGATGCAGACGAACCTCTTCCATTTACAAACGACGGCTGAATCAGTTCAGGTCAGCTAATGAGTGTACACGCTTCCTTCTTATTTTCGCAGTTAAATATTACACAATTATTGAATTTTTGTGATACGATTATTTAAACAAGGTGTATAATATTATTATTATGCATTTATTCAAAGTATCTATTAGGTACAGGTTATCTGAATTGATATTTAAATAAGAGAAATATTAAGGTGGTATGACACAATGTTAAAATTTATATAGTTTTTAGGTACAGTTACCGTCACTATTTCAAAACCAATCTTCAACTTAGAGGTATGTACGTGAACTGTAGACTTTCTATTTTAATAGTATCTAGTTAAAATTTCCAAAGAAAGCAGTATATTTTTTATAACTGTACTTAAAGGAGTCCATGTCATAACTTACTTAGTAACTTGCTATAAAAATTCGTTTTGCATAATAATTTTTGAACTTGGGTGGAAAATAACTACCAGAAACGATTAACTATGCAAAAAGCTTTATTTTAAACAAAATTTCATTGTCCATACTGCCATAATTTTTAAATTAACTGTACCTAAAAGTAAAAATTTTAGTTAAAAGCTGCAATCTGGGGATTTTGTTGAAATTACAGCAATAAGTTGGCATTTTTCTAGTGATAAATTAGTTCCGCTGTCACTTAATAGATGAGAAGATGAGTTCACGTGTCATTTAGTAGATGGCAGCAGTGATGTATTAAATGGAGCCAGATGCGCGTTTGCCGGATTTTAAGAAAATCTACAAACAATTGAAAACGAGTTTTGTAACCACGGAAATACGATGAATCACGCGGTTTTGTTTAGAAAAGTGGCCCCACCCCCTCCCAGTACGCATTTTGGACCTTGTTTGACTTTCACTTTCAATCATGATTGTATAACGTCACAGTGTCTTAACAATACAAATATACATGTTTTATGCTTGAAACCGTGACGTTCTACGAATGGTTGAAAGTTAAACGAGGTTCAAAATGACTCAAAGTGTTTACTGGGGGATTATACTAGTTTTGACATAATACATAAATAACATAAGTAAGCTCTAGTATGTTATGTGGGGCGGATCTAAAAACAATTTCAGTTTTATTCACTTTCTGGCAAATTTAATTTTTATAGGGCCGCAAATAATGCATTGTTCGGATACAATTAGCGTCTCTTTGTAAAGACGATGACGTCGACATTTTTACACACATTACACATGCCAATGGCCATTAGTATTTGTTGAGGCATTATCCTAATAAAAAAATTGTAGACAAAACAATATTGTATAATCATTGATTAATTTATGTCAAATATTTCCGTAAGTGAAAAAAAATATTGAAATTTACTGGAGTAATAATTAGATAAACCGATATGCAGACGATACAGTTGTGGTTGCTAGCAGTATCGACAGGCCTGTCATACCCGGGTACCTACAAAGAGCGAGTGAAAAAAGAGATTTTAACCATCAACATAAATAAAACAAAAATGGACACTGGTGAGCAAAACTCAAAAACCTGCCAGACAATTGAAAATAAAAAACCAATTCAACACGTAGAAGTATATGTATACCTTGGAACAGTCGTCAACTAGAAATGGGATCAAACAACCGAAATACGATGTAGAATTGAAAAGGCCAGAGCTACATTTAACATGAGAAATATATTCAATCATTGCGACATATCTGTCCCACTAAAAATACGGCTGCTAAAATGCTATGTATTTCCAGTCTTGTTGTATGGAGCAGAGACCTGGACAATAACGGAAACATTATCGAAAAGGCTAGAGGTATTCGAAATGTGGGTGTACCGACTTATCCTCAAAATGTCTTGGACGACTCACACTACCAACGTAGAGGTATTGCGCTGAGGAGAAAACAAAAATGAGAAATCTGTTTCACAATAGAAACGGAAACCTGAATACCTCGATCATATTATGAGACATGATAAATATCGTATACTGCCACTGACAATACAGAGTAAAATAGAGAGCAAACGTGGACCCAGAAGAAGAAGACACTCATGGCTTCAAAACTTACGCCAATGGTTTGGACTAACGTGCCAATGTCCGCAACGGACGAGGCACATGAAGAAGAAGAAGAAGAATTTAAAATGAGATATTCTTCTTCTCACGGTGCTTATTCGTTCCGAATGTTGGCGATCAGCATGGCTATCCTAACTTTGCATGCTGCTATTCGGAATAGTCTGTTTGTCGATGTAGGTATTGAACCAGTTTCTCAGATATATTCTTCTTCTCCCTGGTCCTCTCTTCCCAATACCTTGCCCTGAAGAATGAGTAGCGGCAATCTCTATTCATTCCTCATAACATGGCCAAGATATTCTACTTTGCGCTCTTTGATAATAATGTGTCTTAATAATCTCGCATTCCTTGCCCATTCTACGTAAGACCTCAACATTAGTCACACGACCCATCCACGAAATTCTTAAAATGCGACTGTAATACCACATCTTGAATGCCTTGAGTTTTCTTAAAGAAGTTTCGGAAAGAGTCCAGGCTTCTACTCAGTATAATCATCTAGAAAATACATAGGATCTGATAATAGAAATTTTGTTAACAAGTGGTAAATGTGACTTCTGAAACGAGACTTCATCATTATGAACGCTGATCTCGCTTTTCCTATGCGTTGTTTTATTTCACTAGAGTGGTCTCATTGACTGTTTATGTAGGTACCAAGGTATGTGTAGCTGTCCACTCTGTCAATTGGTTGTTGGTTAACCAAAAGCCGTGTATGTAATATATTTCGCTCTTAATGACTACCATTACTTTCTTTTTTTTTCGTATTGAAATTCCATGTTCACTACTTATGTCTTATATGCGCGACATTATTCTTTGCAAATCATCTAGCTAGGCTATCTGCAAAAACTACTGCGTCGTCGGCATATCTAATGTTGTTTAGATCTATCATCTAATCCAGTTTCCTCCAAGATAATTTATGAGTATGTGCAGCTTATCATGTTGTACTCTATCAAATGCCTTTTTGTAGTCGATAAAACAAATATATAGCATTTAGACAGTCAATAGAGCCTCTCGGGTGCCTAAGGGCAAGGCATTGCGGAATCAAATCTTTGTCCGTGATACTTGTTCTTCGCATTTTTTATATAGGTATTCTGCAGTATATTACTTTTAAAAATGTTTTAAGTAAGTGGTTCATTAGGCTAATTATTATTCTGCCTCGCATGTTGAAATGAGAAATGAAATGAAAATGTGAAATTTTCCGAGGAAAGAACTTTCCCTGTTGAAAAAACATTCAATATGAAAAAAGTTATTGTAGTGACTCTGTTTTTCAATTGACTTACGTATTTTACATTTATTAAAAATACTAATTTTATACTCGATCTTCATTCTGAGAATTAGCATAATTCTTTTTTGGTCATTTAGATAGGCACTTATTACTTGTATTTCAAATAATTGCAAATTTCTTTAGTTTGAAATAAATCCTTTTGAGCAGGTAAAGAATTACGAATTGCCGTATAATACAATATTAAATAATAAACTATATCCAAATGAATGAACGTTTAGTATCTATTAATGAGAATTTACCCTAGGCAGGTAAAGAAAGGATTAACAACTGTCGTCTGTAAATACAAAGTACGATTAAGATCAAGATGTGCCGAGCCTAAGTTGCAATACATGGTATCAATGCGGTGTCGTTCAGAGAACTAAATTTAATAATAAAATATATGTACGTGCTGCCATCTATTCAAAGAACTGTTAAACGTTAGTTTAAAAATTGGCCACCTATTTTGACCATAGCGTACTAATACCCCCTTAAAGCATTTTTAAAATATTGATATTATTATTGGAAAGGGGCATATGGGCAAGATGGAAAATTGCAACTTAGGGCAAGTTGGAAGATAATAGTTAGGCAAAAATAATACCAAGGAAATAGGAACCTGCGAGAATAAAAGAAAAGGTAAAGGAAAAGGGACAAAAATAGAAAAAGTTAAAAATATTGTACAACATTTAAAACAGTCTTCACAAAATGATGTGTTCTGTGTATGTGATGAACGTTATGTGGAACCGCCCACAGAGGACTGGGTACAATGTCCTGTATGTAATGGTTGGGCAGATGGCAGTTTTTTGTGTGTAAACTGTAAAATGTAGTGCTTTCCTCTACATTCCATCTTGCCCGAACAAGCTTTCCATCCTGCCCTCAGGGTAAGGGCAAGATGGAATTTTTGACATTATTTTTTAATTACTCATAAAAAAAATTCTACTTATTTTTAATAATATTTAATGGCTGACTTTTGTAACTGTATAAGGTCTCTTTCAAGAATGATTAAAATGAAAGTTTTGTATTACGTTGTTTCATTTTTTTACACATTATAAAGTTAAGCCTTCCATCTTGCCCTCCCTTCCCCTAATCATAGGCGGAATTTTGAATTTTTATTAATTAAATGCGAAACTACAATTTTATATTTATTTCATTTGTTCATCAAAATTAGTTTAAACTCAAACAAAATTAGTATGACTGAATAGGTATTTTCAATACCTTTCAAACGAGGTATCACTTGCCATAAGGTCCCATTTAAAATTATCGGTCACAGTGGCTCTGTAACGTCATCTGTCACTACTACGTCACCTGTCATGACTAGTTAAGAAGCTTACGTCCGTTTATTTTCTTCCTCCAAATTTCACTATTATAGGTATAACCGTTCAAAAGATACAAGGGGGGGTACGGACTTTTGACTAGCACTGTATAATCAACAACGACAAAATAGATTGTGAATCTCTCACTCTTTGTCTCTCTCTTTACCGCTGAGTATGTCGTTATGATGTCGTGTATGAATGTTACTACATTAAAGATCTGTCTCAAAGACCGATGTCAGATTATGCGTTTTGACCGGATGCGTTTTCGCCACATCCGGTGAAAACGCATAGTGTGACAGATCGGTCCGGTTGCGTTGGAAACGGATGCGTTTTGAGTCATCGGTACTGGCTTACAAACTGCACCAGAATAAACGCATATTGTGCCAGGTCGGTCCGGTTGCGTTGGAAACGGATACGTTTTCACCGCATCCGGTCAAAACGCATAATGTGGCATCGGCCTAAAGATGATTTTCTTTTGAATATTCCTGTAACTTGGTCGATCCATCTTGTTGACAGTGGCGGATCCAGGGGAGGGCGATGGGGGCGATCGGCCCCCCTCTCTAACCAAGTTATATATAAAGATTATAAAAACATTCATTTATTCGTTTATTTTTAATAGAAATTTAGCCAATCGCCCACCCCCCTCTTGAAGATGCTTGATCCTGCTAGATCCGCCACTGCTTGTTGACGAACTTCCTCGTAACCGTCGGCCTTCTAACTTTCCTTAAGCGCGTGATACACACGCAATCTTTAAGTACGCGGGTTTAAAGATCGCGGACTTACTCGGCTCGCCGTCGGTGATACACGGCAGACTTAAAGTACGCGGTTTTAAAGATCGCGGTCGCCGTCGGTAGCAAAAAATTTAGAAACTGTCCTCGTGGTTAAATTTTTTATTTTCTGTGTACCTAATTTTGCTGAAATCTTATGTTTTTTAGTAGAGTTTGATTATTTTTTTGATCAGGTTTTGTTAAATAGAAGAATAATTTGATTTTTTATAAGTGTGGTAAGCTGTCAAATTCATGATGTGAAGTATAGCACTTGTTTTTGATCTATTTTAATTTAATACAAGGTAGGCATAAACAATCAAAATATCATAGATAAGATGGTAATATTTTCATCAGGAGGATAAAACAGCCTATAAATAATTAGGTTTACTCAAAAACAAATAATCAAAATAATTTAGTATAGTTTAAAATAGTGTTTTACGGTTTTCTCAAAACTTATAAAATGTAACTTGTCTCATTTCAACAATAACCGATTGAATTATTTCTAGGCAATTTGCTTAATTAGTGAAAATATAAGTGTAACTTTAAACGCAATAACATGATAGCTCGAGGCTCGTGGCTCGTGGCAGTGATACACGTACGGGTTACGAGTAAGATTTCAAACTTGTTGGATCGACGGCGTACTTACTCGGCGGACTTAAAGTACGCGTACTTGCGGTGATACACGCGCGAAAAAGGTCGCGAGCCATAAGTTCGCGTACTTACTCGCGTGTGTATCACCCCCTAGATAATGAGTCTCTTCATGTTTTATGTCATAACTCGGCCAAAGTATGTATTTTAATTATTGGAAATGGACTGGAGAGTCAATTACTCATCTTTAGTTCTCCTATAACTGAATTTAGTGTGACCGGTCGGTCCACGGAATTCGCAACATTCTACTCCAACAGATCATTTCAGTGGCGTTTATCTTTCTTCTTTCAAGGTCCAGAGATTGTCTCAAAATTGGCATCCGTATGCCAGTATGGGGAATATAGCAGATGATCAACATCATCCATTTTCTCCTGTACTGACCCTGTAATTGTGATCAGTGATCCCAGGTCCCAGATACACGTATCCCAGATACATATTGTTATGTCGTCTATCTATCATGATTTTGTCTTTAATATGTTTAGCTACAGACCAAATATTTGCCTTATATTTTCAATCAGTTACATGAGATCAATTAACTCTTCTTGACTATTCGCAATAAGGACTATGTCACTCGGAAAACCTAGAGTACCTATCGGCCGACCGCGCAAAAGATGAGGTGACAACCTTCCATAGAGGTATCAATCCGCCAATAAACAAGTAGAACTGCTTAGAAAGAGGGAGAAGATGAAAACACAGGTTATTTATTTGTCTCCCATTTATTATTATGTTCTTTCCCCATCTATACAGCGCTCTTCTCATAATATCATCATCACGTAGCGTTACAACCATGGGTGGGTCTTGGTTATCTCTCCATCGCATTCTGAGACGTCCAAGTCGTCTTTTGCCTGCAGGAATCTCCTCCCATGTCTAGTGTGACCAACTCCAATTCAGTCGAATCCGGGACAAGGCTGGAAAAAATAACTGAAATCAGGGACTTTTCAATGAAAATCGGGCTATTTTTTTTTTAGAAGACGATAATTAAAATACAGGAATAAAAAAAGTCCACCGTTTTAGTTTTCATAGTACTATAATACCACGATATAAAATGCATGCGTTTTGGATGTGATAATAATTAGTATTACACCCTAGAAATTGTCGACTTTTTTCGTCCCACCAATTCAATTTGATGTGAATTCTTAGAAGAATAACTTATTCTAAGTTTCAAATTAGAATTTTACCAAAACGTTGAAAATTCGGATGGCCCGGAAGCCTTGTCCGGGACTCCGGGACACGACTTCGTAATTCGGGCCATGTCCCGGATTTTTCGGGCTAGTTGGTCACACTACCATGTCGCATACCTGTCTTACAAGTCTCTCGTTATGAAGTCGCCGCATATTTTAAATAATTGTGGAGACAGTATACATCGTCGTCTGACACCTTCTTCTAAATAAAATTTCTTGTAAAGAATAATTACTGTGAATAAAAATATGATATACGAACAATACAAGCTATAGTATCTAATATAGAGAATATTTGGGCATTGGGAATCCTAAAATAGAAATTACCTAATACATAGTAAAAAAAATTAAAATAGATTATAAGATTGGTTAAGAACAGTATAAGTTATATAATAAATCTTCAGTAAATAGAGAATCAGAAAATATAAAATGTAAATAAATTTAGATAACTGGTTACAAAAATGTGGATGTTCTGTCATAAGTTCGGAATTTTTATAGGTTGATTTTAGGAGTTTAGATTATATTTTGTCTAATCTTATTTCTGGTTATTTATGTTTAATGTTAAAACAATGCAAATTAACTGTATTATGTATTTATGGTTTACTATACCATGGAATATGGAGTCAGGATTTTATTAGAATGAATACTACAATTTGCTCAACATAATCTCGATTTAATTGATATGACAACTAAATGTATGGCGAATGGATTTAGTGTCCGCAGTCATATAAACCCAAATAAACAACTAAATGTAAATAAAAAAAGAAAAATCAACGCAAGGTCGATATAGGTCGATTTCCTACATCTGAAGAAAATGGGAGTGAGGCAATGGGAAATAGTGGCACAGGGCCGACAAACATGGAAGGCAATATTAAACGCGGCAAAGACTCACGAAGAGTCGAAACTCCATCGACGATGATGATGATGATGATGATGATGATGATGATGATGATGATGATGATGATGATGATGATGATGATGATGATGATGATGATGATGATGATGATGATGATGATGATGATGATGATGATGATGATGATGATGATGATGATGATGATGATGATGATGATGATGATGATGATGATGATGATGATGATGATGATGATGATGATGATGATGATGATGATGATGATGATGATGATGATGATGATGATGATGATGATGATGATGATGATGATGATGATGATGATGATGATGATGATGATGATGATGATGATGATGATGATGATGATGATGATGATGATGATGATGATGATGATGATGATGATGATGATGATGATGATGATGATGATGATGATGATGATGATGATGATGATGATGATGATGATGATGATGATGATGATGATGATGATGATGATGATGATGATGATGATGATGATGATGATGATGATGATGATGATGATGATGATGATGATGATGATGATGATGATGATGATGATGATGATGATGATGATGATGATGATGATGATGATGATGATGATGATGATGATGATGATGATGATGATGATGATGATGATGATGATGATGATGATGATGATGATGATGATGATGATGATGATGATGATGATGATGATGATGATGATGATGATGATGATGATGATGATGATGATGATGATGATGATGATGATGATGATGATGATGATGATGATGATGATGATGATGATTCCCTAACTCCATTAGCCTGATATTGGTGAAAAAGGATTTCAATGTAACTTAGAGACCCAGCAAATTAGTTTAATTGTAATTAAAAGTGTAAAAAATACGGGGTGATTTGGGGGGATTGAAAGGGGACGGAAAAAGTGTTTTTAATTTCCACCGAAATGTGACATCGTATAAAAAAATTAGATACAAAATTTGTAGATAACATAAAAATCTACAATTTTTATTATAGGTATAACAATTTTAATGTAAATTCAAAATTACGGAAAGAAAGGAAAAAAATCGTCTTGATGTTTTCGTTTTTCAATTTTGTTGATACAATTTGGAGAAAATATGTATTAATACACACACCGGCAAAATTAGCCGAACACGTTAAAAATGGGACATGTTTGATGTCTCGTACTTCAAAAACCAGTGGTCCGATTTGAGTGATTCTTTTAGTATGTTATAGCCTTATTATTTAAGAATATCGGTGTAATAATATTGTTGCTAGACAGGTAAATGTCATTTTATACCGGGTGTAACAAGCATACTGTGTTTTTTTCTTAAAGTTCGGAACGCCCTGTGGAATATTCCAGCATATATAAAATATTAAAATTAAAACTCGATTGTATAATTATGCTTTCTTAACATTTTCTTTTTTGATTCATTTGCTTATGTTGGAAAATAAAAAAGTTATGTGCTTTAACAACTAGCCATGTTTTTTATCAATTAATCCTCATAGTAGGGGAGAAAAGTATGCTAAATTTGCAATTACTCGAGCGTTCTTGGGACCTGGAGTGGTTGTAAAGAATGGGTGGTACAACCAAAAAAAGTTAAGTTAAGTTTTCCATAAAGTGTGGGACTCTCCATTTTTAAATTTAATTTTCCATTTCCACCAATGGTTTTTTCCGATTATAGCGCCATTTATCCATAATAGGAAAAAATGTTGCGAATAAAAGTTGCTTATTTTTACGTCAAGGATCCAAATCTGCAATAAAAATTGGGGGCTCCTATTTAATATTTTAATGTAACCCCCCACCCCACCTCCGTGGAGGTCGTGTTTGGTGCCATTCGGTCGATTTTTGAAAAATATTGAATAGGTGCATTTTGCAGTTTTACGATCTGATGTTCATTTCGCAAAATATCGCAGGGTTCGTATTTATAATTTTTAATTTACCCCCCACCCCTCTCCGTGGGGTGTGTCGAGCCCCCACGGAGGTGGGGTGGGGGATTTAATTTCAAATCTTAAATAGGAACCCCCAATTTTTATTGCAGATTTGGATCCTTTACGTAAAAATAAGCAACTTTTATTCGACATATTTTTTTGAATTATGGATAGATAGCGCTATAATCGGAGAAAAATGATTATTTCAAATGGAAAATTAAATTAAAAAATGAAAAGTCCCCCACTTTATGGAAAACTTAACCTAACCTTTTTCTGATTTTAGCACATACTCTTCACAATCCAATAGGTCCCCATAACGCTCGAGTAACTGCAAATTTAGTATACTTTCCTCCCCTACTATGAGGATTATTGATGAAAAACATGGATAGCTGTTAACGCACATAACTTTTTTATTATCTCACATAAGTAAATGAATCGAAAAGGAAAATGTTAAGAAAGCCTAAGTCTACAATCGAGTATTTATTCTAATATTTTACATATGCTAGAATATTCCACAGGATGTTCCAAACTTTAAGAAAAAAACACAGTATGATTGGTACACCCGGTATAAAATGGTATTTACCTGTCTAGCAACAATATTATTACAACGATATTCTTAAGTAATAAGGCTATAACATACTGAAAGAATCACTTAAATCGGACCACTGGTTTATGAAATACGAGACATCAAACATGTCCCATTTTTAACGTGTTCGGCTAATTTTGCCGGTGTGTGTATGTTGGTAATTTTCAAAATTAAAAAAAATAAAAGATTCGGAAATATTCGTGTTCTGTGGATAATATTGTTTTTACTTCCTTTTGCTAATTTGCTTGATCTATTAGATAATTTGTGATTGATGACACAAAACTAACCTATTGATGTCACAATGTCAATAAAGTTTTTCTTCAGAGTGTTCCTAAAATAAAATAAAATAACCTATCAAAAACAAATTCTGAACCTCGTGTATATTTCTTATTCCTCTTCTGTTTACGTTTTTCCCTAATTTAACACACGTTGGGGCCTGTTGGTCACAATGATTAAGAACGATTTTTTGCTGCAACCGAATACGATTTGCCAACATAATGTGCTTGTTTAATCTAGACGATAAATAAATATAAATCAATAAAATGGAAAGTTTCATAACAACAAATAATCACCGAACGAAGGAGCTGTTCACAAAGAATTTGTTTAGAAACCCGCATTCACTGACAGTCTAAATTGGCCGTGTCGGATTTGATTAATTTTTTCTTCGAGCAGGTACTTAAAACTACTGTTAATAAGCTGTATATAAAGCTTGTAGGTGAAGGATTGTAGAGGTAGTATAATTCGAATGTAAGAGGGACAAGAATCGATTGGTTTTTCATTGGTAACTACAGGAATGGAGTAGGTCTAAGTAGCAATATATCGATACATTTTTGGCAAAGTAACGTAAGGGACATTTACGATATTATTGTTTAGAAGGTACTGCCAAAGTGTAGTAAGCTTGGAATTACTTTAAACCTTTTTTTTAACTATTTTAAAAACGTATGTCCAGAATTGTTTTAATCATACTCGCAAAAGAAACGCATGAAAAGAAAAAACCTGATTTTTCTACAAAATCGTTTTTGGTGACTTACGTTACTATGCAAAAAATGTAGGTATCGATTTGTAATGTTTTATTTGGATTTTATTATTTATTAATGAATGAATTAAAAAGGAAAGTACTTTAAAATTGTGTAAAATATTTAATTCCTAGCTGAGCGTTTTCGGCTTAGAAAGCCATCTTTAGAACTATGCTACAATAAAAAAGAGGGATCCCATTGTTCAGGGGTCGTATTTTCGAATTCAATCGAATATTTTCTCATACGAGTTAACTCGAATAAAAAATTTCGTATACCAACGTGAATGTGTATTTTTGAACGTCCTTCGAAATGTTATACGTATACGAGCAGAATTTGCACCGGCAACACTGCAAATTCGAATAACATTGAACTTATTTGTCATCTGAAGAGTCGCAATGTTGCCATACTTTTTTTGTATACCTATTTCTTGTATAATTTCAATCAATGGTATAATCGCAGTATTAAAAACAAAATGTTATATTTGTTATATATACTGGGGTATAATGTACAAGAATAAGATTGTATAAGAACGTTTAATGTATAAAGATAACGACTTATGGTCTGAACAAATTATAAAAAAATGCCATTTTTGGGAAAAGTTGTTTAGCAGTTATTTTAAGTGCAATCGAATCTTAAGAGTGCATAGGAATATTAGTAATATCGATTTGCAAAGTCCGCAGAAAGTGTGCTATTTTGTTTAATATTATTTTTGTATCCAGTATTTACACTGAAATTTTACTATTTATTTTTCAAAACTTTACTTCAAAGCGATTTTTTAAATGCACCTTTATATAATGTGATAATATGAAAAAATTGAGGATATGGCAACGGTGTCATATGTCAAGTTTGGAGCTTAGATCCAATGATATATAAGAGGACTAAGATCCAATGCTAAAATGCGTACATAAAGTTAGGTTAGGTTATATTTTCAAGGCATAATCGTACAACATGTCCTTTCTTTATATTAAAGAATTATTTAAACCAGCCATTGAAAATAAATTTCAATGTAAAAATATTGTAGACAACAACACAATTAACACTATTAGCTAAAACTATCATGACAGCTGAAATGACCTTTAAATGACAACAGAGCATCACGATTCGAATGGTTCATAGGTTCATACCCATTCGAGTCGTCGTATACGAAAAAATTCGTACACGAAGTATTCGAAAATACAAGACACCGGATTTCAAGCGAAATTCTTCTAATTTCGTATGCGAAATATGCTCGAATGAATTCGAAAATAGGACCCCAGAAGGTGGAACAAAATTTTTTCTCACAATTTAAAAAGGTTTGAGTTTCCAAAAAAAAAACATCAAAAAGCCAGCACATTAAGAGAATCCACAAAAAAAAAACACATTCAAAATTTGGGTTATGGTATGATGCAAGCACCCATGAGGCGTTGACCCATAGAGTTGAGGCGGCCAACAGAATTAACAGAATCCGGCTGTTAAATGGTTATTTCAAAAAATGAAAACTGACAATTTCATTCATACATAGGAATTTATCATTATTTATTCCTTATCTCAAGTTCTCATTCTTCTTATATCTTCTATTCCTTAAGTTATCATTAAATACAGTAACATTTCATAGATTAAGGGGTGATTTTTCATATAAAGAAGAAACTTGATTGTAACATTTCTATTATGGTACTTGAGGTAAGTACGTAAGAAAATGTATAATTTTTTAATGAAAACTTTGAAATATCTTGTTAAGAATAATTTGTCAAATGATTAATTACAAAATTGTTATAAATTAATAATGAAAGTTAAATCAATGAAAAAATTTAATTTTGATTGTTGAGGCCACTTCTTCCTCTGAAATCTCTCACAATAATTTAAAAAGAGGTTTATAGTTGCAATTACTGAGATTAACGTGTCTGTTTCAGCAAAAATATTGGTTCAATTTCATGTCTTTAGATATTTCAAGATCTAAAAGGTTATTTTTTAATAATTTTTATTTGGAATGTTATGTAAAATTTGACTATTTTTTTAAGGAGAAAAGGAAAGATTATTAAATTTGATGTGATGTCCAAAGTTAGATTTATCTGTAGATATTATTAAGATGCTCTTTGATTCTTTGAAAAAGATCATGTGCAGATGTTGTCTTAAATCAGGTTATGAGGTTCTTTAAGCAGGATGTTATACTTCTTCCTGCACCTAGCTTTCTAAATATTTTTCCTTGCAGAATGTATTGATTGCATAATGTGTCCAAAGTATTATAGCTTTCCAGATTTTATGGTGGTCAGTATCTGTCGGTTCTTCATTCTTATTTGCGACTCGATCAGTCCATGGAATCTTAAAAATTCTCATATATAGCCACATCTCAAGTGCTTCCGATCTTCTGCATATCTGATGATATTTAGCTGGTCACCGTTTAGTAGAATGCCTTTTTCAGTTTCATGGTGCATGATAAAAAGAAATATTAATAGTGCAGAAAAAATGCAGGTTTTTCAAAATTAATACCATTTATTTATGTAAAAAAATAAACTTCACCTACATTCTGTATATTTTAAAAATTTGAAATTTCAAAACCAATTTACATTAATAGAAATGTTTTTTATTATTAGATATGGCTATCTATAAGTTGCTAAACTAAACGTGCCAATACATGTATTTTTGAGCCAATATAATCAACGTTTTGTATTTTGAGAACGATTTCCGAGTGAATGGATTTCCGATTTCCGAAATGGAAATCAAAACGTCAAATAAACCTATTTTAAAGTGAATCATGTGGCTTATTCACAATAAAAATAGTAAATTTCATTATGATTTCAAGAATTTCCGAAGTTTCTACAAAGACCTAAAAACTTCATATTAACCCTAATAACACAAAACATTCCATGAATGTTCCTAGAATGTACTCACAGGACATTCCAAACATTCCTGGAATGTCCCCAAATGCACACGAATGTCCCTGGAAAGTCCCTGGAATGTGCTGTGTCAGCATTTTAAATATTCTTAGAATGTTCTGTTGGAACATTCCATGAATGTCTACGAATGTTCTTTGGACATTCACAGTATATGTTTTAGACTGAATGTCTTGTTGGAACATTCCATGAATGTTCTTTGGACATTCACAGTATATTTTTTAGACTGAATGTCTTGTTGGGACATTCCATGAATGTTCTTTGGACATTCACAGTATATTTTTTAGACTAAATGTCTTGTTGGAACATTCCATGAATGTCTACGAACGTTCTTTGAACATTCACAGTATATTTTTTAGACATTCTCTGAAATATATCGTCAGTGCTGTGACAATACCTCCTATATCTTTTTTCATGAGGTTTGCAGGAGACGAAAAACATTTTTTAAGGTCACCTCCTGTTTGCATACGTAAGTTCTGGCTTGTTTTGTAGTAAATAGATAGTTAAATTTACTGCAAAACAAGTCAAAAAATATATGAAAACAGGAGGTGGCCCAAACAAGTTTTTAGTCTATCTTACAAATCTCATGAAAAAACAGATAGGAGGTATTGTCACATCACTGACGATATGTGGCCATACCAAATAATGCATGCTTGATAAATATAAACATTTTTATTGCAAAAAATCTTTTCATACATTTTTTTAATGTAATTTACTGATATTCCTATAAAAAAATGTGTCACATTTGCTTTGTAAACCTTTCTTTTGCCTTTCATAGCCACATATTCCATTTCCTTCCTGGTTTTTTGTAGACCACTTCTCTCAGCTGATTCTAAAAGAAAATAAAATAAATGGTAATTTTTCTATCCTTTACAATTAACAATCAGAAGAAATATTTACAGGTAATAATATGCATATAATAATAATAATAAAATAAATAATAAATTAAATAATATTTAAATAAATAATAAATAATATTTAATAAAGAAAATAATAAAACATTTTGTATTTTGACAACGACATCCGATGTGGAAGTAGAAACCATAATAAAGTTATTTTTTCAAGTAAATTCTGGCTTATTTCCCCATTAAAATAGTTACAATAATTACAAAAATGCCACAAAGAAATAGCTTTTTCACAAACTAATAAGTATTTTGTTTTATTATATTTATTGTTTTTATTATTTACTTTAACTTAAGATTATAACTTAATTCTTGTTTTCTATTTCTGATGTTTTTATTTATTTGCATTCAATATTAATCTGTTTTCTTGTATAATCTACTTCGCAATAATTATGTGATATATTGGACTTAAAATGAATTCAAAAATTTTTTGTAATTGGGCAACAATGTCAACTTAGATCTCTGATGTAGATAATGAAGAACAACGGTATCTACAGTTGGAAAAATGAAAGAATAGGGCTTTTCATCAATTGTCATTTGTTTCGAGCTTCCGTCATGTGTCACATAATATTAATATATCTATGTCATATGTCTTTGGTTTGTATCTATTATTGTATATACCAATAACGTATGTCGTAGATATATTAATATTATGTGACACATGACAAAAGCTCGAAACAAATGACTGTGAATGAAAAGCCCTATACCCATGAACGATCACATCAATCACTTATTTTGTATTTGCTATCTTTTTCTATTTTAGAACAAATAGAAAATGATATAAAAACATTAAAAATAAAAAACTGGAGAAAAAAAGCATGAAACAGATCAGAGTGGAGAAGAATCCTGGAACAGGCCAAGACCCAGAAAGGGCTGTCGAGCCAATGATGATGATGATCTTTTTCTATAGGTAACAAACGTTTGTGATTTATAGAAAAAGACAGCAAATAGGGCTTTTCATCAACTGTCATTTGTTTCGAGCTTCTGTCATGTGTCACATAATATTAATATATCTACGTCATACGTCTTTGGTTTGTATCATTAGTATATGCTAATAACTTATGACGTAGATATAGTAATATTGTGTGACACATGACAGAAGCTCGAAACAAATGACTGTGAATGAAAAGCCCTATACAAAATAAGTGATTGATGTGATCGTTCATGGTTATAAGGTTTTTCATTCAGTCATTTGTTTCGAGCTTCTGTCATGTGTCACATAATATTAATATATCTACGTCATACGTTATTGATATAATCAATGATACAAACCAAAGATGTATGACGTAGATATATTAATATATGTGACACATGACAGAAGCTCGAAACAAATGACAATGAACAAAGCCCTATATTGCTTTTCATCGATTGTAATTTGTTTCGAGCTTCTGTCATATGTTATATAATCTGTGTATAATATTAATACAACACGGATTATACGACATATGACAGTAGCTCGAAACAAATGACTGTAAATGAAAAGCCCTATTCTTTAATTTTTCCAACTGTATATTGTAATTGTATTATTAATTGGGTTAAGCATATTACCTGTGTGATATAAGCTATTGGAACAGCACAGTCTCTCAAACGGTTGAAAGTGAAGTTCTGTCAATATCTTTTTCTAAAAAATGTTTTGAACATACTGCTCTATTAACAAATCTGATCAATACTTCATGCCTTCTTCGCAGGATCTTCTGGAAAGCTAAAAATACAAAATATATGCATTACTGAGCATTATTAACAAATTTTAGTTTTAAATAAAAAATATGATTAATGAACTCACAAAATATTATAAAAAGCAGCTTAGAAATTGTTTATTAGTATAGTCGTTTCCCTAGCCACAACTGGCTAGTGATTTTAGTAGGTAATTTTTTTGTTTTTGGCCATTTTTGCCAAAATTACTAACTATTTAGTTATTTTTTTGCCAATTTTACCAAATTGTCAAAATTATTTACTAAAATCACTAGCCAGTTGTGTCTGAGACTAAGTTTAGCGAACCGACTGTACTATTCATACTGTGTATTCATTAGTTGGTACTATTATAGTGTGTGGTCTACCATCCTGTTTATAAAGGCATACATTAGCAAAAACGCAAAAAAAAATTTAATTTTACAAATAATCCGTTTGTTATTATCTCTATTTACTATTTTAATTAGGAATAAGCAAGTTTGTGGCTTATTCGCAATTATTAAAATAATAAATGGATATTTTCTGAAATAGGGGCATGCCTTTGTTTACATATTTGCATATACTAACCTTTGAAACATTATTCCTGCAGATTTTTTATCTACATTGCTTCTGCTACTCCAACTGATTTTATGCACTATATTAATAATACTATTAAAGTTATTATAAAAGTATCCGAATTAAAAAATATTCTTAAAAAGCACAAATAAAAACAAACAACGATCACGCACGGCAAGGTGGCCAAGGCCAAGATGCATGTCAAGATGGCCGAACCGAAGTCTGAAGTGAGGTCATTGGTCGTTTTTAGTCACGTGATGCCCTCTCTAAGCACCATGCACAAATACATGCGCCGTGAATTTGAAAATGAACAGGAACATTGGTAGTATGTTCACAGAATGTCTTATGGTAACATTCCACGAATAATTTAATCAGATGTTCACCGAATGTTCCCTAAATGTCCAGGACATTCAAATATTGATAGAACTTTGGTAGTACATTCCTGGAATGTTGTGTGTTGTTAGGGAATTTAAATACGGGCCTGAGTTTCGTTTGGCATATTGAATATAAACTTAGATATTAACGTAATTACGAAAGTAAACAGTAATTTCACATATAAATCAAAATAATGGTGTAGGTGATTAGTGGCGGCTGATCGTTGCCTAGAATTGTGCGATGAATTAGGGACATATATTTAACTCAAATCTATATTTTTGTAGAATAGATTAGAAATTCAGCTCTAATTTTATATTCATAATGTCATAATTACCTCTGTCGCTGTATCGAGCCATCGAAAAATATCGTAATTAGAGTAGGCTATGAATAAAGATTCCTTCGGTTGGAAGGTTAGTCACTTGTCACTTCCACACATAAATAACTTGTTTTTCTCCTTTACATGCCGTCTTCAAATCGAAATGTGAATATCATCATCACTATGTTTACTATATCTACCGCTGTTCTGCTCTGAAAAGTTCTATGGAAATGCATTTAAACCAGTCCCTTAAATTCTTCAACCATGACACTCTCCCTGCTCCTCTACTCTTTTTCCTCTTATCTTTCGCAGTAACCGTACTTACATATCCCAGATATTGTAACTTTTTTATTTTTACTGTGTTTATTGTTTCGTATTATTTGCCCATTTCTCGCAATATTTCCTGTGTCCATACTGTATACTGTATTTATGTGTTCTTACTTCAGTGTCCAGCTTTCAAATCCATATTGCATTATCGAAAAAACGTACAATCTCAAAGATCTTTCTCTCAGGTATCTGAGAGTATAATCTATGCTTTTTATTGTAGATAATTGTTTTCATTTTTACAAATGTATTTCTTGCTATTTCTATCCTGGCCTTTATTTCTGTTGTTTGATTATCATTCAGTGCTACTTTAGTATGCAATTTAATCCGAGAATGCGGTCTACCTGTGCATATAGCTCTATTATAGTGTATGTATACGTATGTGTAACTGTAAGTATATTACCATAATCAGACACAAATTTTACTTCTGAATTAGATATTATTAAACAACTTGCATATAGTAACGGTTACTCCCCTACTTTGGTTGATAACATACTCATCAAACTAACGAATAAAAGGAACAGAGCTCTAGCTTATAATGCGGCCCCGGACAATTCCAATTCAGCAGTTATGTATATATCTATATCATACATAGGTTATCCTTAAGACCATATAGCTAAAATCTTAAATAACATTCCTAACTTAAAACTTTCATTTAAATGTACATAAAGATAACATCAAGTCTCTTTTTCTCATACTAAAGACAAAATTAAAAAAAACTTCAAAAAGTGGCATTTGCAATGTGACCTACGTGGGTAGAACGATGCGACCTTTGGATACACGTATCAAAGAACATCGGTCAAAGATCGATAAATCTAGCTTTCGTCATCATTTGCATGCATCGAAACATAGCTTTAGTCCCCAAAGATATAGTAGGATCCTACATAGCATACCTAATAGTAACTATACCAAAATGAATATACTAGAATACTAGAAGATCTAGAAATAAGCAGAGAAATGAAAAGAAACCATCAAAACTGTGTTAACACCCAGATTCAATTAAATTGTAAATTTGATGCTATGTATCTTTAAGAAATTTCTTTAATAATTTTGGTTTTGGAAAGTACTTAGCTGATAATAAATCATTTTTTTCCACCTACCTCTACCGAAAGTATACTTTTCCGGACCTGATTGTAGGGAGCAAAGTTGTACTTTCCTCCCTAGGGAGGAAAAGTAAAAGTGACGTCATGGTATTTCATTCATGAAATATAACTTATTGACGCCCTGTACAATATCTATTTTCTATTACGTAAGTATCTATACATTTTAACGTTTATTTAAAAACACTCTGTATTTTGCAGAATGGTAAAAAACAGTAAATTGTTACTCTGATTTAACAATGTTTACATTAATAATTTGACTTATATTTGACAGTTGACAGTTATATTGTACCTACTTGTTAGTTTTGGTTCTAATAAATTTTGTTGGTTAGTTACATAAATAAATTAAGTAAAAGTGAAAAAATGACTAAAAAGGGGTAGTAAAAGTGAAAAAATGACTTGTTATTTGAGGAAGGTGGAAAAACCATATGTATAACATGGGAGTAAAGTGCCTTTTCCTCTCTTGAATGATTACTGCCCTCCGCTACGCGTCGGGCAGTAAACTTCATTCTCGGGAGGAAAAGTAGCACTTTCCTCCCTTGTTATACAAATAGCTATTACACACTATCAATTTTTTTTAAGAACATACACTTGTTTGCCCTTTTGACCTACTAGAAATGTGTACAAGTCTTTCAGTCTTTTCCAAAACGTGGAAGTAACTAGAAGGATAAGAAATGGAGCGGAAATAATATTAACTTAAACTCGTCAAAAGACGAAAACTTAAAAAGGTGGCTTAAAAACTTAAGGAAATGGTTCGAATGCAGTAGTACAGAGCTATATAGAGCGGCAGTCAACAGGTCCACATAGCCATAATGATTTCCAAACTTCGATAGAAGATGGAACTTAAAGAAGAAGAATGGGATGCAAGAAACTCTTGTAAAAAATATTTATTCACAAGTAATAAACATTTGGAGAAAAATAAATGTAAAATGAAAGGGGACTACTAATTAACAAAAAAAATGTACTCCAACTATTTACAAAACTTTAACCTACTTATTTACAAAATGATACAGCCTATACTAAAATCACAATTAAGATGCAGTAGAAATAAACAAACCAGGACACTTCCATGTTACCAGGAGCACTCCCGAATAATGATTTACAATGTATAAACTTAGTAAATCATGATTTGGGAGTGTTCCCTGTAACATTCAACGTATCTTGGTTTGTTTATTTCTAGTGCATCTTGAAATAAACTAAACTATAGTTATTATGAAAGAAAAAATTCATACACCTTAATTTAAGGGGAGATGCAGTCAATGATTCTAGCTTAAAGTCATTCAGGCACAGTGACCAAGAAGAATATGGTGTTGAAAACAAATATGTAGTACCTACTATAAATTAATATCTTGACTGAACCATCAACTTAAATAATAGATGACAGACATTATAAAACATTCCCTTTCAATAAAGCGAAGACTGACATGACAGAACGGACTTGCCAACTGACAAATATTCTGTATCCCTAGTTATGCTCATAAAATGTGTATCTATGGTTTATTGTGTTTAAAGACGGGAAAAGATAAGGATAGAAAATATATGAAAGCTTAAACATAATATTTAGTTGATAAAAGATTTCAGCGCCAACTTTTTTTTAAAGAAAAATAGTAAAACAAAACAAGTTAACAAATAAATAAAATCAGGAGATATTTTAATAAAATAATCATTTAAATAAAAATAACAAACATGTGACGTTTAAACGTTATAAAATCCAAAAAAAATAAATCACAGAAGGAGGTAGAAAAAACTTCTTCAAATCTTCACCGGAATAATTTAAAGCCTCGATTTGAAATGGAGAGAACGTAAACATTTTAAGTGTTGTAACGTTTTTGGTTGTTAGTGAATTCTTCTTATGAGAAATGTCAAGTAACATAATTCAATATTTTTCAAACTGTAGTAAAATGATAACGCTATAAATTAAGCCATAAATTTAATAGTTACAAAATATTTATTCAAATGTACATTTTTAATACAATATTAATTTTACTAATCTGTCATTTCTGACCCCTCATAAATATAAAAATACCAATTAAATTTTTAAAAATTGTTTAAAAATTAAAAACTTCAAAATTATTCGATTTTTATGCTAAATACATACAAAATGTACTTTCTATTTGCAATGATCTCGAGGTTTTATTGAAGCTGTCGATTTTTTATTTGTTCTTATATTAAAAAATGCTGTCAGCTGCATGTTTATGCACCATTCTTAACGTCTTAAAATGGGTTCAAGTGCCTTCTTCAAATAAATGAAAATGAAATGGTAATAACACTAAACTTGTAAGTAAAAATCGCAAGAGAAATCCTTACTTTCTCAGAGTATGTACTTAATATGTACCAATAACTTAATTCATATTTTTAGATATTTACAGACATTGTTTGTATTTTGTATAGCGTCGTACTAATTATACTGGGTCTCCCGAAAATATTGGTCATAAATTATACCACACATTCTGGGCTCAAAAATAGTTCGATTGAACCTAACGTACCTTAGTACAAATGTGCTCATAAAATAAGTTACAGCCCTTTGAAGTTACAAAATGAAAATTGATTTTTTTTAATATATCGAAAATGTTATAGGTGTTTTGTTCCCTTAAACCCCCCAAACTTTTGTGTACGATCCAATTAATTTATTATTGTGGTACCATTAGTTAAACACAACGTTTTTAAAAATTTTTTGCCTCTTAGTATTTTTTCGATGAGCCAGTTTTTATCGAGATGCGGCATCTTTTTTAATATATTTATATAAAATTTTTATGGGGGTTTTGTTCCTTTAAACCCCCCAAATGTTTGTGTACGTTCTAATTAAACTATTATTGTGGTACCATTAGTTAAACAGAGCGTTTTTAAAACTTTTTTGCCTCTTAGTCTTTTTTTGACAAGCCACCTTTTATCGAGATGTGGCTTTTTTTTCAAAATATACCTTCTTCTTCTTCTTCTTTTATATAGGCAGTACTGTCTGTTTTCTTCAACGGTGCCTTTCATTCTGCCCCTAAGTTGTCATTCCATCTTTTCTTTGGGCGTCCTATACTTCTCCTGCCTAACGGCGACTTGTCCCTGGCTATTCTTACTATCCTTGATTCAGACATCCTGCTTATGTGCTCATTCCACTCTTCTTTTCTGTTCTTTACCCAGGTATTTATATTGTCTACCCCACATATGCGTCTGATTTCCTCACTTCTTACCCTATCCTGTAGTCCTTTTCCAGCAATCCTTTTTAAGATCTTCATTTCGTTGATTTCCAGATGTCTTCGTGTTTTGCTTGTATAATCTGTTCGCTAAACTCAGACGCAACTTTCTAGATATTTTAGTAGGTAATTTTGCCAATTTTCATAAAATTGGCAAAAAATAATTACTAAATAGTTAATAATCACTAAATAGTTAGTAATTTTGCAAATTTTTGCAAAATTGGCAAAAAACAAAAAAACTATCGACTAAAATATCTAGCCAGTTGCGTCTGAGTTTAGCGAACCGACTATATCTGGTCTTGTTTCGGCCGTGTAAGTCATAACTGGCCTAATAACTGACTTATATATTCGGGCCTTTGTTTTCAATCTTAGGTGTTTGTTTTCCCAAATTGTGTCGTTTAGGCATCCGGCCGTTCTACTGGCTTTAATTATTTGGTCTTTTACCTCTTCTTCGATATTATTCTCGGCTGAAAGATTAACTTCCAGATATTTGAAAATATATAATATACCTAAATATACATAAAAATGTAAATTGTAAATAAATTTTCAGATTGTTAACAGGTCTCTATAATCGTACTTAACCATATACAAATATGTAGTAGATTCGACAAATATTCAAAATATGTCGATAAACACTGGCTTATCGAAAAAGTACTAAGAGGCAAAAAAGTTTTAAAAACATTGTGTTTAACTAACGGTGACACAATAATAATTTAATTGGAACGTACACAAAAGTTTGGGGTGTGTAAAAAGACAAAACCCCCATAAAATTTTTAGGGGGTGCACAAATTTCACTTTAATTTTTTTTAAGATGTTGCTGCCATAAGAATACCACATGTCCATTTTCAATAAAAAATATCTAAGAGTTTTCGATATATGAAAAAAATCGATTTTCATTTTGTAACTTTAAAGGGCTGTAACTTTTTTTGTGCACTATTGTATATAGGTAAGTGAGGTTCAATCAACCTATTTTTGACCCCAGAATCTGTGGTATAATTTATGACCAATCTTCTCGGGACACCCTGTATAAATAAATTGAATTAAAATTTATCTCTTCAGGAACTATAAGATTTTGAATAGTCTAGGAATGCGCGGTACTTGATGAACATCTTCTTCACGTGCCACTCCTAGCGGAGATTGGAAATTATCATGGCCACTGCGACTTCGTTAGTAGCGCGCCTAAAAAGTTGAATCGAACTACACCCGAACCATTCACGTAGATTTCGAAACCACGATATTTTTCTTCTTCCCGCACTTCTTTTGCCCTTAATTTTGCCGTGCATGATATTTCTTAAAAGTTCGTACTTTTCACCCCTCATAATGTGCCCCAAGTATTCCATCTTTCTAGTTTTTATCTCATTTATAGTGTTAGTGAGGCGGTCCATCCATGAAATTTTGAGAATGCGCCTATAGCACCATATCTCGAATGCTTCGATGTTTTTTATGGTCGACTGTTTTAGTGTCCAAGACTCAACTCCCTATAACAGGGTGAAAAAGACATAACATCGCAGCATTCGTATTCGTAACTTTATGTTGATATCACGATTGCAAAAGAGTTTGCGCATTCTCTTGAAGACTGATCTGATCTAGCAATTTCTATTCTCCATTGAACACATTATATTCAAAAGTAATGTTTTCTAAAACAAAATCCAAAAAGGAAGGAATTAACTAAGTGACGAGGGAGTACTGAACAGATTGAAAAATACTACGAATAGCTTATAAATAAACTAACCACAATGAAATATGGGGAAAATGAAGAACTGAAGAAACATACTGATAAAAACGACCAGAGGAGAGACCGTCCAATGAAAAAGAAATCAAAGAAATAATAGAGAATCTGAAGTAAAGTAAGAGGCAAGGAAAGGATGAAGTATAAGGTAAATGGTTCAAATATAATGGAGCACCAGTACTAATTATTAAGCTTTTGGAAAAGTTGCTGAAAAAATTGGGAACAAGAACATTTACCGAAAGCACGAATTTTAATGGAGGACCTTTACCGATCGATAGCATTTTCCTGAATGGATGGTTAGACGTGGAATAGAAGCGTGGCCTTCAAGGTGACCAGACATTACTCCTATGGATATCTCAATCTGTGACATTTTAAAGAACAGAGTTTTAGCTTGCTCGCAGTATTAGTTTGAGATGAATGGTATTGAGATGAATGGTGAACATTTTGCACATTTTTTGTAAATACAATATGTAGATATTTTTTGCAAATTTGTAAGCTGACTTACGCCCACCCGTGTATAGGTGTAGTATATTTTAGATACTAAAGAAAAAATAAAAGAACAAATACTATTTAACAAAGTGCAGTAATGATTAAAAAATTTCTTTGTAGACCCGCTACTAATTGATAATATCATCAAACCTACAAACTATAATACAAAGTTCCGGACAGGATAAACATGTTTAAATTCTATTTTATTTATTGTTTAAATATTTTAAATTATAGGTTGCAAGCTGCTAGTTATTAAAAATACATTTGGAAAGGCCAGTAGCAGTAGATGATGTTAAAATGTCAAAGATTGCTATAAAGATATATTGCTTTGGGCGGGTACTGTTAAATAAATGTGTATATCATTGGACAAGGTTATTTAAAACCTAACGATGAAAAGGCGTTGAGATAAATAATCAAATTCTTTTGTTTGTAATAAATTAGGAAATGAATTTGTGTGATTTTTCTAGGCCAAAGCATCTATATAGTTGTTTCGAATTAACACTGAATAATCTAGTTGCTGGGAAAAGTATTAAGTGTTTATTTAAATATTTTGTTTTTCTCTGTTTATAAAATTCAGACGAGTCTAAACTACAAAGGAAGAAACAGTACTTCCTCTTTAGATTCTCTTGTCAGCCCTTTAGAGATGGAATCTTCGTTCCTCTTCTGTTTTTACCCTGTTATTAATGTTGTCCACCTTGCATCCCGTCGTAGCTATACAGGGTGTCCAAAAACTCTACCGACAAACGAAGACAGGAGATTCCTCAGATAATTTTAAGACAATTTAACCCAATTCACCTAGTCCGAAAATGCTTCCTAAGGGAGCTAGAGCTCTTTGAAGATGGCGCCATCTAATTAGTTTTTCTTAAATACCTCCAGAACACTTCTATTTAGAAGAACGAAAATTTGTATACTTATTTACTTTCCAGAAATAAATCGATTCCATCCATTGCGAATTTCTAGTACCGGTCATAGGCGTCCGTTTTGGGTAGGGCAACGGTTATTTTATCGCATAACTTTTTGTCTTTAACTTTTAAGCATTTTTGATAATGGATTATTAAATTGTGAGGTATTCTATTACTAAAAGATACTCTTACTTTAAGTCGGTAGGACACACCGTTTTCTAGAAAAATCGATTTAAAAGTTTTTAGTTTTGGAAATTTGAAAAAAAAAATTGAAAAAATAAAAAAAAAACGATGTATTTTACCAACTTAAAACCTTTTAAACTTTTAGTACTCGAATATCGCATAATTGAATAATCTAGTATCAAAAATACTTAAAAATTAAAGATAATAAAGTTATGTTATAAAATGACTGTTGACCTACCCAAAACGGACGCCTATGACCGGTACTAGAAATTCGCCATTAATGAAATCGATTAATCTCTGGAATATAAATAAATGTACCAGTTTTCATCTTTCTAAATAATTTTTTTTGAATCTTCTTTTTTGAAATTCAAAGAACGAAAAATTTTCAAATCGATTTTTCTAGAAAACGGTGTATCCTATCGACTTAAAGTAAGAGTATCTTTTAGTACTAGAATACCTCACAATTTAATAATTCAGAGTCAAAAATGCTTAAAAATTAAAGACAAAAAGTTAGGCGATAAAATAACCGTTGCCCTACCCAAAACGGACGCCTATGACCAGTACTAGAAATTCGCAATACATGGAATCGATTTATCTCTAGAAGATAAATAGGTGTACCAATTTTCGTTTTTCTAAATAGAAGCGTTCTGGAGGTATTTAATAAAAACTAATTACATGACGCCATCTTCAAAGAGCTTTAGCTTCTTTAGGAAGCATTTTCGGACTAGGTGAATTGGGTTAAATTGTCTTAAAATTATCTGAGGAATCTCCTGTCTTTGTTTGTCGGTAGAGTTCTGGACACCCTGTATATCTGCACTTCTAGCTCTGCCCCATCGATTTTTCAAAGGGTTTTCATCTCTGCCGTTTCTAGCATTATTTTTGTACTCTCTGTATTAGATCGTGTCTTTGTCGTGTTTGTCATTATTGGTTTGATGACTGTTTTGTAAATTCTGCATCTGTTTACTTTATTCGGTTGATCTTCCTATTCTCTTTCGAGGTTTCCATAGCTAGATAGTGTAATTCCTAGATATTTAAACTCCATGCCTTGTTCTATTATCTCCAGCTCTAATTACATCTTAGTAGATTTGCTACTGCATTAAGCCTATTTTGCGGAAAATAACATGTTAAATTTTCTGGCGGTTATATTAAATTGGTGCAGCATACTTTGTAAATCATCTCCACTGTGAGAGATTAGTATTGCATCGTCTGCATAGCAGTTTATTTTAGGTTGGTTTTATTCCATTTGATATCCTTTTTTAGTTCTTACTTTTTTATTATTTCATCCAATATCAAGTTTAACAATAGAGGACTCAGGGAATCCCCCTGTCTGGGAGTCCTCCAAGAAAACCTGAGAGGTTAGAGCGCGAAGCTTTTCGCTGTGAGCCGATCTTGCGCCTCAGCGCGCGCTATTAAAATATCGATATCTTGTAAAGATTAACATTAACAAATTAATGTATAATTTTTTTAGGACAATTATTTCTTCAAACGGGCATAACTTTAATACAAATAAAGATAAAGTAATGTAACAAACCTTGTTTGAAAGCTTATGAATTAAGCTTTAAAATGAGACTTTGCATGCTTAGAAGCCGAGTTACGATCGAAAAGCTTCGAAAAATACTTATTTTACAAATTGCAATTTGCATTAGGCACTAATTTTATAATATCTTGAGTTCTAAGTATTGGATTTAAGTTTGGTAAAAGCTATTTTCTTTGTTTTCTATTAAGGAATAAATTTGATTAAAAAAAATTTTATCTCTTTTAGTTTATGAGCTAGGGCCTTATAAACAATTTATAAACAATTAAATTGTTTATAACAATTTTTTGACCACTCCGATCAAAATCCATACTCGAAATTCGTAATCAGCAGCCAAAAATCTATAAGAAACCTTGCTCATCAGAATTGAAAAGGCTACGCTACGGTGACCTCTACTTGACGCCTAGACTAATACACGTTGTAATTAAGTATGTACTTATAGGTGACCACACCGGAATCAATGAAATCACAATGAAAACACACGATAACTGTAACCCGATTTCTAAAAAATATTTCAGATTTCTCAGATTCAGATTCCTAAACGCTTTTAATAATTTTTACGTAGGTTTCTTTTTAATGATTCTAGTTTTTTGCTTATCCATAATAAGCATAAATATCTAAACCAGTAGCCAATATGTATTGCGTTAGCACCTGTGTATGACACCTTTTACAAACATACTACATTAACTATGTAATAAAGTAACGTTTCTGCCTCACCTTATTATACAATAAGATTGATTGAGCCATAATAAAAATATAACATTGAATTATCCCAGAATCAGATAACTCAAGTAATTCAATAATCAACAATTCATAAAACGCTTTTGTAATTTATTTTTAATCCAGATCCGTTTCTCCCATTAACAAACTATTAAACTGAATGTTCGCGTACTATTTTCAAAAGCAGTATTTTAGTAACCACGAATTTATCCCTTATGCTTTATTTTTATACTGAAAATGACGTATAATATAACCCAAAAAAAAGGAAATTTAGACGTGAACCAGGGTGCATTTTCTTAAAAATCAAATTTTCCTTAAATTTTTCGTTAATAACGCCTACTGTTATGCTATTTTCTGCAGGTTCCTTATCGTGAACACTACTAAACTTTCAAGTGGCATGAAGGAAAAAATCACGGATACTGAACTATTAATCGTTGCTATTAACAATACATGTTTAAGTCATAGTTAACACCCTTAACACGTTGACGGACAGTGCGACAAATGCATAAGCAAGTGTTGTGACACGATATATATGTATTTTGCAAAGTAGAATAGGGAAATTGCTGAATTTCTTTTAGTGCTTTTAGTTTATGAAAACAATAAATTTTAACAGTTTTGTAAACATGTGAACGATGACCATGGACATCGTGTAACATTTATGGACCTGTAGATGTAACGTGACATTTTTTGTCACAGCTCGGTATTTTAAAAATGTCGTCTACAGACGTCGTGCTACATGACACCAATGGAAATTAGACGTCTATAAACGTTCTGTTCGCCAACGTGTTAAGCACCACTAGCCTTTATGCCAAAATTAAAAAAAAAATAGAATCAGAACTCCTCTATCCATGCATAAAATGATACAAGGGAGAAAATCATCGCAGCACATGCCATTTTCTCAACAAAAGAAAATTCAATTTACCTAGGAAAATTCCCTAGGAATCCCCACAGTTTTCACATATTCATCTTTCCTTAATGAGATCTTTCAGTACTCACAAATTCACAAGGAATAAAATCGTGGTTGAACTTGGTCGGATATCCGACGGTCTTATATTGTGACTGTAACGTCGTTGTATTTGATGCTCCAGGTAACAAAATACAGTCGAAGACAAAGGTTCGCATTTAAGAAATTTTTATTTAGAATCAAAACATACAAAAGATAAGATAATTAGCCTTAATTACTCATTAATTTCGTTAATAAAATACATTTATAACCTACCCATCGAACTTTCGGTTCGGGTCGATGTGGCGATATTTGGTACATGAATGAATACTACCGACGATCGCGTGGATTAGGAATTACCTTTATTAATATGAAATGGGCATAAGGAGAGGACATCTCGCTCAATTCGCCAGGGGGAAAGACATGTAAGGAAATACGATCACCACTCGTATAGAATAGGTAAAAGGAAAAACCGTCGGATTCGTTCAACGCACCAAAACGACGGGGGAAAATGGTCGGGATAACTCACCACTTATACCTTGTTGTTGTTTATTATTCTTCGATCAACGCTCCAAGAATAATAATCCAACTAGGCTTTTCGTTCCGTCTTTTATATCATCCGAGACGGTATAACAACACGTTTTGCTTAAACCATTGGCGTACTCTAGACGATAAAATTATGTTATCGTCACATGACTCTTCTTGTCGAGTACAGTCTCCCTTTAATAAACCCTCAATTTTGGTTATTGCTTTTGGTATTGGTTAATGCTTTTGAGCTCACATTTGGCGTGTAAAAACTCATTATTTTATATCCCCCCATAATATTATTAGGCCCTTGAAGATATAGCAAACGTCACCGGCATCCTTTGGAGATCCATAAACTGATCACCTCAGATTGGTAAGCTAGTCACCAGCATTTTTTACCCAAAGGCTCTGGTTTTATAAGGCGCAAATAGTTTTTCAGGATAATTCGCAATATAATGAGATATAAATGCGACGAAGTTAGAGGTAAAAATCAATTTGATTTCAGACACAGATTAAGTATTAAAGAGTTAATAATCTCCTTTATAGAATCTGAACAAGCATTTGATAGGGCCCAACAGATGGGCTGTTTGAGTATCTAGAGATAGTCAGAAGAGATCATAGAGATCTAATGTTTGTAAACCATTTAGCTTGAACAAAAGGAGCTGTTTTAGTACACGATATTGAAACCGAAGAAGTTTTCATCGAAACAGGGAATTACACCGGCTTATCTCTTGTTATATAAGTGATACCGTTTTGGCGTTATTTGATACTTTTGGAAATATATATATATATCCGGGGTGTCATATCGGCTGACGCCGCATCCCCACACCTAACCGCCATCTATTTCTATCCTGGGCATCTTCCTCTTCCAAATCTCGGTGTTCCATGGCCTTCCTTATCGTGTCATTCCAGGATAGTCTTGGTCTTCCCCTTTTCTTCCTACCTGGGGGTTTCCATTTCAGGAGTTTCTTTGGCCATCGTTGGTCGTCCATTCTAAGTAAGTGACCGAACCATTTTAGGCTTCTTCTCTCGAGCCTGTCTACCGCTGTATCGTGTGCCTGCATCCTTCTTCTTATTTCTTCGTTACGTATTCTGTCCAATCGGGAGATTCCAGCGCTTCTACGTATGTAGTCCATTTCCACAGCATTGATCCTTCTTCTGGACTCTGCTGTTAATGTCCAGACTTCGCTTCCATACATGAGTACCGATTCCACAAATGTCTTCCCTATTCTTAATTTTGTAGTTCTGGATATATTTTTATCCCACCACACGGAATTCAAGCAACCTACTACCTTCCTACTTTGTTCAACTCGCCTTTGAATTTCTTTGTTGCCTAGGCCTTCTCTGTTTATTACAGCTCCCAGATATTTGAATTCTTCAACCTGTTTAATTGATGTGTTCTCTGTAATTAGGATTTCAAAGTGGGCGTCAGAATTCACGACTTTTGGAAATGCTAGGCGATTTTGAACACTTGGTAAATTTAAAAAATCTTAACAACAGTAAAAGCTAAAAACTTGAGTGTGTTGGCAAGCATTGCATAGAAGAAGAAAGAAGCTTAATTTTCTACACGCGCAAAGCTCTACAGTTCATGGCATCATTAGCAGAAAGGTGGTATTTTTACGTATAGCCCTCATATTTCTGTAACAGCGGATTTCCACAATTCATCTCTGCCCTATTTATTCTGTCTCGGTTTTATAGTATCTTCTATGTTCTTGTCTGATTTACCTTCCTTTTCGTACCTTCCTTTTCTTACAAGTCTGAGCAGAGTGTACTTTTAGCATGAGCATAGCTATTTTTTATAATTTTCGTATATCTGTAGGTATTAGTATAAGAGCTGTGAGACATTTTTGAGTAGGTATTTTAGGCAACCTAAAAATTTTTCAGGTGACTTTTCCATGATAGCCCAATACAAAAATGCCGGTCTGGCTGGAGGGTAGCGGTTATTTTCCCCAAAAATCCCCCCAAAGTTAAAAAAAGGTTAAAAATTGTTATTACAAAAAATATCATTGACGTGACTTTAAAGTAAATTTAAATATTCAAATATAAAGAAAATAAACAGGCCAGGTGATTTGAGGGCGATTTTAACTCTGCAAGATACTTGCATGGGCGTCCCAGCACTATTTTCAGGGGATGCATCTGAACTTCAGAAGATTTCATCTGAATCTGTACATACTATTAACGAGTATAAAATATGCAACTATACATGCATAGCTATGTACATTCCTTCCGGCCAGGGACGTGCAATTGTTTATTTTGACAGGGTATTTTTTAATATTAAAAATAAATATTCTAAAAAAGACAGGTTTTTTTTTTGGTGAAATTTTCCAACTGCCATGTGATCAAACAAATTACGCGTGCATATAAATGAAAAGCGCTATAGGTAAGCACCAGTGTGAGAAAGAGCGTATATCGATAGCTGTTTGCGTCCTCTGTTGTAACTGAGCGAGTCCGTTCGCTCGAGAAAAATCACGTAACCTGGCGATACCCATGTTGTTGTAAGTAACTTTTTTTTAATTAAAGGAAAATAATAGGGACTATACAATAGATTTTGCAAATATGATAGAAAAAGACAAATTTAATGTTATAAATATATATTCAAGTATATTCAAATGGGAAATAAGCCACAATTTTACCTAAAAATGATTTTATTAACGTTTCGACGCCCAAGTCGGGTGTCGTTGTCAAAATACAAAATAATACTAAATAAACAAAAATGTTGACATTGGAAAGTGCAAGAAACCTAGCGCAAGATCGGAAAGCATGGAGACTACAATGCCAAACTCAACTCCACCAGCCTTACACCTAAAGGTAGAAAGGCTTAGGACTAAGTAAGTAAAAAGTAAAAAAACAAAAATGTTGTTGCTTAGTAAAAAATTCTTCTAATAATTTATTTAATCTGACTCATTTCTATCGGCAATTCAGACACGTATTATACATTTTAAAGTAGACGACTTTAAAATGATATTGCCAATATTGATGAGTTGCGTTTCTGGGACGACTTTACTAAAAGATAGTTCATTCGATTACATGAAACCAATCCCAACTCAAGAATATCCGCCACAAAAAATCATAGCATGTGATCTGTCTTTAAAAAGACAACCAAATGCAACGGTGGCACTGAAATTCTCGCGTTAGAGATTCCATAGTAAATTACGAGGGAAAACCAGGAAAAACCTCGTGATACTATCAAGACCATTAGACGTTAGAGTAAATTAACATCAGTCTTATATAAAAAATAGAGAATTTGATAGATCTCAAATATGTCAACACGCATGGGATAATGAACATAGAGTTCAGTGGAGAGATTCAAGTATAGTCCTAAAAGAAGCAGATAGTAAAAAGAGAAAAATCAAAGAAGCGGCTCTAATTATGCTAAATGAAACCAGTTGTGTCGCAAATTCCTCGGTAGAATGCAGTAGGATGTGGTTACCCATATTAAAGGAGGAAGTCAATAGAAAGAAAATACCACAATTAGTAAATCAGTAACATATCGAGTTAGTACATATTTAGTATTTTAGTATTATTTTAAATTTAAAATATCAAGTCAGAATTTGGTATTAGTTTTGAGAGTAAACTAAATGTAAACCCAAATACTTACGATGTCGGGATAGTATCACGAGGTTTTTCCTGGTTTTCCCCCGTGATTTACTATGGAATCTCTAACGCGAGAATTTCAGTGCCACCGTTGCATTTGGTTGTCTTTTTAAAGACAGATCACAAGCTATGATTTTTTGTGGCGGATATTCTTGAGTTGGGATTGATTTCATGTAATCGAATGAACTATCTTTTAGTAAAATCGTCCCAGGAACGCAACTCATCAATATTGGCAATATCATTTTAAAGTCGTCTACTTTAAAATGTATAATACGTGTCTGAATTGCCGATAGAAATGAGTCAGATTAAATAAATTATTAGAAGAATTTTTTACTAAGCAACAACATTTTTGTTTATTTAGTATTATTTTGTATTTTGACAACGACACCCGACTTGGGCGTCGAAACGTTAATAAAATCATTTTTAGGTAAAATTGTGGCTTATTTCCCATTTGAATATACTTGATTATAAAAATGCCACAAGAAAATAGCTTCAGAACAAAATATAAATATATAGGTAGAAAAGTATAAAACTATAAACTAAATTAATTCTGTGTCCGAATCTTGTACTTCTTCTTCAAACTACTCATCTGAGCTTAAATATTAATTATCTTTTTCTTCGTCAGACTCCCCTCGAGACCCAGATTCCTCTTCTACCTGATCTGTAAATAGTTGCAATATGTATTTAAAGTTAATTAAAAATTAATTAGTGATTAATTAATTGAGTTGCTACGTATTCTTACTTATATATCCAATACTTAATAATTTTCCTTATATAACCAATCACATCAGGTTTTTATTTCTTAGTATATGACCAAAGTAGCTCATTTTTTCCTTCATAGTGTTGAGTATTTCTTTTCCTTTTCATCTTTCTTAATGTTTCCGTGTTTGCTACGTGTTGTGTCCATGATATTTTTTACATTATTCGATAACACCACATCTCAACAATGGCAAGTCTTTCTTCAGATGCGCCCGTGATTGTGCAGGCTTCGACTGACGAGTCTGACGAAGAAGAAGAGAATGAATATTTAAGCTCAGATGAGGAGTTTGAAGAAGAAGTACAAGATTCGGGCACCGAATTTATTTAGCTTATAGTTTTATACTTTTCTACCTATATATTTATAATAATAAATTTGTCTTTTTCATATCATATTTGCAAAATCTATTGTATAGTACGTATTATTTTCCTTTAATTAAGAAAAAGTTACTTAAAAAAAATAAAAATGTATACCATTTTTATTCAGTTGCAATGCGAAGGCAAAACAATCTTACTTTTCAATTAGAATACGGAGTGCAGTCCAGTCCCTTGAACCGCGATTTTCGGCTCTTATTGGAGCCTTCATCGGAAGGAACGTAGGCACTGTTCTCCATATTTTAACTGATTCGTATCGAGAGGTTTTCCCACCCATTGCAACTGAAGTGATGATAGTAGGTGGCTAGCGCCATCTGGCATTGAAAGACGAAGTAGTTTTCAATCCTAATAGTAAATTATTAATATCGAAAATATTAAAAATATTACTAAAAGATTTTTAAATTGAAAACTTATTGGTACACTTTCCTGGTGACACCTCCAAGACTTCTACAATTTGCAAGTCAAATGGATGCTGCAGTGAAGACGAGAGGGAAGGAATTCTACACTATGCAATTCACATCCCCTGTCTGCAGCTGGTAAAGTTCCAACGGAAAAATGCACCTAGTTACTCTACGGAGTAATACGACTATAAAATAAAAATGTATACCATTTTTATTCAGTTGCAATGCGAAGGCAAAACAATCTTACTTTTCAATTAGAATACGGAGTGCAGTCCAGTCCCTTGAACCGCGATTTTCGGCTCTTATTGGAGCCTTCATCGGCAACTGTAGGCACTGTTCTTCATATTTTAACTGATTCGTATCGAGAGGTTTTCCCACCCATTGCAACTGAAGTGATGATAGTAGGTGGCTAGCGCCATCTGGCATTGAAAGACGAAGTAGTTTAAATCCTAATAGTAAATTATTAATATCGAAAATATTAAAAATATTACTAAAAGATTTTTAAATTGAAAACTTATTGGTACACTTTCCTGGTGACACCTCCAAGACTTCTACAATTTGCAAGTCAAATGGATGCTGCAGTGAAGACGAGAGGGAAGGAATTCTACACTATGCAATTCACATCCCCTGTCTGCAGCTGGTAAAGTTCCAACGGAAAAATGCACCTAGTTACTCTACGGAGTAATACGACTATAAAATAAAAATGTATACCATTTTTATTCAGTTGCAATGCGAAGGCAAAACAATCTTACTTTTCAATTAGAATACGGAGTGCAGTCCAGTCCCTTGAACCGCGATTTTCGGCTCTTATTGGAGCCTTCATCGGCAACTGTAGGCACTGTTCTTCATATTTTAACTGATTCGTATCGAGAGGTTTTCCCACCCATTGCAACTGAAGTGATGATAGTAGGTGGCTAGCGCCATCTGGCATTGAAAGACGAAGTAGTTTAAATCCTAATAGTAAATTATTAATATTGAAAATATTAAAAATATTACTAAAAGATTTTTAAATTGAAAACTTATTTAAACTATAATATATAATAATTACTCTAACGTTTCGAGGCACAACAACACGGGTGTCGCCAGGTCACGTGATTTTTCTCGAGCGAACGGACTCGCTCCGCTAGAACAGAGGACGCAAACAGCTATCGGTATACACCCTTTCTCACACTGCTGCTTACCTATAGCGCTTTTCATTTATATGCACGCGTAATTTGTTTGATGACATGGCGGTTGGAAAATTTCACCAAAAAAAACCTGTCTTTTTAGAATATTTATTTTTAATATTAAAAAATACCCTGTCAAAATAACAATTGCACCTCCCTGTCCGGAAGGAATATACATACCTATGTATGTATGGTTGTACATTTTATACTCGTTAACAGTATGTACAGATTCAGATGAAATCTTCTGAAGTTCAGATGCATCCCCTGAAAATAATCCTGGGACGCCCATGCAAGTATCTTGCAGAGTTAAAATCGCACTCAAATCGCCTGGCTTGTTTATTATCATTATATTTGAATATTTAAATTTACTTTAAAGTCACGTCAATGATATTTTTTGTAATAACAATTTTTACCCTGTTTTTAACTTTGGGGGGGGGGGGATTTTGGGGAAAATAACCGCTACCCTCCAGCCAGACCGGCATTTTTGTATTAGGCTATCATGGAAGAGTCACCTGAAAAATTTTCAGGTTGCCTAAAATACCTACTCAAAAATGTCTCACAGCTCTTGGACCATATAGTCGGTTCGCTAAACTCAGACACAATTGGCTAGTGATTTTAGTAAGTAATTTTGCCAATTTTGGTAAAATTGGCAAAAAATAATTACTAAATAGTTAAGAATTACTAAATAGTTAGTAATTTTGCCAATTTTGGCAAAATTGGCAAAAACAAAAAAAGTACCTACTAAAATCTCTAGCCAGTTGCGTCTGAGTTTAGCGAACCGACATTTAAAATTATGGGTTTATGATTGGAAGGGAGGAGGTGGACAAATGACACATCTATATCTTGCAAAGTTGACCTCTTTGAAATAAAATTCGACCTGTTTCAGATTTTCACAAAATCAATAATGCTAAATATTCTTTGGCAATATCAATCTTGGATTCTTTTGAGTGGCCAGCTCTGTATATACTTACTTGAAATTATATTTCTCTTTAAATTATTTTCTCGCAAGTACATGGTACGCTTATTGAATAGTTGGTTGTTGAAAATTGTCTCCTAATTCGCGTGTAATGTCTAGCTAGTATGCGTTGGTGTGGTACAGAAGTGCATAGTAAAAACTAGTTTATTACTGCTATGTTTCTTTTGTCTTAAAACAATAGCCTGTTGAATATTATTTAATAACAACGATTTAGCAGTTAAGAATTCTTATGTCTAACTAAATCTCTTCTCTACGGAGTTTAAGTTTACATTGGTAACCTGCTATGCTATTGTCATTATATAAATGTTTTTGTTCTTTACTTAAAATTCAATGTCTAATGGCATAGACATAAAAGTTTAGTGACCGTAGATTCCGTAAAATATCAATAAAGAAGGGTTGAATTATATGATTTAAGTACTGAAATTAAAATAAGGTATTAATGGTAGGGGAGCCCAGGGGAGCGGGGATTTTTGCAGTTAGTTGAGCGCATCAAATTATCACATGGGGAGAAACCTTGTACCCTATAATGTACCTCTAAATATATAGGCTCTTGATACAGGGGAGTTTGTTAAGAGGTGTCCGAAAAAAAAACTATCCTAGAAATACTTGAAATCGTCAGATTAAGATAAGGCAAGTTAAGTACATGCAAAAGAGTGTATATTTAAAAAATCTGACGATTTGAGTATTTGGGCGGGTAAGGAAATGGGCGAGTCACAAAGTTTCAGTAGTAATTGCACGAGATCTTTAAAATTATCGATTTTTGTTTCCCGGGTGACACTTTCACAGTTTTAATTTCACAACCCTAAGGGAAACCGAAGATTTTGAGTAGATCTTTTTAAAAATGAGCTTAACTGGAGTGAAATCGAAAAAGAGAAAACTCAAATAATGATTGATGAGCTATTTAGTGAGGTGTTATTGGCAAAATGCTTCTTCCAAAATTCTAATAAACTACTAATTCTAATTCTAGTTACTCCGAGAAATGGGTCCAGTTTTTCACCCATTTTCACAAGCAGCATATTGAGATGCCGAATTAAAAAAAATTGTGGAGTTTGCTACGCGTCTACCCGGTACTTCAGCGCCAGTGGAAATATTTTTTTCAGAGATGAAAAAAATGTGGTCTGACGATCGGGGAAGAATGGAAGAGGGCGTTGTGTAAGCCTTGCTTACGTGTAAATTCAACTTGAACATGTCATGCAGTGAATTTTATGACAAAATTAAGTACGACAAAAATATTCTGAAGAAAGTGCACTCTAGTGAAAAATATTTAGCTGACATGAACGAATACTAAAACTCTACAAACGTTTAGTGTTGTTTGTAGTTTGTATCACATTTATTAATACGTTTTCAGTTTTTAATAATTTTGATTGCATTTCAAATATCAAAAACACAAATTAAGCGAAAAGCAAAACGAAAATGAGCCTCTTCCTCTTCTGCGTCTCGGTTTGGCTCTTCGTAATTATGGCAAGCCTAATTATAATTAGCATTTATTGGACTTTGAGAAAAAACAGAAGCTGTAAATATTAATAATTTCATGTTTTGGTAGTATCTGTAACGTTTTCTTTCTAACGTTATCTGTAACATTCTTATTTAAGCCTGATAATTTCTTCTTCACTGATGCTTTTATTTAATTTTATTTTATTTAATCAGTTAAGCCCATTCGTACCTTTCGGTGTTGGGCTGTTTACAACTAGTTAAATATCTACATTTCAATACATTTTAATAATTATACAATACTTTTATTTTAACAATACAATTTTAATAAATATAAATTACTTATTTGACCCATTTTTCTGTCCATATGTTTTAATCTTGTGGTGCTTCTTTGATACTTCTTTTCCATGCTGTTCTATTTTGAGCTAATTGTTTTGCCATACTCCATTGCAGTCCTCTCTTCTCTGCTTCTTGTCTAACTTGTTCTTCCCATCTCATTCTTGGGCTACCTACTTTATTTTTCCCTTGTACTCTGACTTCATATACTTTTTTCGTTATTCTTGTGTCGTTTAGTCTGTGGATGTGGCCAAACCATCCTAACTGTCGTTCCCCTATAATTGTCTCTATGGGTTTTATCTTTAGAGCTTGAGTTATTGTGTCGTTTCTTATTTTGTCTCTTCGTGTGACCCCTTCTATTTTTCTCAATAATCTCATCTCTGTAGCTTTGATTTTTCTTTTGTTTTTCTTTGTTAGCGTCCACGACTCACTCCCATAGATGGTCGAACCACTTTTTGGTACACTTGTGTTTTGACTTCTTTGGGTACCTCTTTCTTTCCAAAGAACGTATTTCTTAATGTATTATAAATTGTCCCTGCTTTTCCTATTTTATTGTTTATTTCTTTGTCTATTTTACCATCTTCTTCAATAATTGTATCTAAGTAGTTGTAGCTGTTTACTTGTTCCAAAACTTGTCCTTCTACCTTAATTTTTATCACTTTTTTTGTAGTTGCCATAACCATTGTTTTACTTTTATCTGTGTTTATTTCCATGTTCATTTTTCTTAGTTCTTTTATATAAGTGTTTATTATTTGTTGCAGTTTCTCTTCCGTGTCAGCTAACAATACCATATCATCTGCAAATAGTAATTCTTGTATTTGTACATTGTTCATTTTCCATTTTCCCAATATCATGTCTTTAGATTTCTCCTTGCATTGCTTTATTGCGTCATCTAGTACCATTGAGAAAAGTAATGGACTTAGTACACAGCCTTGTTTAGTCCTATCTTTGCCTGGAATTCATCAGATTCTTGATTGTGAGTCCTTATTTTTATTTTATTATTTTTATATAAGGCTTTAATTATTTCTATCATATCCTTTTCTATTCCATTTTTCTTTAAACATTTCCATATATCTTCCCTTCTTGTTCTATCAAAAGCTTTTTTCAGATCAATAAAGCATATGAGTATCTCTTTGCCTTTCATCAATAGTTTTTCTCCTATTTGTCTCAATATGAATATCAGATCTTGGGTACTCATTCCTTTTCTGAAGCCATGTTGGGGATTCTTCTAGTTTTATTTCTAGTTTTTCCCTTAGCCTTTTTTCAATTATTCTATTGAATATTTTGGCAGGAACGCTTGTCAATGTAATACCCCTATAATTTTCGCAATTTCTTGCGTCTCCTTTCTTAAACAGTGGTACTATTATATCTGTTTTCCAATCAGATGGTATTTCCTTTGCTGTGATTATTTCATTTAGTAGTTCTCGGAATTTTTCTTTTGAATTTTCACTCATATACTTTAACATTTCAGCTGTGTTTTCATCTTGGCCTGGAGATGATGAGAATGATGCTTTTAATATTTTTTTATGTGAAATTATCGTTATGATAAGGTAAAAGATGTGCTACTGACTGTATTATTTATTATTCAAATATTTTAATTAGTTTTGAATTCGTTAAGAAGTAGATTGTAGTAACGCCGTACCTGTATGTATGCCTGATTTATATCTACCTTAACCTTAGTTACCTACCGTTTTATCCAGTGGCCTCGAGAGTGATAATAGCAAACGTAATTTTTGAATACATACTTCCTTATGCACGGATTCCCACAGAAGAATAATGTGAAATTTAGTATGTATAGAGGACAAGTGCTTAAATTAGTCTGAACTTTAAAGATATATGGCTCTCGCTAGATTTATTTAAAATATTAAGCAATCCATTGTAGATTTATGTTATTGTTATTACATGATCTTTTTGCCTGCTAGTTGATGATCATGTAATTCTAAATTGATTTATTCTGTTTCAGGACGAATGTCGGTCGGACCTCAACAGGTGCATATGGGCTCCGAGACCGGGAGTGCCTTTATCACCAACAGCCCCAGAGGTAAGCCTTAGAAGCATATTTATTATGTCTGACATATTAAGAATATATACAGTGTGAAAATCACATATGGAATACAGTGGCGTACCGATAGATCAGCGGGCCTTGGTTCCAGTGGGGATGCGGGCCCGCTCTCCCAATAAAATCAAACATAGTATATCAAAAGTTTTTAATAAACATTAAATATAAATCATCATACATCATAAAATATATCATATACATATTTATAAAAACTCAAGCTAATTTACTCACGGCTTTTGCTGTAATTTAAAAAAAACCGCTTGGATTTCACATGAAAGGCATACATATAGCTAACATGTCAAAGAAAAAATGTGATATTGTGCCGATGTGTACTTGTGCCCTGGGGGTGAATTTCACCCCTTCCCGGGGTTGAAAAACATACGTTCAAGATAAGTCCGGAATTGAATAAACTGACTAATTCTAAGCAACTTTAGTTCTATAGAGTTTGTTCACTAAGTCAATACTTTTCGAGTTATTTTGAGTAAATCTGTTTATTTTTCAACAAAAAAACCAAATTTTCAGACGCTTTTTCTCAAATAACTCAAAAAGTAAGTATTTTATCGAAAAAAAAAATAGTCTTAGTAGAAATATAGCTTATAAAAAAGTGAAAAATTGTGTATATACGAAGTCTGCAAACCTAGTAGGAGCAGAGTTAAAATAGACCCAGTAAGAGCAGAATGATAAATAGTTTCTTATTCGTCAAATTTCAAATCGAATATTTCTACGTCAAATAACCAAAAAATGAAGAACTTTTCGGGAAAAACTCATACCTTTTTAAAGTGCATTATTCTTTTTGTTTTTTTTTTTCAGTTTCTAGCATAAAAATTAAGTAGATTTATGTAACGTTCAAAATAAAGTTGGTCCCTTTTAAGTTATTGGTGCTACCAAAAATCTCAAGCAGTAAAAAAATATAGGTTTTGCTATTGTGAGTATTTTGGACTTTTTGTTTTTCTGAAGACAAAAATTGTTTAAGATATGACTGTTCAAAATTTGCATACACTCGTGATTAGTGACTCGTTTAACCCCATTAGTCTAAGAGCTGGGAGCGGATTTTGTGCGTGATAAGTAATATGGAAAAACTATATGGGGATATGTTGAACTAGTTGTATACATTACTTTCCCCAACGGCCGGAAACCAGAGTGGGGGCCGAGGGTAGATATAAGGGGTCAAAGCCGCGGTTTTATTATTTTTTTTTGTGACGCTCTTGATAGAGATAGTGCACCAAAATTTGGGAATAACTAGTTCATGACGTAACTAATTAGAATCTCCACGGGCGGAAACCTGCGTGGCTGACAAAGGGGTGGGGGAAGGGGTGAATATAAAAATTATAATTGGGTTTTTTGTGACGTTCCTGATCGAGATAGTGCACCAAAATTTGGAAATATGTAGACCATGACATAACTAAGTTAAATCCCCAGAGCCGGAAACCAGAGTGGGGGACGAGGGTAGTTATAAGGGGTCAAAGTCGCGGTTTTTACTATTTTTTTTCTAACGTTCATGATGGAGCTGGTGCACCAAAATTTGGGAATAAGTAGGACATGACGTAACTAAGTAAATTCTCCAGGGGCGGAACGCTGCTTGGGGTACAAAGGGGTGGTAGGCAGGGGTGAGTATAAAAATATAAGGGTTTTTTTGGCCATTCGTGATCGAGATAGTGCACCAAAATGTGGGAATAAATAGATCATGACATTACTAAGTAAAATCTCAAGGGGCGGAACGCTGGGTGGGGGACAAATGTTGTGCTGCGTCACAAAAAAAAATAATACAAACTGCGATTTTGACCCCTTATAACTACCGTCGTCCCCCACTTTGGTTTCCAGCACTGGGGGTTTTACTTAGTTATATCATGATCTACTTATTCCCAAATTTTGGTGCACTATCTCGATCAGAAACGTCACAAAAAACCCCTTATAATTTTTATATTCACCCCTGTCTCCACCCCTTTGTCGGCCATGCAGCGTTCCGCCCCTGGAGATTTTAATTAGTTACGTCATGGCCTACTTATTCCCAAATTTTGGTGCACTATCTCGATCATGAGCATCAGAAAAAAAAATAATAAAAAAAAACCGCGATTTTGACCCCTTATAACTACCCTCGTCCCCCACTCTGGTTTCCGGCTTTGGGGATTTTACTTAGTTAGATCATGGTCTACTTATTCCCAAATTTTGGTGCACTATCTCTACCAGGAACATCACAAAAAACCCCTTTTAATTTTTATATTTACCTCTGTCCCCACCCCTTTGTCGGCCACGCAGCGTTCTGCACCTGGACATTTTAATTCGCTACGTCATGGTCTACTTATTCCCAAATTTTGGTGCACTATCTCGATCATGAGCGTCACAAAAAAAAAATAATAAAAACCGCGACTTTAACCCCTTATAACTACCCTCGTCCCCCAATCTGGTTTCCGGCACTGGGTATTTTACTTAATTAGGTCGTTATCTACTTATTCCCAAATTTTGGTGCACTATCTCGATCAAGAACGTCACAACAAACCCCTTATAATTTTTATATTCACCCCTGTCTCCACCCCTTTTTCGGCCACGCAGCGTTCCGCCCCTGGAGATTTTAATTAGTTACGTCATGGCCTACTTATTCCCAAATTTTGGTGCACTATCTCGATCATGAGCGTCAGAAAAAAAATAATAAAAACCGCTACTTTGACCCCTTATATCTACCCTCGGCCCTCACTCTGGTTTTTGGCCGTTGAGGAAAGTAATGTACACAAATAGTTCAACATATCCCCATATAGTTTTTCCATATTACTTATCACGCACAAAATCCGCTTCTATCTCTCCGACTATTATCTATGTTATCTTCTACCAGATAACATTCATGTAGAAATTCTTCAGGCACTTTCAGAGTACTTAATACCTATACTCACTTAATGTTAAACATACATAAACATGTTTAATACATAATGTTAGAAGAACTGCTGGAACGGTTAGCTGTGGATCCTGAAGTTCTAGGGAGCATAGCGTATGCGGATGATTTGCTGCTTACCACAGATGCTAATTCAAGAAGAGAACTAGAAATAAAATCAAATGGAGTACTTGAAAATATAAATGAATGGATGAAAAAAGTTAAACTAACTATATCAGAAACAAAAACAACATATAGCCTTATAAAGGGAAGACTTGAAAGAAATCCAAGTATACAAATAAGGGGGGAAGCAATAAAAAGAACAAAAATAACTAGATATATTGGTATCATAATCGATGAACCAAGACTCTTTACAAACCATATAAATAGCGTCTGTGAGAAGGCAGCGAAAGTCATGCATTGCATTGCAAGCCTAGCACAAAGGGAGTATAGAATTCCGTTCCAGCATATGCGCGTGTACCTGAGTACGATACTTGCCTCAATTGTAGGGTACGGTGCAAGTGTATGGGCACACAGACTAACAAATAATACAAATATTGAAAAACTGAATAAAGCACAAAGAGGTTTCCTTGTTAGAATGACAGGAGCCTTCAGTACTACAGCAACATCAGCTTTAACAGTATTGACTGGTGTAATGCACATGCACTTGGAAACACAAAAATGTGCATGTAGATATTGGCAAAGAAAAGAAAATTATGAAAAAATAATACAATTAATGGGAATAGAAATCAGAACAAAAAGAGAATTAGAAGAAATATTAAATAGAAAATGGCAAAACGAATGGGATAATTCCCCTAAAGCAAGACGTCTCTATAATTTTATTCCAAATTTAAATAATATACCAAATTATTTTAACCCAAAAAAAGGATTAATCCATTTTCTTACAGGACACGGTCCGTACCCTACATACCTACATAGATTTAACTTAAAAGACAATCAATATTGTGAATGTGGAGAAATAGGCACACCAGAACACATAGTATTTATTTGCGAAAGACAAACAAATACACAAGAACTACAAAGAATGAGAAGAGACCTTGTTGGCATAAATATAGAAAATATAATACAAAATGAAGAATTATTTAATACACTAAATAATTTAGCGGACATAATATCAAAGAAACAATTAGAATTATATAATATTAGACGAAGAAGAAATCAAGTAAATAATATCCAACCACTATGAATTTGAATAAGAAATTATACAAAAAAAAATTAAAATTACATATAAAAATATAAAATAAAATATTGGAATAATTAAATAAATATTTATATAATAAATAATTAAAAATTAATATCAAATATAAAATAAAATAAAATAAATCAAAAATAAAAAAAAATATTAATCAAACAAAAAAAAATTAAACTAAAAATCTGAAATTTTAAAACTCAATGGTCTGAGGCTCACCGAAATACCATTGAGAATATCATAAAGTCGATTAGACCTGCACTTAAAATTATTCGTGACTATTTTTAGATGAATAGTGCTGGCATTTCTCATCTGAGAATGAGAAATGGGAGCACTTTTATAAAAATTATATGTTCAAAAAAAAGTAATAATTTATCTTTTGTTTATTAGTTTTTGTTTATTTGTTATTATTTGTTCATTAGAATTGTTTATTAGAATTGTTTACAATTTGTAGTTTTCATAATTAGTAGTAGATTAGGGCTATTGTTAATTAGTCAAATAGAAAAAATTCTTAAAGTAATAATATTGTAATAAACTACTGTAATCCCATCAGGAAACGACCTGGATTAGTCACAAGAGGCCAGGTCAATTGTATAGTACTATAAATAAATAAATAAATATCTCTCCGACTACATTTAACGGCAGCCTTTTCAAATATAAGCACTTTGAACCAATGAATCTTAGAGATCTTATAAACAATACATCATATACAACAAAAATACAGGTCATAAATTTAATCACATATTCTGGGACCCAAAATAGTTCGATTGAACCTAACTTACCTTAGTACAAATGTGCACATAAAAAAAGTTACAGCCCTTTGAAGTTACTAAATAAAAATCGATTTTTTCCAATATATCGAAAACTATTAGAGATCTTTTATTGAAAATAGACATGTGACATTCTTATGGTAGTAGTATCTTAAGAAAAAATTATAGTGAAATTTGGACACCCCATATAAATTTTATGGGGGTTTTGTTCCTTTATACCCCCCCAAACTTTTGTGTACGTTCCAATTTAATTATTATTGTAGTACCATTAGCTAAACACAATATTTTAAAAACTTTTTTGCCTCCTAGTACTTTTTCCAAAAGTCAGTTTTTATCGAGATATTTTGAATATTTGTCAAATCCACCACATATTTGTATATGGCTAAGTACGATTATGGAGACTCGGTAATAATATGAAAATTTATTTATGATTTACATTTTTAGGTATATTTTGAACCATATTAAAGAAGAAGAAATATCTTGATAAAAAGTGCTTTCTCGAAAAAATACAAAGAGGCAAAAAAGTTTTAAAAACACTGTGTTTAACTAATGGTACCGCAGTAAAAGTTTAATTGGAACATACACAAACATTTGGGGGGTTTAAAGGAACAAAACCCCCATATAATTTTTATGTAAACATATTAAAAAAGAAGCCGCAACTCGATAAAAACTGCCTTATTGAAAAAAGACTAAGAGGCAAAACAGTTATAGAAATATTGAATTTAACTAATGGTACCACAATAATAATTTAATTGGAACGTACACAAAAGTTTGGGGGGTTTAAGGGAACAAAACCCCCATAAAATTTTTATGGGGTGAACGAATTTCACTATAATTCTTTTTTAAGATGTTCCTGCCATAAGAATGCCACATGTCCATTTTCAATAAAAAATCTCTAATAGTTTTCGATATATTCGAAAAAATCGATTTTTATTTTGTAACTTCAAAGGGCTGTAACTTTTTTTATGTGCATATTTGTACTAAGGCAAATTAGGTTCATTCGAACTATTTTTGGTCTCAAAATATGTGATTTAATTTATGACCTGTATTTTCGTTACACCCTGTATATAGATTCGTGTTAGAACGTCCTGCGACCTTGTCCGATGCCCAATTGCCACCGCGTCTTATCATGACAATCTTCTTCTCCCACTCCTCGTTCGTTCATTGATCTTCTAACTCCTTCCATCCACGATTTCTTTGGTCTTCCTTGTTTCCTGTGTTCCGGTGGTATCCATTTAGCTACTTTCTTTGGTAGCCTTTCTTCTGGCATTCTTAAAACATGTCCATACCATGTAAGCTGTTTTCTCTCTATGGATTCAGTCACAGTTTTTTTAGACCCATTTCTTCCTTTATTGGGTTGTTTCTAACCCTATCAAATTTCGTTTTTCTAGCTGCTCTTCTTAATGCATCCATTTTTGTGGCTTCTATTTTCCTTAAATTATAAACAATACATAAGTAAAGTAATTTATGAAGTGGTAACGATTAATTTCATTTCGGATGCTAATTGGGGGTGATTTTCACGATTTTTTTTAACAACAAAAAAAATGTACTAACATTCTTTTGATTGTAACTTACTTTTGATGTTAGAAACTTAAAAAAAAAACAAAAATAAAGCTTCTTTATAAATACTTTAAAAAAGTTGAGTTTTCCCCGAAAAGTGCTTGATTTTTTGATTATTTCAGGTTGAAATATTCGATTTGGAATTTGACTAGGAAGTCACTTTTCATTAGATACAACTCCGCTTCTACTGGGTATACAGACTGTATAAATATAGGTATTATACTCCATTTTTTTTTCACTTTTTTATAAGCAATATTTTTGCTAATAATACTTTTTGATAAAATACTTACTTTCGAGTTATTTGCGAAAAACCGCCTGAAACGTGGGTTTTTTGTTGAAAAATATACATTTTCACTCGCAAATAACTCGAAAAGTATTGACTTAAGAGGAAACAGTAGCGATCAACAGGTAGCCAAAACGCGTTCCAAGATTGCGGCTGTAATTTTGAATATTTTTTCGAGATATTTGGCACACGTATTCGTAATATAATAAAGAATGTCGGTACAGAGCCCAATTTGAAAAATATATTAATATGTGGAAATTACTCTGTAATTAAATACAATATTAAAAAAACGAGCCTGTACCGCCATTAAGAAGAACAAAAAAATACACTTTCTTCAAATAAACTTTTTTATCCGATGCCTAGATTTTGTGTCATTTTGGAACTACTAATGAAATAAAAAATTTTAGTAGTTCCAAAATGACACAAAATCTAGGCATCGGATAAAAAAGTTTATTTGAAGAAAGTGTATTTTTTTGTTCTTCTTAATGGCGGTACAGGCTCGTTTTTTTAATATTGTATTTAATTACAGAGTAATTTCCACATATTAATATATTTTTCAAATTGGGCTCTGTACCGCCATTCTTTATTATATTACGAATACGTGTGCCAAATATCTCGAAAAAATATTCAAAATTACAGCCGCAATCTTGGAACGCGTTTTGGCTACCTGTTGATCGCTACTGTATCACCTTAATAAAAAAACGGTATAGAAAAAAAGTAACTTAGAATTAGTTAGTTCATCAAATTCAGGAATCCATTTCCCTGTGTTTCTTAAATTGTGTTTTCAATTTTTTTGATGAATAGGTATTCTTCGTTTTTATTTATAAATACTACACAAAAATTAAAATTTATTAAGCAGTTAGATTTCCTAGTGTGTACTTGTGTTGTTCAAAATGTACCCATCAAATTAGAAACAAAAAGCGCGTCAAAGGGGGCCCCGCAGGGGCCCGGGCCCCTGAAAAATCCCTGCTCCGAGCCCCTGAGATAAACCAGAAAAATCACTTAACACGTTCGGTACCCATGACGCATGAGTAGCGTCACGAAGGTTTTATCAAAGGTACCGATGACGCATAAGTGGCGCCAGTAGTACTGTGGTACTAATAAATGATTTAAGTACGTGGTACCAGCCAAGTGGCGCTTGTTCAAGATGGGCACCGAACGTGTTAAACAATTACATATGGCGATACAGTTGTTAACTGTTTTAATCGATTCAGAGGAAATAATTAGCACTTGGATAGAAAACTCACATAGTTTCCATTTTCGTGCCGTATACATTAAATAACATATTATTCTTTAATTAATTTAAATTAACATTTAATACATATCTCAACAAAAAAGTGTAGACGGTGTAAATAAGTTTAATAACACTTGTGCATTACCATAATGTTCTAATTATGTCAGATTGTTCTGTATTAATATTATTTAAACATTTAATGTTGACGTAAATTAATGTTTCATGCAACTTTTTTCATAATATATTCTTAAGATATACGATTACATACAGTTACTTTTAGTTCAGTTGGGATCTGGACATAAATAACGTTGGTTGTGGTGAGTATGAGCTGGAAGGTTGTTGATTACTAGAATTTGAACATGCTCCAGCTGAAAAGGTTATGAAATATTGAGGAAAACATTTGGTTAATTTTTGAAAAAATCTCAAAACCAATGAAATATAAAGAACTTTTTAAAATCTACAACTTTTAATTCAAATATTTTTCTCGAAAATTTATCATCGTCATCATCATCATTCTCTTAGTCATTATCTCTATGCGGGGTCGGCTTCCCTAATTGCATTTCTTTATAAGTTTCTATCTTGGGCCATATCAACATCAATCCCCTTTACCGACATGTCCTGCCTAAACGTCTCCCCCAGGTATTCTTTGGCCTTACCCTTCTGCGTCTTCCAGGAACTCGCAGTACAGCGAATTCTTCAACAGGGTGATTAACGTCTCGACTTTGAACATGACCAAACTATCTTAACTTATGCTCCTTCATTTTGGCTTCAGTTGGTGCCACGTCTAGAGGCGTCTCTAGCCCATGTAGCGCCCGTGTGCAGTCGATGCCCTGGCGCCCTTTGGTAGACGCGCAGTCAAAATGTAATAGTCGAATAGGTACCTACCTAGTACTAGTACATAGAGTATTAGAGGATATTAGCTACGCTTATAATGTAAACAACATCCAGATGCAAATAGTGCAATATTAAATGATGTCGGGAGCCAATAGGTATTCACAGCGTCATAACAGCCTACCCAAATCTGTTAGAGCCGTTTTACATGACCGAGATTTACTTCGAAAATTATTTCAAGAATAATAACGAAAATCTATGTAGTAAAATTATACAATTTTTCCATTGTTCCTTTTTACACCTACAGTTAAATCGTAACATAATTGTTGTGAAACGCATGCGTAGTGTGGAATGTGACTGACATTAAATAGAATTTTGTTATAAATAAAAGGCCACTGATAAAAGGAAACTAAGTTAGAGGTAACATAAGAAAAGAAAAAAAAATTGAAATGACATTTTAAGGTTATAAGTTACAACTTTCATTTGTTTATTTTTACTTTTAGTAATATATTTGAACAGAGAACTAGAGAAGTAAATTCTTGTGCAAAAATAATAATTTGAAGGATATACAGCAAAGATTCTTTACTGAATAAACAAATCAGCACGTGTTGTGATTAAAAGGGTTATATTATCGTAAACACCACCGCGTTATTTAACGTTTTGCGCAGAAACTCGCGCAGTTTACTCTGAAAACTTTCTATAATATAGAACAGGTTCTAAATTTTTATATTGAAAATGTTCATGGGAAACAGAGTAAATCTTGTGTTTTACATCTAGATAATTTTTCATGGTAGTTATCAGCGTCAGTTTCGAAGTAAATCTCGGTCATGTAAAACGGCTCTCAAAAATATGTAATTAAAAATAAACTTTTTTATCTATGAGGTAAGCAAGTAAGGTTGGAAATTGGTTGAGGAACTTTGACAGGTTTCGAATAGACAAAATTTGACAAAAGAACACGAGGGAGGGCAGGTGTGAAAAATTCTGCTATTGCCTCGACTTCTTCTGCTACAGTTTTCGAAGTATTAATGAACTCCACAAAAGAATACTCATTGCGTAATTCAGACAAACTTATTTTTGCGTGTTTCATCATTTTTACGGCTTCTGACAATACGACATCTGACTTTTGAAGAGCCTTGCTAACTACATATATTTATCTTGCTTAAAATTCCAAACCAAATAAGCAAAGAGCAGATGAATTTAAATGACTTAATTTTTGCCAATATTGAATATATTTGCCGTATTTCTTGACTCTGCATATTTGGTGTTATCAGAATATATGCTAAACAAGGCATCATACACTTTTACAAGATTAAAACGGAGAGCTGTTACTGCTTCAACCCTGCTCTCCCATCGAGTATTTGAGAGTGGTTTTAAAATTAGTTGGCACTTCTTTAGCAAGTATTTGCCAGCGTGCTGTTGACGCAGAAAAAAACATAAGTTTCTTGTACAATTGAAAAGAAATTGACAATTTTTAATAATTTAGCTGTGCGTTTTAGGCAGGCGGCAATCTATAAATCGCGCTTAAGTGCCAATGTAATTTTTCATTAATCATTTTAAAGCATATTTTATGTTAAAACAAAGTAAAGGACCCGCTTTTTGGCGCTCGGCGCCCCCAACATCCCGACCCCCTTGTGTATCGCACACCCTGCACAATAGGTAAAGTCGCCTCTGGCCACGTCTAGACTTCTCCTAATATACTCATTCCCAATTTTATCCTTTTTTGTTACTCAACTCAGCCATCTAATAGGTCTGGATCCCGCGTATGAAAAAAAAAGTTGATTAAAAGCTGAAAATTTGTTAATAGCTTAAGGGTGACTAGTCGGATAAACTTTGATATATGGGAACACTGGAACAGGGGCAGTTTTAATTGTGGAACAGGTTAAAAATTTGGAACGGTCAGACCACGAAAACGGCACATTTATTTTGTCCGACAGAATAGATTTAAACTCTTCGAACAGAGATTAAACTATCATGCAAAAATCAGACTGCTATTTATCATCTGTCATAATTCCTGTCATTTGACATATTCTACATGTTCCACTCATTAAAACGCCCATTTGGTGATAAATAGCAGTCTGATTTTTGCATGAGAGTTTAATCTCTGTTCGGAGAGTTTAAGTCTGTTCTGTCGGACAAAATAAATGTGCCGTTTTCGTGGTCGGACCGTTCCAAATTTTTAACCTGTTCCAAAATTAAAACTGCCCCTGTTCCAGTGTTCCGATATATCGAAGTTTATCCGACTAGACACCCTTTAGCTATTAACAAATTTTCAGCTTGCTATTAATCAACTTTTTTTCATACGCGGGATCCAGACCTATAAACATTCTCATTTCCGCGACATGCATTCGCTGTTCCTCTTTCTTTTTAACTGCCCAGCATTCAGTTCTGTACATCATAGCCGGTCATATGGCTGTTTTATAGAATTTTCTCTTCACTTCATTTAAATTTTTCTGTCACACAACACACCACTCGCTTCCTTCCATTTAATCCATCCAACCCTAATTCTACTGCATGCATTTTCAACTATTTCGCCATTACTCTGTAATACCGATCCTAGGTATTTAACTCTCACTTTTTTCACAATCATCTCACCATCCAGAGATATCATTTTATTTGTAGTAACTCCATCTTTAAACGAACATTCCAAATACTCTATCTGTGTCCTACCAAGTTTTAAACCTTTTTTTCTTAAGAACTTGTCTCAACTGTTTAAGTTTTTGTACAACCATTTTTGTACAGTCTTCTAAGTCGTTTTCGCTATTTCCCACCAACACCACATCATCAGCATTTTCTCTAAAATGTATAAAAGCGAATCAACGAAGCACTAAAGGTCCCAAAATCTAAGAATTTTGTACAGTAAGATGAATTGCCATGTAACTTTTTGCATTCGATTCGAGAGAGCGTCAGGAAATTTTGTGAAGTAAATTGATCTCTGAGAGATCAAAAATGCATTTTGTGTATAAGAAAAATGCATTGTCAAAGTATATCTCGAAGAGATGGAACATGAAAAATTTATATCTCAGGAAATATTGAAGAAAATGAGTTCAATTTTTATACCCAGAGATTCTAGGGGTCTTTGAACACAAAGTTCATCATGGCGATGGTCTCCGAGATACCTGGTCTCCAGGGTGGAACTCGTCGCCTAGAGTTTTATATTGTAATCATTCAAAATCAGTCAATAACCATTACTCGGGGGGTTTTGGAGGTCGCTGAGCACGAATTTCATGACCGCGATGGACTCCGAGGTAACTGGTGCCCAGGGTGGATTGAGAAAAACTCTAATTTTAAGTTATTTTTTTACGTCAACCAATAGCTAATGTTATTGTCGTTAAAGGCCGGGCATTGTCGTTAATAGCTAGGGAAAATGGATATTCACGACAATGCCGGTTTTTAACGTCAATGCCCAATTTACATTATTGTCCGTATAACATATCACCTGCGATTTTATCCATGCTACGAACTGCTTTAGAAGCGCCAAAATTTAAAAATAATTTTTGGACATTTTTTTTAGATTTACTATTTTGAGAAAGTTTACTAATGGAAAGTACATATTTAGCGGCCCCCAAAACCCCCCCGAGTAATGGTTATTGACTGATTTTGAATGATTATAACATAAAACTACAGGTGACGAGTTTCACCCTGGGCACCAGGTACCTTGGAGACCATCGCTGTCATGACATTAGTTATCAGCCACCCCCAAAACCTCGGAGTGCTCGGAGTAATAGTTATTGACTGCTTTTGAACGTTTATAACATAAAACTGAAGGTGACAGGTTCCACCCTTGCACCTGGTACCTTGGAGACCACCGCCGTCATGAACTTCGTGCTCAGCGACCTCCAAAACGCCGCGAGTAATGGTTATTGACTGATTTTGAATGATTATAACAAAACACCAATCGACGAGTTCCACCCAATGCACCAGGTAGCTTGGACACCATTGTCAACATGAATGCGTGTTCAGTGACCCCCCAAAACTCTCGAGTATAAAAATTGGACTCATTTCCCTCAATATTTCCCGAGTTCTAAATATTTCATTTTCCATCTCCTCGAGATGCACATTGACAATGCATTTTTCTTATGCTCAAAATGCAATTTTCATCTCCCGGAGATCAATTATTTAGTTCACAAAATTTCCTGACACTCCCCCGAATCGAATGCAAAAAGTTGCATGATGGTTCATCTTGATCTTCCTGCTTAAAATTCCTAGGTTTATTGCTTCGTTAAATAAGAAGCCTAATAAGAAACGTTTTTTATGATTATTAAAAAAACGCTAAATTAGCTTTGATTTAAGGACTTGTTGTCATCAGATTTTTCACAGATAAACTGGGTTAACAGTAAATATACTGTTTATGATGATTTTGTTCATTAGATTTACTACAACGCTTTGTATACTAAGCACAGAATTTATTTTAGGAAATTAAGTACGCCCATACCCACTGATCATCCCAATTAGGCTTACAAGATAATCACCTTAGGTCTGAAATTAATTTTTAAAGAGATCAGTCACGAAGATATACTCATCTGTTGTTTAACATCCAACAAATATAACTTTCTACGTGTATAAGTACTTTCAAATGTCAAAAATATCATTTGGTCGAAAATATAGTGCAATTTTATGTATATTAAATAGTCATCGTTTAGCCATCCTTGTCGTACATATACATTTATGGACAATTTATTAAATACATTTATTGACAATTTATACATTTATTGAAAGCTTTTATTTATTTTTGATTTAGAACTTTGTTCTTTTATTGATGCATTTGGGCATTGGTATACCTACTCTCTTCCTACTCTCTTTCTACTACTCTTTCTACTATCACGCATCTAATAATAGGTCTGGATCCCGCGTACCAAAAAAAGTTTATTAATAGCAAGCTGATTGTTAATAGCTTAACGGTCTCTAGTCGGACAAACTTTCATATATGGAACACTGGAACAGGGGAAGTTTTAATTGTGGAACTTGATTTTAATAATTGTGGAACGTATCATCATGACAAGATTATGATTGTGAAAGTTAGCAGGTTGTTTTTAAGTTTATTCAATAGGGCTTTTCATTCACAGTCATTTGTTTCGAGCTTCTGTCATGTGTCACATAATATTAATATATCTACGTCATACGTTATTGATACATATCAATGATACAAACAAGATACAAACCAAAGACGTATGACGTAGATATATTAATATTATGTAACATATGACAGAAGCTCGAAACAAATGACAATCGATGAAAAGCCCTATAGCAAAATTAATATAATATATGAAAAAATGTTTGTCCGACTGATATGTTGGGCATTTTAATAAGCCCGACACGTAGAACATGTCAAATGACAGGAATTATGTTGGCGATAGTCTGATTTTTGCATGAGAGTTTAATATAAGGGTAACAATTCAATTGGAAGTTCTGTCCGACAAAATACACGGGACGTTTTCGTAATCTGACGTTTGAAACCTGTAACCTGCAAAGTGTTCCACAATTAAAACTTAACCTGTTCCAGGGTTCCCATACATCAAAGTTTGCCCTACTAGACACCGCTAAGCTATTTACAAATTTTCAGCTTGGTATTAATAAGCTTTTTTTGGTACGTGGGATCCATTCTTAACAGATAAAATATTTTACTTTCCTTTTCAACCAGTCGTATGAGATCAATTAACTCTTCTTGACTATTTGCAAGAGGGGCTGTGTCATCCTCAAAACGTATATATTTACACACTGCAGGTTGTACAAAGTCTTCTATTTATATTTTGATCTTCCGTATATATTTGTTTCTTTATTATCCTATATTATACACGGCGCTAGACCACATTACTTTAACGGTATACCCATTCTCATGTTAACTGATTGACTAATATTATTATTAGTGAAATAGTTCAGATGGTTTCTTCAGCTCATTAAAACGTTGTTGGAAAAAACAACAACCATTAGAAGAATCCGTAGACCGAAGAAGTATTTGTTTAACACTTCAAATTTCAACATTAACTGATACGTAACGTCAAACGGTCAATAATAGATAAGCCACAAAACCACTCACTCAACCACCTGTTCTGTTCGCAACAGAAAAAATGCAGAGATGTGTACGCTACACCGGGTGTAAATTATTCTTCTTCTTCGTTTTATACGCTCGTGGTGAACGCAGTACAGTATTAAAAAATTATTCCAGGAAATTTCTTAATAAGCTGGGAAAAATATAGAATTTGTGGTTCTTTATATTAATCAGATGTTTAGATTTACTTCATAATGACAGTAGTTGTTACTACTGGGACCGTACAAGTTCGGAACAGCGACACCTGGTTACATAGCTCAGCAACATTTTTAACACTTTTAATTATATTGGCCAATTATATTAGTCCTGGTTACAGTATAATGGTCAAGGCCATAGCTCAAAAAAATAATAAGAAGAAAAAGTAATATTGAGGTTATGTTATTAAAAGGTAAACATTGTAAATACTTATGTAGTAAATAAAATTAATTATAAAAATGCAGTACTACAAGCAAAATGCAATTAGTCTTGTCGCCAGGGGGTGTACAACGGCCTCCTTAATTCAGATGGACTTACCCAAGTTTTTTTACGTATTTTGACCCGTAGAACACAAATTTTTTGGGTAACAGTTGATCCGGATGTCGATAAGATTATTATAAACAAAGAACTTGAGGAATTACATAACAGCGATTTTTAGCGAAACAAAACATTTTTTTTTGTATTATTTGGGTGATTCTCAGCAGAAAATTATCTTACAAGTTTTTTCGTAGGATGCATAGTTTTCGAGATAAACGTGGTTGAACTTTCAAAAAATCGAAAAAGTGTAATTTTTAAACCCGAATAACTTTTGATTAAAAAATAAAATAGCAATTCTGCTTACTGCATTTGAAAATTCAAGTCAAATTCTATCGGTTTTGATTATTTGCATTGCTAAAAAATAAAGTTTTTATTTGCTAAACAAAGCCATAAACACATAGTGTTTCCCGTGCCAAATGCATGCGTTTTAATGTACGTAAATCTACGTAGAGATTTTGTATGCGCGCCTACTCGTTCGATTTCAAATGGGAAATGCATTGAAAACATCATTCAATCATTATGTGTTTATAGCTTTGTTTAACAATAAAACAAGAATGTGTGTGTACTTTGTACGCACGTAAGAAGTTATACTTCTACTACATATTATGTGATTTTTAAGACAATACCAAAAATTTAAAAAAATAAAAGAATAAAACGCACACAAACACATTGAAAAATGCCACAAAGAAAAAATGATTTCTGAACGATAATAATTGTTGGCAAAAATTTTAAATACGCATTTTCTGAAAAAAAAATTATATAACAAATATACTTACAATCATAACATGCATAAAAAAATAAAACTTGCATCGGGAATTGAACCCGTGAATTTCGTGGCGGTTTGATTCGTAATCGAAGCGTAGACTCACTCGTCCAATCCCACATTATTTATAATGTGGAAAAATACGGTAACTGAACGTTTTACAGTTTGACAGTTGTTTTGAAAATTAAATTATGTAGTTTAAAGTTTGTGGAAGAAAATATAAAAATATAACAAAACAGTAAGAAAACCATATATTAGATGAAGATTGGTAGAACTTTTGTTGGTAATCAAATTAAGTATGTAAATCAAAGCATTACATACCTACTAGATAAATAAATCTACGCCAAAAAATCATAATTTAAAAATAAAAATCGAACCTAATTTGGGATTTCTCTCTAAAATCCGCATTCTTGAGAAAATAAATGTATGTATTTCAACCTAATCCAAATGTATAATTACAATGTGATTATAATAAAAACTACTTACCAAATTAGAATGAGTTTTGCTTGTCCAAAATAGTCCAAAAGTCCAAAAATATAGGTATATGAAAACTATTTAAAAAGGCAGTATAACTATTAACTAACTTTTGTTTGTTGTTTCTTTTCACACAAATTTTAAAACGCAACAACCATAAATAATCTAACTACAGCTGTGCCACAGCCGCCATATTGAATAATTTTTGACATGTCATTTGAACATCCAATCAGAACAAAGTTATAATGCGCATGCGCCCGGTCGCTAGGTTTTACCATATAAAAATTCACCCTCTATCGCCGGTAAAGAAGTATAACTTCAAAAATTAATTTTTGGCAGTGAAAGTAATCAAAACCGATATAATTTGACTTGAACTTTCAAATGCGGTAATCAGAATTGCTATTTTATTTTTCAATCAAAAGTTATTCGGGTTCAAAAATTGAAATTTTTCGATTTTTTGAAAGTTCAACCGCGTTTATGTCGAAAACTATGCATCCTACGAAAAAACTTGTAAAAACATTTTTTGCTTAGAATGACCCAAAAAATACAAAAAAATGTTTTGTTTTGCGAGAAATCGCTGTTATGTGATTCCTCAAGTTCTTTGTTTATAACAATCTTATCAACATCCGGATCGACTGTTACCCAAAAAATTCGTGTTCTACGGGTCAAAATACATAAAAAAACTTGGGTAAGTCCATCTGAATTAAGGAGGCCGTTGTACCCCCACTGGCGACAGGACTAAATGAATTAAATTCACTTTAATAACTTCATCTGCATATTATATCAATATTGTGGAGCAACATATATAATAATTTACAGTAGGTATGAAATATACGTCAATTTGACAATTTCTATTGGCAATAGGCCATTTCAGGATTTTGACGTTTATGTCACCGCTCGCGCTGGGAGGAAATTAATAAGTGTATTTGCAGAGACTGTCAGGGACTAGTCGACGACAAGCAGAGCATGCCATGACTAAAAGTCTGCGTCAGGCTCCGCGAACGAACGTATTTTATTTGTTTATATTTTTTGACATTGTGTTTCTTAAATTGTATACCACTTGTAGTTTTCTAGTTGTATTTTGAGAACATTTTGTTGTTGATTTTGTTTAGTTTTTAGTTGTAGAAGTACCTACTTGAACGACTTTCGATATCTTATCGATTATTCCAGTAAAAATGTTAAACTAATCATTGTACAAAATAAAATTACAAATAAATGCAACTAAAATTATCTAAAACACATTAAGAATTGACAGAATAAATCTATGTTTACCTCCCAGCCGCCATATTGACATAATCTTGACAGCTTGTTGGAATGGTCTATATGAATTATTTAAGAACTATGTTAAGAAAGTTGCAAGATTTTTCCGCTAGCGCACGATTGTTTCTCGATCTCCTCCAAGTACTTGCACACAGCGAATACTTCACTACGAAAGTTGGCTATAATCAAAACCATGATACTATAAATAACTTTATTTATAGTATCATTATCAAAACCAACAAAAGGCATTATTCTCCTCTCTATACTGCGCTTGTCCCAAATCTTTCCTTGCATCCCTCTCTGCTGCCTTCTCTCCTTATGGGGTATTGAGCGCTCTTGCGTTTCTTAGCCAAAAGTAAAAGACTCTCTCTCTCTCTCTCTCTCTCTCTCTCTCTGTCTCTCTCTCTCTCTCTCGATCTCTCTCACTCTCTCTCTCTCTCTTTTTGACTTCTCTCTATCTCAGGCCAATGCGTTTATGAGCTCTTGTTACAGTTCTTCTCTAGCTATTATATGGTCGTCATCTTCTATCTGGTTGGTATTCAAGTGCCTGTCTTAAAATTGGGACACCTTAAAATGGGACATGTTAGATGTCTCGAATATCCTAAACCTGTTGTCCGATTTAACCTAAGTGATTTTTTAGTATGTTATAGCCTTATTATTTAAGAAAATCGATGTAATAATATTGTTGCTAGACAGGTAAATGTCATTTTATACCGGGTGTAACAATCATAGTGTGTTTTTTCCTTAAAGTTCGAAACATCCTGTGGAATATTCTAGCACATATAAAATTTGTAGCCCTAGGCTTTATTAACATTTTCTTTTTTGATTCATTTGCTTTTGTTGGATAAAAAAAAATTAGGTACGTTAACACCTAGCCATGTTTTTCATCAATAAATCCTCATTTTCTAATAGACAAGCCTACAGTAGGCTATGAGAAAGTACCAATTTAATAGATGTCGAATTAACAGTCAAAAAGTGTTTGGTTTGTTGTGAAAATTAATAGATTTATTATTTAAAGCTTCAATTAAGTCCGTATTTTTTTTGGTTTTTGGTGGAAATGAAACGCTCTACAAGGAATTTGACTGGCGATGAGTGTGTTCAATCAGTGATCTTGGACTTAGCTACCATGCTATCGGCTGCTTATATTGGTAACAATTTTTTGCTAATTCACGATAATGTAAGACCTCACTTTCACGAGAGACGTTCACATGAAGACCTCATTTACAACAGGTAAATCTTCGGACTTTGAATTGGCCATCGCATAGCCCAGATCTTAACCCGATCGAACATTTGTGGGACATAATTGGCAGAACACTACGACAGCGTTTGCCACCTCCTAGAACCTTACAAGAGGTAGAAACAGTAGCTCTTAAGATTTGGAATGATATTGATCAAGACCAAATAGTATACCTCATTTGTAATATAAAAATACATACAGCTCCCGGAACGTACCATGGCCGATGGCTACCTAAACTCTACAGTCTGGAACATTTTGATGGTCAATGTTTTATTGTTTTAATTGTCAATGCTCTCTCTTTTTATTTTTCAGTCACTTCCAGGAAATTTTAAAGATCGTTCGATATGGCTACATCTTAAATTCCATCAGCGTGTTTATGCGTTATTTGTTTAGCGTTCACGCTTTTACACCATACAAGAAGACTGAATTTGAATTGCATTAATTCGAATCCACAATTTCAGTTCCAAGCTTAGGTTTCTACGTGTCGTACGTTGACGCGACTAAATAATATAATCTGCATCTACGCTAATGAGTAATGACATAGCTAGTAACAAGAGTGACAAAAAAGTTATAAAAGATTAAAGGCAACCCTATACCTTTTACTCACTCATAACTCTTTGTAAGTACGGTTCAGCAAGTTAGAATAGGTAAATTTAACTCGAGGAAGAATCATTCTTGTTGTGAATCATTAAAAAATACTCTCTATCTTAGTCGATAATATACTTAGTCCAGAGGTTTCAAGAGGTTAATTTCTTGAAAATAACTCAAATAATAATATTTGAGTTATCCTCCCACTCAAAATTGTTTAAATAATCAAAATGTCAAAATATGAAGGAAAAATTCGATTTTTTTATTGGTTTTTTGATTATAACTTTAAAACTATTTATTTCTGAGAAATGTACTAACATAAAAGTTGCATAATTAAATTTCCTACAATACAGAATTGGATAATAACTTAAAAAATAGTCATCCTTGTTTCAAAATAGCAATAATTGCGAAAAAAACCATACAAAAATAAGTATTCGAATTTTACGTTTTTCAACCATTCTCGCTACTCTTAGGACCTTCATATTTTACCCAGAAAAACTGTATGACATATTAAAACAACACTATAAATTTAATTAAAATCGGTTTAATAAACTTTGCAAAATAAATTTTTCAATCCAGCTTTCGCAAAAAAATTCATTTTTTTTAAATGTTGCAGGACTGAAAATAAAGCAGATATCAAGTTGATTTTTGTTTTACTTATAGAAGTGTACTCTACCTTTCATTTGCAATTTGCAAAATTAAAATCGATTAATTACCACGGCGTCAGGAAATTTTTTAAATAAACATTAATTTTTGGTGCTACGCGCAGGACAGCGGTGTTCGATTCACACAAGTTGATTTCCACCATAATTTCTTCCAATCTTTATCATATATATTATTTTCTTACTCTATATTTTGTTGTATTTTAATATTTTAATTCCACAAAAATCAAACTAATTTTATTACTATTTGTGAAATATTGTTTAAACCATTGCATATGTTTAAAAATAATAAACTTTTATTCTCTAAGTTAAAATATATGAACAAAGAAAGTTTTTGCTAAAAAAAGTGTTATTTCAAAAGATAGAGGATGTGTTTTTATTTTGCAATAAACAATTTTATTTATTTATATCGAAATGTAATAAAAATTAAAATGTATCAATCATTATCAAAGGTAATTGGAATGCCTAATCAGAGCAAACTATCCGCTGTCCTGCTCGTAGCACCAATAATTAATGTTTATTTAAAAAAATTTCTGACGCCGTGGTAGTAAATCGATTTTAATTTTGCGAATTGCAAATGAAAGGTACAGTATACTTCTATACGCAAAAAAATTTCAACTTGCTATCTGCTTTATTTTCAGTCCTGTAACATTTTGAAAAAATGAATTTTTTTTGCGAAAGCTGGATTGCAAAATTTATTTTGCAAAATCTATTAAACCGATCTTAATGAAATTTACAGTATTGTTTTACTGTATCCTAATGTTTTTCTGGGTGAAATATGAAGGTCCTAAGTGTAGCATAAATGATTGAAAAACGTAAAATACGAATACTTGTTTTTGTATGGTTTTTTCGCAATTATTGCTATTTTGCGACAAGGGTGACTATTTTTTAAATTTTTAACCAATTCTGTATTGTAGCAAATTTAATTACGCAACTTTTATGCCAGTACAACTTTTCTCGAAAATGAATACTTTTATAATCAAGTATATATATGAATACTTTTAAAGTTGTAATCAAAAAACCAAGAAAGAAATCGAATTTTTCCTTCATTTTTTGACATTTTGATTATTTAAACAATGTTCCGGACCTTTTTGAGAGGGAGGATAACTCAAATATTATTATTTGAGGTATTTTCAAGCAACTTCTGCAAAAAAATTTGACTCACCTCTCAACGTCCAAATGTACTAATATTTTTACAGATGCGCCCTGGTCTAACTATTTTTTCGCGTTCTTCGTTCATTTTGTTTTAAATTTTAGCGTTCCTTTTTTTAGGTAGCAGTAGCTTGTAGCAGTGGTTACTTGTGGTTAAATAAACAAGACGTCGGCGCTACGTAACTAATTGTCAGTATATATCATCATCATTCTCTTTGCCTTATCCCTATGCGGGGTCGGCTTCCCTAATTGCATTTCTCCACACAATTCTGTCTTGGGTCATATCAATGTTAATCCCCTTTACCAACATGTCCTGCCTTATCGCCTCCCCCCAGGTCTTCTTTGGTCTTCCTCTCCTACTCCTTCCAGGAATCTGCACTTCAGCTATTCTTCGTATTGGGTGATTAACGTCTCGACGTTGAACATGACCGAACCATCTTAACCTATGCTCTCTCATTTTGGCATCAATTGGTGCCACACCTAGACTTCCCCTAATATACTCATTTCTAATTTTATCCTTCTTTGTCACTCCACTCATCCATCTAAGCATTCTCATTTCCGCCACATGCATTCGTTGTTCCTCTTTCTTTTTCACTGCCCAACATTCAGTTCCGTACATCACAGCCGGTCTTATGGCTGTTTTATAGAATTTTCCCTTCAGCTTCATTGGAATTTTTCTGTCACACAACACACCACTCGCTTCTTTCCACTTCATCCATCCAGCCCTAATTCTACTGCATGCATCTCCATCTATTTCTCCATTACTCTGTAATACCGATCCTAGGTACTTAAAACTATTGCTTTTCACAATCATTTCACCATCCAAAGACACCATTTTATTTGTAGTAGCTCCATCTTTAAATGAACATTCCAAATACTCTGTTTTTGTCCTACTAAGTTTTAAACCTTTTTCCTCCAGGGCTTGTCTCCACTGTTCCAGTTTTTGTTCTAAGTCTCTTTCACTATTTCCTACTAACACGACATCATCAGCATACATTAAGCACCATGGAATGTTACCCTGTAGTTTCGCTGTTATCTGGTCCAAAACTAATGAGAATAAATACGGACTAAGCACAGAGCCTTGGTGCAATCCTACTTTCACATGAAATTTATCAGTCTCTCCCACACCTGTCCTAACACTAGTCGTTACTCCCTCATACATATCCCTCACAATCTTTACATATTCACCAGGGACTCCTTTCTTATTGAGTGCCCACCACAGAATCTCTCGAGGAACTCTATCATATGCTTTCTCAAGATCAATGAATACCATATGAGCGTTTGTTTCTTTACTCCTGTATTTTTCCATCAAGTGCCTTATAATGAAAATTGCATCTGTTGTTGATCTACCCTGCATAAAGCCAAATTGATTCTCGGATATTTCGGTCTCTTCACGTATCCGTCTGTCAATTACTCTTTCCCATATTTTCATGGTGTGGCTAAGCAGTTTTATAGCCCTGTAGTTTGTACATTGTTGTATATCTCCCTTGTTTTTGTAAACAGGTACCAGTATACTGCTTCTCCATTCGTCTGGCATTTGTCCGACTTCCATAATTCTATTAAATAGACCTGCTAGCCACCTTGTTCCTGTCTCTCCCAATGCTCTCCATACTTCCCCAGGAATATCATCTGGTCCTACCGCTTTTCCTTTCTTTATTTTTTGAAGCGCTTGAGCCACTTCCTCGTTGGTTATTTTGGTGACCATTGCTGCTACTGTCTCCGTTGACTCTACAGGCTGTCTGTCAAATTCTTCATTTAATAATCTGTCAAAGTACTTTCTCCATCTCTTTTTGACTTCCCTTTCGTGAACTAGTATTTTATTATTTTCATCACGGATACATCTAATCTGATTAAAATCTTTTGCTTTCCTTGCTCTCTGTTTGGCTATTTTATATATCTTCGTTTCGCCTTCCCTGGTATCAAGTTGATCATATAGGTTTGAATACGCTTCTGCTTTGGCTTTTGCTACTGCTACTTTCGCTTCCTTTTTCGCCACCATATAGTTTTGAAGATCTGTGTCGGATCTGGTTTCTTGCCATTTTTTATATAATTTTCTCTTCTCTTTTATTTTTCCTTGTACTTCGTTTGACCACCACCAAGTCTCTTTATCCTCAAACTTTTTTCCTGACGTTTTCCCAAGTATTTCAATAGCAGTCTCTCTAATACTACTGGCCATTTTTCTCCAAATTGTATTAGGGCTTCCTTTCATGTTCCAACATATTTTTTCTACTATTCTTCTCCTGAATAGACCTTCTTTCTCATCTTTCAGCAGCCACCATTTGATTTTTTGTGGTCCTCTCCGATATTTTTGTTTAGTTTCGCTTTTTACTTCGATGTCCAGAACAAGCAGCTTATGTTGTTGGCTTACTGTCTCACTCACTATTACCTTGCAGTCCTTGCATTCACGTATGTCTTCTTTCCGTATCATGAAGTAGTCTATTTGGGATTGATGTTGTCCACTTTTGTAGGTAATAAGTTGAGTTTCTCTCTTTTTAAAGAATGTGTTAACAATCGCCATATCCAATGCTGTTGCTAATTCAAGCATGTCATCTCCAGCTTCATTTCTAGTTCCAAAGCCTAATCCCCCATGTATTGTTTCATATCCTGTCTTGGTTTGGCCCACATGTGCATTGAAATCACCTCCTATTATAACTTTCTCCTCTGCTGGAATATCACTCAGTACGTCTCCTAATTGATCATAGAAAGCTCTTCTTTCATTCTCACCCAGACCTGTTTGGGGAGCATACACACAAACAACATTCAATACCTCTTTATCAATTACAAATTTCACTGACATCATTCTATCACTCGTTCTTACAACTTCTACTACGTTATCTTTCATTTCACTATCAGCAATTATACCAACTCCATTTCTAGTGTTACTACTCCCTACATACCACAATTTGTATCCTTCACCTAGTTCTTTCGCCCTTTGTCCTTTCCACCTAGTTTCTTGAATACAAGCAATTTGAACTCTTCTTCGTTTGAGCGCATCCACTAACTCCAGACTCTTACCTGTAAGACTACCAAGATTCCAAGACCCTATCCTGATTTTTCTAACCTGCAATGGTGTTCCCCCTGAGATAGTCCTCACCCGGAGATCCGAACGGAGGCTCATTTTACTTCCGGAACATTTTACCTCAGGAGATGCCATCATTTCAGTATAAGTTTTTACTGCGTTTGGAGAAGGTCTTTTCATTATTATGGCCTGAAAAGATTTTTGGATATTTGATGCCTGAATGCCTTTTCTATCAGCACCATACCCTGCCCTGCACGTTTAGCCAATACACCACCAATGCAGCCAAAGTGCAGTATTACCCCACACCCGCCTGCATTTTTCTGTATAGGCCAGGATCCCTACTGTAAGGACTGCCCTATAAGCCAATGTATTGTTGCCCGTATCCCGCCGCTAGGAGGCACGTACTTTGATTATCTCGTCAGTATATATATAGAATGTTATATAAATCAGACACTAAATCAATAAAGAAATTAAAACTGGTACAGAAATTGCAAGAGGACCATTTATGAAACTGTTCTGAGCAGTTCTCAGCTGAACTTACAACTAAGAATCAAGTTCCTAAAATGTTATGTATTATATCCTGTATTACTATAAATATGGATTTAAAACCTGGACCATGAAAGTTTATATGATAAACAAATTAGAAGTCTTCGAGATGTGGTCATATCGTAGAATGCTCAGAATATCATGAGTTTAACGTATTTCAAACAGACAAGTCTTAAACAGAATAGGTCAAGGTGAAGGTGACTTGATAAAGATGATAAAAGAGAGAAAACTTGAATATCTGGGGCATATAATGAGAACTAGCAGATACTGTATACTGCAATTAATACTTAACGAAAAGATCGACGGAAAAGGGGAATTGGTAGGAAGAAATATGCATAGCTCCTAAAGATTCGCCAATGGACTGGCTTATAAGCAGATAAATTGTTACATGCCGCGCAAGATCGAGAACGATATCGGCAAATTGTCATGGAAGCTACTCACGTCTAAAATTTTGGCACGGTACTCAAAGAAGAAGAAGTAGTTTCCTCCGTAGATATAGTTTTTGCTCTGAGTTTTTAGGCTTTGTTACATTACTGTAACAAACTAATGGTATTGTTCCTGTACTTATCCTTTCCCCAGCTAATTTTACCTATTCTAACATATCTGCACAGTACTGATGGAGACCGATAAGTCAGAAATACGTATTTACAGTTGCCTTTCATATTTTATACCTTCTTTTTTAATCCTTATTACGAACTACGCCATTACTCTTTACGTGTTTATCTTATGATGTAATGCAATTTTTTTAAAGAGTAAAACTGTTTAAGACCTCTAATGTTTAATCCATTGCATGCCCTTTCCAATTTTATAGGTATTAAGTTTTTCTCAATTTTCGTCTGAAATATAAATGATTATCTTAACAAGATCTCGCACGAAATCTGATTTAATCATTTTATATTGTATAACTACTAATTATCAACTAACTGCAAATGGAATTTAAATATTATAATGCAAATTACATTTAACGTCTTCCTAAAGAACCTGTAAAATACATGTTTAGGTCGTCCATCACTGTATTACCACTAACTTTGATCAGATAATCAGAAATTTCAGCCCCGTCATTCTCATCTGTCACTTTCAACAATCAACAACTTGATTTTGATCTTTCGCGTCTGAAATGCATTCTTTTGTCCTCTAGCGTTACGCCTTCTTAAACAGAGCGTGTGGCAACATACAGGGTGTTTTAAACCTAGACGTAAAGATCTAATTCTCGCCAGGAAAAATTAATTTTTTTACATATAGTTTGCGACTACAGCCAAGTAAAAATGAGTACTTCTTCTTCTTCTTGATGTGCATATCCGTGACGAATGTTGGTGATCATCATGGCAATCTGGCAGCGCGGAAAAGCTGTACAGATGTTATGTTAAACCATATTCTGACGTTCTTTAACCATGATGTTCGTTTTCTTCCTGGATTTCGATTTCCAAATATTTTCCTTTGCAGGATGACTTGTAGGAGAACATATCTGGATTAATTTCGCATTATGTGTCAGAAGTATTCTAACTTGAGAAATTTAATGGTGGTCAGTACCTCTCTGTTCATCTTCATTCTTCTGAAGACCTCCTTATTTGTGACCTATCAGTCCACGGGATTTTAGGAATTCTAGCTTTTCCTATACAAACTATACTGTATTGGATGAATTGGCAATACCACACAAGATAATAAGACTCACTAAAGCCAAATGGATGAAACTCAGGCATGTGTACGAATACAAAACCACCGGACAGACTTTTTCAAAATTTCACAGGGACTAAAGCAAGGAGATGGGCTGGCCCCAACATTGTTTAACCTGGCACTGGAGTATGCGGTTAGGCAAATGCAAACTGGACGAGGAAATCTACTGACCAACAGAACGGTTCAACTGGCTGCTTATGCCGATGATATTAATATTATGAGTAGAACATCAACTGGAGCACAGGAAACATATTATACAAAGTTAAAAACACAAACAAAAATACTAGGTCTGGAAATTAACACAGAAAAAACGAAAATAATGACTCAGACGAGAAGAAATATAGTCCCACAAAACATTATACATGAAGATGACATTGAAATGGTTGAAAAATTTACATACCTGGGAGTAGAAATATATGCCGGCGGATCAGAAGATGGAGAAATACGGAAGAGAGTAATGCAGGCAAACAGAGCTTATTTTGCCCTCTCCCATATATTTCGGTCTAAAAGTGTCCACCGAAACACAAAGATGAGAATCTATAAAACCTTAATTCGACCAATAACATGCTATGGCAGTGAAGCCTGGGTCCTGAAAGAAACATCCAAAAACAAACTCGATACATTCGAAATGAAAGTACTGAGGAGAATACTAGGACCTGTGAGGGAAAACAGAATCTTCAGAAGTCGATACAACGAGCTTTATCAACTCTATAAGGAAACACCCCTGTCAGACTTCATTAGAATACAAAGATTGCAATGGGCCGGACATGTGATAAGAATGGGAGAGGATAGGCTACCAAAAAGAGCACTGAATGCTAGAATTCAGGGAAAGAGACCGGTTGGGAAGCCAAGAAAGCGCTAAGAAGACACAGTAAACAGCGACGCACAAGCATTTTTAGGAGTCCGTGTATGGAGAAGAGCAGCCACAGACAAGCAAGGATGGAGGCAAAAAATCAAGGAGGCCAAGGCTCAATTTGGGCTGTAGTGCCGTAGAAGAAGAAGAAAAAGCTTTTCCTATGCGCGTTCTTATCTCTTAATTGTTGGTCCATTCCCATTCTTCATTTATTTTGGCCGAAGTAGTTGTAGTGCAACTTTTTTCTACAGGGGTTTGGCTGATGTAGAGATGACCTTCTGTTATCTTTTTCTTGCCAATGATCATAAACTCTGTCTTCCTGCTTTCTTGTTTTGATTTTCTTTATCACCTCACAATCTTTTAGTAGCCTTCTTAACATTTCTGCATTTGTAACTCGTTGGATCCATGGTATTTTCAAAATCCTTCTACAGCACCACATGTCAAATGTTGTCAACTTCTTTATATTGTCTACTTTTAGTGTCCAGCTTTCCATTCCATACAACAAAGTTGAGAACACGTAGCATCTTAAGGTTCTTATCCTCAGCTCCAGAGGAAGGTCTCGATTAATAAACATTTTTTTCATTTTTATAAATGCTTGTCTTGCAATTTCATTGAGTGTCCTGATTTCTCTACCTTGGTCATTGTTTTCATTTACCCGGATTCCTAGATATTTTCTAGTTATTTACTCTTTCTACTTGTTTTCCCTCGATATCTAGCCTTACTACTGTATGTTGCTTAAAAATAATCATGAACTTGGTTTTCTTAACGTTAATTTATAGTCCATATTTTATACTGACTTGATGTAATCTATTTACTTATCGTTGCAGTGCTTCCAGATTGTCTGCAAAAATAGCGGTGTCATCTGCGAATCTTATTTCGTTCAATATTTTTCCGTTTATTGACATACCATGTCCTTCCTCTGATTTTGCTTCCTTAAAAATAGCTTCGCTGTACAGATTGAATAACAATAGAGACAACACGCAACCCTGTCTAACACCTCTTTTGATTTCTATGGTTTATGTTTCAACATTGATTTTATCCAAGATCATTTTATCCTTTGCTTTTTGATTCCAGTACAGATTGATAATAACCTGTATATCTTGACTGTTTACATTCTTCTTATTCTGTTCTTTTAAAAGTTCTACGAGTTTCTGATGTCGTACTCTATCAAAAGCTTTTTGATAATTTAGTTAAAGCTTTTAGATAAAGCAGACATAGAGATCATGGTTCAAATCTAGTCGTCGTTGCGCGAGGACGTTAAAAGCGATCAGGAGCCTCTCTTGTTCCTAGTCCTCCTCTGAATCCAAACTTGGTGTCATCTATATATTCTTCTATTTTTTTGTATAGTCTTCCATGTATTATTTTGAGGAATATCTATATGAAGCATGTTGTAGAGCATAAATAAATATTTTTTTCTTAAACGGTGTCACCATGTACAAAAAGTGCATGTTTCCTTAATGATTCCGACATGGTCGATCCAAAAGATATGTCATATCGAATTACATGCGACCATTTGGCATGGTTAACTCGATTGCATGTGTAACCTCGCTAATAGCGACAATACTTGATGGATGATCAGCTGAGTGAGAAATGAACGTGAGATGAATAGAGGAAAAATTAGTGATTGATGATTTGCCTAATTACTTTTTTATGGTGCATATCAGTCGAACTTTGGCATTTATTAGTTGATTTTATTTCTTTCTTGCAATTTGAATTTTTCAATTAATGCTTGATTACCGTGGGAAAATTATTTCAAAAATTTTATAACAATCAAATCGAATCTGTATTATACGCAAATAGATTTTTAACGCAATAGTTTTGATAATTACAACAAAAACCAAAGGCTTCAGAAATACATTAACAATTACTTACTAAGTGCAGGAATATTTATAGATAATAATTATCACCAGAGTTTGGATTTATAGGCAACAAAAAATGAAGAAAAAGATATAGGCAAACATTTTTATTAAAAAAGGCGGAAGTCTTAAAATATAGACAAATATCTTATAATATTTTATATAAAATGAACTAACTTAATATTAATTTAATACAATTTTTTAAACATTGTAATCACTTCAAATTTTATCATTACCTAGTAGCTAGAATTAAATTACTAGACAGAAGATTCAAAATGTGTTATAGTACATTCTTTCACGGTTTTTGCTCTAAATTTTAAAGAACCGCTTGGATTGACATGAAATTTGGCATACGCATAGCTTACATGTCAAAGAAAAAAAGTGATATTGTGCCGATGTGTGCTTTTGCCCTGGGGGTGACTTTCACCCCCTATTGTGGGTGAAAAATATAAGTCCAAAATAAGTCCGGAAATTGATAAACTGACTAATTTTAAATAACTTTTGTTCTATAGAACTTTTTCGCCAAGTCAACACTTTTCGAGTTATTTGCGAGTGAATATGTTCATTTTTTAACAAAATAACTACATTTTTAGACAGTTTTTCGCTAATAACTCAAAAAGTAATTATTTTGTCGAAAAAAACGTTCTTAGCAAAAATATGGCCTGTAAAAAAATAAAAAAAAATGGTGTACGCGTTAGGTCTCTAGACCTCGTAAAGTCAGAGTTATAGCCAATGAAAAATAGATTCATATTCACCAAATTTCAAATAGAATACTTTGAAGTGAAATATCCAAAAAATTAAGCACTTTTCGGGGAGAATCCTTTATAACTTTTTTAAAGTGTTTAAAAAAAGCTTTATTTCTGTTTTTATAAAAAGTTTTTATCATTAAATTTAAGCAAGTTACGCTCAAAATAAAGTTGGTCCCTTTTGTTTTGGCAAAAAAAAATCGGGAAGACCACCCCCTAATTAACAACTTAAATGAAATAAATCGATACTGCTCCATAAATTATTTTACTATGTTGTGTTTATATGATCTGTCAGTTTCATCGATTCAAAGTGCTTATTTTTGAAAAAATTTGGTTTTAAAGTGAAATTTTTAAAAATTTTAATTTTGAAAAATATGATTTTTTTTTTCAAAATAACTTAAAAATTGTTAGGCATACCAAAAATCTCGAAAAACAAAAAAAGTCATTGCTTTTCTGAATATCATGTATTTTTTGTTTTTCTGTTAGACAAAAATTGATTAAGACTTAGTGTTTCTAAATTTGCATACATTCGTGATCAGTGACTCGTTCAACCCCTTTTAACTACAGCCCTTTCAAAAATAAGGACTTTGAACCGATGAAACTTACAGATCATATAAACAATACATACGCGAGTCAAGAAACTTGTGAAGTCGTAACGATTTTCCCCGAAATGTGCTTCATTTTTGTTTATTTCACGTTAAAGTATTCCATTTTAAATTTTACGAATATGAACCTATTTTTAATTAGCTATAACTCTGCTTCTACTAGGCATACAGACAGGATATATACACCAGTTTTTTAAATATTTTACAAGCTATATTTTTGCTAAGAATCTTTTTTCGATAAAATACTTACTATTTGAGTTATTTGCAAAAAACCGTCTAAAAGCGTGGTTATTTTGTTGAAAAAATGAACAAATTCACTGGCAAATAACTCGAAAAATATTGACTTAGTGGAAAAACTCTATAGAACAAAAGTTTCTTAGAATTAGTCAGTTTATCCATTTCCGGACTTACTTTGGACGAATATTTTTTCACTCCCAGGGGGGGTGCAAACCACCCCCGGGGCAAAAGCACATATCGGCACAATATCACTTTTTTTCTTTGACTTGTTAGCTATGTGTATGACAAATTTCATGTCAATCCAAGTAGACCAGGGCGCATCTGTAAAAATATTAGTACATTTGGACGTTGAGAGGTGACTCAAATTTTTTTGCAGAAATTGCTTGAAAATAAATCAAATAATAATATTTGAGTTATCCTCCCTCTCAAAAAGGTCCGGAACATTGTTTAAATAATCAAAATGTCAAAAAATTAAGGAAAAATTCGATTTTTTTCTTGGTTTTTTGATTATAACTTTAAAAGTATTCATTTCCGAGAAAAATTGTACTAACATAAAAGTTGCTTAATTAAATTTACTACAATATAGAATTGGTTAAAAATTTAAGAAATAGTCACCCTTGTTGCAAAATAGCAATAATTGTGAAAAAAACATACAAAAACAAGTATTCGCATTTTACGTTTTTCAACCATTTATGCTACACTTAGGACCTTCATATTTCACCCTGAAAAATTTTATGATACAGTAAAACAATCCTGTAAATTTCATTAAGATCGGTCCAATAGATTTTGCAAAATAAATTTTACAATCCAGCTTTCGTAAAAAAATGCATTTTTTCAAAATGTTACAGGACTAAAAATAAAGCAGATAGCAACTTGAAAATTTTTTTGCATATAGAAGTGCACTGTACCTTTCATTTGCAATTTTGGAAAATTAAAATCGCTTAACACCACGGCGCCAGGAATTTTTTTAAATAAACATTAATTATTGGTGCTACGCGCAGGTCAGCGGATAGGTTGCTATGATTGGGCATTCCAATGACCTTTGATAATGATTGATACATTTTAATTTTTATGACATTTCGATATAAATAAATAAATTTGTTTATTGCAAAATAAAAACACATACTCTATCCTTTGAAATAACACTTTTATTAGCAAAAACTTTCTTTGTTCATATATTTTAACTTAAATAATAAAAGTTTATTATTTTTAAACATATGCAATTGTTTAAACAATATTTCACAAACAATAATAAAATTAGTTTGATTTTTGTGGAATTAAAAAATTAAAATACAACAAAATATAGAGTAAGAAAATAATATATTAGATAAAGATTGGAAGAAATTTTGGTGGAAATCAACCTGTGTGAATCGAACACCGCTGTCCTGCGCGTAGCACCAAAAAGTATTGTTTATTTCAAAAATTTTCTGACGCCGTGGTAATTGATCGATTTTAATTTTGAAAATTGCAAATTAAAGGTACAGTACACTTCTATAAGCAAAAAAAAATCAACTTGCTATCTGCTTTATTTTCGGTCCTGTAACATTTTGAAAAAATGAATTTTTTTTGCAAAAGCTGTATTGCAAAATTTATTTTTCAAAATCTATTGAACTGATCTTAATGAAATTTACATTATTGTTTTACTGTATCACAAAGTTTTTCTGAGTGAAATATGAAGGTCCTAAGTGTAGCATAAATGGTTGAAAAACGTAAAATGCGAATACTTGTTTTTGTATGTTTTTTTCGCAATTATTGCTATTTTGCAACTAGGGTGACTATTTTTTAAAGTTTTAACCAATTTTATGTTGTAGTAAATTGAATTACGCAACTTTTATGTCAGTACAACTTTTCTCGGAAATGAATACTTTTAAAGTTATAATCAAAAAACGAAGGAAAAAGTCGAATTTTTCCTCCAATTCTTGACATTTTGATTATTTAAACAATGTTCCGGACCTTTTTGAGAGGGAGGATAACTCAAATATTATTATCTGATTTATTTTCAAGCAACTTCTGCAAAAAAATTTTAGTCACCTCTCAACGTCCATCTCAAAACAGATCCGCCCTGGACTAAAGCAGTTCTTTAAAACTTAGAGGTTTTGCAATATTTTACCGTTAAAGAACGGACTATTATTAAAAATGGAAAGTTCCGCGGAAAGAATGGAGTTGACGAACAAAAATTTGATTTTGTTGCGTTTTAAAAATAAGGTACGAACAATCCGATGAAATTAGTTACCTATATACACATCTTACACTTGCATCCTGCTGTCAAGAATAAAATTGATGATTACAATTTTGCATCTGTTAATCCTCTTACACCAATTTACTATTACTATAATTTGCTGTTGTATATTACCATCTGTTAGAAAAATTGGTATAATTGAGAAATAAAACTGGACCATTTCTTTAATTTCCTGCTTTAAAATATCTGTCGTTCTATATTCACTAATTGCTAACATTCATATAAATATGTATTAAGACAGTGGTCATATAAGTTTGGGGAAATTAAAAAATAACCTGTTGTAGCTAATTTTTTGGTTTACTGTAAAGAGGCCGAAATCATTAGACCGAAAGCAGTAGACCGAACTCATTAGACCGAAAAGCACTTTACCGAAACCTCTCTAGACCGAACAGTAGGAGACCGAAAAGCATTAGGTACATAATACAGGGTGCTCAAACAGGATTGTAATCTGAGCAAGGGTAACATCAACTTCCCTTCACCCTTTATCCAGGCTTAGGACTGTCAGCACAAAGTACTGGCGAGTTTAGAGCTTGGTTTTTGCATTGTTTTTTGTTTATTTTTTTGTTTATATTTGTTTTTGGTTTATTTTTTATTTGTTATATACCATACTAAAAATTAAAGTTATGTGCCCTTAACTAATTAAGTATAAGTCACTCTACCCTTAATTTATTTTTACCTTCACTAATTTCTTTAACGGATGAAAATTATTTCATATCAGACTGTACAGAGTAACAACCTACACAGTCTATATAAAAAAAATTACAAAAAAAATACAATAAACAAAAAGACGGATATACAAAGTCTTAGCATAATTTATTGCAATCTTTTTTAATTTATGTACCATTCCGGTCTAATGCTGTTCGGTCTACTGAGGTTTCGGTAAAGTGCTTTTCGGTCCAATGAGTTCGGTTTACTGCTTTCGGTCTAATGATTTCAGTCTAATTGTCGTGTACCAATTTTTTAGGTATTTCGTTCATGTATTTATATTTTTAAAATTATTATGGTTTAATATTGTATTTATATGAGATTAAACCACAATTGATTATAATAAAAATTATATTTTACGTTTGATTTTGATGTCTCGATTTCCACTCCGGAAATCCATTTCAAAGGGACTTACTTGGCCTTGATCTTCTTGGAAAATAGCCATGTTTTTTATTAAAAATTCAGAGGGTGGTGTTGTACCCTTAAGATATCAAATTCTACTTCTTTGTGTGTTTATGTTTTGTGTCTCTTACATTCTATTAATCCATTACTGTTGATATATTCTTGTTGCCTTCCTCGTTTAGTTTTATAGTAACCAGAGGCTGCTACATTCAGTTGGTGGATTTTCTACACATTGTTCTTCATTCATTAAGATGATTTTTCTTTTTCTGATGTCTGTGTATTTCATTACTATTGATGCATCTTTCCATTCTGTACTCCTTGCTCGTTGCCTCAGGTCTGTCTGCATATCTGGCATCTGTTGAAGTCTGTTTTTGATATATGATTCTCTTGTGGCTTCTTCCACATAATTATCATTTTACTAAATGTATTGTAGAATGGGATTCGTCTGGAGTTTTATGAAAATTCGATACAAAATCGGTGCAAACTCATTACTCCGGGTTATTTTGGGGACGCCGATCAGGAATACCATGATGGTGATGGTACCTGGTGGCCAGGACGGTCGTTGTTTCCTGAAGTGTGAAAATCAGTGTGCAAAGTCGTTAATCGAGGATTTTTGGTGTTGATCACGAATATCATCACGGCAATGGCCTTCGGCTCACTTAGTGACCAGGTCAAGCATCGTCTCCTGGAGTTTTGTAGAAATTCGATACAAAATCAGTGCACAGTCATTACTTGGATATTTGTGAGATCGCTGAATACGAATATTATGTCGTCAATAGGCTCCGAGACACTTGGTGCTCAAGAGAAAACTCGTCTGCAGGAGTTTTATGCTACTGCGATACAATTGGAGACCATTACCGACATGATGTTCTTGTTGAGCGATCCCAAAAACTTTCGAGTACGATCTTGCATTGATTTTATAACGATTTTCTACAAAACTAACAGGAGATGAGACCCATACTGGCCACCAGGTGCATCGGAGATCATCGCCGTCATTATATTCGTAATTAGCGTCTCCAAAAATCTCCGATTAATGATTTTGTACATTGATTTTGTATCTAATTTTCGCAAAATTCCTGAAGGCTATTTATCCAACTGCAGAAATTTGTTACTTTTCGACTTTTTACTGCTTCATTGCCTCGCTTATTACTCCAGGGAAATAAGGCAAAAATGGGTCTAGGACGTTTCATCGCCGCCGTTTCGATGCCGCCAGTTCGATGCCGATGCCGGCCGATTCATCGCCAGTCAATTAATCGCTATCTGATATATTTCCGAATTTTCGACAGTTAGAATTATTATTTATTTTTAGTATTAATTAGGAATTCTAGGAAATGCGAGATATGACGGCGATGAAATGGACTGGCGATGAACCGGCGGCATCGAATCGGCCGCGATGAACCGGCGCGGCGGCGATGAAACTTCCCATTCCGGGCAAAAATATACCATGTTCGGGACTCTTGAGCAGCCAGGTTGCAAATGGGTTTTTTGGGTACTATTATATACCTAATACATTATACATACAAAAATGCCCGTCACAGTTCGGACGAGAAATTTAGTTATTAACAAATAAGTGTTAAAAATGGCAGTTTTTTCGTTTAAATCGCTACGGGTAAAAATAGGGTAATTAAATATCTTATTTATACTGTTATTCTTTTAGTAGATGAGCCAAGGTTAAAAATGGCAGTTTTTGAATTTCGGTTCGATCATTTGTTGCTTCAGAAATTGCAAAATAAAACTAAAATATCGAAAATAAAAAAATTGCTATAACTTTTGTGAAAATGACCTTAAGACTTTCATATTGCAACAAAAAGTTGAGACAAACAGTCCATATAATGCACAAAAAATTTTAAGACGATTCGTCAATCAGTTTAAATTTTATTCAATTTGTTTATCCCAATGAGCTTTTTGTTCGCAATATTGTTGTTCAGAAAATAGTAATGTAATAGCAATTCTGTGAAAACCACATGAAAGAAGAAAAGTCATGTTTTCAAAGTGTTTTAAAAAAATCATTAAAAAGTCATTTTTATTATTCCGAAAACATTTTACTAAAGTAGGGTCATTTTTAGTTCATAAACAATTTGAATAACTTTGTTAATATTGACTGTAGATTACAACTACTTTGGGATTTGAAAAGCTGGTATTTTTGTACGAATTTTCAAAAAAACAGTTTTTGCCTAGGTTAATTACAGTCAAAGTTAGCCACTTTTTTTATTTAATTGACAGCTACTTTGTTTATAACAATTAAGCATCCCAACTAGCGCCATTTCGAAGTTGAAGGTATATAGTTTATGTGTAAAAGTTTGAGTAAACTTTAAACTTCAACAGAGTTGTTAATAAAGCTTTAAAAATAACGTTCTAACGAAATCGATTTGTGGTCGATGGAAATGAATATTAAAATCCGTGCACTCAAAAATTGAAACTGATTCTTCAAACATAATATGCTGCGATTAATATCTCCAGAGCTTGTTGATGGATTTTGATCATAATTTTTTTAAATTGTATGTACTCATAGTCTTGTAGAGTACGTTATGTACGTAAATCCCCACCTAACATTTCAAAAGGGGAGTTCCCCTTATCACTCAGGGATATGAAAAATAGATTACGACCGATTCTAAGACCTACCGAATATACATATATAATTTCATAAAAATCGGTCAAGCGGTCTCGGAGGAATATGGCAGCAAACACTGTGACAGGAGAATTTTATAGATGTAAATATATAATATAGATGGGTATTAACAAATAGGGGTTGGTGATGGAAAAGTGTAAATTAAGGGTTGTATGTATTTTTTAATCCTACATCATATAAAATTAAGATAGACAATTTTGTCCAAAAAAATTAAAAAACTGTCAGGGGGCAACCCCCTTATAACTTATGGGTATGAAAAAAGATTAAAACCTATTCTCAGTCCCATAGGATATACTTGTAAAATTTTATAAAAATCGGCCAAGCCGTTTCGGAGTAGGTAGTATGGTAACTAACACTGTTACAGGAGAATGTTATATATATTGAAGTAACTGTGAATTAAATAATAAAAGTGACTAACTTTGACCGTAATTAACATAGGCGAAAAGTTTTTTTTTTGAAAATTTGTGTAAAAATACCAGCTTTTGAAATTCCAAGGTAAATTTACTCTACAGTCAATTCAAAGCTATTCAAATTGTTTTCAAGCCAAAAATGACTCTACTTTAGTAAAATGTTTTCGTAGTGACAAAAATTACTTTTTAATGATTTTCTTCAATAATTTGAAAACAAGACTATTGTTCTTTCATGTGGTTTTCACAGAATTTCTATATAATTATTATTTTCTGAACAATAACATTACAAAAAAAGCTCTTTGGGATAAACAAATTGAATAAAACTTAAACTAATTGACGAATCGTCTTAAAATTTCTTGTGCAGTATATGGACTCTTTGACTCAACTTTTTGTGAAATATAAAAGTCGTAAGGTCACTTTCGCAAAAGTTATAGCAAATTTTTTATTTTCGAAATTTTAGTTTTATTTTGCAATTTTCGAAGCAACAAATGATCGGATCAAAATTAAAAACTGCCGTTTTAAACATTGACTCATCTACTAAAAGAAGAATACTATAAATAAGATATTTAATTATCCTTATTTTACCTGTAGCGATTTAAACGAAAAAACTGCCATTTTTGACCCCTTTTCTTGCCGGTGCTGACTATAATGCAAAACATGTGAGTTGGGGCTCTCGACTTTCTCCACCAGGTAGAGGTAGAATCCTCTTTCAAGTGATGCAGGAACTACATCTCAAACACTTATCTAGTTACACACCTACTTACTGGCCTACTGACCCTAGTAGACTTCCGCACTGTCTTGACTTCTTTGTAAGCAAAGGTTTTGGAGAAGGCTATCTAAATATTGTACCAAATTATGAAATTGCTTCAGACCATACCCCTGTAATAGCGACGCTAAATTCAAGATTTGTTGAGAAGGAACGTCCAGCAAAACTGCACAATCATAAAACTGACTGGAATGAGTTCAGGGAAGAAATACATAAAAAAATAAACCTTAATATTTCTCTCAAAACAAAAGATGAACTTGAATCTGAATGGCAGTATATGAATTTACTACACTTCTCCAAGAAGCTGCTTGGAATGCCACTCCAAAATGTAAAGATACACAGAATAAAAGAAACAATCCTATTAATATAAGAAATCAAATTAAAGAGAAGAGGAGACTAAGAAAGATATGGCAAAACACAAGGCAGCATCAAGACAAAATGAACTACAATAGAGCCGCAAGACAGCTGAAAAATACAATACTACAGCACAAAAACTCCTACATCGAAAATTATCTTCAAAATTTAACACCAACAGCAGATACCGATTATTCACTTTGGAAGGCAACCAGGAAATTAAAACAATCCAGTAAACACATACCAGCATTAAGAAATCCAGATGGCTCATGGTCGAGAACAGATCAAGAAAAAGCAGAGGCATTTGGAAAATATCTTGAAGAAGATTTTCAACCTCTGCCCTCTGTCAGTGCTGAAGAAGATGAGGCTATCTATGAAAGTCTAGCAACAATCCAACAGCCAAGTGAGCAAATGAAACCAGTAACAAAAAGAGATGTAAAAAATACTATTCAATATAGATTAAAAACCAAAAAAGCTCCTGTCTATGACCTTATAACAGGAACTATCTTAAAAGAGTTACCAGATAAAGGTGTAATTATGATAACACAACTATTCAACGCCGCAATAAGGCTGAAAATTGTACCAACGCAATGGAAAATTGCTGATATAATAATGATCCATAAACATGGTAAACCACCTCACGAACATACCTCTTATCGTCCTATTAGTCTCTTACCGGTACTAGCTAAACTATTTGAGAAGCTATTAGCGACCAGGCTAATGAAGATAATAACTGATAATAATCTTTTTCCGGATCACCAGTTTGGTTTCAGAGAGAAGCATTCAACAATAGAACAAGTTCATAGAGTCGTTGATATAGTAAATAAAACTTTTGAAGAAAAAAAGTACTGTTCTGCACTTTTTCTTGACGTCAGTCAGGCTTTTGATAAAGTCTGGCATGAAGGGTTGCTCTTCAAAATAAAAATGAACGTTCCTGATTCAATGTTTACTATACTAAAATCATATTTAGAAGAAAGGTACTACCGTGTCAAGCATGAAGCAGATACATCGAAAATCTACCCTATACGATCTGGAGTCCCTCAAGGTAGTGTTCTGGGTCCTATATTATATTTAATATTTACACACGACATACCAACAAACGAAAATGTAACGACTACAACATTCGCAGATGACACAGCTATGTTAGTCACAGATGAAAATCCCGCAACAGCTACCGAATCTCTTCAAAGGCATATTAGGAACATTGAAAAGTGGACAAAGAAATGGCGAATAAAGATAAACGAATCAAAATCACAACATATCGTATTTACAAAATGTCGTAAAATATCGCCTAATATAGAAATAAATAACAAAGCAATTCCACAAGCCTAAAGCGTTAAATACCTTGGTATGCACCTGGACAAAACTTTGACATGGAGAACACATATATGGAAAAAGCGCCAACAGTTAAATTTAAAATTTCGTAAACATTATTGGATACTGGGCAGAACATCGAAGTTGTCTATACGTAACAAACTGTTGGTATACAATACAATACTCAAACCGGTCTGGACCTATGGGATCCAGCTATGATGTACAGCAGCAAAATCCAACATATCCATAATGGAAAGATTGCAATCCAAAGTGTTACGCTCTATAACAGACGCCCCATGGTTCGTGTCAAACAAAGACATTTATTGTGATCTAGAAGTACCTACGATCAGTGAAGTGATAGTTCAGTGCAGTGTTCGGTACATAAAACGCCTAGAAAGCCATCCAAATGCCCTGGCAATAAACTTGCTTGATAATAGTCAACAAACTCACAGACTAAAACGTAAAAATCCACTGGACCTTATTTATAAATAAGTTTTATACCTCACCGTAATTGTGTTTATATTTTAGATATATGTATTGTTTTATAATCAAGTATATTCAAATGGGAAATAAGCCACAATTTTACCTAAAAATGATTTTATTAACGTTTTGACGCCCAAGTCGGGTGTCGTTGTCAAAATACAAAATAATATTAATTTGTATTATTATTATTATTATGTTAATATTATTTTGTATTTTGACAACGACACCCGACTTGGGCGTCAAAACGTTAATAAAATCATTTTTAGGTAAAATTGTGGCTTATTTCCCATTTGAATATACTTGATTATAAAAATGCCACAAGAAAATAGCTTCAGAACAACATTATGTATTGTTTGTAAATGTAAAATGTATGTTTGTATGTAGCATATTATCGGAATGTCATGTTTGTTCCATACTAGAGGTCCAGTCATTGGACTGACCTCTCTAACGTCAATTATTTTTTATTTCAAACCCTAAAGACGCTTATTGTTAGAATTTTTATAACTAATAGATTGCTGAATAAACGTTTCAAAAAAAAAATTTGACCCCTATTTGTTAATAACTAAAATTCTCGTCCGAACTATGATGGGCATTTTTGTATGTATAATCTATTAGGTATATAGTGCCCAAAAAAAAAACCATTTGCAACCTGGCTGCTCAAGTGTCCCGACAAAAACCTTATTTTCCTGGAGTATATTAACAGTACAAAAATAGAGTTTCCATAGACTCCGCCAATGGTAAATCTATAGCTGCAGGCACCACAGATCTACAATATTTATTTTAACGTGAATCAAACAATTTAAACAATTTTAATATCGTGAAAAAGTTGAAACTTTTTCGTGAGGAAAATTACCATAATCTAGATAATGTTGTGAACACGTATTTACAGTAATACGACGAGAAAGCCAAAAAACTGTTCGGATGTTTCAGTTGATGTGTTTTTAAACATTAGAAAAAAAGTGAAACATCTTAATGACACCATAATCTAACCGTTATTACTAAAAATTGCTTTTAAAAAGATTATTACCATGGTACATTAGAGGAAATTGCTTAAAAAGTAGAGGCTCATATTTATATGGTGCGTTAAAAAAGATGTTAGATTTAGAGAATTAACTTAATCATCAAATAACGGTATTATTGATTTGTATTTTAATACTGATGGCCGCCAAAAAAATGCAACACCTAAAAGGACAAATATTTTTTTAAATATTTATTTATGGCAGTATACTTGCAGATTCTTGTATGAACTCAACGGCTTCATATAGTCCATTCTTTCACGGTTTTTGCTCTAAATTTTAAAGAACCGCTTGGATTGACATGAAATTTGGCATACGTATAGCTTACATGATAAAAAGTGATATTGTGCCGATGTGTGCTTTTGCCCTGGGGGTGATTTTTACCCCCTGTTGGGGGTGAAAAAATATATGTCCAAAATAAGTCCGGAAATGGGTGATATTATCAAATATATTATATAAATATATTTGCGAGTGAATATGTTCATTTTTCAACAAAATAACCACATTTTTAGACGCTTTTTCGCAAATAACTCAAAAAGTAAGTATTTTGTCGAAAAAAACGTTCGTAGTAAAAATATAGCTTATAAAAAAGTAAAAAAAATGGTGTACGCGTTAGGTCTCTGGACGCAAAGATTGAAATTTTGACTAAGGACTAAGGACCGACAGCTTTTTTAACCTTAGTCAAAATTTCAAACTTTGCATTATTTTATCAGGTTATATTCATTTTAGGTAAGCACTGATGATGACTGGTAAACCAGTCGAAAACTAGTTATGTGATTGTGATGTAGCCCTTTTTAGGGATTTTAAATATATACCTTTTATAAAGGATTTACTATTTTTTTTTATTTATGTTACACTTAGGACCTTCATATTTCACCCAGAAAAACTTTATGATACAGTAAAACAATACTGTAAATTTCATTAAGATCGGTTCAATAGATTTTGCAAAATAAATTTTGCAATCCAGCTTTCGCAAAAAAATTCGTTTTTTCAAAATGTTACAGGACTGAAAATAAAGCAGATAGCAAGTTGAAAAGTTTTTTTTGCTTATAGAAGCATACTGTACCTTTTATTTGCAATTTTCAAAACTAAAATCGATTAACTACCACGGCGTCAGGAATTTTTTTAAATAAACATTAATTATCGGTGCTACGCGCAGGACAGCGGATAGTTTGCTCTGACTGGGCATTCCAATGACCTTTGATAATGATTGATACATTTTAATTTTTATTACATTTCGATATAAATAAATAAATTTGTTTGCAAAATAAAAACACATACTCTATCCTTTGAAATAACACTTTTTTTAGCAAAAACTTTCTTTGTTCATATATTTTAACTTGGAGAATAAAACTTTATTATTTTTAAATATATTCAATTGTTTAAACAATATTTCACAAACAATAATAAAATTAGTTTGATTTTTGTGGAATTAAAATATTAAAATACAACAAAATATAGAGTAAGAAAATAATATATTAGATCAAGATTGGAAGAAATCAACTTGTGTGAATCGAGCACCGCTGTCCTGCGCGTAGCACCAAAAATTAATGTTTATTTAAAAAATTTCCTGACGGCGTGGTAATTAATCAATTTTAATTTTGCAAATTGCAAATGAAAGGTACAGTACACTTCTATAAGAAAAAAAATTCATCTTCCTATCTGCTTCATTTTCAGTCCTGCAACATTAAAAAAAAAGAATATTTTTTGAGAAAGCTGGATTTCAAAGTTTATTTTGAAAAATCTATTAAACCGGTCTTAATGAAACTTACACTATTGTTTTACTATATCATAAAATTTTTCTGGGTAAAATATGAAGGTCCTAAGTGTAGCATAAATGGTTGAAAAACGTAAAATGCGAATACTTGTTTTTGTATGTTTTTTTTTCGCAATTTTTTCTATTTTGCAACAAGGGTGACTATTTTTTAAATTTTTAACCAATTCTATGTTGTAGGAAATTTAATTACGCAACTTTAATGTTAGCACAACTTTTCTCAGAAATGAATAGTTTTAAAGTTATAATCAAAAAACCAATAAAAAAATCTAATTTATTTTGACATTTTGATTATTTAAACAATGTTCCTGACCATTTTGAGTGGGAGGATAACTCAAATATTATTTGAGTTATTTTCAAGCGATTTCTGCAAAAAAATTTGAGTCACCTCTCAACGTCCATCTCAAAACAGATGCGCCCTGGACTACTAAACTTAATACTGCAGGCATAAAACCTTAATCTAGAAGAGATAGTAAATCTTAACGATTTAATATTGTTTAAATTAACAAGTTTTTTTACATCGACAGTAACAATGATATCGCATCGTAGCATACAGGCATAAATCTACATAAAAAATCCCGTTAGAAATAATTTCTTAGCTATTTTATGATTATTTAATTCGCGTAAATTGCTTTGCTTTCCTTATTAGTTAAGAAGCTGAGACACAAAAGGTGCAAATCCGGCATGTAATTTGTAACTATGTATTTATAGGTAACTTTGTTTTGTGATTCTTTTTTATACATATTACCAACATTACCAATATTTTTCCCATATATGACGTTTTTTTGTAATGTTTTTCATCTGTTTAATTTTTCTGTAGTTTCTCCTAGAAGTGTTTTTTTTGCAATACTTTGTATGGTTTCTTTTAGATTCTCTGGATATTTTAACTCCCTGGTAGAAATTTATTTCCTCTTTGTTTATGTAGGCTTCTTCTATGTTTTTCGATTGTCTTTCTAGCTGTTTTCTTTTCTTCTTTCTCCAATTTTTTTTAACTTCTCTTGTTCTAGCCACATAGTTTTCGATCGTATTTTGGGTATTTCCTCTGCCTATTTCTATCTACTTTTTACAGACATAGCTCCCTGTATGTTCTGCCATTCTTCTCCTATTTTCTGCTTGAGTTGATTTTCCAGTCTCTTATTTATTATTTCCTCTTGTCTGTTTCTTCTTCTTGATGTGCCTATCAGTGGCGATCATTATAGCAATATTTATCTTATCTGAAACAGCGCGGAAAAACTACACGGATGTTGTGTTAAACCAATTTTTCAGGTTTTTTAACCAGGCTGTTCTTCTTTTCTGGACCTTATTTTCCAAATATTTTTCCTTGCAGGATGGCTTATAGTAGGCTATATCTGGATTCATTTCGCTTAATGTGTCCGAAGTATTATAACTCTGGAGATTTATTGGTGGTCAGTACCTAGTCTAGTCAAGTCTAGTTCAAGGCACTCTAATTGGTACTTTTATCTCTCTCTTACAGGTTTTGAACTTATTGGTAATCCTTGGTTTAATTTAACTATTACTATTATATTGTCTGGAAAAAACTGGAAAAAAACTAGAAAAAACTGGAATATCTAGGCCACATAATGAGAGGAGAAACGTACTCTCTGCTAAGACTCATCATCCAAGGAAAAATCTCGGGAAAGAGAAATGTGGGACGTAGGAGGATTTCCTGGTTGCGAAATTTAAGAGAGTGGTATGGGTGCAGTTCAATACAGTTGTTCAGAGCTGCAGCCAACAAAGTTAAGATTGCTGTGATGGTAGCCAACCTCCGATAGGAGATGGTACTGCAAGAAGAAGATTATATTGTCACTGTAGCTCCTACAATCGACTATTGCCTTGTTATGTTTACTTTCTATTAGGTCATGATCTATCTGCTTTTTAACTTGTTCATCGGTAATGTTTACTTTCCATATTAGGTACCTTATATTATGATTTATGATTTATTATTAAAACTTGTCGTAGCTATTTTTATTTTATTCTCTGTAGTCCCCTGTGTTATTTTTCTGTATATTATTTCCTCTTTTCTGACTTTCACATTCGTCTCCAATGATTATTATTTTTAAATCATAATATGATTATGGGATTACTAAAAATAATAATTGGGCAAAAATCAGCACCTTTGGTAAAACTAATATAGACCAGGACGCATCTGTAAAAATATTAGTACATTTGGACGTTGAGAGGTGACTCAAATTTTTTTGCAGAAATTGATTGAAAATAACTCAATTAATAATATTTGAGTTATCCTCCCTCTCAAAAAGGTCCGGAACATTGTTTAAATAATCAAAATGTCAAAAGATGAAGGAAAAATTCGATTTTTTTCTTCGGTATTTGATTATAACTTTAAGAGTATTCATTTCCGAGAAAAGTTGTATTGACATAAAAGTTGTGTAATTAAATTTCCTATAATATAGAGTTGGTTGAATATTTTAAAAATAGTCACCCTTGTTGCAGAATAGCAATAATTGGGAAAAAACTATACAAAAACAAGTATTCGCATTTTACGTTTTTCAACCATTTATGCTAAACTTAGGACCTTCAAATTTCACCCAGAAAAACTATATGATATGGTTACACAATACTGTAAATTTCATTAAGATCGGTTCAACAGATTTGGCAAAATAAATTGTGCAATCCAGCTTTCGCAAAAAAAATTCATTTTTTCAAACTGGTACAGGACTGAAAATAAAGCAGATAGCAAGTTGAAATTTTTTTTGCTTATAGAAGTGTACTGTACCTTTCATTTTCAATTTGCAAAACTAAAATCGATTAACCACCACGGTGTCAGGAATTTTTTTAAATAAACATTAATTATTGGTGTTGCGCGCAGGACACCGGATAGTTTGCTCTGATTGGGCATTCCAATGACCTTTGATAATTATTGATACATTTTAATTTTTATTACATTTCGATATAAATAAATAACTTTGTTTATCGCAAAATAAAAACACATACTCTATCCTTTGAAATAACACTTTTTTTAGCAAAATCTTTCTTTGTTCATATATTTTAACTTGAGAATAAATTTTTATTATTTTTAAACATATACAATTGTTTAAACAATATTTCACAAACAATAATAAAATTAGTTTGATTTTTGTGGAATTAAAATATTAAAATACAACAAAAGTTAGAGTAAGAAAATAATATATTAGATGAAGATTGGAAGAAATTTTGGTGGAAATCAACTTCATGTGAATCGAACACCGCTGTCCTGCGCGTAGCACCAATAATTAATGTTTATTTAAAAAAATTCCTGACGCCGTGGTAGTTAATCGATTTTAATTTTGCAAATTGCAAATTAAAGGTACAATACACTTCTATATGCAAAAAAATTTCAACTTGCTATCTGCTTTATTTTCAGTCCTGTAACATTTTGAAATAATGAATTGTTTTTGCGAAACCTGGATTTCAAAATTTATTTTGCAAAATCTATTGAACCGATCTTAATGAAATTTACAGTACTGTTTTACTGTATCATATAGTTTTTCTGGGTAAAATATGAAGGTCATAAGTTTAGCATAAATGGTTGAAAAACGTAAAATGCGAATACTTGTTTTTGTATTGTTTTTTCGCAAATATTGCTATTTTGCAACAAGGGTGACTATTTTTTCAACTTTTAACTAATTCTGTATTGTAGAAAATTTAATTAGGCAACTTTTATGTCAGTACATCTTTTCTGGGAAATGAATACTTTTAAAGTTATAATCAAAAAACGAAGAAAAAAATCGAATTTTTCCTTCATTTTTTGACATTTTAATTATTTAAACAATGTTCCGGACCTTTTTGAGAGGGAGGATTACTCAAATATTATTATTTGAGTTATTTTCAAGCAATTTCTGCAAAAAAATTTGAGTCACCTCTCAACGTCCATCTCAAAACAGATGGGCCCTGGACTAATAGGGAAGAGCTAAAAGAAGGAAAATCACAAAAATATTTTTACATAAATAAACAAAAAACAGTTAAAGTTAATTTCCTGTAGTCGGCTGTATACCATTTATCACAAAAAGTTGCTACCTGAAGTCCCATTGGAGAACACGTCTCCGGACCAGTAACCTTCGTCGGGAGTTTACGTTGCCATGAAGTGAATCTGCTTAAATTTTAACATCCTCTATATAAAATTAGTAGCAATCATGTAATCTGACAAGTAATCTAATATAACAAGCAATAATTGGACTTCGTAAGATAATGTAAGTCAAAATAAGAATTGGAAATCGATATTTGAACTCTTCGTGTAACTTTGCGTCGATTTATATACAATTTCACTAAATTTGAGTCATTTCTGCCAAACAAAATCGGAACTAATATTCGAGCTCAACTTTTCAATACGAGATGATTGATATAGCACGTGTACCTACTGTTTCTGGTACTATAATGTGCCACTTCAGATTATACCTTTCTTTACCGGAAGTGATATAAAAACCGGAAGTATATATTTATTCTGGTTTGGCTAAGGCGCATCGAGTAATATATAGCTTGTACTATTTCGGCAATTTTAACACAGTAGGTACTTCCCGTTGCAACTCTAAAACAGGAAGTCCTATACTAAATTTACAATCAAGATGCAGTAGAAATAAACAAACCAAGACACGTTAAATGCTACTAGGAGCACTCCCGAATCATAATTTACAATGTATAGGTATACATTGTAAATCCCAAATCATGATTTTCAAAGTGTATACATTGTAAATTCTGAATCGGGAGTGGTCCTAGTAGTAGGTCTGGATCCCGCGTATGAAAAAAAAGTTGATTAATAGCAAGCTGAAAATTTGTTAATAGCTTAAGAGTGTCTAGTCAAATAAACTTTGATATATGGGAACACTGTAACAGGGGCAGTTTTAATTGTGGAACAGGTTAAAAATTTGGAACGGTCAGACCACGAAAACGGCACATTTATTTTGTCCGACAGAATAGACTTAAACTCTCCGAACAGAGATTAAACTCTCATGCAAAAATCAGACTGCTATTTATCACCTGTCATAACTCCTGTCATTTGACATATTCTACATGTTCCACTCATTAAAACGCCCATTTGGTGATAAATAGCAGTCTGATTTTTGCATGAGAGTTTAATCTCTGTTCGGAGAATTTAAGTCTGTTCTGTCGGACAAAATACATGTGCCGTTTTCGTGGTCTGACCGTTCCAAATTTTTAACCTGTTCCACAATTAAAACTGCCCCTGTTCCAGTATTCCCATATATCAAAGTTTGTCCGACTAGACAACCTTAAGCTATTAACAAATTTTCAGCTTGCTATTAATCAACTTTTTTTTCATACGCGGGATCCAGACCTATAGCATTTAACGTGTCTTGCTTTGTTTATTTCTACTGCATCTTGATTGTAAATTTAGTATAGGTCAAATTTGCCACTTTTAATACCATCCTTGGGTTATCTTATAAGCTTTCATTCTATCTGGTCTAATGACGGAGTAGTTGTGTTTACAAAGTCTCTAGGACAGTGCGACCATACCCATGGGCAGGGAGGTACTGAAGTAGGAATATTTATTCCAAAAACTTTCTGTCATTTAGTGAAAGGTTTTTTTTTGAATAAATATATCTTTTTATAAAGGATTTTTACTATTTTTTTTAAACATATAAATAATTAGGTATTCGTATTCATCACGATCAAAAGAGTAAAATGAACAGTTGGAAAACTGGTGATAAATTCTTGTTTTTAGATTTATTATTAAAACTGTTCTGAAGCTATTTCCTTGTGGCATTTTTATAATTAACTATTTAGATGGGAAATAAGCCACAATTAAATTGAAAAAATAATTTTATTAACGTTTCGACGCCCAAATCGGGTGTCGTTGTCAAAATACAAAATAGTACTAGATTAAACAAAAATGTTGTTGCTTAGTAAAAAATTCTTCTAATAATTTATTTAATTTGACTCATTTATATCAGCAATTCAGACATTATACATTTTAAAGTAGAAGACTTTAAAATGATATTGCCAATATTATTTATGAGTTGCGTTCCGAGGACGACTTTACTGAAAGATAGTTCATTCGATTACATGAAATCAACCCCAACCCAAGAATATTCGTCACAAAAATATCATAGCATGTGATCTTTCTTTAAAAAGACAACCAGATGCAACGGTGACCGTAAAATTCTCGCGTTAGATATACAGGGTGTTTCATTAATAATTGTCCATATAGTAACTGGAGAAACCTTAGCACAAAATACGAAGATTTAACGTAAAACACTTAAATAAAATGTGGTTCCTTACTGAGTTACAGGGTGTTTTATCTAAAAATTTAAAAACTATTTTTGCTCAGCATTTTTAAACTATTCGACGTATCCTTTTCATACTTGGCAGGTAGTATAAGTACTGTGCAAGCTACTAAATTATGTTAAAGAAACGTTTCTGCCTATTACCAGAGGCGTACGACGGGGGAAAGTGAATGGTTGACCCTTTCCAAATTCTACGCCACTGGCGAAATTGCTATTTTAGTTCAATTTTTGGATTCTGCAATACTTTCTATGAAAATAATATACTCTTCATTCGTAACGATAAAGGCATTAGTTTTTGAGATCTTTGAAGTTAAAAATGAAACGACACGGTTATTTTGATTAATGTATTGTGTCGCTTCATTTTTAATTTCAAATATCTCGAAAACTAATCATTTTATCGTTACGAATAAAGAGTATATTATTTACATAAAAAGTATTGCAAAATCAAAAAATTACACTAAAATGGCAATTTCGTCAGTGGCGTAGAATTTGGGAAGGGTCAACCAGCCGCTATCCCCTGTCGTACGCCTCTGGTTGTAGCTAGAAACGTTTATTTATCTTAATTTAGTAGGGTGCATAGTACCTACACTTTCTGCCAAGTATGATAAGGATACGCCAAATAGTTTTAAAGTACTGGGTACAAATAATTTTTAAATTTTAATCATATGAATCATATCATAAATTACCTAATCAAAATAACTGTGCCGTTTCATATTTAACTTCAAATATCTCGAAAACGAATGACTTTATCGCTACCAATGAAGAGTATATTATTTACGTAGAAAGTATTGGAGAATCTAAAAATAGCACTAAAATAGTAATTCCTCCAGTGGCGTCGAATTTGAGAAGGGTCAACCATTCACCATCCCCTGTCGTACGCCTCTGGTAGTAGCTAGAAACATTTGTTTATCATAATTTAGTAGGGTGTCTAGTAGTCGCACTTTCTGCCAAGTATGAAAAGGATATATTGAATAGTTTTAAAATGCTGAGCAAAAATAGTTTTTAAATTTTTAGATAAAACACCCTGTAACTCAGTAAGGAACCACATTTTATTGAAGTGTTTTAGGTTAAATCTTCGTATTTTGTGCCAAGGTTTCTCCAGTTACTATATGGACAATTATTAATGAAACACCCTGTATACTCCATTAAAATGTTACATTTTTTAAGCCATACCTTGCATTTGTTAGAGGAGTCAATTTTATTTCTTTAATGTGTGGGGGGGATCAGTAGAAGCATAAGTTCAAGTTTTTGGGGTCGCCACCCTTGTCCCCCGGCCGCCATCTTGGAAATGGTGTGCAAAGGGGTTTCGCGCTATATCTCGTAAACTACCAACCCTACAGAAAATCTAATTAAACATAAAATGTAGAAAATTAAATTTTCTACAATTTTATTTCTATTACTTTTTATCGTCAAGTGACCAACAAAAAAGATATAAGCAAAAATATGTAAAAAAATTTTAACAAGATTCTTTTGAAGGTTATAACTTTTTTTCAGTTCATTTTAAAATAAAATAACATTATAGCAATTTTGTAGAGGGTTTTCAGCGAACAATTTCCACTATAAATATGTTTAATTCTATTTATTTATTTATATAGGTGTTCAGGGCCGTCTTAACCCGGGGGTGCAAGGGGTGCGAGGCACCCAGGCGCCAAGTCCAAGGGGCGCAAGCCGAACACTTGCTAAGCTCAAACTTGCTCTTTTTGTCCTTAAAAAAACTACAAATAACAAGAACATACAAGTGCACTTTCGGTATTTTTTAAAAAGGCTATTAATGCTACGATATAGAAATGAAACCCATTTAGATTATTCCGATAATAATTTCAAAAAGGTGACACGTATAATACGCTATTTTGACTAATATTGAATGTCGTATGACGGTATAATCTTTTATAATAGGAAAATATAAATGCTGATTTTCAAAAACCTAATTTTCTTCATTACGTTTGCGACAAGAAAGACGTTCATTACGTTTTTACAAAGACACGAGAAAAGTTGTAGTCACTTTTAATTTCTGTAAAAGAATATGTACTTAGATCTAAAAAAGACTTACTAGAAAGTCATACAGTAGACTCTGCCAATTCAGCAGCAGTTGAACGCGAAAGAAAAAGGTAAACGGCGGATTTAGAAAGAATTATCGAAATAATAACATTTTTAGCACGACAAAATTTACCGTTAAGGGGAAAGGCGCAAAATGTCGCCTGTCTAAATGTTCAATGTGTTTTAAATGTATGTATTCATTTTTTCGAATCCTGAGAAAAGTGATAAGTATTTTTAAAAAATTTGAAACATTTGAAAAAATGAAAGATTACGATATTACCGAGGGTCAAAAGTCCCTTAGAATAAATAAAATGCTTCTTTTCAATGAAATATTTGCAATTAAAAATAACACTAAATTTTCTCTTTTATTTTCACCTCTATAACTTATTAAAATAAACATTATAGAAGTGTTGAGGGAATTTCTGCCCTCAGTATGCAATCTTTCATTCTGCGTTTAAATTTTTCAAAAATATTTATTAGTTTCTCAGGATTCGAAAAAAATTAATACATTTAAAACACATTGAACATTTTGACAGGGGACATGTTGCGTCTATGTCCTTAAGAGGAACCAGTCAAAGGTTGTGTGAATCGGATAACGGTAACTTTTTAAAATTAATAGAATGTATTTCCAATTTTGATAATACGCTATCAGAACACATTGCACGAATTAAAAGTGTTCAGGCCTCGTATTATATTAATACCTCGTATCACGAGAATATTATCTTGGACATAATATTCAAAATTAATTGATAAGTGTAATTGGTGAAAAAATTAAATGCACAATTATTGTTGATCTTTTAAAACAATCTAAATATTATTCTATTCTTTTTAGATTGCACACTTGATATTTCACACAAGGAACAACTTATGTACTATTGTTGTTAGGTTCGTTTATCTCAATTCGTCAACAAAGCTTGCGGAAGTTAGACAGCATTTTCTAGGTTTTTACCGGTTACTGATACTACCGGACAAGGATTAGCAAATTATTTGTTAGAATTTTTGAAATTATTGAATATTGATTTAGATGATTTACGAGGCCAAGGGTATAATAATTGGGCAAATATGAGATAAAACATATTGGCCTTTATCGCTAGATTGCGCTAGAAACTAAATTTTCTTAAACTCTTCGTCCACGTCCCCGAAAAAGACATTTCAATAACGAGGCTGCAGATTAGCCTTTTAAGACCCAAAACAAAATTTTAAAGTTAAATTCTATTATTATGTATTGGACGTTGCCGTTACAAAATTAAATGAAAGATTTGAAATGTTGAGGGAACTAATTAAAATTTATCTTTCGTGGAAAATATATCGAGTTGGAGCAACTCTGAAGAAAACTTAAAAAACACGGTGTTTAAATTTACCAAAAAAACTAGCGCATGGAAATATATCTAATATAGATGGCGAAGATCTATTCCATGAGTTAGAATTGTTACCAATATTTTTTAATAATATAGACACAACTCCACTCGATATTTTAAGTTATATAATATTATATTCTAATAATTTACTCTCCGTTTTCCCAAATCTTTCTATTTAACACTTCCAGTAACAATAGCTGCAGGATAAAGGTCTTTTTCTAAACTTAAATTGATCAAAAATTATCTGCGCTCAACAATGGACCAAGACAGATTAACAAACCTGGCTTTAATAAGTAGAGAAAAGCAAGTAAAAATAGATGTCACCGAAGCAATAAAATTTTTTGCCAACTAAAAAGCTAGAAAAGTTGACTTTGATATACTTTAAAAAGTATGGTAGGTATAGTGTTATAAGATTGATGTTTTTTAATACTAACACCAAGTTTTTTAATATAAAAATAAAGAAAGCAAACATAATTAGTTTTAATTTTAGCGTACCCATAACCTATATAATCTTCTGACAAAAAGGGGCGCAAAGACGAGTCTTGCACCCCGGCGCCGTGTATGGTTAAGACGGCCCTGTAGGTGTTACAGTGCTCCAAACTTGACCAGATTCTCGAATGCTGATACGGATATAATAAAAACAAAAGTTAGGCTTACTTTTCTATCTATATATATTTTTTATTCATACAATTTATTATGATTTTAACAATCCTTTGCTATTATTAATCTGTTTTTGACCTTTCTCCCCACTATAAAACTTATAACCCGAAGCATATATAAAAACGGCCCAAGAAGTTGTTTGAGGACAAATTCGCCGGTTCAGAAGAAGAATGACGCAACCGCATATTGCAAAACTCTTAAGAAGAGCAAAAAACGAATTTTTGTTATCAAAATCATAAAGTATGGTCAAAATTAGTCATTCACCACACCGTGATCAGGATCTCGAGATATAAGCGTTTTTTGGGGTGTGCCGCTTGTTTATGAAGTAACATAACTTTTTTCCTATTGTATATTTTGACTAAAAATTTCTCAAAAAACTTCTTCATGAATTATATTTTATTGTTGTGTTGGTTAAAATTATAAACTAAAAAGTTTGTCACTTAACTTTTTAAGTAAACATGAAACTAACGAAATATGATGACAAAATGTTTAAAAACCAACAACTCCTTTTTTAATGTTGTTCTGAAGCTATTTCCTTGTGGCATTTTTATAATTACGTATTTTTTATGGGAAATAAGCCACAATTTTACTAAAAAATGAATTTATTAACGTTTCGAAGCCCAAATCGGGTTTCGTTGTCAAAATACAAAATACTATTGATTTATTGACGAAACCCGATTTGGGCTTCGAAACGTTAATAAATTCATTTTTTAGTAAAATTGTGGCTTATTTCCCATAAAAAATACGTAACTCCTTTTTTAATGTGTTTAAATATTTAGAACAAATCCCATTGTTATCTACATACTTCAGAGATTAAACAGTAAAATTTTCAAAAGGAAATATTTACAGCGACCAAAGATACAGCGAGGTAAATTTGAAAAATCATCAAAATTGATTTTCGGCATTTTTGTATAAAATTTGATTTTTGAACATGTTCCACCAAATCTAGATAAAAATAAACTTTATATTCGGATTCAGCGACCTCGAAAACATAAAAATAGACCAAAATTGGTAATTCACCTTAAATTTGATTTTCGTGGTCGGCATAAAGATTGCTGCCGCTAGACTAATATACAGGGTGTAACGAAAATACAGGTCATAAATTTAATCACATATTCTGGGATCAAAAATAGTTTGATTGAACCGAACTCACCTTAGTACAAATGTGCATATAAAAAAAGTTACAACCCTTTGAAGTTACAAAATGAAAATCGATTTTTTCCAATATATCGAAAACTATTAAAGATTTTTTATCGAAAATGGACATATGGCATTATTATGACACTAGCATCTTAAGAAAAAATTATAGTGAAATTTGGACACCTTATAAAAATTTTATGGGGGTTTAGTTCCTTTAAACCCCCCCAAACTTTTGTGTACGTTCCAATTAAATTATTATTGTAGTACCATTACTTAAACACAATATTTTTAAAACTTTTTTGGCTCTTAGTGCTTTTTCGAAAAGTCAGTTTTTATCCAGATATTTTGAATAATTGTCAAATCCACCACATATTTGTATATGGTTAAGTAGGATTATGGAGACTTTGTAATAATATGAAAATTTATGTATGATTTACATTTTTAGGTATATTTTGAACCGCATTAAAAAAGAAGCCATATCTCGATAAAAGGTGCCTTCTCGAAAAAATACAAAGAGGCAAAAAAGTTTTAAAAACATTGTGTTTAACTAATGGTATCGCAGTAATAGTTTAATTGGAGCGTACACAAACATTTGGGGGGTTTAAAGGAACAAAACCCCCATAAAATTTTTATGTAAACATATTAAAAAAGAATCCGCAACTCGATAAAGACTGCCTTATCGAAAAAATACTAAGAGCCAAAAAAGTTTTAAAAATATTAAATTTAACTAATGGTACCACAATAATAATTTACTTGGAACGTACAGAAAAGTTTGGGGGGGTTTAAGGGAACAAAACTCCCATAAAATTTTTATGGGGAGCACAAATTTCACTATAATTTTTCTTTAAGATGCTCCTGCCATAAGAATGCCACATATCCATGTTCAATAAAAAATCTCTAATAGTTTTCGATATATTCGAAAAAATCGATTTTCATTTTGTAGTTTCAAAGGGCTATAACATTTTTTATGTGCATATTTGTACTAAGGTAAATTAGGTTCATTCGAACTATTTTTGGTCCCAGAATATGTGATTTAATTTATGACCTGTATTTTTGTTACACCCTGTATAGATAGAAAAGTATTTTTTTTTATTGTACTCCTATGAGAATTCGAGAATCTGGTCAAGATTGGAGCGCTGTAAAACCTTGATAATAAATAAAATTAAACAACTTTATAGCGAAAATTGTTCATTGAAAAATCCTCTACAAAGTCGCTATGATGTTATTTTATTGTGAAATGAAAGGAAAAAAAGTTACAACCTCCAAAAGGAAACTTCTTACAAAATTTTCTCATATTTTTATTTATAACTTTTTTGTTGGTCACTTGATGATAAAAAGTAATAGATATAAAATTGTAGAAAATTTAATTTGCTACATTTTACGTGTAATTAAATTTTCTGTAGGATTGCTAGTTTAGAAGATACAGCGCGAAAACTTTTGCACCCCTTTTTCCAATATGGCGGCTGGGGGACAAGGGTGGCGACCCCAAAAACTTGAACTTAAGCTTCTACTGAACCCCCGTACACATTAAAAAAATAAAATTGACTCCTCTAAGAAATGCAACCTAAATGTAACATTTTAATGGACTATTAAACGTTAATAAAATTATTTTTTCAATTTAATTGTGGCTTATTTCCCATCTAAATAGTTAATTATTAAGTATTAAATAGTTCACCAATACTTTCTGTAAACTTTGGTCGTGTTGTAAACCAGCTCGCGTACTAAAATGCTTTTATCTTTTCATTTAATTTTAATAGTTTTTATTAATGTTTCGTAACAGCTGTAACCAAGAAGCAAATGAAACGTCCAGAAGGCTTTTAAAAATTGTGGTTTTTCTATCAGCCGCAGCCGAACGGACATTCTGGTGCTGGTGTGTGGTGTGTGGTGTGTCTGCTGGTGCTTTACGGTACAGTAAATTAAAGTTGAATCTTTGAAAACTGTATACGGCTAATTGCACGCCAGAGACGTCCTGTCCTGTCAAATGAAACTTTTGAAATGATGCTGTATTCATTTACTAGAAATTTAATGACACCGTGAAAATAATAGAAGAATAAAAAAATACAGTATATTTAAAACTGTAAAAAAATTAAGAACTTAGATCGATGTACCCAAAATTTTATTTTACGAAATATGGTTTTAAATGTTTGTATTTTTAACATATTGGACCAGTGTTGCCAATCGCATTTCTCTAGATTATCCGATGATCGCTCGAAAAATATCGGATTTGTCACGAAAAGGTACGATAGGTCAAAAATTATTCTGTTATTAAAATCAATGTTCCCAATGTTATTCTTTTAGTCCCCTTAACAACCATCAAATAACAAAATTCGTTGTTCTTACGCCAATCAGTTGATTGTAATCAATTATCATTATGATAATTAACATAATTGATTGATTAATTAATTATTAATTATCAATTAACGTAACAATTATTAACATAATTGATTAATTAATCAATTAATCTCGTAATTGTAATAAATTATGTTTTCAGCAACCCAATCAAAGTTGACATTGACAGTAATTAAATATTTGATAATGATCAGTTGATTCCATTTCTGATTAGCGTTCGAACAACCGGCCCTTTAATCTACTGGATTCTCTATTTCAGAGTTTAAAAATTTTCGTTTATAGATGAAAATCTCGTATCCTAGCTGATCATTGCCTAATTCATGTATGTAAATACTATTTACTTACTATTATTATATTTCAAAATTTCTGGTCAATGCTTTTAAAATGCATTATTCTTTTCGAGTCCTGAGAAAGCTAATAAGTATTATTTAAAAATTTAAACGCAGAATGAAAGATTACATTATTACCGAGGGCCAAAAGTCCCTGAAGATTTCTATAATTTTTATTTTAATATGTTACAGGGGTAAAAGGAAAAGAGAATATTAAGTGTGATTTTTAATTTCAAATATCTCATTCAAAAGAAACATTTTGTTTATTCTAAGGGACTTTCAGCCCTCGGTAATAATGTAATCTTTTATTCTGCGTTCAAATTTTTCAAAAATATTTATTAGTTTTCTCAGGATTCGAAAAAAATAAATACGTTTAAAGATTATTGGTCCGAAATTTTGCGCCTACGCTCTTTTAACAACTAAAGATTTATTACAACTAAAAAAATAGAGATGTATTTGACAGTCTTGTAGTTATTAAGGTATCAAAGTTATTATCCATAATGCCCGACTAAATAATTTTTAAAGGCAAAAAATTTGAAGGATTTTTGAGTTAATTAGTAGATATCTAGATATTACTAGTTTCAAATAAGTAGATTTTTCTACAACCACTATTCCAAATGAATTTTTCTGCACAATTTTATGTTAACAAACTTAATATTTTCTCACAGCATAACTGACAGTAGTGTGCAGAAAAGTGACGTTTCTGTGGCGGAAAGTTCTTTTCTGCATAGTACCATTACATTCCTCAAAAAAATCATAAATATAATTAGGTAAGTATAATATGTTTTGATGAAATGGTTTTGTTTAAGATATTAGATTTGATAGAACTTTACAAAAAAGAACTATATTTAACTACATCTCATGTCCGAGAAATCTGGAAACGTTTACTTAAGCACTGCACTACATAAAATGAAAATAAAACTAAATCGTGCGTGAATTAGCTTTCGTAAATTAAAAAAGATAAAAACTAAAAACTCATAAATAACATCTGACGGCAGACGGTTTTTGAAATTTGAATTGGATTAGTATGCCTTAAGTGGATGCACTTATGCATTTAAATTAAAAAAAAAAGAATCGGCACATGTCTCTTTTGTCAAAAGATGAAAAGTATCGGATGTCACTAACATTCATCCAGTAGGCTATTTATAAAAATTTGGGTGGAACCAAACAAAATTAATGTGTTGTTGGTGTTGGGAATATATAGATGAGAAAGTTTTAGTCGATGGTAGATATACTGAAAAATATCCGCAAATATCCGATTTATTTAAAGATACGAAGAAGATACGACAACTCTCAAAAAGGTACGCAAATCGGATAATTATCCGCCGATTGGCAACACTGTGATGGACACACTTAGGATGGGATAGAAATTAAACACTGTGATGAATATGCTTTTTCTCATGAGGATCTTTCAGTGCGTCACAGTTTTTCGATTTCTTTCTAACGCGTTAAATTGCATGTGACAGAAAAAAACGCACGTTGGTGACATTTATAACATTTATTCTAGTTGTCAATAGATGGCGCTATAATCGAAATAAAAATTATTTTCGAATTATATAATATATCTACGAATATAATCTGTACAATGTATAAGACTATACAAATCAAAGAAAATACCATTTTGTAAATGCAATAAATATAATTGATTTGTTTTTATGGCAAATTGCAAATAAAATTTGACAACTGTCAGATTTAACTAAAATGTCATGTCACTAAAATGTATATTATCACGGGCTTACCTTTTTTCTATCATTTGTGACGCACTGAAAAATGCTCATGAAAAGAAGCATACTACAAGTATCTGGGCATGAAGATAAATCAAGATGGAACACTCGATGCTGCTATAAAAAGCAGAAACATACAGGGTAGAAAAGCCATATTCATGATGAACGGCATTCTGTGGGACCAAACAATATCTAAAGCAAACAAACAGCTCATACAATACCATTCTTAAAACTGTAAACACAGATGGCAGTGAAGTTTGGCCACTGAAACAAAGAACAGAGATAATGTTCCTAGTAACAGAAATGGACTTCTGGAGAAGAGCAGCAGGCGAATCAAGAAGAGATCGAATACCAAATGAGAAAATATGAGAAATGATGGGAGACACACATACAATAATTATTGATGAAATAAAAACAAAACAACTAATATGGTACGGCCATGTACAGAAAATGACAGATAACAAGATCCCTAAACAGATTTTGGCGTGAACACCACACGGGAGAAGGAAAAGAGAAAGGTAGAGAAGAAGCTGAAGGAAGGGAATTGAAAAAGAAATAGAGGAAAGAGAAATCCCTCCAGGCCTATGATTAAAAAGAGAAGAATGGCGGTTAGGAGTCGGAACGCTCGGAGAACGCTGTAAACCCATAGTAGTAGTAGTGGACACTCTTAAATTAAAGGTTATGCCTAATAAAACACACAATTTTATATCACCATTTTCCCGCATAATTTTCTCAGCCTGTACCAGTAATCCTGTAATCTGTTTTTAAGGGTTGACAATTGTTAACTGATCATAATTACTTTTTTAAAGATGATTTTAACCTAACACAAGCTCTAATCTAAAAATATATAATAATTTATAAATAGGGGGTACTTTTCACCACTGAATATAAGACAACCTACAGCACAGTGTCAACTTTGAAGTAGACTCAGAAAGTAGTAGTAGACACATATTAATGTAGGCTTTTTGGGAAATAATAGGAAAGAATATGAGCAGACAGATGAAACTCATGCCTGCCACCGAATCTCACAAGTATGAAAGACTAACGACTACACCCTTGCAACTTTGCAACAAGCCACCAATCCTACAAACTACAGAAAACACCCCCACGAATGATCTATCGATCCTCAGCGAATACTTGGCAAGGAGGATATAGCGAAACAAAATGGAGATTATAACCACGTACTACAAGAACTAAAGTATTAGCTTTTTACCTCAACAACAGGTTGAAAAATAGGGAATTAAAAGTGTCTTTTAGGGGGTCACTTTAGATTGAACGCTGACCTTCAGTGAACACCTGACGAAAACAGCAGCAATACAGCAGCAACTAAACAATATAATTCAGAAACTCTGCGGCACTACATGGGGATCCATAGCATCAACGTCAAAATCCCATCAACGATCTCCCGCTCTTGACCTGATATAGCCGGTGGCAGAATTCTGTGCATCGATGTGGTTGAATAGCAGGCATACACACCTGGTCGACACTCAACTAGATTGTGCTATGCGTATGATAACAGGCACAATTATGCCCACCCCCACAATGATGCTACCCACTCCCACACTTAGTAACATAGCACCACCCAACCTACGCCGCAAACATGCATTGGTTAAAGAATACAACAAAATTATGGATAATCGTCAACTTCTAATCCACAACGAAATTCCCGATATTCTTGCAAACCGTCTTCAATCCAGGTTACCTCCCCTCAAAACCGCTCAAGCGCTACATCATTTCAATTTTGCCTTAAATGCTTGATGGAGAGAAGAATGAAAGCCAAGACTGATCGGCATTACCATAGTTTATTGGATATGACAGACAAACCTGACGGATTTGAATGTCCTCGTAAGATAAAATATGTGTAGCCCTTAATGGATTCAGAACAAACTGCGGAAGGTGTTCCGATTCCCTTTACAGATGGGGTTAACTTCCTTCTTCTTCTTGTAGTTGCGGCGCTGCCCGACAGAGGATCAGACACATTGTACAGGACTGCCCACGCAGAGCATACACAGACAAACCTACAGTCTCCTTAATGACAGCCGAAGAATCAATATAATATACAAAAAACTAGACATCTGTTTGTAATGTGTTGTATAATGTATAAATGTACATTTAATTACTTATTCTGTACTGTAAGGCTTGACGAGTGCACATCAAAGAAACATGAAACGTAAATCACGTTTCATGGAAATAAAACACTGACAAACAAATAGACGTCCGGCCATTTATGAAACTTTCCGAAAATAAAAATGTGTTATGAGCATGAATCACACTCGTTTCATTGGTAGACTGATTTCAAGATTTGTTTAGTCTTGTTTAATTTTCATGAAACGTGTTTTACGTTTCATGTTTCATGTTTTTCGTTTCATGTTTCGTTGGTGTGCGGCCTAAGGCATATATACTCCATCTAATTTACTTACCGTTGCACGTCATCCGCGTCATAGTCCGAGACGTCACATGATACCAACAAGAAATATTTAGGCGGTAGTTGTGTTCTTTTTTAGAATCACTTTGCCGAGTACACTGGCGTTACAGCCACTAGGCATATTTTATTATATACGCGTAGAAATAAAGATTTCTATTAATGTTAACTTAAAGAAATACACAATAATATGTTTCATTTAATTTGTATAAATGGATAATAAAGCGTTTTTATGAAGCACATTTGTTCGGAATACACTGTAACTATAATCGAACGAAGGTGATATTTTGGCATAAATTGGTAACATTTATTTGACAGTTGCGGTGATGACACTTCATATTTGTTTATATTCTTTACTATAAGTATTTGTTTCATTATATTTACTGTTTTTATTATGTACTTTAACGTAAGATTATAACTTAATTCTTGTTTTCTATTTCTAAAGTTTTTATTTATTTACATTGAATATTAATTTGTTTTGCTGTATAATCGACTTCCGCAGAAATTGTGTGATGTATTTTATTTAAAATGAATTCAAGAAGTTTTTGTAATTGGGCAACAATGTCAACTTAGATCTCTAACGTAAATAATGACGTGCAACGATAAGTAAATTAGACCGACTGTACACGAGCAGGACACCCTCAAAAAAACGCTTAGTTTTCGAGATACTGACCACGGAGGGCCGAAGGGCTAAGTTTATTCATACTTTATATTTTCGAGGGTGCTGAAAACGAAAATAAGTTTTATTTTGAATTTTATATATGGGAACATTGTCAAAATCGCAATTTTAACCTAAAAATAAAAAAAAATTAAATCACGTTTTTTTGCGTTTACCTCGCTACAACTCTGTTCCGTTTTAATATTTTTTTCTGAAATTTTTACAGTATATGGCTCTAATATTTCTGAAGACAACGGTACCTGTTTCAAGCTTTTATTCTTATCCTGGTAAAGGTTATGAATTTTTCAAAGGAAATGGTGTGGATTTGTGCATTACAAAGTTTAATTGCAAAAGTTGTGTGACGAAGTTTAAAATTTAGCTTTTTAATTACGTTTATGTTAAAATAAAGAGTACAAAGAAGTTTTCTGGAAAGTTTTAGATCAAAATGTTTTATAGAAAAAAAAATGGTGCAACTTTTAATGTCGACATTAGAAATGCCCAATATAACGCTTATTTTTCGAGGTACTGACCATGGGTGGAGGATAGCTAATTTTGGTCTTAGATTATGTTTTTGACCGTGATGAAAACGAAAATAAAATTGATTTTAAATTGTAGTTGGGGGAATATTGTCAAAATTGTAATTGTACCCTAAAAATAAAAAAAAATTAAATCACGTTTTTTTGCATTTAGCTCGCTACAAATCTGGTCCGTATTAATATTTTTTTTCTAAAGTTTCTACACTATATATCACTCACTTTTTTTGAAGACAATGGTTTCTGCTTTAACCTTTGGTCTTATTCTAGTAAAAGTTCTGTGAATCTGTTAAAGTACAAGGTGCAGATTCGTGAATTGCAACGTTTAATCGCAAAATTTGACTGACAAAATTTGAAATATAGATTTTAAATCAAATTCAAAAATAAAACATAAGTACAAAAAAGTTTTCTGGAAAGTTTTGGATCAAAATGTTTTATAGAAAACAAATGGTGCAACGTTTAACATCTACGTTATAAATCCCCAAAATACCGCTAATTTTTCGAGATACTGATCATTGGTGGTGAATGGTTAATTTTGGTCTTACTTTATGTTTTCATGGTGCCGAAAACGAAAATCAAGTTTATTTTGCCCTAAAAATAAAAAAAGTTAAACCACGTTTTTATTAAAATTAAAAGTTGCACCATATTTTTTCTATAACACATCTAGACCTAAAACTCCCCATAAAACTTCTTTGAATTGTATGGTATAGCATAAACGTAATCAAATAGATAAATTTTAAATTTTGTCACTTAAGTTTTGCGATTTAACTCTGCAATTCACGAATCTGCACCTTTAATTTTTTTAAATTCACAACTTTTACAAAAAAAGACTGAAAGACTACAGTTACTTTCATAGTCTTCACAAAGGTAAGAAATATATGCCGTAGAAATTTTAGAAAAAAAATATTAAAATGGAACAGAGTTGTAGCGAGTTAAACGTAAAAATTCGTGACTTCACTTTTTTTTTTCATTTTTAGGTTAAAATTGCGATTTTGACAATGTTCCGTCACATACAATTCAAAATAAACCTCTTTTTCGTTGTCAGCACCATCGAAAACATAAAATAAGACCAAAATTAGCCATTCACCTCCCATGGTCAGTATGTCGAAAAATAAGCGCTATTTTGGGGACGTATAACGTCTATATTAAAAGTGGCGCAATTTTTGTTCTATTACACATTTGTAACTAAAACTTCCAGAAAACTTCTTTGTACTCTATGTTTTAACATAAACGTAATTAATAAGATAAATTTTAAATTTTGCCTCTTAACTTTTGCGATTAAACTTTGCAATTCAAGAATCTGTACCTTGTACTTTAAAAAATTGATAACTTTTACTGTAATAAGACTAAAATCTTAAAGCAGATACCGTTGTCTTCAAAAAAGTGAGCAACATATAGTGTACAAACCTTAGATAAAAATATTAAAATCGGCCAGAGTTGTAGCGAGTTAAACGCAAAAAAACGTGATTTATTTTTGTTATTTTTTGGTTAAAATTGCGATTTTGACAATGTTCTCCCACATAAAATTCAAAATAAACCTCATTTTCGTTTTCAGCACCCTCGAAAATGTAAAGTATGAATAAAATTAGCCCTTCGGCCCTCCGTGGTCAGTACCTGGTCATTTTAGGGGTATCTCCTGCTCCCCTAATACGGTTACCAAAAAAATGTTTGATCGTTCGCTACTTCGATTTTGTCGATGGCAAAAATCGAAATCGGGTTCGAAATACAATTGACATGCTTATTATTTCTTCCTTTATAAAGAATCCTTCACACGATTAAGGTCAATGCCTCCGATCAAATGTGTTTTTCTTTACGCAACATTTAACTTTTTTGTTCGTTTTATTCCCATTGGCATTTAATAATAAACACAAAACCTATTGAGTTGCATTGATGACGATGGCTTATTACATTGCTTGGTACTACGCCTAATGATTCAAGAGTCAGCTTAAATAGAACAGAAGTAACTAACAGCTGGCCGACGAGGAAATTTTTTTCTTTTTCTTTTATTCTTCGCTATTTTCTGTTACCATTAAAGCCTAATGGCTGGTCGAGGAGATTAAAAAACAACTTGCAAATCATCATCGTGCCGCGGAGAAACTTAACTTTTTCATTCTTTTTGTTAACGTTTATTTAATAGGTGTGAATATTTAGGGAGGCGAATATAATTAGAGGTCTATACATAAATAAAAGCTTTACTAGTTAAATTTCCTTAGATTGTAAGTAGTTAACTGTATATTCTTTTTAAAAATTGCAAATAGTTTTTAGTTAATAAAGTGCTCCTTGCGCTTTCTAATTTTAACTAATTATTGATTTTAAATGTTTTATTAGTGGTATTTTAAGTTTTTAAATTTTTTTATAAATTTGTAGTTTGTTTATTATCTGGAGAATATAAAACAAGAATGAAAAACCGCCGTAAAAATGAGTGCCGCATATAATATTCCAGCTACAAAAGAGCTGATATGAATATTAGGTGGTGCAAAAATGTATTTTTATTTTGATGGAAAATAAAATTATAGTTTTGTTTTGAAAGATTTTCCATAGTATTTACTAACTTTGAAGTAAATGTAAAATACAAAAGTTATTCGATTTTTTAATTATGATTTTTTGACATATATATCGTACTAGTGACGTCATCCATTTGGGCGTGATGACGTAATCGACTGTTTTTTTAATGGGAATAGGGGTTGAGTGCTAGCTCATTTGAAAGGTTATTCAATTCCCTATTCAGTAATATAAACATTAACATGATTAATTATACAGGGTGTCAAAAAAAAAAATTTTTAATTAAATTAATTGACACAAAAAGAAGAATGTATGTAATTTATTTAATTTAAAATACATTTTACTGCTTTTAGAAAACAGAAATAAAAGTTTATTGCACAAATAAACATTGATTTTTGCTTAAATTTAATGTTCAAACTGCCAAGAGGCAGATGGGCGGCAGCTTGAACATTGAATTTAAGTGAAAAGTAATGTTTATTTGTTCAATAAACATTTATTTCTGTATTCTGACAGCAGTAGAATGTATTTTGAATTAAATAAATTACATACATTCTTTTTGTTGTCAATTAATTTAATTAAAAAAAAAATTAAAAAAAATAGAGAATTGAATAACCTTTCAAATGAGCTAGCACTCGACCCCTATTCCCATTTAAAAAAAATAGTCGATTACGTCATCACTCCCAAATGGATGACGTCACTAGTACGATATATATGTCAAAAAATCATAATTTAAAAATCAAATAACTTTTGTATTTTACATTTTTTTCTAATTCTGTAAATAAAGTAGTCAAAACAGTACAGGGGGGTCAAAATATAGTGAATAACCATGTATATGTACAATAATTCATTACCTCTCCATTTTGGTTTATGTACAATTATCGAAAAGTTAATGATATACGAATGAAATTCAATTTAATAATTATGCTCCCCTTTCCCCTTCCACTATTTTCGCCCTTAACCTTAACTCGGAAAACATCGACTGCACAAAAAAAATTGCAAATAAAAAATTGTAGAAAATCGCATTTGCAACAATATCAATTTCACTCATTTTTGTCGAAAAGTTGAAAATGACGGAGATATTGAGCCACAATGGTTCTCTTTAAAATCAAGATGGCGGCTAACGCAAATGCGGAATTCAGTCGCGATTTTAAATTTACAACACTACTATTGACCCCCCTAAATGTTAGAAGAATAAAATTTATGTAATATAAATTATATAATAATTATATTTATGGACTTCAGTCCTTAATATACGACTATATTTTCATACGACCATATTTTGTTATCGTTTTGTTTTGTATAGTTTTTTCACACCAGAGCAAAAACAATAGGGAATTGATGAACCTCGGCACTGCTTGAGCATGTTTAATTGGAATAAGTCTGAGTTTTTGCGTCGGTATGTCACAATGGATGCAAAATAGATCCATCAGTTTACTTCTGATTAAAATCGGCAGTCTTCTGAGTGGACAGTACGGGGAAAGCCGACCAAAGGTTTTTCATGATGACGTCATCTTCCAGCCTGATATTGAGTTCACTGGTGGACATTCTTCTTCTTCTTCTTCAGCCTGTGTTCGTCCACTGTTGGACATAGGCCTCTTCCATTTGGTTCCATCGATTTCTACTCTTGGCAGTTCTCATCCACTGTTTGCCCGCGACTTGTTTGATATCATCTGCCCACCTCTTCTGCGGTCTGCCTACTCCTCGCCTGTTCTCTCTTGGTCTCCAGTTTGTTAGTCTCTGTGTCCATTTTTCGGGATTATCTCGGGCAACATGTCCGACCCATTGCCACTTGAGCCTTGCTATACGTTCTGCGACATCAGTAATCTTTGTTATTTCACGAATGTCGATATTTCGAATTTTGTCTCTCAAACTAATCCCTAGCATGGCCCTCTCCATCGCTCTTTGAGTTGTACTGAGCTGCTCTAAGGTTTTCTTTGTAAAGGCCATGGTCTCCAGTCCATATGTAGTTACAGGCAAGATACATTTGTCATAAACTCTACCTTTTAGACACATTGGTATGTATATGAAGATAAAGCTTAACTTGCCGAAAGCTACCCAAGACAACTGTATGCGTCTTTTTATTTCGGCTATTTGGTTTTCTTTGCCGATTTTGATGGTATGTCCAAGATATATATATATATAGTGGTCTACATTTTCAAGACTGACGTTGTCAATAACAAGATTAGTTTGTACATTACTCATTATTTTTGTTTTCTGAAGATTCATTTTGAGACCTATTTTATTTGACTACTGGTTTAGTTCCTTCATCATTTGCTCCAGTTCCTTGATATCTGTACTGAATAATACTATGTTGTCCGCAAACCTCAAATGACTCAAACGTACACCATCAATGTTTAGACCTTTTTCCTCCCAGTCGAGCTGTTTGAATACATTTTCCAATGCTAAGGTAAAAAGTTTTGGTGAAATAGTATCACCTTGTCTAATACCTTTACCAAGGCGTATTTTTTCGGTTTTTTGGTCTTCATTGATTTTGATGTGGAATGTGGCCTGTTCATAAATGTTTTTAATGAGTGTAGTGTACCGTGAGTCTATTCGAGCATCCCTGAGGGCTGACAAAAAGGACCAGGTTTCAATACTGTCGAAAGCCTTGTGAAAGTCAATAAATGCCATATGTAAGGGTACATTATATTCTGTGGTTTTTTCTACCAGTGTTCTGATGGTTTGTAAGTGATCGTTAGTACCAAACCCTTTTCGAAATCCCGCCTGTTCAACCGGTTGATATAAATCAAGTTTTTGTGTTATGCGGTTGATTATTATTCTTGTTAGCAATTTGTATAAAGCCTCCATTATACTGTTCCACTAGACGCTTCGACCTAAGTTGCTCGAATTCAGTGTCCTTTTACTCTTTTCTGTCATCGCCCACAACGTGTTGGCCATCTAGCTCTTCTTCTTTTGTCTCCGGGGGATCATCAATTTATTATTGATAAAGACTACCTGTCGTCTTTGAATCTTGCAACATATCTATTTCCATTTTAGTCATAATTGGAAATACACATCGATTGTGTACTGTTACATCCCACAGCACCTGTTCTTGAATCATCCTCCATCAGCTACCTCTTATCATCCATATCTAATAGAATGGACGAGATCCTGGACCGCCATGGTTCTAAGACGAATTAAAGTATTTAATTGGAAAATATTGTAATGTACGATTCTGAATTTGAACAGTACGCGCTTTTAGTGTCGGGAAACTTTGTACTACATAACTTATGTTGTAAATAATGTTGTATAAATAAAGTGTAAATAAATTAAATTAAAAACTAAATAAATTGAGTATCAGAAACATTTCACTACTTTTGTTTGCACTCACTACAGGAAGCATAGAGATTTTGGTTATTGAGTACTACAAAACTTAAAAAATTTTGGCCGGAACAGTCCCCAAGAGGGGTCTTATTTACCTTATTTCTCTGGACTATTTTAATGACAGTGTTGTGTGTTCGTACACTTGTAATACAATATCTTTTAATACCATTTAATACAAGGTTTGTACATTTATTTTTCTATCTTGTTTGTTTTCTAATTATGTCTTGCTGCAACGTGCTTACTTATTTATAATTATTGTTTGGCTTTTTTCGATAACATAAAATGCTACCGAAGTTGTACACATATCACTAATCTTCTCATGATTACTGAAGTCACAGAGACATTCGCTGTACTAATTACGAACTTTGATTAATTAAAGAAGTTGTTACGAGATAATCACTTCCCAATCCAACATTGAGCTTTTTATTGGAGTTTTTTCGCTTTCGAAGACTCTTAAGCACTAAACTGTGGGAACGTGACTTTATGTTTACGCCCAGTGTATTAAATTTGTCTCTCGCTGATTGATTACTTACAAATTGCTAATGACTTTTTATAACCGCAAATTATGGATGTTTGCAAATCACGTCTAAACGGTACTAAATGTCAAATCAACTTAAATGTTAAATAGGAAAATATTAAGTAACATAAACGTTTTATGTAGTTAAAATTGTATAGTTACTATATCGCATGACTAGAAATCCTGCAGATAACGCTATTGATAAGAGAGGTGATAATGATATCTAACCCTGGCAAACCCACAGATGGCAAGAGTATTACAAAGAACTCATAGCAGAGCAAGAAAACGAACCGTTTGCGCAAGAAGACATGCAGCAGGACAAATTGAAAACTGTTTAAAAATAAATGCAGAGCGTCTAACGAAGAAAGAATTATGTGAAGCAATCCGCCACCTGAGGAATAACAAAGCAGCGAGAATTGACAATATCCCATCCGAATTGTGGAAAGCTGACATTGAGTGAACAGTGGAGTTACTGGCACCATTGCTGACAGAGATATGGAATGAAGAACATGCACCTACAGAGTGGAATAATGGAATCATAATAAATCTTCCAAAAAAAGGTGACGCGCAGCTATGCGAAAACTGGAGAGGTGTAACGCTATTATGTTCTACAAATAAAATACTAGCCTATATTGTACATCAAAGAATTAACGTCGAAATCGATAAAAATCTTCGCAATGAACAAGCGGGTTTCAGAAGGGGAAGATCCTGTATTGACCAGATTGCTACATCACGGATCATCATAGAAGAAATTAAAGAAAATAATGCAGCACTGATAATGACGTTTGTAGACTTTGCCAAAGCGTTTGATAGCAAAAAACACAAAGCTCTTTGGAACGTTTTAAGCCACGCGAAAATTCCACCTAAGATTATTAGAATAATAGAAATGATGTATAACCGAACAACATTCCAGGTATTATATAGGATCAAATGACGGACAAAATAGAAATAGAGAAGGGGGTAAAGCAAGGCTGTATACTCTCACCACTACTCTTCAAAATATGTCTCAACTACATTTTACAAAAAACCATAGACAGAAAAACGGAATCCCTTGGAACTACTTAGATGGTAAAAAACTGGCCGATATGGAATATGCAGATGATATATGCCTGGTATCACATATAATAGATGATATGAAGAACATGCTAAGTAAACTGGAGAAAGAGGCGATAGAAATTGGTCTCCAAATAAATGTCAATAAGACAGTTGAGATGAGAATAGGTCAATTCCGACAGGAAAAATTATATATCATTTAAGAAGAAGTAAAACAGGTACAAGAATTTGCTACCTAGGAAGTATAGTTGGCGTGCATGGTGGAATCGAGGCGAACATTAAACATCGACTTAGAAAAGCACAACAAGCATTTGGAACACTCTCAAACATATGGAGGTCAACACAAATTAGTCAAAACTCCAAAAAAGACTATTTAATAGTAATGCTAAAACAGTATTACTGTATGGATGCGAGACCTGGGCAACAGACGGAACTGTCAAAAAGCTCCTTTGTACACAGGTGCCTCCGAAAAATTTTGAAAGTATATTGGCCCAACATCATAACAAATCAAGAACTCTGGAAGAAAACCAAACAAGAGCCAATTGAAATTGCAATTAAAAGGAAAAGATGGAATTGCCTGGGACACACCCTGAGGAAGGACAACGCAGATATAACAAAGAAAGCTCTAAAATGGACAGTCGCAGGACGAAGAAAGCAAGGACGACCCGCGACGACCTGGAGAAGAACAATTGAAGCTGACTACAAAAGTATGATAAAGAGCTGGGGAGAGGTAGCAACTATGGCCAGAAACAGAGTCCAATGGAGAAGCTTCGTGGATGCCCTATGCTCCTTTACGGAGTAACAGGAAATAATATAAACCTGGCAAACAACCTCACGAAGTAACATCGTACAGACCAATATCACTCGTTCCTGTGATAGTAAAACTCTACGAAAAAATGCTCCTAAAAGGCTAAAGCCCATAATTGAAGAAAGGCAATCCTTCTTCTTCTTTTTCTTCTTTTTGCTGCTGTGATCTGTCTCGTTCTATCTTTACCAGTCTTCCTTCTCCCATTCTACATATATGGCTATACCATTCTTTTTTTTTTCTTTTCAGTGTCCAGTCATTTATGTTCTCTATATTACAGCTTTGCCTGAGGTCTGTACTACGTTATCTGTCCCATAATGATTTTCCTGTGATATCTCGGACAATTTTCATTTCACACGTTTCCATTAGTCTTTTTGTCCTTGTGGTGTCAGGTCTTGTTTCCGCAGCGTAAGTCATAATTGGCCTAACTACTGTTCTATAAATCTTGGCATTTGTTTCTGTTCGTAGATAACTGTTTCGCCAGATAGTGTGTTTAAGACATCCTGCTATTCTGTTGGCTTCGTTGATTTTTGCGCAACTTCCGCTTTTGTATCTCCATAACTGTGTATTAGTACTCCCATGTAGCTGATACTTCTTTCTTGTTGGATTATTTTGCTGTCCACTTCCAGCTTGCACATTATTGGATCTTTAGAGATTACCATACTTTTTGTTTTTGTTACTAACTAATCCTATCATACCAATTTGGATTTAGAGAGCCATTCTACTGTTGACCAAGTGCATAGGATCAACGACGTTATAGACATGGCACTGGAAAAAAATAAAGTATATCCACCACTATCTTCCTGGATGTGACCCAAGCATTCGACAAGTCGTGTCACAAAGGATTAGTATATATGTTACAGTTCAAGTTGATTATCCAGTTGGAGTTGACTCCAACTAGTTGGAGTCAACTCTAACGGCTGGTTTCAGTAAAAGTTGATTATAAATATAAAATGAAGATTTATATTCAACATTTACTAGTAAAAGTAGACTCCAACTAGGAAAAGTATACTTTTCCCAATGCCATTTAGTAAAAGTTGATTCTGGTTCACACAAACAGCCGATTCTAGAAATTAAATGTTACTGAATATGTTCAAATTAGTCTAGGCTGTATCGTCGCCCCCGTTAGGTAAATTACTCCGATTCGAATTTTTTGCACACACTTACTCAAAAAGAGGTCCTTATAACAAATCTACTGGGTGCCAGGCAGTACCTTGATCGATAAATTGTTTAAACATTTTTTTAGACAAATTCACAAAAATAATTTTTTCACTTCGAACAATTTTTTTTAGATCATTTGGGTTAGTCTGAGCAAAAAAGTATTTTGTGATTTTTCTCTAAAATTGATTGTTGTCGAGTTATACGCGATTTAAAATTTGAAAAATGCGAAAATTAATAGCCACTTTCAAGGCTTAATAAGTCGGTTAAAATTAATTATTATGAAAGTCAGAAAGTGACCAAATCAAAGTTTATAGCCCCCTCTACAAGATCCAGCAGAAATTTTTGTCACTACAGTAGTCTCTCTTTATAACGATCCCCTATATAACGATAATTCCTCTATAACGATCAAAATACTAAACATTGTTTGGTTCGTCATAAGGACAATGTATTAATTCTTTCTCTATACCGATATCGTTCTCTCTTTATAACGATAACTTTTCAATATTCGATGACCTCACTTTTCAAGAAACAACTGATAACCATTTGCGTTTGGCAATAACTAAGATAACTAAACCGTAAAATTTTACCAATTAAAGATAACACTTACTTGAAACACAGGGAATAACTGAAAAAGCTCTTGCGTAGGTGTAACTTTATAAAAAGTGATTAGTGAGTGATTCATTTTGTGGCTCCAATTTAGCAAAAATTTGGTGGTTCAAATTTCAATCCGCTATGCAGAAAGTTGAGTAATACACGCTTTTATCGTCCGGGCGGTGTGCCTTAAATGTTTTCACACAGATGTTGTCCTCTATTGACTATTGACGATTTTTAAGTTTCCATTTCGGTTGTATCTCGGTCTGTGAACAGTCAGGATGTTTTCTTAAAAGCGAAGAGTACTCTCGGTTAAAGAAAAGTTATCGATAACTCGGGCAATAGAGAAAATTAACACAAGTTATTTAGTATTTAGTACAGTATGATTACTATTACAAGAACGATTTTCTCTCTCTCTCTGTATAACGATCTCTCCTTATAACGATGAAAATTCCCGGTCCCTTGCATATCGTTATGTTATAGAGAGAGAGAGAGAGGACTGTATTTTATTACTAATCTTTATCTTTAATTGTTAACAATGAGCGCTAAGTGCTTATTAGGCGGCCGTCAATGGTGAGTGCTAAAGAGATGCACCATTCCGGCCGTCCAATGGTGAATCTCACTCGCATTCGCATTGACGGCCGCCTCAATACACGCTTAGCGCTCATTGTTAATAATTAAAAATAATATCTTATTAATGAAATAATGACAAAAATTTCTTCAGGATCTTATAGAGGTAGATTTAATTTTTGATTTTTTTTAGTTTCTGACTTTCATAATACATATATAATATCGTATGGCATTTTGGCCTTTCGGACAGTTCCGGCGCCAATTACATCTTTAACCCTGTTTCAAGTAACTAGTGTCGATGTACACTAGCCCAGGGGGACCGACGGCTTAACGTGCTCTCCGAGGCACGGTGAGACGGCTCGTGTCATTATTGGAAATTAAAATGGTTTGTCTTTGGCAGGACCGCAAATAATGATATGTACCACAGATTGAGAACCGCTGTTTTACATAATATGAGATAGAGTAGATAAAAATTATTTTTGTGAATTTGGTTAACAAAAATTGGTTAAACAATGGTATATTTGTTATAAGGATTGCTATACGGATGTATGTATTTCTTTGAGTAAGTTTGTGCAAAAAATCGAATCAGAATAATTTACCTAACGGGGGCGACGTTACAGGCTATACTAATAAGTAGTTGAAACGGTCAAAACAAAGAAACGCACACTCATCAAAAATGCACTTGCGATTCTCGTATAATCAACATTTACTGAATCGATCCAGGAAGAGTCAACTCCAACTAGTAAAAGTTGATTTAAATTTTTAAAATCAACTTTTACTGCTCGTTTCAGTTGGAGTTGACTCCAACTAGTTGGAGTCAACTCTAACTGAGAATCAACTTGAACTGTAACATATACACTGCGCTATCACCGACCAGAACAGTATGTTCAACAGTTCAACTTATAGAGTCAAACATAATCTGATTAGCATAATCTGAAACATATATAAAGGAGGAAGCATAATCTGATTTGAGACAGATTAGAGCTAGTGTTCCACAAGGAATTGTCCTTGGACCAGGTCTGTACATTTTATACACCAGAGACATCCCTAAACTACATCAAGATACTATTGCCACATTTGCAGATGACACGGCAATTATCTCAGTTGGAAATAATCATTAAGAAGCAGTACATAACCTTCAGAACTTCCTGTTAAAATTTGAGTTCTCCACTGAGAAGAACTGGTGGGGAGACCTTCGTCTTTCGAAGTGTTTATGCAAACAGGCTGAAGAAGAAGAAGAGTTAAAATACTGGATTTATTACGATTTCAAATTACCATTGTAACATTTTTTTATTTTTAATGTTTTCTTTTGGTTTTTAGTTTTCAATATTTAAACTGATTTTTGTTGCTACCTCGTCAAAGAATATTACGATTTGTGTCGCAGTTTAAGGAATCGAAATTGTACAGACATTATAACCCTTGTACACTGCGGCGAGTATATTCTTCTTCTTTTTCTTAGTACTTCTTCATTGGTTATTCTGTCTGTCCAGGAGATTCTCAGCATGCTTCGATATGTCCACATTTCAAATGCTTCCAATCTATTGAGGCATTGTTTATTAAGAGTCCATGTCTCCACACCATACAAAATAAACAGAAAATACATAACACTCTAGTACTCGTTTTCTAAGATTTAGGCCGAGGTCTCTATTATACAGGGTGTAACAAAAATACAGGTCATAAATTAAAGTACATATTCTGGGACCAAAAATAGTTTGAATGAACCTAACTTACCTTAGTACAAATATGCACATAAAAAAAGTTACAGCCCTTTGAAGTTACAAAATGAAAATCGATTTTCTCGAATATATCGAAAACTATTAGAGATCTTTTATTGAAAATAGACATGTGGCATTTTTATGGCAGGAACATCTTAAATAAAAATTATAGTGAAATTTGTGCACCCCCTAAAAATTTTATGGGGTTTTGTTCCTTTAAACCCCCCCCCCCCTCCCAAACTTTTGTGTACGTGCTAATTAAATTATTATTGTGGTACCATTAGTTAAATTCAATATTTTTAAAACATTTTTGCCTCCTAGTATTTTTTCGATAAGGCAGTTTTTCTCGAGATGCGGCTTGTTTTTAAAAATGTTTACATACAAAATTTTTGGGGGTTTTGTGCCTTTAAACCCCCCAAATGTTTGTGTACGTTCCAATTAAACTATTACTGCGGTACCATTAGTTAAACACAGTGTTTTTAAACCTTCTTTGCCTCTGTATCTTTCCGATAATTCACCTTTTATCGAGATGTGTCTTCTTTTTTAATATGGTTCAAAATATACCTAAAAATGAAAATCATAAATAAATTTTCATATTGTTACCAAGTCTCCATAATCGTACTTAACCATATAAAAATATGTGGTGGTTTTGACAAATCTTCAAAATATCTCGATAAAAACTGACTTTTCGAAAAAGTAATAAGAGGCAAAAACGGTTTTAAAACATTGTGTTTAACTAATGGTACTACAATAATAATTAAATTGGAACGTACACAAAAGTTTGGGTGGGTTTAAAGGAACAAAGCCCCCATAAAATTTTTAAGGTGTGTCCAAATTTCACTATAATTTTTTATTAAGAAACTACTGCCATAAGAATGCCACATGTCCATTTTCAATAAAAAATATCTAATAGTTTTCGATATATTGGAAAAAATCGATTTTCATTTTGTAACTTCAAAGGGCTGTAACTTTTTTATGTGCACATTTGAACTAACGTAAGTTAGGTTCAATCGAACTATTTTTGGTCCCAGAATATGCGATTAAATTTATGACCTGTATTTTTGTTACACCCTGTATAATCTAATTGTTCTCATGATAAAGGTTAAAGTAATTGGATCTTACATCAGTGACAACGTATTGAGCAAAATAGTCTACCTACTGAAGTTTACTAGGCCATTTGCTAATAAATTATTCTCTTCTTATTTGAGGATTTTATTATATTACAGATGGAAATAATAGTATTCAAAGAACCTCCTTTAATTAGGCTGTTTCTTCTAATATACGGATCTTGCATATCGGTTATGTTTGCTTTATATTAATAACTTAAGAAAAAAAAGCTCTCAGTCTATTTATAAACTAGGAACTTGAATTTTAACGACGGTTTCAAATCATTTAAATACATTATCGTATAAAACGTGACTCTAATTTAACGCCCATAGGATTTTTGTCGTACTGTAATTGATTAGGTACCTACTTTCAGCTGCTAATGATCTTTTTATGGGCAAAGTGGTAAAAAGATATTCGTGTTTAAACGCTATTAAATGTCAAACCGTTTAAAATATTGCGTGTAATAATAATTAAGGGAACATGTGATCGGAGTACCTACATATTTACAATAAAATCGAGTTTAAAAAATATTAGATACAATTATTAGATACACTGTAAGAAAAATGTTGAAAGAATAAACAATCTGAAAGGTAACTTTAGCCTATAACACCAGTCCGCGGGCAAGTGTCTTTTTCTTTGAAGCATCTATCCATAAAAAAATTTTGCGGTGAACCAATTTTTGAACCTCTACCCAAACATTTGAATAGTGACAAAAGTACCGTCCATGCTCCTTCGAAGTATTGTCAGACGGGATAATACGCTAAAAGACCCGCATCAGGCAGAAAAATCTGCAGAGATCAGCGTGGTGAACGTTTTTTCAAAGATTTTCGCAAAAAGCAGGAAACCGATTATGAACGCCCGGCTCGGCACAGCCTGGCACGGCACAGGACAGACCAAATTCGTTTGTATAGATTTAAATGTCCGGAATTAGTCTAGGCGCCAAATAGAGGTCACCGTGTCATTTTCAATTCTGATGGACAAACTCAACGGTTTCTTATGGATTTTTGGCTGCTGATTACGAATTTCGAGGGGGGATTTCGATCCGAGTGGTCAAAAAATTGTTATAAACAATTTAATTGTTTATAAATTGTTTATAATGCTCTGGCTCATAAACTAAAAGAAATAGAAAAAAATATTTCAAATAAAATTTGTTCCTTAATAAAAAATGAAGAAACAACCGTTTACTAAACTTAAATCTGATAATCAGAACTCAAGATATTGTCAAATTAGTGCACAATGCAAATTGCAAATTGCAAAATAAGTATTTTTCGAAGCTTTATCGATCGTAACTCGGCTTCTACGCATACAAATGAGCCTTATAAGGTATCCTTTTAAAGCTTAATTAAGAGGCTTCCAAACAAAGTTTGTTAAATTATTTGATCTTCATTTGTTTTAAAGTTATACCCGTTTGAAGTTATAATTTTCTCAAAAAAATTGTACATTAATTTGTTTATAAAGGTTTCAAGCAAACTTGAGCTATAAACATTTATACTTTAATTAACAATAATGATAAAACAACTCAAAAGGAATAATTTGAGCTTACGAAAATGTTCGTAAGTTTATTTTTGGCTAAGATGTCGATATTTTAATGGCGCGCTATGAGGCGCAAGATTGGCTTAAAGTCAAGTAAGTATGTATTCTTCGACGCTTTATCGATCGTAACTCGGCTTCTACGCAAGCAAATGAGCCAATATGTGATATCCATATAAAAATGGAACGAGTTCTTTTGCAGCATCATCATTGCATATAAAACGAGCATTTATGATGTGGCGGCATACACACAATTGACGGGCCTTGATGATGCTGTAAAAGAACTAGATCCACTTTATATGGATATAATATAGACAATTAGACTCTGAAGCCTCAAAAAGTTTTAGTTTTACTGCCTACAAGAACAGACTTGTACCCCCATGTAACTGTTAAAATAAGAAGAAGAATTTATGCAGATATAAAAAAACTGATATTCCCTGTATATCTCTATGCAGATTTGCAGATGCATGAAAAAAAATGTTTTTAAAAATAGTATTAATAAATAATATCAACTTACTTTTTAGTTATACTTCTGAAATATTAGTTTTTAATGTTTTTTTCTCATTTAGTGCAAAAAATAGAAGACAAATAAATAGAATGAAAGGTGATACGAGGTACATTATGATGAAAGAATTATATGATAAAATTTTATTAGGATCTTCAAAAATGAAAAATGAAGATAACGTATGTATACATAGAAATTATAATTTGCATCGAGAAGTTAGCGCGTGAACCTTTACGCGGTGAGCCGATCTTGCGCCTCATAGCGCGCGCCATTAAAATATCGACATCTTGGCCAAAAATAAACTTATGAACATTTTCGTAACGTCAAATTGTTCCTTTTGAGTTTTTCTATCATTATTGTTCATTAAAGTATAAACGTTTATAGCTCAAATTTGCTTGAAACCCTTATAAACAAATGAATGTACAATATTTTTAAGAAAATTGTAACTTCAAACGAGTATAACTTTAAAACAAATGAAGGTCAAATAATTTAGCAAACTTTGTTTGGAAGCCTGTTAATCAAGCTTTAAAACGACACCTTATAAGACTCATTTGCATGCGCAGAAGCTGAGTTAGATCGATAAAGCTTCGAAAAATACTTATTTTGCAATTTGCAATTTGCATTATGCACTAATTTTACAATATCTTGAGTTCTAATTGTTAGATTTACGTTTAGTAAACGGTGTTTTCTGGGTTTTTTATTAAGGAACAAATTTTATTTAAAACATTTTTTTTCAACTCTTTTAGTTTATGAGCCAGAGCCTTATAAACAATTTATAAACAATTAAATTGTTTATAACAATTTTTTGACCACTCAGATCGAAATCCCCCCTCGAAATTCGTAATCAGCAGCCAAAAATCCATAAGAAACCATTGAGTTTGTCCATCAGAATTGAATATGACACGGTGACCCCTCTGGCGCCTAGACTAAATAGGGAACTTGCAAAAAATTTTAAATATTAAAATGATATTAAAAAACATAAGGTAACATGATCTTAAAACGCTTGCATGCGAAAAAAACAAATATTTTTAACCCGTACGCTAATTACGACGTTTTGAAAATGCTATAAAATTCAAATATCTTAGGAGGCTCTTGAACGTCCTTCTATTGGTTCGACGTCACCGGCCACGGTGAACCGGCGGAAACAACGCGATTAAGGTAGGTATCACGGGTATATTACATTTTAATCGTCTTTAATGAAAAATTCCTAGGTATTATTTATATTCATCTTATATATTGTAATAAGTAGTTCACCAATCAGCTTAGTTTTAAACTGAAATTGATAAAGTTGAGTGCTACCTTGTAAAGAGTTTAAAACGCATAATATGACGGACGAGAGTTTTTCAAAAGGTCAATCTGACTAACTTACCTACCGTTGATGTCTTCATCGTGGCAACTTTTATAAAAAGTAGTAAAAGCTATTCTATTGGAGAAATGCGAGGTGTCAAGGCAAATAAGTAAGAGTTATTAATAAGCATGTTTAAACCGTTTATAACAATAGTACCATTATATTATAGTACTTATACGGTTTACCCCGTGGGTTTGATCTACCTACCTCTAATCGAAGGATTTCGTATATCCTGGAAAATATTACGGTGTAATTTGCATTATAATAAAGATTATATTTTATTGTAATGTTTATTAGTACCTACTGGAGCCTTTCATTATTGTGTTCAAAGCCTTCTGAGAAAAGATTATGGTGATTAGCAGCAACAAAATCCTTCTTTACAAAGTTAATAATACGCATAAATAAGAAGAATTATTATTGTAATTTTACAAGTTAATATTTTTATCATCTCAGCTTATACTTACACCGCATCCCTCGGTAGACCGCAAGCTATAGTAGAAACCCGACTGTAGACCGCATACTATAGTAGCAGCAATACTTTTTAGTTACTCTTACTTTTATTACTAAAAGTTTTGTTTATTTTTAAGTTACTTGTTTCTTCTTTGTTCTTCAACACAAGAAACGAACAAAGAAAAAACTTTCATAAAAAAGAACTTTTTGATACATATGTCAACAAAGATAAAATGTTAATATTTTGCCTGCCACAGAAAAAATCATTTTTGCCACAGAGTAAAACAAGATATTTCAACTATATTATTTATCTATGGGCAAACTGCATTAAATGCAATGGCCCACCCCGAACGGACAAACGATACGAGTGGCCTGTGACGTCAGACCACAGGTCTCGCTTTTAAAATTGTTTAAAACGGAAATTTTAGGCGCGGAACTTTGATTAGATGTTGTACGTACACTATTCATTGCTAAGACGTAATATTTTGAATATTTTAAAACATAAATTAACAATTTTATGCAAAAAAAATTTTTAGTGCAAGTTCCCTATTCTCCGAGGAGAATAAAATCCGTTGAAGTCGAACGGCCAGTGCGTCATAATTGTTGGTAGTAAGCAGTTGAAAGCGCGTTGTTTGTTTTGAAATATACGGAAATATAAAATTTGGTTTGAGACATTCGAAAATTTACATCAAATTTAACAAATGCGGTAACAGATGATGAAACTCGCCATATTCTTTTTTTTTTAATATTTCGTGCACCCAAAACCGATGTTTCCGTCGTAATTTTGCATTTTCGTCTGTTTCAGTCTCAGCATAAATTGCACTTACTATTATAACCTCTTCTTCCGACGAACTCTCCCTGGCAAATGATAATTTTTCCGATACCGTGCCGCGCAGCTCGTTCCAATTGGTTTTTGGACGTGCCGGCGTGTCTTGTGCCGTGCCGGGCTGTGCCGAGCCGGGCGTTCATAATAGGTTTCCTGCTTTAAAGGAACCGTTCTTTAACGTAAAATGTTATCACTATACTAAATTTACAATCAAGATGCAGTAGAAATAAACAAATAAAGACACGTTAAATGCTATTAGGAGCACTCCCGAATCATAATTTACAATGTATAAACTTTGGAAATCATGATTTGGGATTTACAATGTACATATACATTGTAAATTATGATTCGGGAGTGCTCCTAATAGCATTTAACGTGTCTTGGTTTGTTTATTTCTACTGCATCTTGATTGTAAATTTAGTATAGTGATAACATTTTACGTTAAAGAACGGTTCCTTTAAAGCAGGAAACCTATTATGAACGCCCGGCTCGGCACAGCCCGGCACGGCACAAGACACGCCGGCATGTCCAAAAACCAATTGTAAATTTAGTATAGTCGTTTGTTAGAAGCTCGAAGAATTAAAATTTCTGTATGAACTGTAAGAAGAGTCCTGCATGAAAGTGGTTTACGATCTCATAAGCCATTATCATGCCCTAAATTAACAGCAGCTCATCGAGCTAACAGGATGAGATTTACGAATAATCACAGAGACTGAAGTGTTCACGTGTTCAGTAATGGAGTGTTGTAATGTTTTCTGATGAGATCCGTTTTTCCTTCAGATCTCCAGACGGGCTCGAACTTATATGGAGGAGACCCAGAGGACGATCTGAACCTTGTATTTTAACCAGTGCTGTATTTTATCCATAACGCCGTTCAGTGGCGGAGATATATGGTATGGGCGTCGTATTTCTTTCAACGGAAGCAACGAATTAATTTAAGATGCTAAAACGAAAATTTAAATTAAGACTGTACATGTACAGGTGCAACTATATTCTTCTAATTGAAAAGAATAAAAAAAATTAAAATTTTTCTCAAATTACGGATACCTTTGGATATCATCCGGATATCTTGTTTAAAAATAGTCCTAGAATTTTTTGCAATGCACCATTTTAAAGTAAAGAAAATAAGCTTTTTTTATTTGCCAATGTATATACTTAAATGTACAAGAAAAAAATTCATATGCCCAAAAATACTGTAAGCGGCGAAATTTGAAAAATCCTATTTCGGAAACTATAAATCCTATAGACTTTTACCAAACTTCGTTTTAAAGAGGAAGGATGGAAGTTATTTTTTGATGAAGTAATGCCTATACCTTTATCCCTGTGTAAAAATGTTATGGGGCAAAAAACAAAATTGCTTTCTTTCGTGTTTTTTTCTTGCTTTTCTTTTGAATATATTTTTGTACAAAAATAATATTTTTGACTTTAAAATGTGATATTTCGATAGTAAATTTAACCTGGAACAATTTTCCTGTGGACGTGTTTGTACCAAAAGTGCATAGAACTCACCCTAACACACACTGTGCCTAGGGACTAATTCACCTCTTTCTCAAAAACGCACCCATTTAAATAGTAGCACTCCGCGGTTTTTTCAAATCTAGAGGTCCATTGACCATACGAGACAATAAAATCCCGTTAACGTTGTAGTTCCTTTTAGCTCTCTTATTTTGAACATAATCAATAGCCTAATTTGGGGCATACGCATTTCAGTAGATAGGTACTGTTTATTTTGCCGCATACCGTACTTCTTTTGGGTTATTTATTTTTACTATTATTACTTTTTTAGTGTTTTAGATAAACGATTTCTATTAATAATGTTTACTTCCTCCGCATTTAAACCACTTAAAGGTACGTATCCATTAGGTTGATGCTCGTGTAGCAGCTCGATATAGTGGATACGTTGATGCTCCCCCTTGGTGCTCACACTCGGCGATCCAATCGGTGGCGGTTTATATGTAGACGAGCGCATGCCGTATCCATTGGAGCAGTTATCATTAAAAAAACATACACAATGCAAGTGATCGGATTTTTTTTACCAGGAGTGTAGATACAGATCATTCGTTTACCTTTGGCAAATACAAATGATATAACATTATTTTCCTAAGTGCTCCTAATTTTCCAAAAAAGACGATAACGATCAATTCGTTCGTTATATAAGCCATTAACGAAATAATATAAGAAAACTGTAACACTCTCTATTCGGCTTTAATTTAGTAATCTAGATAAGTTAAAAATAATTCCCTAACGACTTTATAAAAAAAATTTACTTACTGTACTGATTACAAGCTTATGTCGAAATGATGGTATAAATGAACTGCAATAGTACTTAGTACTACTAAGGAAAAGACTATTCTGCTAACGATCTCGGATTGAAACGGTTTGTTTAATAATACTCTTTGATCTTTATAACGCTCTTTATATAGAATTAGTTCACATTGATTGCAATCGCCAATAAAGATTGGACGTACTTCTTTTTTTTATATTTTTCAACGGTAGTTAGTTAACAATAGAATCACAATACAGGGTGTTTCAAAAAGGTATGTCATAAATTAAATCACGCATTTCGGGGACAAAAATAAATTGACTGAATCAAACTTACCTTAGTACAAAAGTGTACACACAAAAAGTTACAGCCCTGTGAAGTTACAAAATGAAAATCGATTTTTTTTCATATATCGAAATCTCTTAGAGATTCTTCAGTGAAAATGGACATTGGACATGTGGTATTCTTATGGCAGCAACATCTTAAAAAAAATTAAAAGTGAAATTTGTGGCACCCCATAAAAATTATATGGGAGTTTTACTCCCTTAATTTATTGTTGGTGTAAAGCAGGTATTAAACCCGGCCTACTGCGAATCCACAAAGAGGCCGAATTTTCGATATTTTGCTTCGCATTAGAGATATGTATTGAAAAAAGTTATTTGAAAAAGTTGTTCCGAATATTATTCTAACCCCACATACCAAATTAATTTCATGGCAAAATTCGCACTTTTAGTTTTTTCAGTATTTGTAGTCAGGATCCTAAAACATCCAATTAGCTGTCCCGAGATGCAGCTCGGGACAACCAATGTCAAAGGCGCAAAAAAAATGTCGCCTTTAGCGCCAAAATATTCCTCGCCCACTAAGGCCAGACAAGCGACGATTACAGCGCTGTGCTTAGCGTGTGAAAGTGAGAGACACATGTTCTGTTCTGTTCTGTTCTTAAGGCTCGTTCGAAAAGTGCCTATGTAGGGTAGTGCCGTAGTAGTGCGTAGCAATAATTACAATTTCGGAGAGGAATTAAAAAGATTTTTAATTATATTTTATTTTAGATTTTATTTTAATTAATTTTAACTAATTTTATTTTAGATTTTTAGATACTTAGAGGTATTGTGTCAAAATTTATAAATTACAATTTTGAAATAAGTAATTCATATTAATAAATAATATATTATTGTATACATTTGAAGAGGTTAGGCGGCGCCTACCTTGCATACCCCGACGGGCCGCCCCTGGTAGCCAGATAAGGTTTTCCATTGTTTTTAATCGGGTAGGGTATAAAATGGTATTTTAAATATCATTTTATGTGCTATTAGATTAAAAACTTAAAACTTTTTTCTAGCAGATGTCGCTAAGGCATCCCTGCCATTTTGTTCGTTGCAATTCGTGACTGCATGCGGAGTATTATCCTGGTTCAGTCAGATAAAAGAGCATATATATCTCCTGATGAGGGGCTAAGAAGTCCCGAAACCGGTAGTGATGCTTGCTGTGTTCTTTGATTGAACTAGAATATAATACGACTGCAGTTTCGGTTTGCAACGAAATTGAACATGTTTATTCATTTTTAATTTATATTTACTCTATTTGGAGTACGAAGGGAACCATTATCGCGCGATATTTACCGCCTGAGCAGATGGGATGTGAATTATAAATTGTAAAATTCCTTCATCTTCCTATAGTCTCAGAATTCGTATGGCTTGCATTTTTAGAAGCCTCGGATAGTATAACCAGAGAAGGTTTTCCATTGTTTTTACTCTGGTAGGATATAAAGTGGTATTTTAAAGTATGTGCTATTAGATTAAAAACTTTTAACTTTTTTTTATAATAATAATAAGAATTAGAGCGTCGACCCTAGTAGGCTTGATTGACCATTCTCCTCCATGCGTTCTTGTCCATTGCTTTCATCCTCCAATTTGTGACGTTAAGCCTCTTTAGATCATCTTCTACATCCATTTTCCACCTTGTTCTGGGTCGACCTCTTCTCTGACCGCCTCTAATTGTACTTAACAATAGAATTTTCGATAGTTTACCCTCTGGCATCCATCTTAGTCGTTGGGTTCTTATTACTATTAGTATGCTGGGCTCCCCATGAAACTCTTTCAGATCATCATTTTTGTCCTTCGGATCCAAACGCCGTTCTAAGCGTAGCATTTTTAAAGCAGTAGTGACTAGAGTTCAAATAATCATGATGAACGCTAATCTTTGGAAGCCGATGCCGCACTGCAGGAAGTTTGGTAGGATGGTGGATGGTAGTACCTGCCTGGCGACCATCCAGCTATTTATACCACGAATAGCAAAACGACGGTAGCCGCAGTGGCCTTATACTACTATCTAACCATCCGGTGGTTCGCCAGGTGTCTATCCACCCAAATCAGTCTTGTTTGATTTTCCATCCGGGTAGCCTGGCGACGGAGGAAAGCGTAATAAGTGCTGTGTACAAATGAAGGGCAATTTGGGACCCAGTAGACCCACTATATGTGACTAAACATGGCTTAAAATATCTGTTTCATTTATTATTTGCAGTTGCATTAAAAAAAATCCAATATTCAAGTCAGCTGAATTTAAAAACAATTTAAGTCGATTTTTCTCCACTTTCTGAAAAGTGTAGTGAGTGAGTTTTACCTCTAATAGTACGATATGCTAAAAAACAAACCAAATGTAACGTAACAAATGAAACAAACGATTCCACAGCAGTCAGCTGGATACTGACTTCATTTCACCAAATTTCACTCTTTCACTGCGTGCAGGATGCAGCGCCTCTCCACCATCCACCTTTAAAATCCACCCTCCAAGCGACCATCTAGCATCCTGCAGTGCGGCATCGTCTTGAAAGAAGATGGCCATTTAATAAAAAGAATAATAAAAACTGACAAAGAAATGTTTTGAGCCATAAATGGATTTTGATTTTCATCAGATATAAAATAGTTATTTTCCTAACAAGTGCAGAAAGTCATACTCTTCCGCACGCGACTGCAGTTTGCCGAACGACGCGAAGCGGGAGTTCGGCAAGCAGTCGAGTGCGGAAAAGAGACTTTCTGCAAGAGTTAGGAACAATATTTTTTCTACGAGTCTTTAAAAAATGACCAAATTTTAATCAATCAATTTAATTAATATGAAAACACATAGACAAATTAATTCTTTGACAAAGTTGTCAAAACCAAACTTTCAATATAATTAGTTAGCATGACGACGATCTTGGTTTCGATGACGATGATTCAAAAGGACTGTTATTGTCTACCGATTTGACTTTCGAATATTATGTCAAAATAATTTTATTTCATCGAATTGTCGCGTTTATTTCATTAAAACAGGAATACAATAAGATACATTTGAAATAAAATAGTAAATAATATCTAAATATTAGTTTATTGCATGTATTATAATTATTTTAAGGCCATATTAAAATATCTACACGCGTGCGGAAAAGTAAAAAGCGTGCGGAAAAGTAAAACGTGTGCGGAAAAGTAAAACTTTCTAAACTAAAACGCGTGCGCGAAAGTAGACATTTTTTCACGCTCGTAGAAAAAAAACTTTTTGTATTGGAAAAAATAATAAAAGAATGTCAAAGGTGTGAAGTGCGAAATAAATGACCATCTGTTGATTTTGACGTTTCAATCTTTCATTACATGCTTATTATATATCGTTTATGCGAAGTTAGTGGTTAAAAATGACATCCCGATAATCACACCTCGTAAACTGGAAGTTTTACTACCACTACCACGGAGGAGACTATAATGTAATTAACCAAGTAGTTGTTATGGTAAATTAAGAGAAAAATAACGACATTAGTAACACATTCTGAGACTTGATGTCTTAATTATTAATTACCTTCAGCGTAAAATCATAATTTCGAATAATAATGATAATTACATTATCTCTCACGTGCTGTAAAGGTACATCATCTGTCAAAATGTTATTATTTAATAAATCAGCTTCTAAAACATTGGTTTTTTTATTTTATTTTATCTCATGGCTAATATACAGGGTGTTTGCTAAAGAATGGGCCATAGCTTAACCTTAGATTCCTGAGCTTAAAAAGCTGATAATAACCGAAATACAGGGTGTCAAAGTTAAACTTTTATTTTATTTATTCTTGAATATTTCGTGACAGGCACCGGACAACAACACGAAATTTGGTAAGTGGTGCTGGTATTGTACAATCTACTAAATTATGTTAAACAAACGTTTCTGGCTACTACCAGAGGCGTACAACGGGGGAATGTGAATGGTTGACCCTTCCCAAATTCTACGCCACTGGCGGAATTGCTATTTTAGTCCAATTTTTGGATTTTCCAATACTTTCTATGTAAAAAACATACTTTTCATTCGTAACGATGAAGCCATTAGTTTTCGAGATACTTGAAGCTAAAAACGAAGGAGCATAATACATTAATCAAAATAAGTGTGCCTTTTCATTTTTAACTTAAAATATTTCGAATACTAATGACTTTATCATTACGAATGAAGGGTATGTTGTTTGCATAGAAAGTATTGGAGAATCTAAAAATTATGCTAAAATAGCAGTTTCCTAAGTGGCGTACAATTTGGGAATGATCAAACATTCACTTTTCCCTGTCGTACGCATCTGTCGTAGTAGCCAGAAAGGATTATTTAACATGATTTAGTAGGGTTTACAGTGCCTACACTTTCTGCCAAGTATCACACGGATATGTCAAATTATTTTGAAGTATTATTTTTTTAAATGATTTATTCTTTATTTAAAACTTTAAGAACTATGTGTCCTCGGCACTATAAAACTATTTGACATATCCTTATGGCACTTGGCAGAAAGTGTAGGTACTGTACACCCTACTAAATTATGTTAAATAATCGTTTGTGGTTAATACCAGAGGCGTACGACCGGGGAAAGTGAATGGTTGACACTTCCCAAATTCTACGCCACTGATGAAACTGCTATTTTAGCATAATTTTTAGATTCTCCAATACATTCTATGCAAATAATATACTCTTCATTCGTAACGATAGAGTCATTAGTTTTCGAGATATGTGAAGTTAAAAATGAAAAGGCACACTTATTTTGATTAATGTATTATGCTCCTTCGTTTTTAGCTTCAAATATCTCGAAAACTAATGGCTTTATCGTTACGAATGAAGAGTATGTTTTTTACATATAAAGTACTGGAGAATCAAAAAATTTAACTAAAATAGCAATTCCGCTAGTGGCGTAGAATTTGTGAAGGGTCAACCATTCATGTTCCCCCGTCGTACGCCTTTGGTAGTAGCCAGAAACGTTTTTTTTTAACATAAATTAGTAGATTGTACAATACCAGTACCACTTACGAAATTTCGTGTTGTTGTCCCATGCCTGTCAGGAAATATTCAAAAATAAATAAAATAAAAGTTTAACTTTGACACCCTGTATTTAGGTTATTATCAAATTTTGTACTAAGGTAAGTTAGCTTAAATCAACCTATTTTAAGCTCAGGAATCTAAGGTTAAGCTATGGCCCATTCTTTACCAAACACCCTGTATAGTGCTTTTTATTTTATAGTATGTACTCATAAGACAACCCCTGAAAGATGAAATCAATAATCGATTAATGCATTTTAAAAAGCAAATGCTCCAAAATACTGAAATGGACAAAAAAGAATGTGTGTGTACTTTGTACGCACGTAAGAAGATATTCTTCTGTTATATAATAGGTAATTTAAACGAAGTAAATATACTTAAAAGGTTATTTGTACTTATTTTATTTCAAAATCAAACTAACTTTCTTATCTCCCACTTTCAAAAAAGAAGAATAATATCTTCAAAAATTATATAATAATATACTTACAATCATAAAATCTATAAAAAAAATATATAAAAAAATAATAACTTGCTTGGGGCTTGAATCCAATTCACGTCTACCGCGCCGTACGAAAGTTGACGCCATTTCAAACTGCACCAAACTCTCGTATACGTCATGTGGGAATATACACAAACTAAACGTTTACACCATAAATTTATATGAATTTAATAAAATTATTAGTTTGATTTTTGTCGAAATAAAATACAACAAAATATAGAGTAAGAAAACGATATATGAGATGAAGATTTGTAGAAAGTTTGTTCGTAATCAGATTATGTAAATTAAAGCATTGCCTACTAATAGGTAACTACATTATTTTGTTTACATTTTCCAAATAGGTAGGTATTGAAACTATTAAGTATTTCCAACTGAAACATTTAGAATTACGTACCTGCGGCTTTTCAAAACTATTTAAAAAGTCACTATAATTATAAATTTGATTTTATTTCTGTCCACACACCAATAAAAACTAATATTATACAATATTTTTGTTTACCGATAACCTCCATATTGAACAATTATTGACAGATCATTTCAAAATTTCAACACCCAATCAGAGCCCGTATAACAACTAATACCATACTGTCGGTGTGCGCATGCACGCGGATCAATCAAATTTTACCCTCAATCGATTCGCCGCTAAAGAAGAATATCTTCAAAAAAATGAAAATATAAAAAACTCAAATGAGACCAACCAGATACAAAAAGGAACAATGTATGACGGAGGAAATTTTAGATTTAATGGAAGAAAGACGTCAACATAAAACCAAAGATAATCAGATGTGTACAAAAGTGGATAAACAAATTAAATACAAAATTAAGCAAGCGAACGAAGAATGGTTATAAAGAATAACTTCAATGAGTACAGTAATCTGACCACAGATGCAATAAGCATTTCTTATTTTAAGTTTTGAATTTCTTTATCTAAAATTGTAGATAAAATTAATATCTACAACAGTAGGATAAACATGAAGAACATTTTAAAAGAGAAAACCATAAAACATAGGATGCTGGTTGCAAAATATGAGACTCTTATCTATAGAGGGATGTCTTAAACACTTTCGCTTCAAAAAACTTTTTCAAAGGTACTAACAATTTAAAACGATCAGATGGACAAGAGGTCATGAAGGCTCAACCAGAAGGATCAGGACGATATTATCCTTAGATGGAATAAAGGAATGACCGAAGATAGAAAGGTCCAATCGCCTACATTGACGAAACAATGGCCACGTTGCTCAGTCGGAAGAGATGTGGGCGCGGTTCTTTGGGTTGGGCTTCTGTTACAATGAAAGATGTTAAATGAATAAAGAATGGTATGCGAATAGGGCTAATGGAACAACGATAGACAAAAGATAAATAGATAACATTAACTGATGGTTTGACTCATGGACTCTAAGGAAACGAAATACTTAATACTCAAACGAAAATATAGGGCGCCAGGTATTTTGATCAAAAAATACTCAAAGGAACAATAATTAACAAAACATAACACAACAATAACAAATTAGCAAGAATGCTACGATAAGACATCAATGTACTAATCTTGAGCTGTAAAAAAATTAAATAAAATACGACATCGTAAGTTTCAATGTAACATTTATTAAAATACTCTACGAAATCTCAATATTTACACAATACGTACAGTGTATACGCAGTATAAGATCGCCAACAACAAAATTAAGAAACCAAAAAATACCTAAACCGTTAATCTATAAGACAAAAGTTGGCGACATAATAACAATCACTGCATATAAATTGGTGTATTCACCAACACAGTAATACTAAAAAATGGAATGTAAGTGAACGAATATAACTATTAATTATTAACTCAAAAAAAAATGAACTGTAGTTACTCGAAAAAATAAAAAATCCATACTCTAAATAAAAACTAGAAATTTTACCGTTCACTTACAACAAAAAAAGAAAGAGCTCTTTGTTTATATTTATACCTATCTAACAATACTTAATAACACTCTAATAATACTCAGAAAAATATCTACATAATGTAAATGTTTATAGTTTAAATGATCACCCATTTAAAAATAAAAAGATAATCATCAACTTCATACTAAAAGTATGACCTACTTTTCAGAATGTCACTATCACAAACTGGGCGAAAACTTTAGGTCATTGAACTTATTTCACGAAAGCACACAAAATTGTCCTTGCCCTGGACATAACAAAGGCGTCTCTACTAATTTCTTCAATAAGTAAAAGATGAGTGACTTACTTAAAACATCTGTTAGAGGGTAGGATGGCCCTTTGTAAGCCGGCAGGCTCTCAAGGTGTGGAAGATGGTCATGAAGAAATTCAACTTTACGACACAGTCGAAAGAATAATAGTATTTAACAGTGTTCATAAAATAGCAGCTGGACAACATAATGCATAGGTGGAAGGTGGAAGGTGAAAGGTGTACCCTTTAAAAAAATAGAAAACGAAATTGTACAATTATTGTACATACCAATAAACAATCATTAATACTCTTACCTGCCTAATCGGCGGGGCCCACAATACACGAACAAACTTGATCTCACATAATGACTATATTAACTCAACTCACAAATGATGCAGAATTTTGAGAATTTGTGGTTTTTATGAACCTTTGGCGTCCTTTGTTTGTGGTGGGGTTTTAACCAATGAAAATTATGGGAAACTGTGAGAGATATTCAAGAACAGATTTCCTTACCACTCGTAAAAGGGCTTAGCAAATCTAATACTTAAGATGACTTATGGGATGCAAGGCCCATATCATTCACCAGAAAGCTATTAAAGTCTAACAGTCGACTCTATCGATAGCACATATGTGTTTCTAAGAAAAACAACGCCGATAGGGACTCTAAGATCTAATCAGTTAAGATAAAAGCGTGAAATGAGGGGGGCTAGACCAAAATCTACACTGGGAAAACTTAAACGTTATACAGCTTCCCCCCACGATTTAAACCGTGGTGTAATACCACTGTTTACAATCGGAGTCTGCAGTAAGCACCATAAACAAAAGACTGACCATCAAGCAGTAGCCTGGAATAGTTGGTAGTCATCTAGATTTACTAAAATTGGTGGTGGTCCTCGAATTGCTTGAACACAAGTGACCAAATCAAAAAAAGGTAATAAGCAACTAAACTCAAACACCAAACTAAAAGGGTTATCTCAGGGATAAACTAAACGCAAATAAAACACAAAAACTAGGAACTATATATACAAGGACTACTCTAATTCTAAACGACTAAGGCAGCAAACACCTACAGTGTTGCTCTAATCCTTATCATAAAACTAAACATTCAACTCGAAAGTCGACTCAAAGTATGGTTCGTTGACTCGCAAGTACAACAACCAATGACAGATATCTACACCGATGGCTCTAGCCAAACTAAAAAGGTGGAACATACTGTAACAAAATAAAGTGTAACAAAATAATTATTAAATAGAAAAAGACTGTTTGACTTGTACACACTTCTATATAAATCTAAACGGGAACTGGTGTATGTTTTCAAAAGACTGATAGTGTGTAAATTAATTTATTAAATCAGCTAAGTACTTTCAGCATATTAATGCCATCATCAGAGCTATCCTATAAAAAGACTAAGTTGAAAAATCTTATTCATAAAAAATTATAAAGTGAAACTTACGTCTTATAGGTGTAAAAACCTCAAAAGAAGAGAAAACTTCGAACAAACACATTCTATATTTTAAAAATTAACCCAGGGATATAACCACTGGTTAGGGTAAAAAACCCTTAAATGTTAAAAATCACATTTAATGTGTTTTTTTTTACAAAATGGCCACCATTCGTACAAAGAACAGCTGTTACTGACAATATTGTACGAATGGTGGCCATTTTGTAAAAAAAACACATTAAATGTGATTTTTAACATTTAAGGGTTTTTTACCCTAACCAGTGGTTATATCCCTGGGTTAATTTTTAAAATATAGAATGTGTTTGTTCGAAGTTTTCTTTTCTTTTGAGGTTTTTACACCTATAAGACGTAAGTTTCACTTTATAATTTTTTATGAATAAGATTTTTCAACTTAGTCTTTTTATAGGATAGCTCTGATGATGGCATTAATATGCTGAAAGTACTTAGCTGATTTAATAAATTAATTTACACACTATCAGTCTTTTGAAAACATACACCAGTTCCCGTTTAGATTTAAAATAATTATTGACCTACCCTCGTATACCAGCTCCCGTCTCCGCACAGACAGAACACTATCGATGTTTCGAGATACGCCGATGCAGCGCCGATGACGTGCAAGCGGTCGAGTCACATGGACATAGCTGGAGATATATAGATATTTCTGGAATATCTGTATCGCATATATAAATAGGACATATTTGTAAATAGAGTTAGTCTTAAGCTAAAGTGTATAAGATAAATTCGTCTGTAACTTATATAAATAAAGTCGTATATAAATTACGAACCGCTAGTTTTATTGTAATTAGAAGTAATTACACTAATCACGCTACAATACCAATGTTGAAGTTTTGGACGCGAAAATCAAAGTTGCTCCAGCTCAACAAAGGCGAGTAGCCAACAAGGTAACGTAGGCAAACTTCGTTATGGTTGTCCCCTCAACCGGTAACTAGGTAATCGTCAAGCAATGCTAAGATTTTGACTGCAAGATCAAAGCAAAAAAGTGTCGAAATTGTATGACAGGGAAAGAAAACAAGTTGGCCAAAAGTTCCGTAAAAGTCTTCTGGGGTTAACCACGGCGGAAATTTTTCAATCGAGAAACTCCCAGAAAAACAAGGAATGCAATCAGGACAAGATATGTCTGAATACATTGTAAGATATTATTATAAATAACTTTAATAATATCTACTCAACTAAAATAAAATCAACTCCATTGGAATTAACTCAAAACCAAACGCAAAATTAGCACAAGCAAACTCAATACAAAAATATTTGTCATAGTGCTTCCACTAACAACAAACAAACTCGAGTTCTAACAAACTCGAGTTCTAACAAACTCGACTAAACGCATAGGTGCCTTGGAGTCTCTCATCCAGGACTTTATGAGCTACACTCAAAAATTGCCACGAAATCTTTCATTCGGGACTTCAATAATAACAGACGCACTAGTTATTGCTAATGGTTTGCTTATTTGATTTCACTTTGCCGGTCTAGGACAAAGCATTTCGCAATCAAACGTTCTTAAAATAAGTATAATGTTCACAGAACACTAACTCAAAAAAAATATTTACTGCTATCCTAATAACATGAACCAGAAGAGCCTAAACAAATTCAAACAGCAAACAGAATACAAAAGCAAATAAACACGAGTAACATATAAAATTACCAAAGCACAATTACTATCTCACGTAACGAATAAATTCGAACTCAAACAAAAGGAATAGAGAAGTTAATAAAACATGCCAAGGAGTTCTCAACAAAGATATATAGAAAGAAATGAACAAAGGAAAGTTCAGATAATTGTCGAAATCTACCTTTAATTAGGACCGGAAATAATTACGCATACTAGACGCCTTATTATTATAATATATATGATAATATATTATTATAAAGGTACTTAAATCGTTAGGTTAAATCACAGGCAGCTCACAGGTAGGGAAGTGTCACAATTTAGTAGGGACTGATGTCCTAAATAGATACGACATTTTATCGAAATAGTATTTTATGTAAGCCGCAAGAATAAAATTGATTCTGTAAATACATCTGGGCCTAGTACGTGCCTGTATTTAACAAAAAAATTTCACCCTTTATTAGCCGACACAAAATTGCCAAGACATTATCCTAATTCACCCAAACTATCGACAGAACTAACAATAATTACTCGAATTCTTTTACTCGAAACAAAAAAATATTTGCATTATCTGCTAACTAAACATCGAAAATTTATATTCACGAGTCAAACTACTTGTGAAATATAAACAAGCAATAAGATGCTACTTTTTACATCTCATTAATACCTAAAATAGGGTCATAGCCCTTTAAAAATATCTACTATCAAAATAAGTGTATCTACAAGCTTTTGCGGTTGCAACATATGCTAAATAAAAGCTAATAAAAACATTACGCCTCTTTATCTGAAATTAGGGTCAAAAGACACACTTAAATACCTCTAGCCCTGACAGATGTTATTGGGGGTGGGACAAGAATTTTGAAATGTCAACCACCTTATCGTAGGCTAGTCGAAAAATATTAAGATTACGCAACGGTAAACGAAGACTCTACACTGAAAAAAGGAATATTTTCTGGACTGGAAGTAGTTTTGTACCGAATAGATTTTAGAATGCTGATATTGGAATGGTAAAACATAATTTCTCAAACATATTTCACAACAGCATGCGCCGAGGTCTTTCACTCGCGACTAATAGCTAATTGTAAAAAACAATTTCTGGAATGGACAGCTTAACTTCTTTCATTTAAGACTTAAATCACAAACCTAAAACAATAGCATGACGGAAAGCTGCAGGACTCTTTCATTCTCCAGACTAACACCACGCCATGACTAAAAACTCTCTAAAACCACTCAAAACATTCTGGTACTGAAAAACATACGATATCAACCAAATAGGATATCATCAAAAATACATAACCACATAAAAATCCAAAAATATACTGCACAGAAATCATTACAACAATACTATTCTACAAGGTCGGAAAAGATTGGTCATAAAACCGGACAGAACAATATCGTTGAACGACGAAGAAGCATGTACCTTAAAATTTTAGAAGACGACAGATCATAATAGTGATAATTGCTACTTCTGAAAACAGTTACAAAGCATTTCATAACTCAAAAACGGTACCTAAATGCAATAAAATAAACGCAACACAGTACAAAAAAATATACCGCAACACAATACATATACAAAAAATATAAAAAGTAAAATGCACAATAAAACGATATAAAGCAAACTACAATAAATCACAAAAGTTGCAAAGTACGGCACAAAATAAACGTAAAAATCAAAAAGTTAAACAATTACAACTTCTTTGTGATTTGCTACAAAAAATACACAGCTCAAGATCTAGATACCTTTACCTTAATTAGATACATAGCAAAAGACGTATCCCTTTGACATAAGGAAAAGTAATAAAAATGCTCAAATTTACTCAAGTAAAATATATCTAAATAAAAAAGATCGATACTATACTATATACTTCAAAAAATGATACTCTAGAATTCGAAAAGGCAGAAATGAAAGTGTAAGGTACTACACTGACATTTAAATACAATAAGCGGAAACAAACAAACTAAAATGTGTCAAACTATTATTATCTATTAGCAAATAATAACACGAAAATATATTGTCAATAAAAATAGCTGCAAATTAGCCAAACTTGAACAAAAAAAGAAAATCAGGTCTAATAGGAACATGATAAAAAAGAAAATCATGCTTCACGCATAGACAAGAAAATATATATAGCCCGTGAAAAGGCAATTGACAAAGCTCTACGAAATTATGTATAAGGCAACCATAGGTAACAGAAGAAGTCCCACGTAATTTGTATAAGGCTCCACGAGAGGGGCGCCAATTTGTAAAACGATCAGATGGACAAGAGGTCATGAAGGCTGAACCAGAAGGATCAGGACGATATTATCCTTAGATGGAATAAGGGAATGACCGAAGATAGAAAGGTCCAATCGCCTACATTGACGAAACAATGGCCACGTTGCTCAGTCGGAAGAGATGTGGGCGCGGTTCTTTGGGTTGGGCTTCTGTTACAATGAAAGATGTTAAATGAATAAAGAATGGTATGCGAATAGGGCTAATGGAACGACGATAGACAAAAGATAAATAGATAACATTAACTGATGGTTTGACTCATGGACTCTAAGGAAACGAAATACTTAATACTCAAACGAAAATATAGGGCGCCAGGTATTTTGACCAAAAAATACTCAAAGGAACAATAATTAACAAAACATAACACAACAATAACAAATTAGCAAGAATGCTACGATAAGACATCAATGTACTAATCTTGAGCTGTAAAAAAATTAAATAAAATACGACATCGTAAGTTTCAATGTAACATTTATTAAAATACTCTACGAAATCTCAATATTTACACAATACGTACAGTGTATACGCAGTATAAGATCGCCAACAACAAAATTAAGAAACCAAAAAATACCTAAACCGTTAATCTATAAGACAAAAGTTGGCGACATAATAACAATCACTGCATATAAATTGGTGTATTCACCAACACAGTAATACTAAAAAATGGAATGTAAGTGAACGAATATAACTATTAATTATTAACTCAAAAAAAAATGAACTGTAGTTACTCGAAAAAATAAAAAATCCATACTCTAAATAAAAACTAGAAATTTTACCGTTCACTTACAACAAAAAAAGAAAGAGCTCTTTGTTTATATTTATACCTATCTAACAATACTTAATAACACTCTAATAATACTCAGAAAAATATCTACATAATGTAAATGTTTATAGTTTAAATGATCACCCATTTAAAAATAAAAAGATAATCATCAACTTCATACTAAAAGTATGACCTACTTTTCAGAATGTCACTATCACAAACTGGGCGAAAACTTTAGGTCATTGAACTTATTTCACGAAAGCACACAAAATTGTCCTTGCCCTGGACATAACAAAGGCGTCTCTACTAATTTCTTCAATAAGTAAAAGATGAGTGACTTACTTAAAACATCTGTTAGAGGGTAGGATGGCCCTTTGTAAGCCGGCAGGCTCTCAAGGTGTGGAAGATGGTCATGAAGAAATTCAACTTTACGACACAGTCGAAAGAATAATAGTATTTAACAGTGTTCATAAAATAGCAGCTGGACAACATAATGCATAGGTGGAAGGTGGAAGGTGAAAGGTGTACCCTTTAAAAAAATAGAAAACGAAATTGTACAATTATTGTACATACCAATAAACAATCATTAATACTCTTACCTGCCTAATCGGCGGGGCCCACAATACACGAACAAACTTGATCTCACATAATGACTATATTAACTCAACTCACAAATGATGCAGAATTTTGAGAATTTGTGGTTTTTATGAACCTTTGGCGTCCTTTGTTTGTGGTGGGGTTTTAACCAATGAAAATTATGGGAAACTGTGAGAGATATTCAAGAACAGATTTCCTTACCACTCGTAAAAGGGCTTAGCAAATCTAATACTTAAGATGACTTATGGGATGCAAGGCCCATATCATTCACCAGAAAGCTATTAAAGTCTAACAGTCGACTCTATCGATAGCACATATGTGTTTCTAAGAAAAACAACGCCGATAGGGACTCTAAGATCTAATCAGTTAAGATAAAAGCGTGAAATGAGGGGGGCTAGACCAAAATCTACACTGGGAAAACTTAAACGTTATAAATTTATTATAGAGAAAAAATACAAATAGTATAGTAATAGTATAAAGCAGGCCGCGCACTGAATCGGCATAGAGCTATCGGCTCGGCTAAGAGCAATCGGCAGATTTTGCTATATGTACATGAAAATAAATAAGCTACCGCGCACCGCCTAAGAACGTTCGACAGTCGAACGTTCTTAGACGGTGCGCGGTATCTCATTTATTTCCATGTATGTATAGCAAAAGCTGCCGATTGCTCTTAGCCGAGCCGATCGCTCTATGCCGATTCAGTGCGCTGCATTCTTAATAGTAAGAGTATTTCAAAAGTCTATGTGAACTATTTGTCTATCAAACCTCACTGGCATGCAGATCCTGGCTGTAGCGATGGGAGACTTGGCAACCTTGGATTTAAGCTACCTACCAGCAAAACTATAAGGAACTTCTAAAGAACTTCTAAAGACTTGTACACACAAGAGGGCACAACTAACAACTTTGTATTGATTGCATTTATACAAAAGTGGACTTTTGTAAAATTCATATGTGGAATCATTGATGGATTTGTTGTGGATTATCATTTGAAAAGATGTTGACTGTTAACTTAATTTGCTCTAAGTGGCGTAAAATCCTTGAAGGATTTGTTGAGGCACAACAGAGATGTTGCTTCGACTTCATCTTAATTTTCACTGAGGGTGAGGGCGGGTGCCCTGTATTGGGCGTCTTTTTTTAAACACATGTCTTTTAGGCACACATTATGCCACTAAGCACTGGTTGTCTTTCATATATTTACACTGTTGACAATGTTGTCACAGATAAAGTTGCATAAATATTTCGAAATTAAAACTATTTTTAAATATTTTTATACAGTGTGTCCACGGTTGGGGTGCCCAAAAGGAAAAACTTTTTTATTTTCAATTTTAGCGAAAAATGTCATTCTTGATAAAAAGTTTTGCTTGTTAAAAAAATCCCATAAAACGAAATAATATTCAAGTTTTTCAAATCCTGCTTAATTTTTTAGCCAATTTTATGTAAATCCCTATAAATTTTTGCACTAAGTTCGAAATCGCAACAATAATCTAGTGTTGCCAAGCCACAATATAGCTTAGTAACTGTCAACTCCGATAAATAATTTGCGAATTGTCATTTTTTTTCGACAATGTTAAGCGTTCAAGAAAGAATTTATCTTGCGATAAATGTCATTATTAAAATTACTAGATTAATAATTATTTAATTAATAAATAATTAAATGTTTCCAGAAGAACGAAAAAGTTTGGCTTCATAATCCAAAGAAGCGAAAGGGTTATTCTCCCAAGTTATTATTGTTACAATTTCGAACTTAGTGCAAAAATTTATAGGGATTTACATAAAATTGGCCACAAAATTAAGCAGGATTGAAAAATCTTGAATTTTATTTCGTTTTATGGGGTTTTAGAACAAGCAAAACTTTTTATCAAGAATGACATTTTTCGCTAAAATTGAAAATAAAAAAGTTTTTCCTTTTGGGCACCCCATCCGTGGACACACTGTATTCTCGAATAATTATTATTAGAGCAAAAATTAAGATTTCGTTAATCTGAGTGCACTTAACTAAGTTTTATTGGGACCTGAAAGTAGGTCGGATGGCAGTAATCGTCACACGAACTTGTTCACAGTATTTCGCACTAAAACACAGGTCTCCTGTGTTTCGCACTAAAACACAGGTTGCCACGCGGGCGCCCCCCCTCCCCAAAAGGGCGCCAAAACGAAGGGTTGGAACATAAGACATACTCTTGTCTATTTTAACTCTGTTTAAATGTCATTATCAGTACCTATTTTTCTAGTTTGGTCTATCCTACTTTTTCCCGTTGTTAGTATCTGTTACCTCGTATAGTACCGTTTAGACGTTCCGTTGCTTTATTCACTTTACTCGTCCACTTTCATTATTGCTTCCTGCACGTTTTCGTTGCTTGATAATCTATTTCCAAATATTCCGATTCCATTATTTGATTTGTATTATTATTTTGTTTTGACAACCTATTTACATATTCTTGATTCCGCTCTCCGTTCATATCACTGTTTTAGTTTTTTTATCACAACCAATACTCTCATCTAATGTGCCTTATTACAAAAACTGCATAATATCTCCCAGCTCGTAAACGCTGGTGTTCTTCTTACTACATAATATTAGGCATTTGTAATATAAACATAAACGTTCAGCAGCTCTATTCTAATTCCACACATCTATTTGATTCGATTTTACGTACCCTGAAGGAGGAAATCCGAAACAAATTATTTATCGAGACGCAGAAGGCCATAAACATTAACTGAAACGACTGAACATTGCTTCTAGAATCAGGTTTCCCAGCACAAAGCATATAATTAGACCTGTTAAATTACTCACGAGCAGCATTGCAAATGCGATTCATTTGTTTTCAATTATTATATTTGTCAAGGGAGTTGCATAACAAATTGAAGTTTATTTAGATTAATAATATCAAAGTGAAGATACAGCTGGCGAACAATGCACTGTATAGTTTGGTTATAAGATAAATGTAGGTTCGATAACCGCTTTGTACATAATATATCAGAGATATTATAGTGTTAAATGATTTATCGACATCTCAATTGGTGTAAAACATTTTCCTTTAAGCAATAAGTAGTAAGTAATAAGAATGTATGATCAATTATATCATAAAATATTTCCAATATGACGGGAAATTACACAAAATTTAAAAATTGGAAATACTTTCAGCCTTTAAATCGGAAGCTGTTTTCATAAGAAGTATTTCTTAATTATCTATACAAAGTAAGCAAGATGCAAATCTCACGGTAGTTGAGGTTATCGGCCAAGGAGATAGAAAAAATGAAAATACTGAAGAAGAACACAATGTTGTCGATACTTAAGATTTCAATTAAATGAAGATGAAAATGATATTACACACACGAAACAATATTGGAAGAGATCAAGCTATAACAAAAAAGTTGCATTCCTCACTATGGAAGAAACGTTTGTCAAGTCAAACGAAAAAGAAGTTGTTCAGATCGTTGGTAAAAAGAAGTTGGTAGACATTATAAGAAGAGAATAAAAAAATTAATACGGTTCAAACAGGGTCTTATAAAAAATGTTATCAACATTTTTTACATTATTATACCGTTTCAGAAATGAACAAATTCGAAATAGAATGGATAGAAACAACGTTAATAGACAGGATAGAAACGAAGCAACTGTCCTGGTATGACCATATGAGGAGAATATCATACGAGAAAGTAACGAACTAAATTTATAATTATTGAGTCCCACTAAGAAGATGAATGGGAGGTCATCCAGCAAAAAGATGGAAAGAATATATCAAAAAGGCGATAAAAAGGAGAAAGGACGAAGACTCCTGGAATAATAAAAAAGAATAGCCAAATGGCTGTGAGAAACGACCAAGTTAGATGTAAAAATAGTGGCTATAATATAATATTGTGCTATGCACAATTAAACAGAAAAACGGCATACCTGGGGCACCTAATTAGAAACGAAAAATACCAGTATCTGCAAACCTAAATTGAAGGAAAGATCGGAGGAAGCGGAGTGGGCAGGAATAAAATTTCATGTCTCCGTAATGTCAAACAATGGACAGGGCTAAGAAACATAGGAGACCTAATACCGGGTGTCCACTTATATTTCCCCCCATTTTAACTGCCTATAACTTCTAAACGGCTCAAGATAGAAATATGCGGTTTTCACTGAAATGTTTTATTTTAGTAAAAGTTTTGTCTGAATGGATGGAATTTTTTATATCGCTTTCAAATACGAAATAAAAATAGCGGATTTTTGAAAAGAACTTTGTTGACTTTTTTTTAATGGAACACCCAGTATATTCTTTTGTAAATTGAAAGAAAGGTCATTGACCTATCTAGCGATATAAAGTTTTTCAAAATCGGTTGTCAAATCACTGAGTAATTAATTTTTAAAATGAGAGGTGCAACGTGGATATCACATACCTATATAACATAACTAAGCAAGTTATGTGATTTCCACATTGCATCTCTCATTTTAAAAATTAATTGCTCAGTCATTTGACAACCGATTTTAAAAATTTTTATATCGCTGGATAGATAAATGACCGTTTTTTCAAGATTTTAGGTAAATGACCATTTTTTATATCGCTTTTAAATAAAAAATGGCGGATTTTTGAAAAAAAAACGTTGTTGACTTTTTTTATTAAAACACCCAGTATATTTTCTTGTGTCTTGAAAAAACGGTCATTTACTTATTCAGCGATATAAAATTTTTTAAAATCGGTTGCCAAATGACTGAGCAATTAATTTTTAAAATGAGAGATGCAATGTGGAAATCACATAACATAATACCATTTTGCTCAGTTATGTTATTTAGGTATGTGATATCCACGTTGCACCCCTCATTTTAAAAATTAATTACTCAGTGATTTGATAACCGATTTTGAAAAACTTTATATAGCTGGATAGGTGAATGACCTTTCTTTCAAGTTACAAAAAAATATACTGGGTGTTCCATTAAAAAAAAGTCAACAAAGTTTTTTTTCAAAAATCCGCCATTTTTTATTTCGTATTTGAAAGCGATATAAAAAATTCAATCCATTCAGACAAAACTTTTACTAAAATAAAACATTTCAGCGAAAACCGCATATTTCTATCTTGAACCGTTTAGAAGTTATAGGCAGTTAAAATGTGGGAAAATATAAGTGGACACCCGGTACATACTGCAAAGGATAGAGAAAAATGGTCAAACGTGATCGCGAACATCCATTAGTGGATTATATAAGAAGAAGAGGAATATAATATTCTAGCCATTATTTATAGCTAGCTAACTTGGCCATTTCTAGTTGGTTAGTTAGTTAGCTGTAAATAATGCTTCTAGCCATTATTTACAGCTAACTTGGCCGTTTCTCGCAACTATTGCGCCATTCTTTTTTATCATTCCAGGAGTCATCATCCAAATTTCTCCTTCTTATCGCATTCTTTCCATATTTTTGCTGCACGACCTCTCATCCTTCTTCTTAGTGGGATATGGAAGCGCGGAGTTCAATCACTAGCTATTAAAATTTATTCATGTTATTATAACTTAACTTTTGTGTATAGAAATATGTCTTCTTGTCAGATTCTATGGCCACGAGCCTTTCGGCTGCCAGCCAGGTTAAAAATGTTTCTTATCTCTAATTGATAACAATTAAAACTGGTCTCCTCCTAATTCCCCTTCCCCCTTTCCTTTTTTACCATCATACGAGGGGGCTTAAGGGGAAGCCCGGGGTACGAGTGGCAAACTTTTTTGTATCTTTTTGGGGACCCAAAGTTGAAATTCTGAAATCTCTGAAATGACTGGACTAATATTAATATATTTAAAAGAATAATTGTTAAGAGGAAACAGTAGCGATCAACAGGTAGCGAAAACGCGTTCCAAGATTGCGGCTGTAATTTTGAATATTTTTTCGAGATATTTGGCATACGTATTCGTAATATAATAAAGAATGGCGGTACAGAGCCCAATTTGAAAAATATATTAATATGTGGAAATTACTCTGTAATTAAATACAATATTAAAAAACGATCCTGTACCGCCATTAAGAAGAACAAAAAAATACACTTTCTTCAAATAAACTTTTCTATCCGATGCCTAGATTTTGTGTCATTTTGGAACTACTAAAATTTTTTATTTCATTAGTAGTTCCAAAATGACACAAAATCTAGGCATCGGATAAAAAAGTTTATTTGAAGAAAGTGTATTTTTTTGTTCTTCTTAATGGCGGTACAGGCTCGTTTTTTTAATATTATATTTAATTACAGAGTAATTTCCACATATTAATATATTTTTCAAATTGGGCTCTGTACCGCCATTCTTTATTATATTACGAATATGTGTGCCAAATATCTCGAAAAAATATTCAAAATTACAGCCGCAATCTTGGAACGCGTTTTTGCTACCTGTTGATCGCTACTGTTTACTCTTAAAGAGCTTATAGTAATGTCTATGTAAAACAGAAACTTTAAAATTCAAAATTTGATTACTGCCAATTATTTCTTTGAACAAAAAGAAAATACTTAAAATGCTAGATATTTATGTGATTATTTCATTCATGGAAGATTCTGACCAATAGAAAGCTACATAAATAAAAATTACAACGATTATTTCATTCATAGGAGATTCTGACCAATAGAAAGCTACAGAATTAAAAATTAAAGTGATAATTTTTGATAATATCCCGTCGTCAAGTATATTACATCAGATGCCCTTCGTTGCTAAGAAAAAATACATTCAGTGGCATTAATGACAATTAATGTTTTAAAAATTATAAAAGTGATGACTTTCAACCGTCAAATATTTATAACAACTGTGTGTTTAATTGTACTAATTTGTACTTACATAAATAAATTACAATAAAATTTTGGGTTTGAACAGTTTTATTCATGAAATAATCGCAGCAAATTGCACTCGATCTCTAAAATTATTATCGAATTGTTGCCCTCGTGATAATTAAAACTGTTAAAGTGTCAGTCGGGAAAAATTCGATAATTATTATAGAGCTCTTGTGCAATTGCTACTGATAATTTTTGATAATATCCCTTCGTCAAGTATTACGTCAGATGCCCTTCGTTACTACGCAAAAATGAACATTCAGTGACATTAATGACAATTATTAATTTTTTACAACTTGTCACAGAGAACAAACAGCAAGAAACAGGTTTAGCAAATATTCTGGTGAAGATATCAATAAAATAGTTAAAATGATTTAAAAAGACACATTTATTCATGAAATAATCTCAGCGAATTACACTCGATCTCTAAAATTATTATCGACTTGTTGCTCTCGTGACACTTTGACATAATTAAAACTGTCAAAGTGTCACTCGGAAATCGATAATTTTAGAGCTCTCGTGCAATTACTACCGATAAAATATTTAACAAGTTAAATTTAAATGCTAGAACGTTTTATGAAGATTCAATCAATCTAATAAAAACGTACGGCACATTCTCTAAAAGGAACACGTTGAATGGACCACCAGCTTCTTGTATTAATAAATCCCATTACAAAACGAGAATTTTCCGTAATCATCAGTTCGTACCGAAATAAAAGGAAACCTGTCTTGGTGTTTGCAAAAAAGAAGGAAACATCATTCGTGTGCGTAGCAAAAGAAGATGACTTGCAGCGATGTTGCCATTTTATGCTATATTGTAAAATGCATTTGAGTATTAAATGAAATAACTTATGCTGTACCAATTTACCACAACCGCCAGAACATCTAACATGTTAATTTCCCCAAAAAAAGACAAAATGCATGGTTATAACAGCAAATCCAATAAGATGTAAATTGGAGCTGGAGGGTCAGATAATAGAACAAGTGATGGAGTTTAAATATCTAGACATCACACTCTACGGAAGGCTCGAAACAGAAGTGGAAGATCAAGAGGATAGAGCAAACAGAGCCGCAGGTTGCTTGAATGACACAACATGAAGAAATAAAAATATCGGAAAAGAAGTGAAAGGCAGAATTTACAAAACAGTCATCAGCCCAATAATGACATAAGCGACAGAAATACGACCTGGCACAGACAGGACAAAACGATTGCTAGAAACAGCAGAGATGAAAACCCTTCGAAAAATCGAAGGTAAGACACTATTGGGCAGAGCCAGAAGTACGGATGTACAACGGAGATGCAAAGTGGAGAATATTAATAACTAGGTATGAAACAGAATACGATAACTTACTGAAGGCACATTAAAAAACAGACAGAGTCATGTCTATATAAAAAGAAGAAGAAGAAGTAAAAGTTAGAAAAACTTTAAATTCGTACTTAAGATAGTACAAGACAGTGTACCTACAGCCTTTAATTTTTTTAAATGTTCTACTTAAAATGGGTTACAGCAAATGGGTTCCTTGCCTTTTGTTAGAGGACCAAAAAAGCTTGGACCATGGACCAAAAAACTTTCTGTGGTGAATAATTGCTGGCGACTAATCTTGGTGTCATTATTTTGAACCATTCATTAAACTGTCTTGGATCATTTTCGATCGGACCAAGAAGTACAAAATGCTGCAAAAGAATTCTTTGAGCAACAGCAACAAGAATTCTTTAACCTATACATCAATTTGTCGAACAATGGGATATGATATGTGCCTTAATTTTAGTGGTAATTAATATTTGCAAATATTATAATAATACTATTTGCCAATAAATTTTATCTGGGTCAAAGGTGGGTTTCAATTAAGCAAGCCTCCTAAATTACATCCTGGAAAACGTTGAGTACTAGGAATACGTAGGTCTTATCATAAAGCTAGGAGAATCAAAGAATCTTCTATAACCAATAGGAAAGAAGAGAGTATTTTTTTTAAATTGTTTTCCATTGTTTCTTAGGTAGTATTAAGAGCTGAAAAAAATAGGAAATAATTTTATTCTGAAAAATTCGGGAAAAATTTAACCCGATTTGTTTAGGTTATGTGTTTCTTTTCAAACAGTGAAACATTTGACCTATATCTTATGGACCATAGCAATGTGTGGTTGAAAAAATTGTTTGAAAATGATGTTATTGCCCTAGAGTCTAATGTATCAAATTCCTGAGTATTTTTGTGTTAATTTGTGTGTGTAATTTCTATCGTATAGATGTGATTGTTGAATATAAGTTTAATGTCCATGGTTGTGTTGTGTCTTGCATATATTGTACTTACATGCGATTTTCGATTATCGATATATGTTCTTTGGCTTCCTTTATTCCGGTATTGTTGGCAATGTTCTTGTTATTGATTTCTTCTTTTAGTATTGGCAACCAAAGCTTGCTGCATTCTGTTGATCGGTTTGCTACACAATTTTCTTCGTTAAGTGGTATGAGGGCTGATTCTTTGACTTTTCTCTTTTTCATGTCTATTTCTTTCACGAGTATGGATATTGTATTCTGTGCTCCTTGCCCCAGGCATGTTGATCTGGAACTTCTCGAAGTCTCTGTTCTTGATGTATGTTTGATGCTCGTTCATCTTGATACTTAGCGATCTTGCAGTTTCTAAGGGTAATCACAGTTCATAAGGATAATCGTTGCATTCACAGTTGTACAGGATTTATATTAGCATCCAAAAAATAAGAGTAATCCATATCGATTTAATTTTTAACAAGTCTTAAACAAATATTATTTACATGTATTGTTTACATTACGTAAATTGGTGACATTGGTTTTGCAATGTAGGCCACTCGTTTTGAAAACACTAAAGTAAGCAATTATGTTGCTATTAGGAATTCATGGTCACATTCAGGTGTAGTCAATCATAACAAAACAATTACGATTTATTTATAGATACGGAGAAAGTAAAGAAGAGATTATTCATTATTCAGACATCGACGTGGTTAGATCAGAGACGTTGTCCACCAACTAGTTACTGTCGTATTTAGTGTTCTAAATAAATATATTCTGGTAAATAGTGTTTTAACAAATTAACCCCATCATCGGGGGTAACAACAAGCCACGTACCACGATACAGGGTATTTTGTAGATGAAGTGTGTTATTGTGTTTGGTTTTGAATAGGATAGATCTCAGAGTGTTGGTTGTTTCGGATTTTGTTATGATGTACTTATTTCCTACCCTTTTCAATTTTTTTGATAAGCCCTTTACATATGGTATTGTTGTCAACTTTGAATCCCTTCTTGTGAATGTCTCTGGAGAGTATTTTGTTGTTTATTTTCTTCAATCTTCTGGAATTCCTTGTTTGTAAATGACAACGGGTAGTCATTTTTAGTCAAAACCTTTGTTAGCAGGTATTTTTCTTCCTTGAATGCATTTTCATTAGAGCAGGTATTGCGGGTTCTAACATATAGGCATTTGATGATTCCTTTCATGATGTTCTTAAGACAGACATGAAAAAGATAAAAGTCAAAGAAGCTGCTCTTATCATACTTATAGAAGAAAATTGTGAAGCAAACCTATTAACACAATGCTGTAGGCTTTGTTGCCAATACTAAAAGAAGAAGTCAATAACAACTTGACAAGAAAGTACCAACAATAGCGAATAAAGAAATTCGAAGAGCAAATCATCGAAAATCTCATACACAAAACATTATGCAACAATGCAACACACAACAAAACCATGGACATAATTAAAAATTTCCCAAGGACATACGGTATGACATACCGCGCCGAAAATATATTTTGTTGTAAAACGTATTTTATAAAAGATTCCTAGAACATCATCTGTGTACCTTTATGTGCCTTTCAGCTACGTTGACGTAAAGTTTTCTTGCGGAATTACATACCGATATCGATGTTTACGTTTCTATAGTTCAGATTCAGATTCAGAAATGTTTATTGCTTTTAAATACAGTAATATCTCTCCTAATAAAACATTTTCCCCCATGACCATTGGTAGTCTGGGGTTTTGGCCAAAATATAAATCAACATTTTTTTTTTCTATAAATAACAATAAAATTAACAATAATTAATAAAAAATTTAACTAATAAATATGAAAAAAATGATAACTATCCTAGTTTCCAGTGAAATTCCCTAGCTGGGATAAGCTTACACCAGGCACCAGAATAGATAATGAAATTTTATAAAGTATTATGTACTAAAATAAACATACAAACACAATTCCATTAAATATTAATTAAGATTGAATAAAGAATAAAAGGTCACTCTTTAATTGATTAGTATTAACTGCAGTAAAAAAAATATAGATTAAATTTTACTATTAGAATGTCGTGAATACAAGCTCAAAATCGGTTAAGAAATGGTGAAGAGGCACAATACACGAAGAAGAAGAATAGAGTGTTATGAGTCTAATAGTTATATTCCAACACTAGATTGTATATATACTTCCATGCATCTCTTGCATATCCAACCAGTTCCATCCAGCCCAAACCTTTCATAAGTTCCAACAGTTCTTCCCTATCTAATCTACTTTTTCTGAACCACTTCATTCTGTATTCACGTAGTATCGGACATCGTCCCATGAAATGCAAAATATCTTCCACCTCCCTCTCATTACACAAAGCACACTTTTTCCTATCATTAGCCCTACCAGGTCTATCATTGAGATACAATACTCCACATCTAATCTTGAATATCTACCTTATATCATTGAAACTCACCTCATCCCTCATATAACCCATGTCAACGCCGAATCCCATTAACTCTCTATAATGATTGCAGAAATTTGATCTAGTTGCTCTCTCCAATCTCTTTCCCTCATCATTACACGAATGACTCATATCACCTGTTCCAACCTATGCTCCCAAAAATTCCTATTTTCTCACTCTGTGTTAAATTCCACTCCCCATCTCTCTCCCAAGTTTTCCCAATCTCTTCTCCAACCACAGTTAGCTCTTATCATTTCCTGAAGCAAAAATTTAGGCAGACGTCCTTCCTCATACTCTAACACTCTCTTGACATATTTTTTATGCAACTTTATCGTAAATAGATACACATGCTCAATGTTGGTTTCTAAGTCCAACATGTAGTTTGGACAGTAACTTGGAATATTCAACATTTTTTTGTATAAAAAATCTCATACACAAAACATTATGCAACAATGCAACACACAACAAAACCATGGACATAATTAAAAATTTCCCAATGACATACGGTATGACATACCGCGCCGAAAATATATTTTGTTGTTAAACGTATTTTATAAAAGATTACTATGGGCCATTCCACGAACATACGCCTGTTTTGGATTACTTCGACAACGAATATTTTACTGTGCAACATAAGAAGTACGATAGTAAATGGCGCTAATAATTATTCCAATAAACAACAATGAAATTTGCAATTTACTTTCGTTTTTCTTATTTTGCACAGTAAAATATTCGTTGTCGAAGTAATCCAAAACATGCGTATGTTCGTGGAATAGGGTATAGAACACCATCTGTGTACCTTTAAGTGGTGTGTGCCTTTCAGCTACGTTGACGCAAACTTTTCTTGCGATATCACATACCGCATATCAGTGTTTACGTTTCTATAGTTAAAAGCAGTCCAGTGTATTCTTTTGCTATTAGTATGGCAGCAAGTTCATCCAGTTGTTCTTCCTTCAAGTGGAAATCCCTATTTTATTATTTTTGAGTTACCAATACTCAAGTTTTTTGTAATTCAGTCTATAAAGGATTTTGTAAGAACCTCCACCATTTTTTTAATATTATACATGCGTTCGTAATTTTCTTGAAAAAATAAAGTTTATTTTATCTGGTGCAGTATCTTATTCTACAGCAGTGTAAGAATTATTCCGTAGTTGATGTAAAAAGCAAATACAGTGATATAAGACAAATTCATATTGAAAACAAAGGATAATGGACCGTGATCATAGAAAAAAGTGTTGTGTGATTGGGTAGAATGCGATCTTACTCTTCAAAAAATATGTCACGTATTTCAACACCTGGTTAATTGGAAGGATACTACAAATCTGGCCTCCACATAAGTGGTCTGTAGCTTCGACATGATAGGTGTGAAATTTTAAACGTTCTTGTTGTTGATTGGATAGGAAGGGTAGCGTAATCTAGCCTCCATGCTAGGTACATCATAGCCTCCATACGGTATTCCAATATTTAATATGTTATTCAAGTAAGTGGACAATAAAGGTAAAACACAAACAACTTTTGTTTCTTAATTATTTATTTATACAATAATGTGACATTTTACATAGAAATATGAGTATTTAATTTCGATTAAATATATGTTTACTTGTTGAATTTTTCCACCGTCTACACACAACAGCTGATCGGCCATTAGACCTAACAACAAAACGCGAAATAAAATGTCTATTTTAAAACTGTTGGATAAACAGTAGGGACCTACAATCAGAAAAACTTACCTTTAAAAAGGTTCTCGATTACAAAATAACAAAAATATCAAAAAACAAGAATGAATATCTTTTTATGGTGACACAAACAAACTACAAAACACACGCGTCCTCTCGAAAATCCCGTATCCCGTACAATACAAAATCTAGTCAGTGCCAGATTTGTCAAAGTCATGTTTCACCAATCACGATGCCGACATCAGCGCCTCTGTAAAATTGGAAGGAAACTAAATACCATTACATTTTTTTACTAGAGTGCGCGGGGCATGACCGTGATAGTGTGACGTCACAACGTCAAAAGGTTTCCAAACACGTTGTGTCTAGGTATACGTTAACGTGTACGCAAATAAAAAAGTTAGGTAGAATTAAACGTCATAACAAATATTTTTCTATCAAACAAGCACTAAACATATCAAAATAGCGTGTATCAAAATATACAGTCACTAGCTTGATGAAGTTTAACTTTTTTATTTGCGTCCATTTTAGCGTGTACCTAGACACAACGTGTTTGGAAACCTTTTTTTGACGTTTTGACGTCACGACTATCGCGGTCCATGGCAACAGTATGACATATGACATACCGCATGTCAGAGTCTATGTCCTGAAACATCCACGTCAGTAGGTAAGATAATTAAAAATGTCATTTCCAAGAGTCAAAATGCTACATGAAAACAGTTTCAGAACCTCGCTGTAATAATTCTGACTCAATTCTTGTCTCAGTTCGCAAAGGAATCTGAAAATTAATTTGTAGTTGTACAATAGACGGCCGGAGTGTGACGTCACGGCCAACTGCGGCTATATTCAGTGTATGATGATCACTTTCCAAACAAAGATTGTAAACACGTTGAAAAGTAAGGTTTTACCGAATCTCAAGACTTTTTAATGTAGTAAAAAATCTAAAATAAATAAAATATAAAATCTAAAATTTCTAAAAATCAAATAAATTCTAACCTTACTTCACCCATACATACATTTTATTGCTATTTATATAAAGCATCATGCTTTATTATTTACACAAGCTTGTAAAATTGTTGTAGTAACTATAACAATACTTACATATTGCAAAAAACGGAAATATTCTCTATAAAAACTGAAAAAATAATAAAAAATACAAATTTGCCACACTAAACAACGTTTGTTTGGAAAAGTCTGACATGACATATGTCAATAAAAATTGACACTTCTACGTCATCACTCCGGCCGTCCATTAGTTGTAAATACCGGCATCAATGGATATCTGTCACGTGCCGATGTCGGTTTATTAGCTGGTAAGTACCAGTGGTACCACTTATCGGTAGATGAGGAGCTCCAAGCGTTGAATTTCCTTCTTTAATGCACAGTTGCTGGTATAGACATTTAACTTCAAATGATCCCTTACAAAAAATCCAATGGTGTTAAATCACACAATTTAAGGGTCCAATTCTGATGACCGAAATCAGAGAGTACAGGGCCAGGAAATATCTCATGGAGTAATTGAATTGTTTCCGGGGTTGTATGACATTTGGCACCGTTTTGTTGTAACCACATACCATCCATATTAATATGATCCAATTTATGCAGAAACAACTCTGTTATAATGTTGCCTGAGATATCGAACATCAATGTGACAGTTACTTCTTGAACAGCCTTATCATCAAAATCTGCACTAAAAGATAAGCAGGAACTGAACAAGCAGGAAGTGAGAAGATGCAAATAATAGGTCTCCCCGAGTCTTCTTTGATTTCAGCATTCGCTTGGTTTATAAATAATACAAACGACGAAGGCGTTACCAGAAATTTGGTCTCGATAAAAGTTTTATTTTTAATATTATTTTTAATTTGAATAAAATAAAACTTTGAGTTGTGAAACTCTGGATTTTTTATTACCAGAGTGTCCAGTCATTATAAAATAAATGTTTTTCAACAAGAATAACAGAAAACAAATTTCAATTTCATCTATAGTGATTCTGACTCGATTCTTCTCTCAGCTCGCAAAGGAATCTGAAAATTAATTTGTAGTTGTACAATATCGGCAACAATGGATGTCTGTCACGTGCCGATGTCGGTCCATCAGCTGGTAAGTACCAGTGGTACCACTTATCGGTAGATGAGGAGCTCCAAGCGTTGACACATACACGCGGATGGCATCCAATGGTCAGTTTACGGGAGTTTGGAATGTTGATGGATTTTTGCAATTGCGCTTCTTGAGTTGAGGTGGGTCGAGGACGTTATGAAAAGCTTCGGCGTCTTTTGTAACTTTTCCATTTAGCGAGTACGACGGGTGTGGTAATTGTAATGGACCGTAGATCCTCTGCTATATAAGTAAAAAGTTGTTTAGTGTTTTGGTTTATAGACCAGAAAAATAAGTCGGTATTTTAAACTACTCCATTTGGTTTTAATGGTGTAATTTCCTTAAATATCTCGATGCAGCTCTTAACAGAAAAGTGGTTTTATAATCTATTGTATGCCATTCTTTTAGACCAGGGCATTTAGAACAAAAACGACGTACAAAACCTATCGACTTGCAACTTTTTGCATTGTCATCAGGAAAAAATCTACAATAGAAAACTGAGTGGAAATGCATAACTGCATTTTCAGTGCATACAATGCATCCAAAAGTGCATAGAATTCTCAAAATCAGTATAGTAAGGGCCATATTTTGTTAATCGGAAGTTCTTGGGGTCGCTGAACATGAATACGCAATCGGAACCTACCCCTGGAGCACCTGATGCACAGGGTCACTGCTAAGGCACGTCATCTTCTAAAGTGCGAATGTTTCCGCCTATTCCAACACTACATAAATTGATGCAAACAAACAGATGGATGACATTTGTTTTAGCTTAAAATCTGAAAAGAACGGTTCAAACAACCCTTTCTCCTCGGACGATTCTGGCAGCAGCTTCTGCAGACACAACCCTACGATCCAGATTATCACCGGTGGTACCTATATCGAACGTAACCAACAGCCATATCCAGATGAGATAATACGTTTTGAAGAGGTGTTAGTTCACCTAAAACAGGACAAACCCAAACCAGAAGATCTACAACACAACAAAACAACCAGCGACCCCACATCGAGTAGATCTATGACTCAGGACGCAGACCCCCTAGCACAGCGTTTCCCAACCGGTGAGTCGCGACCCACTAGTGGGTCGCGGGCGAATTTTAGGTGGGTCGCGGCGTGGCTCTTACAGTAACTGAATAACGTACATATATATCATCATAGGTGAGGGATGGGTCGCGAATATAAAAAAACATCAGAAGGTGGGTCGCCAGACGTAAAAGGTTGGGAACCACTGCGTAGCATAATGACAATGTTATTTTGTAACTGTATTACAGATTGTGGTAAGATGTGCGGGTGCCGGCAACACGGTCTATATTGTACAATTGTACAATGGACCATGATAGTCGTGACGTCAAAACGTCAAAAAAAGTTTTCCAAACACGTTATGTCTAGGTACACGCTAAAATGTACGCAAATAAAAAAGTTAAACTTCATCAAGCTAGTGACTATTTAGCATGGGCAGTGACTGTATATTTTGATACAAGCTATTTTGATATGTTTAGTGTTTGTTTGATAGGAAAATATTTGTTATGACGTTTAATTCTACTTAACTTTTTTATTTGCGTACACGTTAGCGTATACCTAGACACAACGTGTTTGGAAAAAATTTGACGTTTTGACATCACACTATCACGGTCCATTGCTTAGATAGTAATTGCTCCAACTCCACCAGTCTAAATTCTGATTTAGGTACAGTGGCACTAGGGAAGACGAAGAGGAATTTCCCGAAGAATATGAAAATTAAAAATCATAAATATGTCAATTAATTGTAAATGTAAAATGTCCTCAAAAATATACAAATTCTTGATTAAAAAAAATAAAGAGCTGGTTTTTAAAAACAAACGGTATTAATATATGTATATTCTTTTTTGTTTGTATCAGTCCTGGCCACCAGATACTCCCTGGGACCCCACCTATGTCATTATCGTGCTCAGTACCCCCAAAAATACCCGAGTACTTTATTTGCATCAATTTAGTGTCGTAAAGTCCCGTAATTACAGAAGATGACTTGAATAGCAGTGGTGCTAGGCACTAGGTGCTCCTAGGTTTGGTTCTGTCATATTCGTCTTCAGCAACCCCAAAAAGCCCATGAGTAATCTGCTTGCATCAATTTATTGCCGAAACCCCTTGAAACTCCAGAAGTTGCCGTGCCTTAGTAGTGATCCTGGACTCCGGGTGCTCCGAAAGTCGGTTCTGATGGCGTATTCGTGTTCAGCGATCGCAAAAACCCATCGTACTTTGTGCTCGTTGTACCAGGCATATTTGCATATCTGAAATTTGTCGAAGTCTCTGTTTTGACGTATGTTTCATGCTCGCTTGTCCTGGCGCAGAGTGATATTGCAGTTTCTCCCACATAGAAATTGTTGCATTCACAGCCACAGCGTATTTTGTAGATGTTCTCTTGTATGTTGTTGTATTCAATAATCTTTTGAAAACGAGTTCCGAAGTGAAAATGTAATTTTCAATACAATCAACTGTGGCTAATCCATCATCAATGGCGTTACAACTCTTCGTGAGTCTTTGCCGCGTTTACTATTGCCTTCCATGTTTTGTCGGCCTGTACACCGAGAGAAAAAAATTCTTGATATAAAGATACTTTATTAATATTTAAGAATGATCGACTTGGCATATTGCCTAAGAAATATATCTTTGTATGTAAGATATAATTTTCTAAAATATTTCAAATAAATTTTAATATACCCAAAGAAATATATCAAACATGATTGAACTATCACTTTCTTACAAACTGCAAACCCATTTGTCAGAAAGAAATTATATTTGTCATAAGAATATATTTTCTTGGCATTACAAAACTCTTCTTTCTGAGAAATAATATTTCTTAGTAAGGAATATTGTTATCTTACCATTATTAATTAATGTATTTAATGTTAAGAAATATATTTCGCAGATATAATTGTATATTTAGAATTAAGTTACATTTCTTAAAAATAAAGTGATATTACATACGGCGAAATAAATCATTATGTTAAGGTAAAATTATTCTTTATTAGATAATAAAAACAGGATAGAAAACGTTAGATATTAATACATACAAATAATTTTTAATACATACAAATAATTTCTCCACTCTTAAACCACTGGCTTCTATACAATAATAAAAGGATGGAGAGGCAAATCCAACTTCCTTAATTTTTCCTTTTTTTGTTAATATAGCACTTTGTATATGGAGAAAAACTAAAACAAAACCGTTATGGAGAAAGAGTAAACTTATTTTAATAAAAATTTTTTATAAGGATATAAGTACATACTTATTTTGACAAAAGGAAATGCAAAAAAAAACAAATACACGGACACACATATAAACTATTAATTTTTGGTATAAGAACGGTAGGTGTCAGTAAAACAGTCTACAATCCAAAAACATTTCTTGGCATTTCAACAAATAATAATCAATCATATTTAGTTCAAACATGGCTTTATTTATCCTACCATCTTTGTTAATTTTTTTCTTTTTGTATATGAAATATTAATTATTTATCTGTATAATATCACACAATAGACATTGTTTAGCTAAAATAAGAAGAAAAATACAACCAATGTAAAACATTCAAGTAGACATCTATTGTAATTTTATTTATTTATATAATCTAAAAGAGACAGCAAACCTAATCATTAAGAAATTTTATTACAGGAAAGTATTATTAGTTTACATCTTAAGTTATTTTATACCTATTAACTTATTCAGTTTTCGGCAATAAAAGTTCTTAATCGTTAAGATGTTTCTTTTAGGCTAACTAATATTTCTTTATGACAAATAAAGCACACGCCATGTTTGACATAACGTTGAATTGTAGGATTGTATATAGAAGACGATACATTCAAGAAACATATTATAGTTAATACATAAGTATACACATTTTTATAAAGGAACTTACCTGTATACAGTTCTACCATTTATGGAAGCCCCTAGTTGGTTAATAGCTCCTTTCAATATTGTTCTAAAGCTTTATATTATACATATTATTCTCTCCGAGGTGGAAGTCGAAACGTCAATAAAATCATTTTTTAAGTTAAATTGTGGCTTATTTCCCAGTTAGAATAAGATCCTTTCTTTCAGAGTTGTTCATCAATATAGATATCTAAAATGCATATAAAGATACTATTATGTCTCTTTTAGAACTACATATTCGGATATGCAACAATATTATTATTACATCTTAAATTAATCAATTTACTTTTATTTAATACCTATGTACATGTACGTACATTCAAACTATCCCTTTGATGTTAAAGAATACCAACAAATCCAAAATCCATCTATATGAAAATGAACTAATGCATCTTGTCAAACACTGAGTTTAAATCACAAATAGTGAATAATGGTTACTGCGCAATTCTTTTGTGGAAGAAAATCTCTTTGCAAGTAACATTTCGGCATTAATAATAAAGTTTTTATTTAATGGCCACAGTTACTACAGAGGGTATTTCTGAAGAATTATTTCTTGTGGTTTAAAATATTTATTTGATTGCAAGAAAATTTCTTGTTCACAAATATAAATATGGATTAACTTAACTTAACATATATTTCTTATACTGCAAAATATTTGTAGTTTTCAATTTAAGAAACAAAAACTTTACACCGAGAGAAAAAAAAAATCTTGACATAAAGAAACTTTATTAATATTTAAGAAAGATCGACTTGGCATATTGCCTAAGAAATATATCTTTGTATGTAAGATATAATTTTCTAAAATATTTCAAATAAATTTTAATTAACCCAAAGAAATATATCTTAAACATGATTGAACTATCACTTTCTTGCAAACTGCAAACCCATTTGTCAGAAAGAAATTATACTTGTCATAAGAATTAATTTTCTTGGCATTACAAAATTCTTCTTTCTGAGAAATATAATTTCTTAGTAAGGAATATTGTTATCTTACCACTATTAATTAATGTATTTAATATTAAGAAATATATTTCGCAGAAATGATTGTATATTTAGAATTAAGTTACATTTCTTAAAAATAAAGTGATATTACATACGTCGAAATAAATCATTTTGTTAAGGTAAAATTATTCTTTATTAGATAATAAAAACAGGATATAAAACGTTAGATATTAATACATACAAATAATTTCTCCACTCTTAAACCACTGGCTTTTATACAATAATAAAAGGATGGAGAGGCAAACCCAACTTCCTTAATTTTTCCTTCTTTTTGTTAATAGCACTTTGTATATCAGCAATTACCTAAAACAAAACCGTTATGTAGAAGGAGTAAACTTATAAAAAATTGTATAAGGATATAAGTACATACTTATTTTGACAAAAGGAAATACAAAAAAAGAACAAATACACGGGCCCACATAAAAACTATTAAGTTTTTGGTATAAGAACGGTAGGTATCAGTAAAACAGTCTACAATCCAAAAACATTTCTTGGCATTTCAACAAATAATAATTAATCATATTTAGTTCAAACATGGCTTTATTTATCCTACCATCTTTGTTAATTTTTTTCTTTTTGTATATGAAATATTAATTATTTATCTGTATAATATTAAGTCACACAATAGACATTGTTTAGCTAAAACAAGAAGAAAAATACTACCAATGTAAAACATTGAAGCAGACACATATTGTAATTTTATTTATTTGTATAATCCAAAAGATACAGCAAACCTAATCATTAAGAAATTTTATTACGGGAAAGTATTATTAGGTTACATCTTAAGTCATTTAATACATATTAACTAATTCACGGTTTTCGGCAATAAAAGTTCTTAACCGTTAAGGTGTCTCTTTTAGACTAACTAATATTTCTTTATGACAAATATAGCACACGCCATGTTTGATATAACCTTGAATTGTAGGATTGTATATAGAAGACGATACATTCAAGAAACATATTATAGTTTATACATGAGTATACACATTTTTATAAAGAAACTTACCTTTATACAGTTCTACCATTTATGGAAGCCCCTAGTTGGTTAATAGCTCAATTCAATATTGTTCTGAAGCTTTATATTATAGATATTCTATTATTCTCTCCGAGGTGGAAGTCGAAACGTCAATGAAAGCCATTTTTTAAGTTAAATTGTGGCTTATTTCCCAGTTAGAATAAGATAATTTCTTTCAGAGTTGTCCATCATTATAGATATCTAAAATGCATATAAAGATACTATTATGCTTCTTTTAGAACTACATATTCGGATATGCAACAATATTATTATTACATCTTAAATTAGGTAATCAATTTACTTTTATATACGTACGTACCTTCAAACTATCCCTTAGATTTTAAAGAAAACCAACAAATAACAAATCCAAAATCCATCTATGAAAATGAACTAATACCATGCACGCCGTCTTATCTTGCCAAACACTGAGATTAAATCACAAACATAGTGAATAATGGCTACTGCGCAATTCTTTTGTGGAAGAAAATCTCTTTGCAAGTAGCATTTCGGCATTAATGATAAAGTTTTTATTTAATAACCACAGTTACTACACAGGGTATTTCTGAAGAATTATTTTTTGTGGTCTAAAATATTTATTTGATTGCAAGAAAATTTCTTGTTCACAAATATAAATATGGATTAACTTAACATATATTTCTTATACTGCAAAATATGTGTAGTTTTCAATTTAAGAGACAAAATCTTTAGTATAAGAAAATAACTAGTTTCTTTATATGTGAAGCGGTATGTTTAAGTTAATATGATATGGTAACTTTTAAGAAAGATAGCTCAAAGAAATCAGTGTTTTAGGAGAAAAGAAATTGTTCTCTCGGTGTAGGATAAGAAAATAAAAATGTAATCATTAATGCATTTCTTAGTATTGAAGAAATTATCTGTAAGAAATTATTGAGTTGTGTTTAAAAAACTCGTTTCTTTATATGTGAAGCGGTATGTTAAATTAATATGATATGGTAACTTTTAAGAAAGATAGCTCAAAGAAATCAGTGTTTTAGGAGAAAAGAAATTGTTCTCTCGGTGTACCACTAAGTCCCATTGTCTCACTCCCATTTTCACCAGATCTTCTTTGACTGCATCTCTCCACCTTTTTCTAGGCCGTCCTACAGACCTTCTTCTGCTAAACTAAGTTTGACACTAAGTTTTATTAGAACACTTTTATTATCGGTGAACTTGTATTTCGATTAAGGATTTCATTTTTAATACACAAAAGGAATTATGCCTTCTTCTGCTACTGGTTAGTATCTATCTATACAATGAAAAACATTACTACACAGCGAATTATTGCTATAACTGATCTCTTTCACTCTCGAACCTTGTAAAATATCAATTATCCTAAAACTAGGTATCGCTTGATACCAATAATCTAAATTCTATTAAAAGAGAATAGAAATTATGTATTAAAATCTATTTATATTAATTGAATGTTGACTTTCATATTGCTAATTGTAAACCGTATTACTTTACGAATAAACCGTAATTATTACACAAATAAACGAATAAACAAACCGACAGACAGTTAAATTTCTTTTTATTAGCAGATAGAATTGCCAATTTTTTGTATTATATAATGTACAAAACACGGCTCTAATATTATTACAGAATATACAGTAAAGGCTTAGGTCTACCAGGCTTTTCAATAAGATTTGCGGTTCGATAAGAAAAACACAATTTTATGGTTTGAACATCAATACATATGTTCCAACGAGATTCCAATTTATAAATTCCATCAATGAAGTCAAATTGATTAAAGGTGAGACTCTGGAAGGGCTGCAAAATACGCTTCCATAGCTATTATGACCTCATCATTCAATTTGATGAAAACCGCTTTCCAGGTATGAATTTTTTTAGGTATTGAAACATGTGGAATGCGCTAGGTGCCAAATCTGATGAATATGGTGGATGTTCCAACAATTCGAACTTTAATTCGTGGATTTTAGCCATTGTTAAAATGCTTATATGACAAGGTGCATTATCCACATGAAAACGATTTTTTCTTCTGCAAATCAGGTCGTTTTCACGAATTTTTTCCTTCAGCTTCAGTCTAAAACATTACGATAATACAGTTTGCAAGTAATCCACAAACAATATCCCTCTCGCATCCCAAAAAAGAATGTGTGTGTACTTTGTACGCACGTAAGAAGTTATACTTGTATTATATGATTTAAACGAAATTAATATACTTTTTATTTATATTTTGTTTAAATATTAAACTAATTTATACTTACTACTTCTCAAACATTTTTATTAGAACAGTGCCAAAAATTAAAATAATAAAAGAATAAAACACACACAAACACATTAAACAAGCCACAAATGATGTTTGAACATTAATTGTCGAAAAATTTTTTAAGTAAATACGTATTTTCTGAAAATACAATTATATAATAAATATATTTACAATCATAAAATGTATTAAAAAAAACAAAAAAGAAAGTTTCTATTGGAACTCGAACCAGCGCTGATAAGAGCGGTTGGTATTGGAATTCATTCGCCTTCTCCGCTTAGCCACGGACACTATGTGTCATTATTTACGAAGATCGACTAACTAAACGGATTAAACTTGTGATATTTTGATATTTTGAAAATTGATCAAATTATTTTAATTTTGAATTGAAATGATTTAGAATTGAAAAAATACAACAAAACATAGAGTAAAAAAACAATATATTAGGTGAATATTGATAGAAATTTTGATGGTAATCAAATTATATAAATAAAAGTATTACATACTATGTATTTTGGCAGATCAAACAGGTAGGTTTATACCCATGATACATTAACAATTATTACGTACCTGTTGCTTTTAAAAACTATTTAAAAGTCACTACAATATTATAAACTTTTTTGTTTCTGTCCTCACAACAATAAAACTAATATATTATACATTTGTTTACCTTTACCTTTACCTCCAAACCACAGCTGCCATATCGGATAATTTTTGACATGTCATTTGAACATCCAATCAGAACAAAGTTATAATGCGCATGCGCCGGGCTGATAGGTTTTAACATATAAAAAAATCACCCTCTATCGCCGGTAAAGAAGTGTAACTTCAAAAACTCATGCTAACACCTTCTTGGCCGATTTTTGGCCATATATTTGATCTCGTGTTCGAAACCGTTCCAGAGCCGAAGCACCAGGTTCACACCACCCTGTGAACACAGCTTTCTGAAACCTAATACGTCAGTCAAAATATTGCTTATTGTGCCCGATGAGATGTTACAGCTTCTCTTTCAGTCACTCCAATGATGATGATTTTCCAATAGCATATCCTGTATTTTTTATACGATTTCTGGTGTTGTTACTGTTTTTGGACGTCCTTGACGAGGATCTTCTTCAAGGCTTGGACAAAAACGTTTAAATTCAGCAACTTATAAAAGACTAAGTTTTTCAACCTAATAAAAATATTTGTAAAATAAAATATTTTTAAAAGATTTTTAATTGAAAAACTGGTGACACCTCCACTGGTCCATTTCCCTGGTGACACCTCCAAGACAAAAGGGAAGTTCCAACGGAACGATATATATCTTTTTTGTAGATTAGGAAAGGATATAAACTGATACAAAATTTGTATGAGAAGCAATCGTGAGATTCGAAAAAATCTAATCTTTGCGGTGCAAAACGAGTTGTTTTCGTAAAATTTAGCATTGACTGATGTAGACTGGCATCAAAACAATGTGCTATATTTAAAGATTGATTTTAGATAATGAATAAGTATATATAAATATTACTTTTAACACAAGAAAATCTCTTTAGAAACTATCTATTTTTTACAATTATGTAGAACATATATTTTTTATTCATGAAACATTCATCTATACTTTTATATTTACCTCCTTTTATAGTAGAACATTTAAAATAAAACTGCTTTAAATCTAAATCAACAGATTAGAAAATATTTTTTAAGATTTAATGGTTTTGGTTTTGACACAACCCTAAAATTTAAATAATACCGCTCCTGCATGCAGTATTATTTAAATAAATGTTACCTTAGAAATTATATTACACAAGTATTTAATTTTACGCAATTTATAGTTAATAAGTTGCATTCATTTGACTTGGTAGTGACTATTATGGTAAATCTATTTAGGTTTGTTTAATGTTCTCACTTTTCAACACATACAGTCGATATAGTTAGAATGCCGCTTGTTCATTGAGTGCTACAAACCGAATATGGGCAATCCATATTGGAAATTAATGAAATTAATGAAAAGACACAAGGAGATTGTTGTATATAAAATATAAATATATATAAATTCATCGACAAAAATATCGAATATTTTGAAATTATCATGATGTGAAGTGATATTTTTTGTTTTTCAATTCCTTAGCCCACTCACTCCAGTGTCATTGAAATAGGATTTCTTTCCCGAATGCGATGTTTTGAAGTATCATCACTGAAGTATACGCGACTGCAAGAAGAAGAACATATTGAGAATGATTCACTCTACCCCGCCCCAATGCTCCAGACTATCCACTTCCCCCCGATAGCAGTCTGATGCGCTATAGGGGCTCTCTATCAGCAAAGTCCTTATCATGTGGAAATCCTGGGTACAAGGACTCCCACACGAAATCCTACCCCGATCAATGCAGGCCAGCGAGAGGCGCTCTATTCCCGGTACCTCTAGTGACTCCTCCTCGATCTGTATTGCTTGCTCGGACCCCGAGTCCCCGCTCCGGGCTACGTCCAGTTAGGTGACTCGGCACTCGAGGATGTGGGCCCCTCTTGCCCGTTTTTTGGGTTTTGTTAGTATTTTTTTGTGACTTGCGCCTTTTTTAGCGTTTTGTTAATTTTCTTGATACCTGAAAACGTTTTTGTGTTTTTTTGTAGATTTTTTTGAGGGCTGTATGGAACCACATAAAATCAACATTAGTGCATACTCTGCGATGCCAAAGGTGACGCGTTGTTTTCTTTTGATTGACATACGATTTTCTATACTTTATTATATCTTCTTCTCCCTTCTTGTATGTAGGCTTTAAAGCCTTTTTCTTCTTCTATTAGCCTCCTAAATTGTTTAAGTTATCGCACCATCTTTTTCTTGGTCTGCCAATACTGCTTCGTCCATTTGGTGACTTATCTCCCGCTATTCGTACTACCCTATCCTCTGCCATTCTACTAATGTGTTCATTCCACTCCTGTTTCCGTTTGTTACCCATCCATTCATGTCTTCTACATTGCATGATATTCTTATGTTTTCGCTTCTCTCCCTATCCAACAGACCTTTCCCTGATATTCGTCGGAGTATTTTCATCTCTGTTGTTTCTAGTAGTCGTCTCGTTTTAGATGTATCAGGTCTTGTCTCCGCCGTGTATGTCAATATAGGTCTAACTGCTGCTTTATAGATTCTTGCTTTTGTGTTTTGTCCTAGGTGTTTGTTCTTCCAGATTGTTTCATTAAGGGGGGGGGGGGGTATGGTTTGAAATATTTAATTTTTTTTATTATTTCAAATAAAAGTGCATACTTTCAAGAATACTCTCTGAAAATTTCAAAATAATCGGAGTAAAATTACCAGAGATACAGGGTGTTGAATATCCCTACCTTCGACTCGCGTTGCCGCGGCTTCGCGCCAGCACGCTTGAGCGTAGTGAGAAACGTTAAACAACTGTTCGCCTTCTCTTTTGTAGATTACTCCGCAATTCAAAAAACATATTCCAATGTTCATCACTTTACGATTTGGCAGACAAATCAAAAGATGAAGATGCAGTTGTCAAAACTTTAAACGCATTTTTCTCAAAACTGTTTTTTCAAATGCGGTGGACATTGTAACTGAAAAACTACTTGACCGATCTACCTGAAATTTTGCATAGCTTTTCTTTAGACATTTCATGAGGTAACTACGTCGAGATATTTTTCGTTTTGTGCTTATTTTTTGTTCAACAATATTAAATCTGTTGGTTTTCACAAAATTTTTATCAAAAATTTCTTATTGTTGACTTCTGAGTGATACCAAAAATTCAAAAATCATTAAAAATAAAAAAACTCGACGTTGTTACCTCGTGAAACTCATAAGCTAATTAAATCTTTTTGAGTTTTTTTGTTTCGTATGATCCAGTGATGAGTTCTGATGTCCACCGCAAAATCCATTTTTTTTTGAGCTGCCTGCCAAAATTTGTCGCCAATGGCTTATTTTTCAATATTTTGGATTCAATTTTTTCCTAAATATTCTTTGAATTGTACTTAATATGTTTATTTAATTTAAAAATAAAATAATTCTACCATATCTTCGAAAAAAAAAATCACAAAAATGTGCTTGATATGTTAATTTCAAACCATACCCCCCCCCTTAAGAGATCCCGCCGCTTTACTTGCTTTTAAGCTTTGTTGTCGTACTTCCTCTTCACCAACTCCGTTACGGGTTATATCTATTCCCAGATATCTAAACCTTGCTTCCTGCTTTATTATTTTCCCATCAATTTCGATTTTATATCGTAGTGGGTATTTAGATGTTGTCATACATTTGGTTTTTTCTGCTGATATTATCATATTGTATTTCTTGGCTGTTGTGTTGAAGATGTGTGTTAATCTTTGGAGATCGTCTTCTGTCTCGGCGATTAATGCGGCGTCGCGTCGTGTGCATAACATAATATTTGGATTTCTTTTTTCCCCTTCTGTAACCATGACTTTTACGTACTGCTTCTATTACTTCGTCCATTATTATATTAAAGAGCAGTGGGCTTAACGAATCACCTTGTCTGACTCCGCTTTGTAGGTGTATAAACTGCGTTAGTTTTCCATTTATCTTTGCCTGTATTCGATTATGAAAGTAGATGTTTTCAAGGGTTTGTATAATATTGATTGGTATGTTTCTTCTATACAGTAAATGTAAGACGTCTTCGACTGGGATGCGATCGAAAGCCTTTGTCAGGTCTATAAAACATGCTGGTTTATTGTACTCAGTGGCCTTTTCTGTGATTTGTCTCAGTACAAATACGGCGTCGACGCAGGATCTTCCGGAACTGAATCCTTGTTGTTCATCTGATAAATTTGTTAGTTTATTGATTTAGTTGGTTAGGACTTTTGTGGTTAGCTGAAGTGCGGTGTTCAGTAGATTTATACCTTTATAATTGTTGGGATCTTCTTTGTCTCTTTTCTTATTGACTTTATTATATGTTTGCTAATATTTGCTGTTTGGGTCTTCTGTACATCCATCAATGGTACACATCATACTTTAATATCTCCCGCAGGATCCGGTTTGTGCTCTTATAGCTCAACGAATTTTGTTCTGGCTGTTTCCTCCAGCATATCCAGTACCCTTATCTGTTTAAGGTCTCTGAATAGGAACTGTTCAGCAACTTATCTGGGTTTACAGCTTCTCTAAAGCTGAGCATTCACGGTCAATCCATTTAAAGCCACGTAAAATGGCTTCAGTCAAATGAATTGACGCCAAAATCATGGTCCATTCATGACCACTCCAAATTGGTTATCATTTCGTATTTGACCTGGTTCGGTGAAGACGCAGAATGTGGGAATCCGAAGAAGAACTCAGCGTAGAAAGAACGAAAAATGGATGTAGGTTTGGACATTGACGGGAGGGTGGTTCGATGGCATGACGCGGTGTATCGCCACTCACAAGCAGGCGGCATAATGGGTTGGCATGCCGTTACTTGACGCGATGGATTACGAAGCGAATGGAAATTTTGATAAAAATTTGGCTGTATAACACGCCATTTGACGCGATGGCATATCCGTGAATCTTGTGTGTCTCCATGCAAGAGATGCATAATATATAATAATTGGCAGTATGTTACCATTTGTCAATCTTAATTTTGGTCAAAACGGCAAACAGGTGTATGTTTTCAAAAAACTTTTGATAGTGTGTAAAAAATATTTTATTATCAGCTAAGTACTTTCGACACATAACGTGTCATCATCTAAAATCTTAAAATCTTAATTTTGTTTTCATAGCTAATTTGCTTAGCTGACTGTCGCGTTAACATGTGGTGTGAATGTTAGACTTTCTTGGTCCATGGTGACTTTTTGAAGATAACCGTTTTGGTATTTTCTGGATTTATTTCTTTTTAATATGCATACAGTGTGTTAATTTGAAAAGGTGCCATCCTCTATAATTTGGTCCCTATAGAAAATCTAAAAATACGCAAAAATACGTCAAATTTATCTGTGAGGGAGCGTTTTTGTAGACCAGTTTTCAACTAAATTACATCAACCCTCTAGCGGGGGGTGGACACACCTCTCAAAATTTTTAATGGAATGGTTATTGAGTGTTATCTCATTTTAAAGACCATTCAACCACCTTTTCAAAAATACCATATACATTATATTTCTTTCCAGTACTTTTGTAAAAATCAATTAAAACCGTACAAATATTAAGTATCGAGTTCAGAACTCCTCATTTTTTGGAGTATTGAACTCCAAATTTAATTTTTTTAAGTATTGGACTATTTTTAGTATTGTATTTTTTTGGAGTAGGGGAACAAGGGACTTGTTGTAACAGGGGTAAGTAGTAACACGGATTTTTCATAGGTTATTTGACCGTTTTTAACTAATTTAGCTGGCTCAGTCTTATTTTCTTATCGCCCTGCAAATGACACCGTCTAGCTAGTCATCCTCCGATAGTTGAAAATAGTAGTTTTGTGCACGTGCTTCATTTAGATGATGTAATATAAAATTTGACACTCATAAAATTTTGATTATTGCTATTGTTTTAAACGGAAATGAAACTTTTGGTGTTCATTTCTTTTCTAAATTTAGTTATACTTTGATGTTGCTTAACGATTTCACTATTAGGAAGTTATTTTTACAGTTATTTTAATAAATATACAAAAGTGTGCCATGGGGTTTGTTGTAACAAAACGTTGGGGCTTGTTGTAACATGTTACAAATTGCGCTGAATCTTACTAAATTTATTATCTACAATATAAAAACGTATTATTTAGTTTTTTCTTCCAGAATGAGACAATGTAAAAGAAAATCAGAAAATAAAACTTTCGGACAGTGTCATGAAACCGATATATATGTAAAAAAAAAGAAAAACAATGAGAGTCTACAAGTGGGCTATACGAAACCAGGGATAGTTTTTACAACCCAAGAATAAAGTAAAATGGCTTCGTATACATATTCTGAAGTGCGCCGAAATATTTTTTGACCTAATTCCCATGAAGATGCGAAAACTGGATTACAAATGTGGCGTGAAACTCAGTGCTAAGAAACTTCCTTCTTATTATCAAAATTATACAGTTGGTTCAGATTGGGTCCAAAATTTTATGCGTAGAAATCAACATTTATATTTAAGAACACCGGAAGCTACGTTATTAAGTCGAGCAAAATCTATCAACAGGACCAACGTTGGTATTTTCTTCGAAATATACCAAAAAATTCCAATTTTCATACTGTTACAACCTGCCCCAATAGATGTTACAACTAGCCCCAAGCGCGGGGTAAGTTGTAACAATGCACTTCTTTTGGTAAAATGCTAGTTGATTAAAAAAATACCAGTCTTTTTAACTTTTCTTCAGTTCAATTTTATTCAGAAAGAGTTAAATTAGCGTTTAGTGTTAAATTAGTGATAATTAAGAAAATTGCTCTCAAGATATATTTGATTTTATGAAAATTGTTACAACTAGCCCCTTGCTCCCCTATTTTTGGAAAAATCACGTAAAATTGTAAAGATGTTAAGTATCGAGTTCAAAACTTCCAAAATTTTTTGGAGTATTGAGTCCAAGATTTTTCCAAAGGTACTGAAAAGAAATATAATGTATGTGGTATTTTTGAAAAGGTAGTTCGTTGTATACTCATCCTTTCTTTTCATTGAATATTTTGGGGATTGTGTCTGTCCACGCTGCGCTGGAGGGTTGATGTAATTTAGTTGAAAACTGGTCTACAAAATGTCCCCCTCACAAATAAATATGACGTGTTTGCATGTTTTTAGATTTTCTGTAGGGTGGCACCTTTTCAAATTGACACACTGTATGCTACAAAGAAATATAAATTTAGTTTCTAGTTTACTTTTATACATAACTAAAATCCCTGAAAGGATTTCAACCACACTGCGCATCTGAACACATTATCAATAATACACACGTAGCAGTAATAAAACTTTTCATATAAAACGCCAGTAAATATAAAAATGTAAATTGTAGTAAAGCTACATTAGGAATGTCAAGTATGCTAAAGTGCAATGTTTTAAGTACATTTCTGACGTTGATACTCGGCAATTAAAATATTGTAATAATCTAAATAATTCTATGTAATTAAATTATTTCTTGGGGCGATCGCAACATTGTAGTGACACCTCCAGCAGAGATATGTCAAAAAGTTATGTTTCCTTATGTAAAGCGATAAAAGTCTACAAGTGATGTAGCTGTAAATTTTCTTGAAATTTATATATATCTTCCAGATACCTCCAAATACTATTAAAATAGGTTTAATTGCAGCTTTCAACATACTAAACATTGATTATAAATTGGACATGTTTTGATACATATACTGCTATTAGTATCAATTAATAATACGTTAATGTCAGGCTATTTGTACTCAAAGTTGCAAATTAGAAAATTATCTTATATAATGAAACATAAAGCAAAATTCATACGGAACAACTATTGTGAAAATAAAATTAGTTTAAAGAATTGTGAATGTGAAAAAATGTTAATCGTTATGACCAGCGGAGATAATGTATATTGGCTATTAATAGATAGATAAAATTGGAAAGAAATAGTCAGAATTAGACAAAAATAGCGTTATACAAAAAGGGCACTTCAAACTTATATTTGCTCTTTTACCGAAAGCGGGACAAATCTTCGACAGCTCGGTGACCACTATAAATATAAATATATAGTTCAGTCAGGATAGACAAAAAATGCCTAACCTTGCATGGAGAGAGCTGCCCCTTTAGGGGGGATCAATAGTAGTGTAAACTTTACGACATAAATGTTTATAAACAAAGATGGGGAGAATAAAATTTTACACAATTTTGATTTCTTTGATTTTACAGTCAGCATTTAAGTTCCTATACCTGTGACAAGCTTAACGAGACACAAGCGATTAACGAACGTTAGACACTGACGTCATCAGCAGCTAGCTAGCCACAAACAAGAACCAACCTAAAACTTTCAATATTAATATTTTAGTTAAAGGTATAATATAAAATATAATTACTTCCTTTTTTGTTTATGCACAATTACTATGTCGTAAAGTTATTAATAAACGAGATTCAGTTCAATAATTATGCTCCCCCTCTTACCACAATTTCTCCCCGTAACTCGGAAAATATCAACCGCACGAAAAAAATTATATATAAAATTGCAGCAAATCGAATTTGCAATATTTTCAATTCCTACCACTTTGCATTTGCAACAATTTCAGTTCCTACCACTTTTGTCGAAAAGTTGAAAATGGCGGAGAGAGCAACAACTGTTCTCCGTAAAAAGCAAGATAGCGGATAACTAAACGGCGGAATTCAGTCGCTGTTTTAAATATACACTACTATTGAACCCCCACACTTAAAAAATTACAGTGTGGAGACCACGAGCAGAGAGAAGAAGTAGAGGTAGATCACCTACACGATGGAGAGTCGACATCAAAAGGGTCGACAGAACTGGAAGGGATTAGGGGAGGCCTATGTTCAACTTTGGATGCAGAAGGCTGGATGATAATGATGATGATTGACCCCCTAACGGTTAGAATAATACGATTTGGGGTAGCTCGACATGCAAGGTCACAAGCTATCCAGGCTGGACTAATTATGTGGAGTAAATCTTTGACGGATTTTTGAAGGCTTCTCAAACAGAGAAGTTGCCTCTAGCCCATGTGGTGAGACCGCTTCCGTCTGAAAAAATTTCTGATTCGGTTTCTTTGTGGATTCCTATTTAAAAAGATCCCCTTTAATCAAATCAGAAGGGTGCCGGCCGGAATTTTTGGGCAGAAATTGTTTAAACAATTTTATCTACTCTATGTCATATTATGTATAAGTTTTTAGTTTGTGAAAACTGTCATTATAGATAGCAGTGCGCGTAGTATTTAAAGTGTGCGTGAAGTAACAATGTATTTTAAATGGGACTTACTTTTTAGCACTGTTTTTGACACACTTTCATATAATCAAATATCCTTAACTTTCGCGTTGTCATGGCAATGATAATGAGCAATAAATTACGACAATAGTTTTGACAGTTGTATGGTTTGAAAGAAGTCAGAATTTTTAAATGTCAAAGGTCTAAAAATTGTAGAATAGAAATAAATTTCAGTGACGAACGAGTTACAGTTTTTTATTCGTTCATCATAGATAAAATATTGTATGAAAATGTGCGTGAAGTACTTTTTGCGAACTTACGCGATGTATAGCACTCGCTCCGTTGTCGTTCGTGCTCTAAACATCGCGTGGGTTCGCAAAAAGCATACTTCACGAACTGTTTCATAAATAACTATTTTTAAACAAATACAAAAGATCCCCTTTTTTTGGCCCAAATTTTTTTTAGGTTTTTTGGGTTATTCTAAACAAGAAAGGTATTTTGTGATTTTTCTCAAAAATTGATATTTTTCGAGTTATAGGCGATTTAAAATCTGAAAAATGCGAAAATACGCATTTTCAAGGCTTAAAAACTCATATTTAAATTAGTATTTTTGAGGTTACCAAGTACTCAAATTGTAGTTTAAACATTCATTTTCAAGGTTCTACAGACTGATCGGGTCTAACCTTAATTTAGACCGCCGTTATTTAATTTTGTTAATTATGCGTGCCCATCCGATTTTTTTGCCGGTGCGGCGCGCACTATTTCCAAAAATCTCAGATTTTCCTCCGAAAAATATATTTCTTAGATTCTTTGGGACATTCTAAATAAAATAGGTTTCTTGTGATCTTGTGAGATAGGTTTTTTCAAAAGTTAATAGTTTTAAAGTTATAAGCGATTTAAAATCCGAATTTCGCATTTTTTGAATTTTAAATCGCTTATAACTTTAAAACTTTTAACTTTTTCGAAAAATAACAAAAAACATATTTTATTTAGAATGTCCCAAAAAATCTAAAAAATATATTTTTAAGAAGAAAATAGGAGATTTTTGAAATAGAGCCCGCCGCATTGGCAAAAAAAATCGGATTGACACGCATAATTAACAATTAAAAACGGCGATCTAAATTAAGGTTAGATCCGATAATTTTTCACAATCTTGAAAATTAATGTTTAAACTACAATTTAAGTATTTGGCAACCTCAAAAATACTAATATAAATATGAGTTCTAAGCCTTGAAAATGCGCATTTTCGCATTTTTCAGATTTTAAATCGCCTATAACTCGAAAACTATCAATTTTTGAGAAACATCACAAGATACCTTTCTTATTTAGAATGACCCAAAAAACCTAAAAAAATATTTTTCGGGTCAAAAAAGGTGATTTTTATATTTGTTTAAAAAAATTGGTTAAACAATTTCTGCCCAAAACTTCCGCCCGGCACCCTTCAGATTTGTTTAAAGGTGACCTTTTTGAATAGGAATCCACAAAGAAACCGAATCAGATTTTTTTCAGACGGGAGCGGTCTCACCACGTGTACTATTCGTGTCCGTCATAATTTGCTATGGTTTTTGTAAGCAGGTGCCTGGTTTTAGAGCAGTCTTTTTTAAAATTCGATACATCTTTTAAGCACACAGAACGCTTACACTATTGTTATTTATGTATTTATATTTATTGTGACGTTGACAAATTATTGACAAAGGTGGAGTTAAACTTTTAGTACCAAATAAAAAATATTTTTGGGTAGTTTTTTATTGTAATTGTAACGTTTATTTGTAATTTATAACCTTTAATTTTTGTTACAGGCGGAAGGGCCCCCTGTTCAGATGGAGCCTGTAGATCTTAGTATTAAAACACCAGTAGTTCTACAAGTTCCTAAGTTTCCTCAGCGATTAAAAAATCCCGCACCTGCTCCAAAACAACAACAACCACCTGGTAAGTTAATATTTACAATAATTTCTTTGAAAAATTTAAAGAGGTGAAACAAACCTATTTTTTATTACTTAGTATATAATGTATGGTGCCCGGAACGTGCAAAGCAGTTACCCTGAGTACTAGGTGCTCCGGGGGTTGGTTGTGATAGTATATTCGTGTTCAGCCACCCCAAAAACTCCGGAGTAATCTCTTCGACTAATTTAATGCCTAAAACCTCGTAATTTTTAAAGATTACGTGCCTTAGCAGTAACTTTGGGCACCAGGTGCTTCGGAAGTCTGTTCTAATGGCGTATTCATGTTCAGCGAACTAAAAAAAACCCCAAAGTATGACCCTTAATATACTGATTTTGACACATTTATGCACTTTTGGATGCATTTTATGCACTGTAAATTCAACTATGCATTTCCACCCATTCTTCTATTGTAGACTTTTTTCCTAACACAATGCAAAAGGTTGCAAGTTGATAGGTGCTATATTTAAAAATCGATTTATTTTTTCCTAAATATCCTGGTCTAATTTGACAATTTATCGATTTGTGTTAGTACTGATATATTACTTACTTATTATACGCCGAACCAGATCGACAGAAAAAAATGCAAGAGAAAAATGCAAACTGCAGTTACCCACCTATCATTGTACCCACGACATTAATTAGCTACATTTCAATAAGTAATGAAACATAAGGTAGTTATTGATTGCTCGTTATCAATTATACAGTTAACAAAGCAATCATTTATAAGCAATGTAAACATTCATATAATCAATATACTTACAGTAAATAAATGTTAATGAGCAATAAGGTCCGCTATAATCACAAAACAATAAAACCGGCAGCGACACAAAGAATGTTATAATGGGATACATTATCAACGTGGGCTACACGAGCGCAAGATATTGTTAAGGTCGTATGGTATTAAAAGAAATGTTATGACAACTATTCTGTATTGGAGGCGCTGAGATTTTGCTCTGTGCATTTATTTCTTTTTATTTGGTACCAGTTTCCAAAATCACCACAAATTACCACTTAAGATTTTCAGCAGACAAACGTTTAAACTGCTCGTCAAAAGTTAGGGATATAGAAAATTATGCTTATTTTCATAGTTGATTTTTTCGTGAACAGATTAACGGATTCCGCTAATTTGTTTTTATTATTTTATATTTTTCTTTAGTATCTACACAGTTGTGCAAAGGTTTACTCAAACTTTTTTTTGTATTTATATCGGGTGAAAGAAAAGATATGTTTTCCTTATGTTAAGTTTGAGACGCCCTGTAGGGAATGACGAGGTATAAATGTGAGTATACATCAGAATCATATTGTAGTCGTATGTTTTGTGAACATTTTGTTTTTTGAATGTCCCTGATATCTTTAGAAATAAATAAAATAGACGGTTTTGTAGTTTAACATGTGTTTTGTAGTCTTATATTTTGCGAATATTTTATTTTTTTAATTCCTCTGATATCTTTAACAACAAAGAAACTAGACGGTTTTACTCTTTAATATGTGTTTTACTGACGACATGCAATACGTGAGGAGGGCATATCTTATATTATCATACCACTAAGATGAAATTATTTGCTACATATCGTGCGAAAGGAACAGATTGTTTAAAGAAAAAATCGGTGTAATGTACCTCTCCCTATTTAAAGAGCCTCCACGTAGACACCAAATTCGTACTTATTCTCAAGGAAATTCCACCCCAAAACATCACAGAGCTTCCTTAAACAATTTCGTCTCTCTTATGTTGCGCTGTGCATGTGCATACCGCTTACCTGGTCGACTAATAATTCTTATTGGGACCGTGCAAGTTCGGAAACGCGACACCTGGTTTCATAGCTCAGCAACATTTTTCGCACTTTTAATTATATTGGCCAATCATATTGGTCCTGGTTGCTGGATAATTGTCAAGGCCATATCCCAAAAAATTAAAAGAAGAAAAAGTAAGATTTAGGTTATGTTATTAAAAGGTAAACAAATGTATGTAGTAAAGAAAATTAATTATTAAAATGCAGTACTGCAAGCAAAATACAACTATTTAAATTTACCTTTATATAACAATTGCTTATCATATCAATATTGTGGAGCAACATATAATCAACGAAAACTTTTCGTTTATAAATTTGCAAAAGTCTGTGTGTTATTGCGTTGCCGCTCCTGCAATACTTAGAGCAGATGTATCGATGGATTCTTATGTAGTTTTGCCTTCTGAATCCAAATCTGAAAACGGCATTTCGATATCTCTAACCGTCTTCGAGATAATCGACCTCAAAGTCTAAAATGTGACGTCACAATCCGGTTATTTCCTACCGACGCACTAAACGTTAGCTCAAATGGTTGATTAGGAAGTAGGCTACTTTTTAATCTCAATTTGTTCAGCAAAGCATAGTTTATTTACATTTGAGTTTGACACTTCGTGAATGTCAAACTAAATTTTAAATTATTAAGTATTAATAAAACATCAATGACATTTGATAGTAAATTTAATTATTATATAAAATAAATAAGATGTTAAAAAATACAATTTGAGTATATTTATTTAAAAAGCAATAATTTATCAAGTAGGTATATATTTACGAGTATACGGCCTACCCTTTATAATAAATGGACTGTTCCATTTGTTATGAAATTAAAATACAGGGTGTTCAGAACCTCTACCCACAAACGGAGATTCCTCAGATAATTTTAAGACAATTTAACGCAATTCATCTAGTCCGAAAATGCTTCCTAAAGAAGCTAGAGCTATTTGAAGATGGCGTCTGGTAATTAGTTTATCTTAAATATCTTCAGAACGCTTCTATTTAGAAGAACGAAAATTTGTACACATATTTATCTTCCAGGGATAAATGGATTTCATTAATTGCAAATTTCTAGTACCGGTTATAGGCGTCCGTTTGGGCAGGGCATCAGTTATATTATCGCATAACTTTTTTGTTTTCAATTTTTAAGCACTTTTGAGTCTGGATTATTAAAACGTAAGGTATTATAGTACTAAAAGGTACTCTTACTTTAAATCGATAGGATACACCGCTTTCTAGAAAAATCGATTTGAAAATTTTTCGTTGTTTGAATATCAAAAAAAATTCAATAAAAAAATATTTAGAAAAACCAAAATTGGTACAGTTATTTATATTCCAGAGATGAATCGATTTTATTAATTGTGAATTTCTAGCACCGGTCATATGCGTCCGTTTTGGGTAGATCAACGGTTATTTTATCGCATACCTTTTTTGTCTTTAATTTTTAAGGCTTTTTTACACTAGATTATTAAATTATAAGGTATTCTAGTATTAAAAGTTACTCTTGCTTGAAGTTGGTAAAATACACCGTTTTTTTTTTAATTTTCAAAAAAATTTTCTAATTCAGGAAACGAAAAATTTTCAAATTGATTTTTTTAGAAAACGGTGTGTCCTATCGACTTAAAGCAAGAGTACCTTTTAGTACTAGAATACCTCACAATTTAATAATCCAGTATCAAAAGTGCTTAAAAGTTAAAGACAAAAAAGTTATGCGATAAAATAACCGTTGCCCCACCCAAAACTACCACCCAAAGTCACCATAGATGGAATCGATTTATCTCTGGAAGATAAATATGTGTACCAATTTTCGTTTTTTCTAACTAAAAGCGTTCTGGAGGTATTTAAGAAAAACTAATTGCAAGACGCCATCGTCAAAGAGCTCTAACTCCCTTAGGAAGTATTTTCGGACTAGGTGAATGTGGTTAAATTCTCTTAAAATTATTCTGAGGAATCTCCTGTCTTCGTTTGTCGGTAGAGTTTCTGGACACCCTGTATAGTCGGTTCGCTAAACTCGACACAACTGGCTATTGATTTTAGTAGGTCATTTTTTGTTTTTTGCAAATTTTGCCAAAATTGGCAAAATTATTGACTAAAATCACTTGTCAGTTGTGTCTGAGTTTAGCGAGCCGACAGTATATGAAATAATATTTTTTGGTATAAAAAATTATGGTCTGATATGTGCAATTCTAATGGAAAAACATATCTGAAGATTTTTCTGAAATAATGGATACCAACATTTTCATTTATAACTCTTTTATTTTTAATTTGACGAAGGAAAGTTATTCTTCATAAAAAGCTATTCATATTCTAAGATTTATGATGCAACCAACATATTATATAAAGTTTTATTTATTTTTACGTGAGGTATATAAAAATATAAATTTAGATCAAGAGTAAACTACCTTTATAGTTCATAACATTTAAATTATAATGATATAATTGCACATTAAAACATAATTATTAATTCTAAACTACTTTTCATAATAGCAATTTTCCATATTACGAATTAAAATACGTAAATAAACAAAGTTTTCGTTATGTTAATGCTCGCATTTTCAGCGTGTTTTTCTTCTTCAATGACAGTAGGTATGAAATATACGTCAATTTGAACATTTCAATTGACGATATGATTTATTTAGGAAAGTTGCAAGATTTCTCCGCTATTCGAGCACGATTGTTTCTCGTATCGCCTCCAAGTACTTGCACACCGCGAATAGGTGTCGGTAAGAACTGTGTACCTTATGTGCCTTTCTGTTTTAAAGTTTTGGTAACTGTTATTTTTTATTGTTAATTTAGTTTTGTTTCAGTTAAAACACATGTTAAAGAGTAAAACCACCCCTATCTTCTTTGTTTCTAAAGAAATCAGGGACATTCAAAAAACAAAATGTTCACAAAACATAAGACTACAATACGATTCTGATGTATTGTCACATTTGTACCTCATCATCCCTACAGGGTGTCTGAAACTTAACATAAGAAAAACATTTCTTTTCTTCCACCCGGTATAAGAACAAAAAAGAAGTTTGAGTAAACCTTTGCACAACTGTGTAGACACTAAAGAAAAATCTAAAATAATAAAAAAAAATTAGCGGAACCCGTTAATCCGTTCACGAAAAAATCAACTATGAAAATGAGCGTAATTTTCTATATCCTAAATTTTCTATTCTAAGTTTTGATTAGGAGTTTTAGTCCAAGTAATAAAGCTTAAAATAGAAAACCTCGCAATTTTTACAGAATGGTTCGATTTGCTTGAAAATGTGAGAATAAGTAGTGGATAGGGATAGTCCAAGGATCAAAATCTATTTGATGCCGAAAGGCGCTTTTACCATGGGGGTGGTTGCCACCCCAGCTCGGAGGTGTAAATTTTTTATTATATTTTGACCGCAAAGTTGGTAAAAACATTCATTCTAAGCAAAAAACGTTCTATACATTTTTTGGTAAAATTAATAGTTTTCGATTTATTCGCTATCGAAAGTGTTAGTTTTATATCGAAAAAATCAATGTTTTTAATAAGTTTTCTGCTAATAACTCCAAAAGTTTTCGTTTTATCAAAACAACTTTACTTAACAAAAATGTAGGTACTTTTGAAAAAATAAACTAAACTGTTTTTTTTTTATTTTCTTTAAGGCCAATAGTAATCGAGCTATACTTTATTATATGTTAGCTCTTCTTCGTCAAATGCTAAATATTGTAGTTTCAAAGTCAAAACACGGGAAAGCTATGCATTTTTCGAGGATAACCTGTTCAAACTAATTTAAGGTACCTATTTAAAAATATCTATCTCCAGAAATAAAAAAAAGTATCTAGCTCAAAAATTAAGTGACTTATTATGAAAAGAATGTCAGTCCTATTTTTTTCAGCAAAAAAGTGATCGGAAGCCACCCCCTAATCACTATCCTAATTAAAACTAGTCATTGACCTTATTTGGTCTTCTTTATTTATGTATTGTTAATAGGTTCTAGAAGTTTGACCGGCTTAGAGTGATTAGTTTTTAAAAAAATGGAGTTAAAATCGAATAACGAATTTTTGTAGATTGGAAAAAATGGCCTTTCCTTCAGAATAGATAGATTACCGTCAGCGATACGAAAAATTTTTTAAATATGAAATGTAGATTATTTAATTTCCAAGAACCTGGTTTACAAAAATTTTTTCTGCGGCAAAAATTGAGTGAGCTATTGATAAGTAAAACTTGTAATACCATGCAAAAACCACCTTTACCAACCCTTTCAAAGTCACCTCTTTTTGCGAATGAGAATTTTAAAAAGATTTAATATTAAAAGACTTATAGATCCTGTAAATACCTACAACATTCTCTTTTACCAAACTTTCTAAGATAAAAAATAAAAAAGTTACGGGTAAAAAATCAATATATGTTTTTGAAAACAAAAGGAGAAGTCCAATTGGAAGCATAATAATGTAAGTTACCGGTGTTTTTAGTCGTTGGCCTTATTAATTCTTCTTTATTTATGTATTAATATCAGATTCCAAAAGTTTGACTGGCTTAGAATGATTAGTTTTAAAAAAACGAGTTAAAAGCGAATACGGAATTTTTGTAGTTTGGTAAAAAATGCCATTTTCTTCAGAATAGAAAGATTAGCATCAGAGATACAAAAAAAATGTTTAAATATGAAATTGTAGGTTATTTAATTCCCAAGAATTTGGTTTGAAAAAAATTTTTCTACGGCAAAAATTGAGCGAATCGTAAATGAGTATATCGAAAAACATTGATTTTTTCGATATAAAACTATTAACACTTTCGATAGCGAATTAATCGAAAACTATTAATTTTATAAAAAAAATGTATATAACATTTTCTGCTTAGAATGATACGTTTTTATCAACTTTTGCGGTCAAAATATAATAAAAAAATTCCACCTCCGAGATGGGATGGCAACCACCCCCATGGTAAAAGCGCCTTTCGGCATCATATAGCTTTTGATACATGGACTATCCACTACTTATTCTCAAATTTTCAAGCAAATCGATCCATTCTATAAAAATTGCGAGGTGAAAAGCTTAGGTTTCCAGGACTATTTATATTATGTGTTAAGCATATTTTAAATAACTAAACACATATATTATTAGAGAAATGAGAAGTCCCAGATGTAAACAATAAATCTGAAAATTCTCGTGGAAGCACTTTCTGGTAACATCCCTTAAACTCTGCCTTTTACATTTTATAAGGCAATGAGACGACGAATAAATGAGACGAAAGGGACTCTACAATATGCAGTCACATTCCGTCTATTCGTCTATAAAAAATTCTAATGAAAGTTGATTCCGTGTACTACTCAAAATATGAGTAAAATGAAAATTAAAAACAGCTTATGTTTCATTTCAGTTCAGAGATGATCCACCATCCCCATATGTTCGTTTCGGTCTCTCCGGACCTCTTCAGTGGGGCTACATAAACACCTCTACATCGAAACGAAACCAAGCTGCCTATTTAAGCAGAGTTATAAAAATAATTCGCGTATCGGACGCTGTAGCGACATCTACTAAAAAAATGAGAAGTCCCAGATGTAAATATATTGTTGAATTTCCTCATTTGTCTTCATTTTTGTTCCTCCGTCGCTTGTTCTTTTTGGTCCCAATACTGTTCTCATTATTTTCCTTTCTACTTATATTAGATCTTCTTCATCTTCATCTTTTTTTGTCAGCATCGTGGTTTCCATTGCATACGTGATAACTGGTCTGATCAGTGTCTTATACATTCTGATTTTTGTTTGCCTACTGATGTTTTTGGATCTGAATAATTGCTTATTCCTTCCAAAAGCTTGATTACCCCTCTGGATTCTGACTTGTATTCTGTCTTTGCTACTTTTTCCTATTGTTACCCCTAGGTAGTTAAACTGATTACTTCTTTAAATTTAGATTTTCCCATTATTATTAGTCCTCTTCCAGTTTCCTCGTTCAATTTCATGTATTTAGTTTTATTTTCATTAATTACTAATCCCACATTTTTCGCTTAATTACCAGAGAACGGCAGTTCTCGTCAGTGGCGCACAATACCCCTAGATGCGACACTATAATATACACGAAATTTTCGATTTTCTAAATCTGACGGAATTGAAAATCGGACCGAATCCCATCTTAAAGTTTAGGAAAAGACTCGCCCATCCATATGGCAACTCTCCATTTTGGTTCAAGGGTGTGGATTTTACGGCCCTTTCCATTTAAGGTCTGTTTTTCGTTCTCGTCCCCAATACTCCTGTATTAAATAGTGTGATGTATAATGCCTTTTAGGTCCAAACTAATTAAAACTCTCTTTCTTGGTTCAGATACATTATATTTACACTCAACTCCATCAATGACTAACTATAACAACGTGTTTACATATAACAGTAACGACCTAGTACAATAATTAAATACTGAGTACAATAATCTTTCTCCACCGAGTTAATGTTTATATACACATTTAAATAATAACAAAACATGACAATTCAATGTTACTTGCGGTTATTGATACAAGAACAGATACTACATGGATTAATGACTTTGAATGAGTTTTAAACATATTTTGTACAGGGTGATATTATAATACCACACTCCTAAAACTTCAAAAATTTAATTCCGACCTTTGTGGCTTCTGATAGTACTGATCATTACCTTTCCAACGCATGTCTAATTTTGAAAATCGATTATACCATTCAAAAGTTACCGAGCTCAGAAGTATGACTCAGTTTTTATTTAAAAAGGGGAAAATGTTTGTGGATATGTATGTATGTATGTGGAAAAGTTACACCGATCCGAATTTTTTTTCTGTGTTTCAAGAGGGGGTCAGGGCCGATTCAGAAACGGTGTAGTTTGTGACTTTTGACTACCCATAAGCCAGCTATAGGGTTTGGTAGATACAAAATGGCATATTTTTGGGCGTATATATCTTAGGTTCAAGGAGAGACAGGAAAACCGCAAATACACCAAATCAATAACGTTGAGTTAACGGTCAAGATCATACCTATACTTGGCTCAGTATAGCCGAAAAACTGATAAATTAAACTTTGAAAATTTTGGTTTTTCGAAAATTACTCAAAATTTCAACCTACCAATTGCCCCAATAATAACTGAGCGTTTGTAGGAGGACTCTAGACGTCTCTAATAGTGTATACCTCATATCTGGGAAAATTCGAATTTTTAAGTTATAGGCTTCATAAGTATGATCAAATCTATTTCTTATGGAGAAAACGGTTTTTCAAGCTCAATAATTCCTGTAATACCTTCAAATATCACACTTGACTTTGGATGTATCAGATACTACTTGTCAATGGGGGTGTAATGCTAGTTCGCCTCCATGTGGTGCACCCTGGGTAACGCTAAATGAACTAGCAAAAATTTGGCGGCAGACGAACGAAAAACAAAAACAATATCCTGCCAACATCACAGATCACAAACAGAAATCTTATCTATACGTAAACATACGATGGGAACAAATAAAGGTTCTTCTCAGAACCAACTGACTAGAGATTTCGGACCGTGTATCCGAGTCTGTCACCTTAACATCGAGGGCATAAGCCAGACAAAATGCCAAGTGTTGCAAAAAATCCTACACGATAACGACATTGACCTGGTTGCCATACAAGAGACCCATACTGAAGACAAAGTCCAGCTTGATTTAAGGGGAAAGATACCTGGCTACGATTTACTGGGAGCCACCTATGATAAACATTACGGCGTCGCAACCTACATTCGCTGCAATATAGAAAATGGTTTCCTACTTTCTGCTTCCAATGAAAATAATATACATGAAGTAGTCACCAAGATTGGAGATATTACCGTAGTTAACATATACAAACCTCCAGCCACTACATGGAACCCAGAAGTGCTAAAGACTCATCCACATCCTACTATATACATCGGCGACTTCAACAGCCACCACGAAATGTGGAAGTACACCACGAATGATGAAAATGGGGAGGCACTAGTAGAATGGTCCGAAGAGCAAAACACATACCTAGTTTTTGATGCCAAAGACAGAGGAACATTTAAATCAGCTGCATGGAGAAAAGAATATAACCCAGACCTATGTTTTGTCTCAAAAGATACCAATGACAGACCACTAACAACTGCGAGAAGTGTCCTTGCAGACTTCCCACATACTCAACATCGTCCGGTGCTTATCACCATCGGAATATCAATTCCAATAATTAGATCATATCCTCGACCCAGGTGGAATCTTAGAAAAGCAAACTGGAAGAAATTCTCTGAACAACTAGACCGGACCTTGAGCTGGGTCCCTCCAACCAGCAAACATTATGAGAGGTTTGTGGGCGCAGTAATAAGCACTGCCAAGAAAACCATCCCTAGGGGGTATCGCAAAGAATATGTGCCTGGATGGACTGAAACATGTGAGGACTTATACACGAAGTTTCTCGAAAGTGGTGACCGAGAAATAGCCGATGAGCTTTTACACAACATCGATACAGCTAGACGCCAAAAATGGATAAAGACTGTCGAAAACCTTGACTTCAAAAAATCAAGCCGGCAGGCATGGTCCTTGTTGCGGAAAATTGGAGGAGCTAACCAGCTGGAATCCAGAGAGTCTAAAATGTCTCCTAACAAGGTTGCCTCCCATATAGTATCTCTATCCAGAGCTCCACGAGATCGAACACATACTACCAACGTGAAAAGAGACTTAAGGGCATTAAAACAAATGAACAGAACGAACTCCGAATATTCAGCAAGAATACTTATTTCTGAAATCACACATGCGCTGAAAGAAATGAAATCAGGTAAAGCACCTGGGTTTGATGGTATCCATCCAGAGTTCTTGATACACAGTGGTGCATACACGAAACAGTGGATTGCAATGTTCTTTAATGATATACTTCAGTCAGGTAACATTCCTTTCTCACTTAAGCGAACAAAGATAATTGCAATTCCGAAACCGGGCAAATCAAACGATAAGCCAGAAAACTACCGCCCCATAGCTCTACTCAGCATGGTATATAAACTATTAGAAAAGCTTCTCCTCAACAGAATTAGTCACAGGATACTAGAAAATGTCCCCATTGAACAAGCTGGCTTCCGCCCTCATCGAAGCTGTACGGACCAAGTGCTGTCATTAACAACTTTTATAGAAGCTAGTTTTCAAAAGAAACAAAAGACAGCAACAGTATTTATAGATCTAACAGCAGCATATGATACTGTTTGGAGACAGGGATTAATATATAAACTGGCCCGCATTATCCCCTGCAGAAAGATAATTAACCTCATTGACAACATGCTGACCAACAGAGCCTTCCAGGTTATAATGGGAAAGGAGACGAGTAGACAGATGAAACTTAACAATGGTCTTCCACAGGGTTCTGTCCTTGCCCCTTTACTTTTCAGCCTCTATATTGCTGACATGCCTGAAACCGAATCTCGGAAGTTTGGATATGCTGACGACTGGACCCTTGCAACAAGCCACCAATCTTTAGAAACTACAGAAATCACTCTCACGAATGACTTATCCATCCTCAGCGAATACCTTAAGAAATGGAGACTACAGCCAAGTACTACAAAAACTGAAGTATCAGCTTTTCATCTAAACAACAAGTTGGCAAACAGAGAATTGCGAGTGTATTTTAATAACAAGCTGTTAAAACACAATAAATACCCGAAATACCTTGGGGTTACTCTAGACAGAACGCTCACATTCAGAGAACACCTGACGAAAACAGCAGCAAAATTGAAAACACGCAACAATATAATATAGAAACTCTGCGGCACTACATGGGGGTCCACAGCATCAACATTAAGATCCTCTGCTCTTGGCCTGATATATCCGGTGGCAGAATACTGTGCTCCAGTGTGGCTAAATAGCAGGCATACCCACCTGGTCGACACCCAACTAAACCGTACTATGCGTATGATAACAGGCACAATTAAGCCCACCCCTACAATGTGGCTACCTACCCTTAGTAATATAGCACCACCCAACCTACGCCGCGAACATGCATTGGTTAAAGAATATAACAAAATAATGGACAGTCGCCAGCTTCTAGTCCACAACGACATCCCCGATATTCTTGGAAACCGTCTCCGATCCAGGTTACCCCCTCTACAATCTGCTCAAGCGCTGCAGCAATCCAACTTTGACTTAAATACCCGATGGAGAGAAGATTGGGAAAGTAGGACAGATCCGCATTACCATAGTCTACCGGACATCATAGGGAAACCTGGCGAATTTGAACGTCCCCGTAAGATTTGGGCAGCCCTTAATCGAATTCGAACAAACTGTGGAAGATGCGCCGACTCCCTCCACAGATGGGGTAAACTCCCCTCGCCTTCTTGTGACTGCGGCGCTGCAAGACAGACGATCAGTCACATTGTTCAGGACTGCCCACGCAGAGCATACACAGGCGACCCTATAGACTTTGTAATGGCAACCGAAGGGTCAATCGAATATATAAAAAAATTGGACATCTGTTTGTGATGCATTGTATAATGCATAAATCTAACTATATTCTGTGGGTATAACAGATGGGGTAAACTCCCCTCGCCTTCTTGTGACTGCGGCGCTGCAAGACAGACGATCAGTCACATTGTTCAGGACTGCCCACGCAGAGCATACACAGGCGACCCTATAGACTTTGTAATGGCAACCGAAGGGTCAATCGAATATATAAAAAAATTGGACATCTGTTTGTGATGCATTGTATAATGCATAAATCTAACTATATTCTGTGATATACTTAAGCCATACGCTAAATAAAATACTTGTCAATACGTTTCAAACTCAAGTCTAATTATCAAAATCGGTTAAGCCGTTCAGAAGTAATCGAGCTCCAAAGTATAATCCGTTTAACAATTATCACCGAAATGGTTTATGTAGTTGTAGTGATTACGACGCTAAGATTGATCTTGCCATCCGAGTTCTTTTGCCGGCCATAATTATTAGGATGGCTGGAATATGATCTCGGATTGTCTTATCACAAGTCTGGTGTCGTAACTACTAGATCATTTGGTAGAGAATGCGACAAAGGCGACCATTTATAGAGCATAACGTGTAATCGAGAAACATTACATTCAACTTCATACATTTGAATAACTTATTTCAGAAACAACCTATGTCACATTTTGGCGATTTGGAGTTTATTACACCTACATGTATTTCTGTGGGACTAAGGTTGTTTCAGAAATATGTATGAATATTTTAAATCGTTATAAAATCAACTATGCTTACGAGACTTAGGTGTATTCTGCATTAAATTATGTGTAACCCACAGAAATACATGTTGGTGTAATAAGCTCAAAATCGCCAAAATGTGACTTAGGCTGTTTCTGAAATAAGCGATTCGTTTAATTTATAAAAAACTTTGAAAAACTCCTGATACAAGAATAAAAACCGCTAAACGCCGTAAAATGATTTGAATATTACGTGGCGCGAAAATGTGTTTTCATTTTGATGGAAAATAAAATTCTAGTTTTATTTTGAAAGAATTTTTCCATAATATTTGCTAAATTTGAAGTAAAATGCGCCACAAAAGAGCCTCAAAATGCAAACTGTATCAAAGTTAGATACTCTTTTGTGGCGCGTTTTATTTCAAATTTAGCAAATATTATGGAAAAAAATCTTTCAAAATAAAACTAGAATTTTATTTTCTATCAAAATGAAAATACATGTTCGCGCCACGTAATATTTATATCAGATCTTTTGTAGCTGGAATATTGTACGCGCCACTCATTTTTACGGCGTTTAGCGGTTTTTTATTCTTGTTTATTATACATCAATTGAAATATTTTTTTACTATCAACACTTGCAACTATCAACCAATGTATGCAACATATATATTCCGCAAACAAAGAAAAATAGAGAAGTTGTTAAAACCGCCCGCCCAAGTAGGTCTTCTCATGCACGTATTATTTACCTTACTTGAAAGAACCTGCTTCATACAACAACAACAAAAAACCCTAGACAATCTCGTACGTTTCAAAATCATTAAATGTTCTGCATCGATAATTCTACCATATAATTTCCCAGTTTGGCAGTAATTCTATTTATAGCAAGTTTAATTAATAAAAAGATACAATCAGACATGCCTATCTTTCTAAGCTTTCAGCAGATTTAAGAGATATGAGAGTCGTTGCATTTGAATATATGCTCTCAAGCCCATTATAATCCTCAGCCGTTTTTCACTTTATATTTATTGGATTTTAACAGTATCTTTTGTGGAAATCGGCGTCTCGTACAGCATTCTAAGCCGTTTTTGGTACCTAAGGAACGACGTATGATGGATATGTCGCACACAAGTACACACTCCTACTAAGCTTTCTCCTTTTAACTATATTGCATATGCATACGTGTATGTACTATGTACTTATCATTTTAAAAATGTATATTGTTACGAAAGCCTTTCTTGATTTAAATAACACCTTGTTCTGTAAGGTTTACCTTATACAGTAATTAATATTTTCAGTCGCTTTCGCAGTAAAATGTACATATAGGAGATAGTTGGGTGGGTTTATTGTCCAAGATACTGAAGTTTTCGATTTTTTTTTTCAATGTGACTATCAATTTATAATAAAAAATTATTTAACATAAACATTTACGAAGTTATTTTAGTTAGGTACTCTTTTTGATCAGAAGGATTACTACGAAGTTTAGAAGAGGAAGATACAATGATGATGGTATGGTTGGTTCTAAGATATAGAACCACAATAAGAACCATAGGAGGAATACAAGATAATAGAATACGAAACAGATCAATTTCTAAGAACAAAAACGCAGCATTGGAAGGCATTATGGACATTATGATACAAAAGGATTAGAGACCAACTTTATTGCCACTAAAAGCAAATATAGAGGTTCATAAGAAAATAGATGCATATCAAAAAAGACGAGTCGATTTTTTTTCATAAACATAAACTTTTCAAAACAACTGGAAACTGCTTTTCCAGAAACACTAAATATAACAACAGATGAAAGAAAATACATCACAAAATACTTTATTGAAAAACCACTAGAGGAATTAAAAACGAAGTTACAGTCAGGTGAAACGAAGTTACAAAACAAAATAGTCAGGTGAAAATCAAATAGTAAATGAACTTCTTAAAAATTGGGAAATCGTTCTTATTACACATCAAAAGTTAATACAGAAAATGGAATAAAAAAGGAAAAGAACACTAGAAGCAGAATTGATAAGTCAAGAACTCAACTGGACGAAAAATGTTGCCTGGAGGCCAACCGGGCTCTTAACGTATTTAGTTAAAGCCAAACCGTCCTGCCACAGCGATTAAGCACTGATTAATTGCTGAGCTGTTCCTTACCGGGCCGAGTATTGATTGGCATATCCCATTTCCATCCTCGCACCGACCGTCTCTCCTATTTTGATATATGTATATGTACTAATAACGCATCGAGTTTGTCACGTCAGTTAACTGTATTTATTGTACAATAAGATTATGAAAAAGATCGATACTCACAATCTTAGTTTGTTTTATTGTTGGTAAAAAGGCTACTGGTTTCGGGACTCACAATTTATGTCCCATCATCAGGCCACAATGCAGAAGTTTGTTTGATCAATAAACAAAACTAGAAGAAGTATATTATGTGGAAATCGGCGTCTCGTACAGCATACTAAGACTTTTTGGTACCTAAGAAACGACGTGTGATGGATATGTGGCACACAAGTACACATTCCTACTAAGCTTTATCCTTTTAACTATATTGATATGCATACGTGTATGTGCTATGTACTTATCATTTTAAAAATATATATTGTTACGAAAGCCTCTCTTGATTTAAATAACACATTGTTCTATAAGGTTTACCTTATACAGTAATTAATATTTTCAGTCGCTTTCACAGTAAAATGTACATCTAGGAAATAGTTGGGTGGGTTTATTTTACAAGATACTCAAGATTTCGAATCAATTTATAATAAAAAATTATTTAAGAAAAACATTCACGAAGTTATTTTAGTTAGATACTCTTTTTGCTCAGAAGGATTACTACTAAGTTTAGAAGAGCTAGACAAAATGATGATGGTATGGTTGGTTCTAAGATATAGAACCATAATAAGAACCATAGAGTCATACGAGGAATATAAGATAATAAAACACGAAACAGACCAATTTGTAATAAGAACAATAACGTAGCACTGCAAGGCATTATAGGCATTATGATACAAAAGGATTAGAGACAAACTGTATTGCCAATAAAAGCATATAAAGAGGTTCATAAGGGAACAGATGCATATCAAAAAAGTGAGTCGATTGTTTTCTTTCCAAATCTTTTCTTTCCAAATCTGTTTAATAAAACAACTGGAAAATACTTTGCCATAAACCCTAAAATAAATATACCAAGAGATGAAAGAAAATATATATATACACCCTTTTTAGGCGTCAACGGCCTTCCGGTAAGGATTTATGGAAGAGTATCACGAAGCCGCAAGCACTTATCCCATGCAATACCGCTAAAAAAAATTTTGCAGATTGTTTCTGTTCAATTTTTGGTGAATTCACCCTGAAAATACAACGAAATGTAACAATATCTAATCATAGAAGATCTATTTTGGATTTCTTAACTATGACGGGGATAAAAGTAGACTGCCAAAATTATGCTGTATCAGTTCCTTAAGAACGTTAAGAGGTTGACTTCAAGGAAGTTACAAATCGATGTCATTTGCAATGCCAATAATTTTGATTTGAACTTTAGAATTATGAAAATGATTGGCTACTTTTTTGACATCATCACAAAGATTCTTGAAAAAAATAAAGATAAAATTATATATTTCAGTTCCTCGTGCCAAAGGTACTTCTGTATTTCTAAAAAATAACTAGAAGATTGATGATTAAAATATTTCTGGTTCTAAATCTGGTTTTTTGGATCTAAAATATTACTGCAGACTCAAGCGAGTTGTTTTTTCATTGTGCTTTCTTATCTTAGTACACTTTATCTGCATCTTCAAGTCCACCAAAAGAATCTTACTTTCTAAAGTAATCCTATTTTAATGACCTTGTCCGAGATTTAGAGCCATCAACATCTAAGGCTCAATTGCTTGGATCAAGAGGATGATACATTAGTGTACTGAATGATGCTGCAGGGCTTCTTCAAGGACTGGATTTCCCAGAAGCATTTGAAGAATGGAGACTTTTTATTGATACTTCTAAGATAAGTTTAAAAATCACCTTGTATTGTAATAAATATCCTTCAGTGCTCCTCGCACATGTAACAAACATGACATAAAATTATACAAATTTGGAGGTATTACTTGAGGAAATAAAATATTTGCAATACCTATAGGTACATATCTGTGATCTGTGCTGATACGAAGGTCGAAGTTTTGCTGGGTTTTATGTTAATGGTACAGCCGAGCAAGAGATAAACATTACATAGTATAAAATTGGCCACAAAGAAAAAGTTTAACACTTGGAGTTAAAATGTATCTAAAAAACCTTCAGTGTCACTAGACAAAATTTTCCTGCCACCAATTTACATAAAACTGGAACTCATGAAAAATTTCGCGAAAGCTATGAACAAAAATGGTAAAGGACTTCAGTATCTTAAAACTAAATTTCTCCGAATCGTGGTGAAAGGTTTCACCAGATATATTTTCACAATGAAAGATACTACAATTTGAAATGGTTAGCAACAATGTTATTGATCCAGTATCTGTTGTCTGTTGGACGATTTACCGAGAAACTAATTGGAGCAATGAAAAGAAAAAAAAAACTTAAAAATAACTGATAATATGTTTTATCATCATGAGATATATGTAGTGAAATGTTTATGGTTTGTACTTGAAAAAATAATATTTTTTACTGTAAAACTTATAGTACATTATTTATCTACATTATAACCGTTTTTTATAGCTGTTGTATATTATCTTTTTTGACTAAATGAACATTATATGAAATGTTTGTGTGCTGTATTTAGTCTGATGGTAAATTTCGCTTTTAGTGCACCAAAAATCATGCATGAAAACAATAGATAGGCGCGCTCTTAATATCGAAGGAAAATATCGCTTTCTTGCCATTAACTTGATCTTAAAATCTCAAAAAAACTGTCAGATATTATTACAGAATACACTAAATTTTCACCTAAATTCACCGTAAAAAATACACTAGAACTAGTTAATAAAATACAACATTTTCAATTGCCCAACAACTCCAGACTAATTTCATTTGACGTAAAAAATCTTTTTCCTAGTGTTCCTCCTACAGAAACTTTTGTTTTAGTTAAAAATCTTTTAGACCATAATAGTACAAATCCGATCATTGCATCTGAAATTTTACACCTTCTTGAAATTTGCATAAATCAAGACTATTTTGAATTCAATAATCAAATATACACAAACAACAGTGCAGGACTTATTATGGGTAATCCTCTAAGCCCATTGCTATCAGATATATTTATGAACCAACTTGAAACAACAATTTCTAAACATCCCGTATTTAAACAGTTCTTATATTGGTGGAGATACGTGGATGATATACTAGTATGCTTTACAGGAACTAACAGACAACTTGACCAATTTCTATCATATATTAATTCACTTCATAATAATATTGAGTTTACAATAGAAACAGAACAGAATAACTCCATAAACTTTCTAGATGTAACGATTTCCAGACTACACAACAAACATGAGTTCTCCGTATATCATAAACCTACCCATACTGACACAACTATACACAATTCATCATCCCATCCTACACAACATAAATTAGCAGCCTACCATAGCATGATACATAGACTGACAGAAATTCCCATGACAAAAAATAACTTCGAGATAGAACTAAACATCATTAAACAAATAGCAGTAAACAACGGCTATAACGAACAAACAGTTAACAAAATTTTAAACCAAAAACTCCATAAGAAAGCCCTGAAATTAGTGTATCCACCACCACAGAAAGAACCCAGTACCTTCTGCTCTCTCACATATACTGGCAAGATAACAACAAAGATAGCCAGATACATAAAAAAGAAAGGAATAACACCAGCTTTCAGAACTAACAACAACTTAAGCAAATATATTAAGAACAATAAAAGCCGAAAGAGAAAGCAACTACAGAGTGGTGTGTACAAACTAACTTGTGGTGACTATCCGAAAACGTACATCGGTCAAACTGGCAGAACTTTTGACAAACGGATAGCAGAACACAAAAGGGCATTCAACAATAGAAAAACAGACACTTCTACATACGCACTTCACCTTCTAGATCATAATCATTTTTTCAATGAAGAGTTTCAAATTCTACATATTCAAAATAAAGGCCTTAAGCTATCTTTTTTAGAATCTATGGAAATTAATAAACTGAAAAATACAGATATAATTCTGAATGACCAACTCGAGACAAACAGCTCCCCACTCCTCAACCTCTTCAGTTGAAGACTTAAAAAGGCAAACACATTGTAAACTATATCACTTGAGAAAGGCACTCCGCCGAAACAGCTGTAGTCACTTAGTTATAATAAATTTTGTGGAAGTATAGAAAACAAACGTTTTCAGTGTTTTATTGTTAGACTTAAAATATTAGTTGATGTAACTTCAAAGAAATGGAATTAATTAGCACTTTTCTCAACTTGGAGATTCTATTAAAAACCTACCAACATCGTGTTTAATCATTCAAAATACATAATATGCGGAACACAAACAGAATATACGAACAATCACCCACATACACAAACGTTTAAGCTCATATAAATAATGCAGAAACACACGTTATAATCAGAATTTGAAATTCCATAGGGAAAAAATCCACCCTCACATCTTTATAGCCAAAACAATAAAGCATGGCTGTTACCCAGGACACCGCGGCCAAGTAAACTTCAAATTTTTTGAGAAAACATAAATTACACAACTTGGCGGTTATACACTGTGTTCAACAAAATTCTTACATTAATAATCTTTTTGAAAACGATTTCCGAACTGGAAATCTAATCGTCAAATGTTAGTTAGTCAAAAAATGAAATTTTCATTACAATTGAGGGGATTAGATGCTAAGGTGTACAAGTAATAAAATGGTTTAATTGAGAAAAACGAAGGCAAATTTAAATTTACATAGTAAATTCTACAGCGAATTAATCACTTATGGACTTATTCTGAATTAATTTTATACCTTTTATATATCTAATTGTAAAAGCTTTTGTAAAGTTACTATTTATTTTCATTCAAATTGTTTGAAATTTGGAAAAAAATAGCACTTGTACTCCTCTTCTTCAAATTTTGCACTTGCTTCTCTTTGACACTTAAGTACCTTACGAATTTCTTAAATTCTTAAACTAAAATAAAAGAAAAATTACGTAAAAATTAAACGTTTTTATTTATGAAAAATTACTTGCTACATTTTGTGTTATTATTTCACTGATTTTGAATACTTTTTTGTTTGCAAATATACTAAACGATTCACCAAAAATAATATCCAACACCTTACAGGCAAAGGGATACACGTGAAGTTATACCTGTTTGCCGCAAACTGTTTTTTAACCTTCCGATGACCAACCTTTTTTTGTTACACGGATGACCAAGGGGGGGAAAATGACCCCAGGTCAAAAATGTCAAAAATGACAATTAACAAAAAAATTAAGTTTTTTTTATGGCATGGACTTTATGTCATTCAGCCAATGGCGGTTTCTCCATAAGTGCACATGTGCACGTGAACCCCCAAAATTATTTTCACACCAACATTCATATATGTAAAATTTATCATTATGTAAATAACATTTTAATCTAACTATACAGTATCTAATAATTGAAATTCGAAATAACAGATTCAAGGAGTTTATAAGTATCTAATCGGTAACATTTAATTATTTTTATTCTATTTCAAAGGAGAAACTTCACGGATGCGAGGCCTTAGACAGAACCCCTCGTTCACCTCTCTTAAGCCGGACTCAAACGACTCGTGTACTTGGCGAATAATCGTCACTTGCGTATACTGCCAATGCTGTGTGAGTGGGTTATTAGTACAATTATTGTACTATTTGTTAAACACTAATAATAATAATGTTAATACTACTATTAATTGACAAATAATCGTACTAGTAACCCTCCCAAAAGACATAGTAAGTAACGCAAGTAACGATTATTCGCCAAGTACACGAGTCGTTTGAGTCCGGCTTTACGGTGGTTCCTATCCCAATGACTTTTCATAAGGCAAAATACAACTCACCACCCGCCCCGCTACCCGCTATAGCCCACAAGTTTAGATGGCCACAAGAGCACAAGTTGGATGTGATCTGATGTGATCTTATGGTGTTTTTAACGTGCACGGCACACGTACCTTTAAATTTTGCTTTCGTGAAGTTCGAATTTCGGAACAATATTAAGAATGGAAGGATTTGTGGATGTAAATGTTAGCGTGGAATATTTAAAATCAATTAAATTTTCTTCATTATATTTAGAAGAAAAATTAAAAATGTCGAAACCAAATTTGTTAATTAAAAATGTACCAAAGTGCAAAGGTCGGGATTATAAATGATTATTTAAAATGGAGATTTGTGTAAAAACTTACAAATTGTGTAGGTTTGAAGCACATATTTGGAGAAGAGGAAGCATAATGAATAAAATAGAAGATAAGATTTTAACTATCCGGCGCAGTCCACTTAACTAAATTTTTGATTAAAAATAATTTACAAGATGATTTTTCTGAAATAATTTGAATTCTTCAATTACTTGTTACGATGCCAGTGACAACTGCAGAAACAGAACGATGTCTCCCTGCATTGAAACGTATCAAAACTTTCCTTAGAATAGCTATGGGCCAGGATCTATTAACTGCACTCGCAATGTTTTCAATTAAAAAAAAATGATTCAAGAAATTCCAAATTTTAAATTTTACTGAATTTATCTAAAAAAAAGGCGACTGACTTTCGTTTCAAAACTTGCTTGTAACATTTAAACACTAAATTATAATTTTAAGTTAATAAAATACATTATTTATTGTAATTTTTAATAAGGTCCTTTGATTTTTACAATTTGGCGACACTCAAAAAATTTTACCTACGGAAATAGGGTCTCAAGGTCTTTTTATATCTTAATATTATGTGTGCACCCCCAATATTTTACTCCAGGCGCTGCCACTGCATTCAGCCAGTTACAACATGAGTATTAGTGTCATGTGTAGTGTGTATGTTGAGTAAGTGTCTTGTTACTTTGCAAAGTCGACGTCATTAGCGTAAAACTACTTGGAATTACACATAATAGACGGTATTTTACTAAACATCAACTTCAGAATATATTTTTTATTCGTAAAATATAGGGAATTTTTTTTATTTCAAAATATGAGGATATCTAGAATGATATTAAAGTCAAATAAAAAATAATGAGTTAAAAATTGAAAATACTTTTGAATTTATTAAAGAAAAACATACGCTGGAGTCACAATTTCCCCCGCTTGGTCATCCGAAGGTTAAATATTCCGTAAGTAGTCAAACTAGAACCTGCAATATGTCGCCACCAGTAGATTAATTCACCTGTATCTTTTTGCCACTAAGTTTTTAGTACTATCTAGTATTATTTTGTGCACTTAACTCAGTTTACAATATTTTTTGTCACTTTTACCCCTTCATCTGATCCCCTCAATTGATTATGGCTTAATCCCATATAAATACAATATTTAACTCAGCATTAAAATCAGACCTTAGTAAATGTTGTAAGTGACCTACATTTCATATAGTGTTTCGATAAATTAGAAGAATTGGCCCCGGTATTCGACCCGAATCGACTTATAGATCCCATGCCCATGCATCTCGAAGAAAGAGCACACAGAAAGCTAGTTCAATATCGTGGGAACCATCACTATCGCCTACTATGTTGTTTGCACGCGGGCTCCTGGTCTTACGCACCGTGCCATCTACCATCTCGCCATGCCAGCGTGCACCAACGAGAAAGAGGAGATCACAAGAACCGGAGGATTCGTGAGTAATGATCAAAACGAACAATGTTCACTGCCCAGTCATTAATCTATGAATAATAGCTGTAAGAGAAATAGGGAGTAATATATTTCGCATTGCGAGAATCTATCGCGAATCTTGCGGGAGATTTCACGCTGCGAATCGTTATTGGTGCAGAGATTGATGGGGTGCGATTGCGAACGCCAGCTATCATACATCTTGAGTACACAAAAAGATATACCTACTAATACTCATTAAAATGTTTCTACTTACATTCCTTACATTCGTAGGCGCAATTTTTGTAGTTGTCGGAAATTAAATTTAGATGCATTGAGTAGTATTTCTATTAGAGGACGTAAGTGGAAGAAGGGGGTATGTTACACAGCCTACCTTTTGAGATATGGGCAGTTAAAGTTTTTATTCCTCTACTTTTATTATGAAAATAATGTTTGTATTATTTGGCTTTATTTATATTGCTATAAGCATTCCTTTACATATAATGTTGATTATTTCATTCATAGGAGATTCTGACCAATAGAAAGCTACAGAAATGCAAATTAAAGTGATAATTTTTGATTATTTCATTCATAGGAGAATCTGACCAATAGAAAGCTACAGAAATCTAAATTAAATTGATTATTTTTGATAATTGCCCGTCGTCAAGTATATTACGTCAGATGCCCTTCGTTGCTACGAAAAAATACATTCAGTGACATTAATGACAATTAATGTTTTAAAATTATAAAGTGATGACTTTTAACCGTAAAATATTTATAACTGTGTGTTTAGTTGTACTAATTTGTACTTACATAAATAAATTACAATAAAATTTTGGTTTTGAACAGTTTTATTCATGAAATAATCGCAACAAATTGCACTCGATCTCTAAAATTAATATAGAATTTTAGAGCTCTTGTGCAATTACTACTGATAATATCCCGTCGTCAAGTATTTTGCGTCAGATGCGTTTCGTTGCTACGAAAAAATATATTCAGTGACATTAATGACAATTATGTTTTAAAAGTTATAAAAGTGATGACTTTCAACCGTAAAATATTTTATATCAACTGTGTGTTTAACAGTACTAATTTGTACTTACATAAATAAATTACAATAAAATTTTGGTTTTGAACAGTTTTATTCATGAAATAATCGCAACAAATTGCACTCGATCTCTAAAATTAATATAGAATTTTAGAGCTCTTGTGCAATTACTACTGATAATATCCCGTCGTCAAGTATATTACGTCAGATGCCTTTCGTTGCTACGAAAAAATACATTCAGTGACATTAATGACAATTATGTTTTAAAAGTTATAAAAGTGATGACTTTCAACCGTAAAATATTTTATATCAACTGTGTGTTTAACAGTACTAATTTGTACTTACATAAATAAATTACAATAAAATTTTGGTTTTGAACAGTTTTATTCATGAAATAATCGCAACAAATTGCACTCGATCTCTAAAATTAATATAGAATTTTTGCCCTCGTGACACTTTGACATAATTAAAAGTGTCAAAGTGTCACTCGGAAAAAATTCAATAATTTTAGAGCTCTTGTGCAATTACTACTGATAATTTGTTTTTATTTTTAGTATTTTTTCGAAAAATAAATAAAAACTGTACATACTGCCTTTTTCCATTAATTTTAGTTTGTATAACTATCCTTTATATTATCTGAATGGATGAGGGGGGTATGTTGCATGAAATAATACTCTATAATCAGTTTTACAGAAATTTATATAATGAAACACAAAATAATCTTCTTCTTCATGTACAGTGCTCGATTATTGAGCGTTGGTTATCAAATTGGCTATAGTAACTTTGTTGATGGCAGTTCGGCAAGGGGATGCAGAAGATCTGTTAAACCATTCTCACAGGTTTATAAGACATGACGGTCTTCTTCGACCTGGCCCTTCTTCTTCCGTCAACCTTGCCTTATATTATTAAATTGAATATATTATACAGAGTGAGTTTTATGTATGGAAAGCCTCAATTATTTCGGAAACGGCTTGCACGATTTTTTTTGGATTTTTGTGAGTAAGAGTTTTCTAATGCGGACGATATTATAGTGGTAATTACGTTGTTGTCAGATCTTCCGTTTTTCTGAAAATCTAATGAACTTTCTTATTTCAATTTCATTTTGAAACATAACTTTCCACTCGTAAAAGCCTCGAGAAAGATTGTAGTAATGCGTGGGAATTTTTTTAATTTTTTTAATTTTTTTATTTTTTTGTGGAATCTATGGCTGTGGTGAGGACCAATTAGCTTTAAAATTGTTATATATAGATATTTTTAACATAACAAGTAAAAAAAATATTATGAAATAGAAATTTATTTTAAATTCGTATTTAAATTCGTATTGTGAGATTTTTTCTCTACGCGCGACTGCTTACGTGACAGAAGTGCGCGCGACTGCTCCCGGATTAAGACATGCTGTTTATTTTTCCAGCCTACCACATCCTACCCTGAAGTCTGCCTCTTCTTAAGGGTAATAAATATCTAAAATTTTAGGTACATATTAGTTTTTTCTTTAACATTTTCATGAAGAGTTTTCGCATATACATCAATTTTAATTAGATTTTACCATAAGTAGGTACCATAGGTGCCTACATATTATCAAAATAACCGCATTAAAAATCGCAAAAAGGATTTTCGCAATATATGCCAAAAAGTCTTAATTTAAAAATAAAAATTGACCTGTTTCGGGATTTTTTTCCAAAATCGTCCATTCTAAAGAAAATGAATTTATTCCAACCTTTACGTGCTCACTGTATATGCGCACATGTACAGATTATACAGGGTTATTCACTATATTTTGACCCCCCTGTAAACTGCTTCATTTACAGAATTAGAAAAAAATGTTAAATACAAAAGTTATTCGATGTTTAAATTATGATTTTTTGACATATATATCATACTAGTGACGTCATCCATATGAGCGTAATGACATAATCGACTATTTTTTTAAATGAGGATAGGGGTCGTGTGCTAGCTCATTTGAAAGGTTATTCAATTCTCTATTCAGTAATAAAAACATTAAGATAATTATTTATACAGGGTGTCCAAAAAATGTTTTTTAAATTAAATTAATTAACACAAAAAGAAGAGTGTATGTAATTTATTTAATTCAAAATACATTCTACTGCTGTCAGAAGACAGAAATAAATGTTAATTGAACAAATACACATTACTTTTCACTTAAATTCAATGTTCAAGCTGCCACCCATCTACCTCTTGGCAGTTTAAACATTGAATTTAAGCAAAAAGCAATGTTTTTTGTGCAATAAACTTTTATTTCTGTTTTCTAACAGCAGTAGAAGATATTTTGAAATAAATAAATTACATACATTCTTCTTTTTGTGTGAATTCATTTAATTAAAAAAAATTTTTTTGACACACTGTATAAATATTTATCTTAATGTTTACATTACTGAATAGAGAATTGAATACCATTTCAAAAGAGCTATCACACGACCCCTATTCTCATTTAAAAAAATAGTCGATTGCGTCATCACGCACAGATGGATGACGTCACTAGTATGATATATATGTCAAAAAATCATAATGTAAAAATCGAATAACTTTTGCATCTAATATTTTTTTTCTAATTCTGTAAATAAAGCAGTTTACAGGGGGGTCAAAATATAGTGAATAAACCCTGTACATAATGTTATTATATTTGGGATATTGTAGCAAACAGTAATTTATTATCTATCGTGGCTGAATGGATCAAGCAATCCAAAGCCAATAAGAAAAGAAAAAAAAAGCATTTTAGTGTCGCAAGCTCTTATCCCTCGCCGTACTGCTGCCCTATAGGTCGATCAGACACTAGCGCATTCCAATCTAAGCTTCAGATTCATTGTAGTATTTTAAACTACTGCGCTAGCCTTTTTATGTGTCTGTTCATTAGGCCAGGATTGAACTCACATATCTCGCAGTGAAGCAAAGTGAGGTCAACCGCCAGCCCCCTTAGAGCTTATCCATATGAGGGCGGTTTGCCAACGTCGACTGCGCGGTTTACCTGTTTTACTTGATCTCACCCTAATGCCGCCTTTGAAGTTACAAAGGAAAACAGGGGGAAACAGGTAAACCGCGCAGTCGACGTTGACAAACCGTCCTCATATGGACAAGCCCTTAGCTATCTAACCGACAAAAGAATTTGGGACAAAAATATTTATAGTAAGCCTAATGACTTTTATTACTCGAAAATGACTTTTATCGCCAACCGTCACTAAAGTCATTCATTATTGTACTCATTTGACGCCATTTGCGGCAGTAAAGTAACACTTTATTGTACTAAAAGAAGAATTTTACTTTACCTGTCGCGATTAATCAAATTAACAGAGATTGAATGTAAGTGGTCGATGGCAGTAATCGAATGGCGAGTATTTGAGTGGACTTATTTATTTACTTTAATAATTAAAAATATTGTACCAATTTGCTATATTATCAATTAAATTTATGTCAAAAAGTGAAATTCTGTAGCATTTTGTAATTATATTCATATAAAGTAAATTAAAACTTTACCGATTTAGTAATTATTCAATATTGATAACTATCGATTGAAAAATTGATCTTGCAAGTTATCTGTCATCACTGTCATGAAATTATTTATTATGACGTCTAAAATTTTAAAAGTTCTTAAATTGTAAATTGCAAGTGTTAAAACCAATATCTAATTATGTTGGCAAATATTATTTTATATCAATAAAACATATCTTAACCCAGAGGTGCTCAAAGAGTCGATCGCGATCGACCTGTCGATCGCCAAAGTTTTTAAGTCGATCGCGGAGCTGCAAGCAGTTCATAACGAGTTTGAAAAACGCTTCACTGGTTACAAAAACAGACAAATATTGCAACATTCTTGTCTAATCCATTTTCTTGTGAATATGTGGAACAATTTGTCATTTAAATATCCATTTCAATACGGAGATAATTTCCGTACAAAATAAGGTGCTGAAAATAATTTCGGATATACACCTTAAGTTCAGAGCGACCGATACATTTTGATACTATTTCATATCGTCTGACAAATATCTGTCTTTGAGTCAAGTAACTCTCCACCTCACATACTACACAGCATTCTTTGCATCAACGTACTTGTATGAGTCTCCATTTTCCCAAATGTAGGTAGTGAAATTAAAGTATTTTAATCGGCTAACTGACGAACATCTCTCATCATGATTGCGTTTGGCCCTCGGTAATTACATATTGTCTTATCGACTTGTGGACGATATGCTGTGATATGCATCATACAACATTCAAATAAAATTAAGATGAAAAACATAACTTTAATTTCAAATCTCTGTAGTTACAACTTTTTATCAAATAGAAATGTGCAATGAAGTTTTTTCTTTTCAAAATTGTTTTTTTTTACTAGCAGTCGATCGCTGGACGCTTGCAGTTTATGTGGTAGATCCCACGCAGTATAACTGAACACCAATGTCTTAACCGATTGTCAAATATACCAGCAAACGAGAAGTAAACTCAACCTTCCCAGGGACATATCTAAGCTTCTTAGAGACAATACAAATATCAACAATATCATAATACAGTTTTTAACGGAAAAAGAATTAAGATATTTAATTGTATCACAAATTTTTCAGGTATACTTTTTGTTAGTACATTATGTATTTACTTAATATTATAATCTCTTTTTATTTTTAATATAAGTATTTTCCATTGTTGTCGTTTATAACCCCAGGCCCCAGTGGTTCGGACGACATTAAATTAAAAAAATATATGTTGGCGATAAAATTTTGTATGCACCACGTCAGTAAAGACTCCTTATCGAACTCGTCTGTTACTCGCCTCGCTCGCTACGCTCGCTCTTCTCGTAATATCAGACTCGTTCGATAAAGAGTCACTTTACTGACTTGGTACATACAGTAGGAAAAATGAAAGAATACCCACGAACGAACATATAAAACACGCTGTATTTTCCTGTCACCGTGTCATACAAAAAATTGGCCAGCGCATGTACTTACATGTAATAATTATTATTACATGTATTTGCGCTGGGCAGTCTTCTTTGTGGCACGGTGACAGGAAAATACAGCGTGTTTTATATGTTCGTTCATGGGTATTCTTTCATTTTTCCGGCTGTAAATAACTATTATTGATTATTGTTCACTAGATTATTACTGAGCGATTACGTAAATGCCAAAATAATTATTTACGATACTTTATTGTAGGTACAAAAAATCCTGTATCTACAAAAAATCATTTTACCATAAATTATAAAGTGCGTGACCTCAGTTACCACATTCTCGTGTGACGACGAGTTTCCACAACATTTAGCGAAAAAATCGAAGTGAAACCTCGTGCAGGTGAATCGAACAGTAGTGTTATAACCAGGAAATTCAACAAGCATGTACATATTGTCATAATAAAAGTGCATCATATCTAATCGGAGGAGGCCCGATAAACACAAAACAAGCTTCGTACATGTAACAGTTGACAATAACAAACATTCAGCATGTCATTTACCTTTCTTTGGTTTCTTCAATTGAAGGCAAAACCACAACCCGCGAACGCATCGTAGTCGACTCATAGGCCAGTATCAACTACTCATAGCCAGTATAATAATTCAAGTAAAATTTATTCGCAGTTAATGTAATACTAAACAAAAAAAAATTGTGTAACACAGTTAAACAAATATGTCTAAAATAATCATAAACTATTTTTGTGTTTCTTTTTTTTATTATCTTATTATCTTTTTTATGTTGTGTTTATTATGTGTATCTTATGTGTATCTTCTTATTTACTTATTTTCTTAATTAATGTTTTATACAGCTGCGCGAATTTTTTTATTGATATTTTTATAAATTTAATACTTACTTACCCGATTTCACCAACGATACCTAAATATTTAAGAATTACTTAAGTGGGTTTAGGTACTTCCTAACTCTAAACGGATTTCACCATACGATAAGAAGTGCCTAAACCGCTTAAGCATTACCTTACGTTAGGATACGGATTTCGATCTCCCTAAACTTTAGGTATTACTTATCGTTGACAGTCGGGTTATATTTTTACAATTTTGACTAATGTACTTGTGACGTTTGTCAATAATTTGCTTCTTACCTTAATTTTTCTGTTATTCTGTAATATTAGGTATATTATTAGCTGTAATTTTGTATTTTCTTTTATATTATTAATATAATATGTGTTGGAAAATATAGAAAATCCTTTGGAGTTTTTTACAGGTCTGTTGACAAAATTATGTAGTCTACCTACTATAGTATTTTTACTACAAAAGCGATATTACGTAGGTCAATATTTTTGACGTAAGAGAACTGTCAAAACATTAGAATGTGACTTTTCATTATTGTCATGTTTATTATAACAATAATGAAAATGACAATAATGAAAAGTCACATTCTAATGTTTTGACAGTTCTCTTACGTCAAAAATTTTGACCTACGTAATATCGCTTTTGTAGTAAAAATACTATTCGCGGTGTGCAAGTACTTGGAAAGGGAAACGAGAAACGACCCTGCGCGAGTCGCGGAGAAATATTGCAACTATCTTAAACAATTCATATTGTCAATTGAAATTGTCAAATTGACGTATATTTCATACCTTCTGTCAATGAAGCAAAAAAATTATATATTGCTCCACAATATTGATATGATATGCAATTATTATATAAAGGTAAATTTAATTAATTGTATTTTGCTTGCAGTACTGCATTTTAATAACTAATTTTATTTACTACATACAATTGTTGATGTTTTCATAACATAACCTGAATCTTATTTTTTCTTCTTATTATTTTTTTGGACTATGGCCTTGACAATTATCCAGTAACCAAGACTAATATAATTGGCCAATATAATTAAAAGTGCGAATAATAGTACAGAGCGTAGAAATAGGGGTCGCTTTGCCGAACTTGCACGGTCCCAATACCTAACAAACTATATAGTGTTGTGTTTCAAAAACCCATTCATGATATAACTAAAAGTGTGTCATTAAAAAATTAATAATAAAAAGCAATTTTCAGCATATTATATATTTTAAAATTATTTCAATAATGGCAATTCAACTAACTTTCGTCCAATTTTCGTCATATGTGAAATTTACAACTCTTTTCTTTTCCTCCATTTCACGGTACATATACAAATAACATGCAAGACTATATTTTTATTATATACAAACTTAATGCACAAATAACTAACTACTAAATAAAATAACTATAACAGTACAAAACTGAATAAAACCAAATTGGCAAACAAACAATAATGATAAATAATCGAAAAAGTAAGAAAATGTCATCTTATTCTTCTTTTTATTTATCAAAAATAGTTCAAACTTACCCTAGGTGATACCTAGGAAAGCATTTCCTAGATAAGCAGTTTTTTTAGTTGTGAAATGCGATTGTTCCTAAGTATTGACTTAAGAAGTTCCTATCGATAACTGTTTAGGTATCGTTGGTGAAATCGGGCATTAGACTCGCTTTGTTAAATGTTTTGATATTTCTTTTCGGATTTAGGCTCACACTCCCTCTAAGGGGAAAATTGACTCATCCTAGATACCTACGGTATCAAAAGGATTGAGGTCTTGTGGGACTCTTTCCGTGTTATCGGGTCCTAGGTGACTTGGAATGCAGGTGTATCTCCCAAAAATTTTCGTACACATCTGGCCGTTGCGAGTATTACAGCTTTCTGCATGGTCTTTTAAAGATATTTATTTAGACCCAGCATTTTTATGCTTTCGAGGAGGTTCTTCGGAATGACTCCAGTAGTAGACATAATAATAGGTATTGTCTGAGTACTTTGCATTCCCCATTGTCTTCATATTTGAATTTCCAGATATTTGTACTTGGCGATCTTTTCAGTAAATTTAGTACGTAGATTATTGTTGTTAGGTATCGCATCAATTAGTGTTGTTTGTCATATTTTTTTATTAATAATATTTTCATACTGATAGGTATCACAATAATATTCAGGTAATATTGGAGAGTTTTTCTTCCTTCACAATTGGTTAAATTTTATTTGTTTATTATAAATAGTAAAGTTATTTTTATTTAATTTGTCTCCATATGGTCAGTGGAGGTTCTTGGGCTACTTTTAGATTTGATTTATTTATTTAAAAAAAAAATTAAAGCTATTGTTGTATGCAACCAAATATCAATAGATCACTGTTTGACGTAAAACCGTTTAAGGAACATCAACAATTATACTATTTCGAACCCAAAATAACTATAAGTAACTTAGTTTAGTTGTGTAATTGTTCAAGCTCAGATGCAAGATACTCAACAGTCGACTTATGAAATCACTTCCATTAACATTGGTATCCAAGATGTAACAAGCCAGCCTCTCTTAAAGAACAGTCACTTTTCACACTATTCTACAACAAAATGCCATTACTGAAACTGTAATACCTAAATCGCACATACGTCTTAACATTCCTCTACAAATAATGCAAGGATCCAATACTTTGGTTTCATTCAAGTCAAGCTCTGCCTAGGCAGAATTTTTAGTCTCTGCTCCAGTTCTGATAACTGTCAATTTGCGCCCACCTTTAGTTACTGGAGTTTAATTTAACCCTTTTTTTTAAAATGGCTTTGGCAAAGTCTGGGTACTTGGCTCTACCTAAGCCATTTTTCAAAAAAAATGGGTTAAATTAAACTCCAGTAACTTAAGGTGGGCGCAAATTGACAGTTATCAGAACCGCTTCTTGTTGTGTACCTACAGTGGAATTAGCAAATATACCTCCCCCAACTCCTATACAGATTCAAAATGTGCCTCAATATGAACGAACATTTAAATGCTCTAAATATTCCCCAGCCATCCCCAATTCAAATTCAGAATATACCCACTCCTATCTACTAGGGTACTAATGTATCTGTATCTGAAGAGTAGGGCGAGTGAGTCAAGTCCCACAGTAGTTAGGCCACAATTGACCCATTGTGTATCCTCCCAGGGAGCTGTCGTATTTAGCTCATTGTCCATCCTGCCATTTCCAGGAAGGGGTACAAATCGCCATGGGACATATCTCTCTCTCTCTCTCTCTCTCTCTCTCTCTCTCTCTCTCTCTCTCTCTCTGTGCATAAGACATCGTCTTCTGCACACTTCCTGCATAGAGGTGTGTTCACTAGCCACAGTGTGTGTAGGTGTTTGCTTAGTTGACAATGGCCAGTTAAAAAACCAACTGTCAATCGCAAGCTTTTCCTGGTCATTCCCAAGTACTTTTCTGGTGCTGATTTCCCAAAGTTCTTTAGTGTTACCTTGGGGAGTCTACATCCTGGCCCTTCTTCCCACCTTTTCACGATTTACCCACTCCAACTTCTTTACATTTAAAAATAATTCCCGCACCAAAACCTTTAAACTTAGGTATTATCAATTCCAACATATTGTGAAGGTGGACATCCTCCTCCACTAATTCATGAAAACCAAATACCCTCCTACAGCCTTAAACTGCCACAGTTACCATCACAGTCTTCTCGAGACAAAATGTTCTTATTCACTCCATCCCACCATCTAATTCATTAGATACAGTCCAACCTGCATTTTCTTCTGTTCATATTGCCCTACCAGCCATAGTGGAACAGGTAACAACAGCCCCTGCAGTACCCAACAATATTTCTTTTTTGATATCTTAGCCTGTCTTGATGCCTTCTGGTTAGTGAATGTCAATGTAACGTGCCCTCCTCCCTAGTTTACTGCCCCTCAGGTTCAAACTTATATTAATCAGCCGTTACCGGTGGCTAATCAAACTTTCTGGAAAAGTGGTCAGTAGAATATTTAAATATGACCCCAAAGTAGAAATCAGTGGAATATACTGATCCCTTGACGATTGGTGATGTTTTACTAATCAAATACAAAGAGACTCCCCCACTTTTCTGGCCCCTGGCAAAGGTCATCAAATTGCTTCTAGACAAAGATTATATATGTCCTATTACCATGAGAAGAAAAAGGGTTTCTGTTTTTGTTTTTTCAGAATATTCCAATCAATGTTTCTTAAATAAATAAAACATACAAATTGCGTCACTATTTCTTTGTACTGGCCTAAACATACGGCAACAAGTTGCGGTAAACGACAAAGTATAAGTTGGTGTATCATTGCGCTCTCGAATAAATTGAAACTTCCTTTTCAGTATTAATAAAACCATAAAGAGTAATTGAACGTGATCAGGGAGACGAATCTTCCAGAATAATCAGGGCGGTGCCATTTTCTAACTAGTGGTATATAACGGGTCATATAGTTAGTGTATTGCATATTATGTAATTATAAACTAATACATATAAACAAAATCAACGTATGATTTTATGATCTAAAATAAATCATCCTCAACAGCTATCCCACCCATTGTCGGGTGTAAATCCATTTTAGGTGGGCCCATTCATTTCTGTTCGTTATATTTTGCATCCATTCCTAACCAGCTATGTACTTGATGGCAAAAGTCCTATTTTTAGGTCTGCCTCTACTTCTCGTATTTCCTCTTGATCTCTATTCAATATTCTTCCTATGTGTCCTTTTCAGTTACATTTTAACATGGCAATCTTTTGAATTGCAACTGTTAGGTTTGAACGTCTATTTATTTCTTCATTGGATTTGCGATCACTGAGCTTAACCCATTCGCTGCCGATCACGCGCCAGCGCGTGATATGGTTACTTCAGTCAGGTGCCATTCACGTGCCAGCGACTTATATGCATACTTCAGGCAGGTGCCATTCAATAGAATGGCTCCTGCTCCTAGCCGAGTTCCATCCTATTCGATGTGCAGATTGATCAGGTTTTCGACATCTATCGTCATACCTTTATTTACCCATTCGAAAGTTCGAAGCATAATATATATTCATACATAAAGTAAACAGTTCGGGTGAGATAGAATCTTTTTATCTAGCCTCTCTCTGCAGTTTTATCTTTTTTGTTTGTTTTTCTGTTTTTACTTTTGTATATCGGTGAGCAACTCTATATTCTGTATCAATTTCTAACAAACGATTTATAGATGTTTATTCACATAAGTAAGTATACATATTTATGTCTCCTATTTCTGCGTGTAGTATTATTTCTTACAGTACAGTCGTACAGTGTATGAAAGTAAAAATCAACTATTCGATTTTGCTGAACCTCCATCGATTTTCATAAAAATTGGTCAGTGGTTAGAGTGTTAGAGGATACATCAATAAACAAGAGTGACATGGTACCGACTTACGCTTTTATCCTGGGAGTGGATGTCACCCCTTCTCGGAGATGAAAATTATTTTATTAAAAATAACTCCACAACTCGATAGAGGTACAAATTATAAACAAAATTTGTTACATAAAGTTATTAAAATAAATCAATACTTTTTGAGTTATTAAAGATCAAAGATTTAAATTTTTCGTGAAAAAAATACATGTTTTAAAGCGGGTTTTCATAAAATACTCAAAAACTATTATAAGTTTTTACAACAATAATATTACCAAAAGTGAAACTAATAAAAAATCTAATAAACTGCTTACTTGAAAAACCTTTTAACATTAATTCAAAGGTAGTTATAGGTAGTTTAATGTATATTTTTCCGGTGAGTACTTAAATCTAGGTATTCAAGATTAAATAACGGGAAAACGGTGCATTTTATAACATATACTTACTTTTTTGCATTGAGCCTTTGAAGCATGAAGAATATATTATTGTATTATAGTCAATTGTGAATACTCTAGTACTCTAGTCAGCTGTCATCTCAAACTAAAATAAAAATTGTAAGAGCACTCTCTCATCAACCATTACCATTGGTAAACTTTTTGTAAAATAGAAGGGGTGTTATCCACTCTAACATAGAAGGAGTGATAAAACCCCAAGGGAAGAATAATAGGGGTGACAAAATGCACCCTTGACGCACTCCTCGCTCTATGTTTATGTAATTGGTGTACTGTATATCAAGACGGCAATTGTTTGCCTATACTTCTTAGTTTGTAACTTTGTATTGTAGTAAAGTTAATTTATAATATTTATTTCATCTGGTATACAATTTTAATATCAGTAGATCACTTGCTTCTCGCTCTCTTGAACATACCAAAAGAGAGAACACTTCTACCTTTTCTCAACATCTCAAACAAAAAAATCATACTTTGAATATCCCAGATGATGTCGCTCTACTTCACAACATCCCAAAGAAAGACTTCTTAAAATTAGACTTGTACGAGGACCTAGAAATAATACAAAAAAAAACAAAAAAGTCCGAATTGTGTCAATCGCCATGTTTCGTTCAATCGGGACTTCCAGCCACCCCATCGACAACTTTTTTCATAACACATTTACAATATTACTTTTGACCCTCCCTCTTTTGCTTCGTTCACATTCACACTCATAATTTATCTGATACAAGCTACAATAATCCTTTTTTTATCTTCAGCCATCAAACCACGTTTATCTATCCATAACATACCTACAAATTACTGATATCATCATCCACACACATCCACATATAAATTTTCATCTACACACAACCTACTACCATATTTCTACATATGCCTATTTTTACCCTACCTATTCAATCTGTCATTACCAACATATAACACTCATCTATAGTAAAAACCAAATCAAAAGTCTAATTTTCTTTCTGGGTTCCGTTCATGTTCCTTTCTCATTAATTTCCTCACAGACATTTCATACCCCCCAGCCCCTACTTAGGTCCTAAAGACCCTTAGGGATCCGGGTAGCCTGCGAGATCTTTAGGAAGTAGTTGCCTAAGTTTGAGCTTGTGCTTTCTTAATGATACATCCCCCTAGATTATTTAAGGCGTTTTTACACCTCAGTCACCCACATTGTGATTTCTTTTTCTTTTTAAACTTAGACAAATTCCAACAGCTACCAATAAGTTAAATAAATTCGATAACTTCAAGTCAACACAAAATTGCTTTTTTTAAATCTTAGGTCTATTGACAACAAGATTTGGTTACTGACTTTAGTTCTCGAGTACATACATTTGTGTAATGTAGTTTGCCTAACAACCTACACTAACAGTATACGTGAATACATTTTTAACTATTAACATCTAGTTTACTGAATTTTAAATGATAATTTTCACAATGGAGTGTGTTGTTACATCATTTCTAACTTTAACAAACTGTACACCATAGTCTTTAAATATGACAGGTTAATTTTTCAACTTCCTGTGGAACTGTCATTTCTGTCTTGTCATCGTTCAGAGGTTTCTATCCATTTCATTGTCACTTGCTGCTACACTTTCACCATGTGAACAAGTCGAATCACAGCTCAAATGTTACCTGGGGCATATTAGCAAATATTTCAAACTTGTATTAAGTCAGTATTTTTAATCGGATTAACGGATTACTTTTACAGGGCTTAGACTCTAATATTTTTGTAAATTATATCTTGGTGGTTAGCATGTAAACTTCACGTGAGTATAACCTACAACTTTTCTTAACCGTAGTCAAAATTTCAAAATCTTTGCATCACCAGGTTATATATTCATTTTAGGTAAGCACTGATGATGACTGGTAAACCAGTCGAAAACTAGTTATGTGATTGTGATGTAGCCCTTTTTAGGGATTTTAAATATACCTTTTATAAAGTATTTTACTATTTTTTTTTTAATTTTAATATTTATGCATATAAAAAATATAAGATGCCAGAGACAAACAGCTTTCGAACAATTCAAATTATATTTATGGGAATATAACCAAATTTGATCAGCGTGACAAACGCGTTAGCACGAGATCAAAAAAATAGTAAATTTTATGCACTGTAGATGCTATCTGGGCTACGTGACGAGCAAAGATCATGCCCGTTTCAAAGGTATTGACAAACATGCCAACTCTACACGTCTACGTAGCATACTCGTATCGTAGCAGCAGAGGGAATCAACTTGGGTGCTTCTTGTCTTCAGGAGATAAAAGAAGCACGATTCTACGTGTTTTCGAAACGTCAACGAGACATGGATCGTCATTTATAGAGGTACAGGTTGAGGTTGCACGGTGACAGTGTGGGAGATTTTACAAGCCAACTAGATTTTAGAAGAAGATATTTTTACGGTTTTATAATTGCTGAAAATAATAAAAAAAATCATTCAAAAGGAATATACGAGTATCATACAAGAAAATATATCGATATACGCACATCGCATGCTAGAATAGCATTTAAAGTGTGTAAGCAAATTAATTAGATACGCGGACGATGCAGTAATTATTATATCAGATAATATTGAAGGGCTCCAAATTCTGCTTGATCGTATTCACGTAGGAATGGAAATGGGCATTAAAATAAACTAAAACAAAACCCAAGTTATAGTATTTAGTCGTAACCCACATACAGATGCAGAGATTCAATTAAATGGAGTCCAAATTGAAAAAGTTCACAAAATAACTGAGTTGGGAACTGTCATGACGGACCAACTGGAAATACAATGCAGAATAGTAATTACTGAAACTAATTTTATGAAGTCTCACTTCTCTTTCTGGGTCCCGTTCATGCCACATTTTCATTAACTATCTCATATCATATACTTCTTACATTCCACCTTCTCTCCTCTCCCCTACTGTTAACTACATCATATGACGGTTTGTTTTGTCGAACCCTTCGAGATCAGGGTAGCCTTCGGGGTCCTTTGGAATTAGTCGCCTAAGTCTGAGCTTGTTTTATGCATCCCTCCTAGATTATTGAGACATTTTTACACCTCTGCCACCCCAACCGTGATCTTTTCTTGAACGTACACATACACCAACAACTACCAACTATTCAAATAAAATCGATAACTTTAAATCAACATAAAATTGCTTTTTCAAACCCCAGGTGTATACACAAGGGGGCTTAATTTCGTTTTATCACAGTTTCGATTTAATGTGTAATGTGGTTTGCCTACTTTCTTCATTACAAACATTCTAACTACAACATCAAGTTTATTTTAATTTTAATTGATTATTTACCACAATAGGAGTGAATGTTGTCACTGTTCTCAATTTAACAAGCTTTACAACAGATTTCACATAACTAACAGGGAAATTTTAACATTCTCTGGAACTGTCATTTCTGTCATGTCATCGTTCGGAATTTCTGCTATCACTGCCACTTGCCACTTTAGCCACTTGCTTCCATATAATCATGATGTGAACAAGCCACACTCGAGCTCAATGGTACCTAGAGCATAAAACATTGGATATTTTAAACATCCATGTTTAATTTCACATCTTTTATTTATGTACCTATGACGGATCAATTGTAAAGAGTTTTTACCCACATATTTTTTATTTTGGTGGTTAGCATGTTAGAGTCACGTGAGTATAACCTATAACTTTTTAAAACCGTAGTCAAAATTTTAAATACTTTGCACTATCTTATCAGGTTATACACATTTTAGGTAAACACTGATGATGATCGGTCATCCGATCGAAAACTAGTTCCGTTCTGTGATGTAGCCCTTTTTAGGGATTTTAACAAATATACCTTTTAGAAAGGATTTTATCGTTTTTTATTTTTCTTTATTTTTTCTTGAATTTGTTTTTGAGTATTCTTTGAATTATACTGAACACGCTTTTTAATATAATTTAATATAAAAATAAAATAATTTTATCATACTTTAAAAAAAAATTCGCAAAAATGTGCTTGAAATGTTGATTTTAACTCCTACGCCCCCTTAAAGATAGCTTCTTCTTGACGTGCCCTATCAAGTCCCCTTGACGTTGGCGATTAACATGGCGAAACTGTCTCTGTCTCGAGCTATTCTAAATAGGTGTTCTGCTTTCTTTATTCCTGTCCACTCCCGGATATTCTTCAACCAAGAGGCCTGCTTTCTACCAATTCCTCTGCGTCCTTCGATTTTACCCATCATAATAAGTTGAAGAATATTATACCGGTCTCCCCTTACTACGTGTCCAAAATAGGCCATCTTTCTATATTTGATGTTATCAAGCAGCTCGCGAGTAGCATTTGCTCTCTTAAGGACTGCCACATTTGTCAGCATAGCCGTCCATGGTATTTTCAGAATACGTCTGCGCAGCCACATTTCAAAGGCCTCCAAACGGTTAATGGTGGATATTTTTAATGTCCATGCTTCGACACCATACAAGAGGACTGACCAAATGTAGCATTTAATCATGCGCTTTCGAAGTTGAAGTTGCAAGGTATCATTACAGAAGAATGACCTCATTTTTAAAAATGTGGTGCGGGCTATCTCGATTCTACATTTTATCTCTTTATCTGGATCTAGTTGTTCAGTAATATGGCAACCAAGATATTTAAAACTGGGTACTCTTTGAATTATATGACCATCAACATATAAACGTGAATCTTGATGGGCCAAACGGCTAAATACCATGTATTTTGTTTTTGAACAGTTTATATTTAGGCCAAACTCTCTTCCCACTGTGTCAATGGCATTTAAAAGGTGTTGTAATCCATTCATATCATCACTTAAAATAACTGTATCGTCTGCATATCTGATTGTGTTTATCAGAATTCCATTAAACTTCACACCCCATTCCAAATTATGCAGCGCTTCCTTAAATATTCTATCTGAATACAAATTGAACAACAGTGGGGACAGTATACAACCCTGTCTGACACCTCTTTGTATTTTGCATATTTCTGTTGATTTTCCATTTATGCAAGCTGTCGCTGTTTGACGCCAGTATAATTTTTCTATGATTCGCACATCTTGACTATCAACTCCTTTATCCTTTAATATTTTAATTAATTTGTGATGTTGTACTCGATCAAAGGCCTTCTCATAGTCAATAAATACAGCAAAGACGTCTTTCCTTTGATCTCGGCATTTCTGCAATAACACATTTAGTGCAAAGAGTGCGTCCCGGGTTCCCAGTCCATTTCTGAAGCCAAATTGTGTTTCATCCTGGTCTTCTTCACATTTATCACTGATTCTACTGTGGATGATACGTAGAAAGATTTTCAAGGTGTGGCTCATAAGGCTTATCATTCTATAGTCGCTACAGTTTTTCGGACGTTGTTTTTTTGGTAGGGTTATGAATTCGGACTTTAACCAATCTTCAGGGATATCACCAGTCGAATAAACATCATTGAAAAGTTTGACTAGTATTCCAATGTTTTCCTCATTTATGAGGTTTAACATTTCTGTAGGTATGTTGTCGGGACCAACGGCTTTCTTGTTTTTTGCCAATTTTATAGCATGTTGTATTTCTGATTTTAGTATTTCTGGTCCTTCACCTTCATCTAAAGTGTCCAGTTCTTCGGGTCTATCATCATTATACAGTTCATTTATATATTTATACCAGGTAGTTCGAATTTCGTGTTCATCTATTATCATTTTTCCCGACGAGTCGGTTATAGTATGTAAAGATAGCTATGACACGATTTTGATAGGCAACCCATGCTAGAAATATTTGTCTATGTATGAAATTTAATAAAAAAATTGTTTCATCCCGCAAGCAGATGGGTACACATTTTGACCTCTTATTCAGATATTAGACTATTACAATCAAGCTCATACGTTTAATTTATAAAAAAACTTTAAAAAACTCCTGATACAAGAATAAAAAACCCCCAAACACTATAAAAATGAGTGGCGGACACAAAATTTCAGATTCTAGCTAAAACAGAGCTGATATGACGTGACGCAAAAATATATTTTCATTTTGATGGAAAATAAACTTATAATTTTATTGTGAAAGATTTTTCAAAAGAAAGAGTCCCTTTGATAAAGTTTGCAGTATGTGGCTCTTTTGCAGCGCGTTTTGTGTCAAGTTTAGCAAATTTTATGGACAAATCTTTCAAAATAAAACTAGAATTTTATTTTCCATAACAATGAAAATGCATTTTTGGGCAACATAATATTTAACAGCTCTTTTGTAGCTGGAATATTGTGTGTGCCACTCATATTTACCGGTTTTTATTCTTTATTCTTAAACCATCCAGTGCCGGATTTACCACTAGGCCGACTAGGCCGCGGCCTAGCGCCGCAAGCAAAAGGGGGCTGCAGCGTCTTGTAAAAAAATATTTTTTTAGTAAAAAAATTGAATTTTTATTTTCCAAAATTAATTAATAATTACCGCTACTGTATATCGAGAACATTCCTTTGGTGTATAAACAATACAATCTAATTAAAATAGCCAACGTTCATATCAAAAATAAATATTAACGCTTGCCAGGGTATAGGAGGCTACAGATTGGAGGTGGATTGTTGAAAGTTCTAGGAATGTGATGAATTGATATACAAGGAAATACAACAATTTATTATTGATGAACAATTTTTCAAATTTGTCTACTAAACATGTGGTGATATATTTTACCACGTTTTGACAAGAGTAGTAGAACATTGCAAAAAACTGCTACAGACTTGAATGTGACTTGCAACATAATATAAAGGATTACCTACGTATTGAGTATGAGAGACAACTTTGATTCCTATGAAAAAAAGAGTTTGAAAGAGTCTAAAATTGAAACCTTTATTCTTAAAATTAAACTCCCGAAAAGAAAAGCTCTCCCTGGCGAAGACAAAGCTGAATCCACTGAACCCCACTTTAATCGCAAAGAAGACAAACATTAATACTTTCAATGTTGTAATTGACAGGTTTTATTCAGAATTGAATGAAAGGTCCGAAGTTTATTTCAGTCTTAATGAACAATTTGGATTTTTAATCAACTTATCGTCAATTTCCAATGAAGAAATCATGGCAAAAGCTTCTATTTTGGCTAAAAAGTATCGAATCGACATAGATGATGACTTTGAAGAAGAGTGTGTACAGTTCAAAGGCTTTATTGAAGGTATATTTGATGAAGAAAAAAAACCTCATGATAACAAGATTACCAAGCCTCAGAAGAATAGACTCTTGGATTATCTGAAATTCATTCGTAAAAAACAGTTAACATATTTCCGAATATGGATACAACTTTGCGCATTCTACTATCCATGATGATATCTAATGCATCTGGAGCAAGATCATTGAGCGTGTTGAAAAGAATCAAAAACTACTTGAGGAACTCGACTTCTGACGAAGATTATAGATTGTCTAGTTTGGCTAGTTTTGTTTCAAATGCTGAGCTTTCTCAAGCCTTAGATTTTAACGATTTGATTAAAGATTTTTTTCTAAGAGCGTGCAAAAAAGTCTACTTTTTCGCACGCGTTTTAGTTTGGAAAGTTTTACTTTTCCGCACTGAATTTATATACATATTATGTCTTTAGTGCCCAATTGCTTCGCATGCCTTAGTTGATGAGAGTAGATGGGGGTAGTTCTTCGTCACTTGATGCCATAATCACTGAATTATTTTAAAATTCGTAAGTAAAGATGCGTGAAAATTTTAAAGTGTGTGACGTGCTTTTTGACAATAATTGCTTTAATCAAGTATATTCAAATGGGAAATAAGCCACAATTTTACCTAAAAATGATTTTATTAACGTTTCGACGCTTTGTTTTATATCGTTGCTATAACTTTAAAATATTAAAACCTGTATTGATATACACTTATATAATAATAATTGCTTTGTTTTACATCGTTGCTATAACTTTAAAATATTAAAACCTGTATTGATATACACCATTCATTATTGCATAACAGGTATTTAGGCACCGCATTGACTTTAATTCGGGATTCTTCTAACTTATTAGCGTTATTGTTTAATTCAATTAATTGATTAAGATTTGGTCATTTTTTAAACGCTCGTAGAAAAAATATTGTTCCTTACTCTTGCGGAAAGTCTTTTTTCGGCAAACGGCAATCGCGTGCGAAAAAGTATGACCAGTATGACTTTCCGCACTAGTTAGGAAAATAACTATTGCAGTCGAAACAGCTAGAAAAGTGAGTGTTTAGAGTTAAGATATGAGATTTATTATGAGTATGGAGTGGGGTGTCAATGTTAATCACTAATCCAACTTTATACAAATTAAGGACATGACATTGACCTTTTTTAGTATAAGAGAAGAATGTGAGAATTGAACGATCCAGAAGTTTATTTGTTGTATTCTTAATATTTTTCAGCACCGTAGCCTATTACTATTACAGTTCATATTATATTGCTTGTACTTTTACTTATAATGTTTTTTCAACTCGGCTTTTTTTAGTCTTTTGTTGTCACCTGTACTTTTCCCCCCGAACGAAACAAATATTTAATTTTAAGAATTAACTGCAATGCTAATTTATGATATAATAAAGTATATTCAAATGGGAAATAAGCCACAATTTTACCTAAAAATGATTTTATTAACGTTTCGACGCCCAAGTCGGGTGTCGTTGTCAAAATACAAAATAATACTAAATAAACAAAAATGGTGTTGCTTAGTAAAAAATTCTTCTAATAATTTATTTAATCTGACTCATTTATATCGGCAATTCAGACACGTATTATACATTTTAAAGTAGACGACTTTAAAATGATATTGCCAATATTGATGAGTTGCGTTCCTGGGACGACTTTACTAAAAGATAGTTCATTCGATTACATGAAATCAATCCCAACTCAAGAATATCCGCCACAAAAAATCATAGCATGTGATCTGTCTTTAAAAAGACAACCAAATGCAACGGTGGCACTGAAATTCTCGCGTTAGAGATTCCATAGTAAATCACGAGGGAAAACCAGGAAAAAACCTCGTGATACTATCCCGACATCGTAAGTATTTAGGTTTACATTTAGTTTATTCTCAAAAATAATACCAAATTCTGACTTGATATTTTAAATTTTAAATAATACTAAAATACTAAATATGTACTAACTCGATATGTTACTGATTTACTAATTGTGGTATTTTCTTTTTATTGACTTCCTCCTTTAATATAGGTAACCACATCCTACTGCATTCTACCGAGGAATTTGCGACACAATTGGTTTCATTTAGCATAATTAGAGCCGCTTCTTTGATTTTTCTCTTTTTACTATCTGCTTCTTTCAGGACTATACTTGAATCTCTCCACTGAACTCTATGTTCATTATCCCATGCGTGTTGACATATTTGAGATCTATCAAATTCTCTATTTTTTATATAGGACTGATGTTCATTTACTCTAACGTCTAATGGTCTTGACGTTTCACCTATATAAAATTGTTCGCATTCACAAGGTATTTTATAAATACAATTCTTTGTTCTTTCTGGTTCACTGTTAGGTTTAGTTTTAGATAGAATAGATCTCAATGTGTTTGTTGTTTTGAATGTTGTTGATATGTTGAATTTACTTCCTATTGTTTTAAGTTTCTCGGATAGTCCTTTTATATATGGTATTGATATTTTCCTCGTATTATTTCTTGTGAATGTTGTAGGATCCCGTTCTAAGTTGTTCTGTTCCATTCGATCCAATCTTGATAATTCCTTATTTATAAACGATATGGGATAATCATTTTTTAATAAAACAGATGTTAACAATTGTTTTTCTTCTAAAAATGAATTTTCGTTAGAACAAGTAATTTTGGCTCTATCATATAAGGATTTAATGATTCCCTTTTTAACGTTGATGTTATGATTTGATTTGTAATTGAGATATCTGTTGGTGTGTGTTGGTTTTCTATACACTTGAGTCTCATATCTAGTATCCTTCTTTGAGACCAAAACATCGAGGAAAGGTAGGGTGTTATTGTATTCCTTTTCCATTGTAAACTTTATTGTCTCTTCTTGATCGTTTATAATATTCAGGAACCTATCCAACAATTCCGATCTATGAGGCCATATGGAAAACACATCATCTACATATCTCCACCATACTGTGGGTTTTAAATTTTGTTTAGAAATGATATTAGTTTCGAAATCCTCCATAAATATATTAGCCAATAATGGAGATAAAGAAGAGCCCATTGCGAGACCAAAATTTTGTTTATAGAATTCATTATTTAGTTGAAAATAGGTATTATTAGTACATAATGTCAATAACTCCATTATAGCTGATACATTTAGTCTTGTCCTAGTTGTTAATGTATTATCATTTTCTAATTTCATTTTGATTATGTTTAAAGTTTTATCTAATGGCACATTTGTAAATAAACTGGTTATGTCAAAACTTACTAAGATATTATTTGGATTAAATTCAATATTTGATAATTTGTTTAAAAAATGTTGTGTATTTTTTATAATAATAAAAAATATAAAAAACATAAAAAAAATAGCTTCAGAACAACATTATGATATAATAATTTTAGCAATATTAATAATTTTACAAATAACTGCTGTTAGCTAACTTTTTGAATTATATATTTTCTATAAATATAGAAATTGTTGTTAGAGCTGTTTTGGGGATTTAGCCAAATTTGCAAACCAAGATTATTTAATTAGTGAATACAACATTTTAACCTATTTATGTACCGTATTCAAATAGATTATATTATTGGTATTGGCATACTGGCAAACGTTATACTGGCATTTCTATTCATTTATGTTATGCTTTTTATGTTTTACCAATTTTAAAAAGTAAACTTAAAATAAACGTTATGTATTAATATAAAATGTGCTTTATGCTTTAATTACCTAATCGTGAAGTTATCGGGGGCCGCTGGGGGTAATTTGGCCTGGGGCCGCTCGGGGTAATTTGGCCTAGGGCCGCAAGTACCCTAAATCCGGCACTGAAACCATCAGTTTTGCGTTTTGAATTAATTCTTTATCTTCTTCTTCTTATGCAATCCACTAATGGATGTTCGCGATCACGTTTGACCATTTTTCTCTATCCCTTACAGTATGCATTAGGTCTCCTATGTTTCTTAGTCCTGTCCATTGTTTGACATTACGGAGCCATGACATTTTCTTCCTGTCCACTCCCCTTCTTCCTTCGATCTTTCCTTCAATTAATGTTTACAGAAACTTGTAGCTTTCGTTTCTAATTAGGTGCATCAGGTATGCCGTTTTTCTCTGTTTAATTATGCATAGCAGTTGTCGTTCTGTACCAATTCTTCTCAGGATTTCTTCATTTGTTATTCGTGCGGTCCAGGGAACTTAAAGGATTCGTCGATAAATTCACATTTCAAATGCCTCTAGCTTATTCATTGTGTTTATTTTTAAAGTCCATCCTTCCATGCCGTAAAGGAGCACCGACCATATATAGCATTTCGTGAATCTTAGTCTTAGGTTCAGGCATGTTCAGGTCAAAGTCAGAGTTCGTAAAGACGTTTCTGAATTTGATGAATGCACTTCTGGCGCTTTCCCAGGTATTTAAATTTTCTTACGCGCTCTACATCTTGGTTGTTATATGCTAGTCTTGCATTTTGATGTTGACATAATTGACGGCTGATTATAAGGAACTTCGTCTTTTTATGTTGATGCTAAGTCCCATGTTCTCGCTATGTTCTACAATTTTATTAAGAAGGTTTTGGAGGTCTTCTATATTGTCTGCTGTTAAGACCGAATCATCCGCATATCGTATATTATTGACCCAGGTACCGTTTACTTTGATGCCGCTTTCGCATTCCTCAACTGCTTCATGGAAGATACTTTTTTAATATAGATTGAACAGTAGTGGGGAGAGAATGCATCTCTGTCTTACACCTCTGAGAATTTTTTGAGCTTGCGTAATTTCATTATCCACCTTGACGTCAGCTGTTTGATTCCAGTAAAGAGCTTCTATGCAGCGAATGTATTTTTGATATATGTCGAGTTGTTTTAGTATATGTACGAGTTTATGATGTTGTACTCGATCGAAGGCTTTTTCATAATATATAAAGCACATCATTACATCTTTCCTTTGATCGTAGCAGTTCTGAGTGGGTTGCAACTAGTGCTTCCCTGCTACCCAGGCCTTTTCGAAATCCAAATTGTGAGCAACCAATAACCTTATCGCATTTTGTGGAGATTCTATATTGAAGAACTTTGAGGAATATTTTTAAAGAATGACTCATCAGACGTATCAATCGGTGGTCTTGACACTTTGTTGCGTTGTTCTTTTTTGGCAAAGGGATAAAGGTAGATACAAGCCATTGGACAAGGAATTTTCATTTTTTTATAGATTTGGTTGAAAAATCTTTGAAGTATCGCATTGAAAGCCGTCAGACTTTCAACATGTAAACAAGTCAAATCCACAGCTCAGATGTTACCTAGGGCAGATTAGCCAAATATTTTAAACATCCATATTTAATGTAGCTTTTTAAACCAATGGTTCCTTGACGGACTTCTTTTACTGGGCTTTGACCCCCATATTTTTGTTAAATACTATCTTGGTGGTTAGCATGTACATTGCACGTAAGCACTGATGATGACTGGTAAACCAGTCGAAAACTAGTTATGCTGCGATTTTGATGTGGCCCTTTTGAGGGTTTTTAAATATACCATGATTTTACTGTTTTTTTTTTATCGTAATTCCCTCTTCATCTAACAATTAATTATTATAATCATTTAAAATCCACTTTTCGCATTTTATTTTTGTTCGTATTTAAACGATCTTTCTTGAACAGTAATTAAGATATCTAATACTTTTTCCTAGAAGTTACCACATACTTTAACCGCAAATGATTACCATATAAATAAGTTCCCCGCCTTAGCAAATGAAGTCTTAAGCTCCCTATTCACACAGATACCACCCATTTATTAATTTAATCAGCCTACAAAAACTCGTACTACAAAAAATAATCTAATGCAAACAAGAGGAATGTTAAAGCTACTTGTCCATGTCTTTAGTAATTGGAGCCCAGTGATTAATTTCTTTGGTTATACCTAATGGCTGTCTTGTACTTCGTTGTTAATTATTTTAAACAGTTACTCAACATCGTCTTCGATTTTCTTCAATCGCATAGAAAAACAATTACTTCTTTAAATTATTTGTGCTATTTAAAAGTAATTTCTTTGGAGGAAAGTATTATTGATGATTATAAGGTCAAAACCATTAGCATGCTTCAAATGACTGACTGACTAAAAAATATATACAAGATATTATTTAATAAGAATACAAAAAAACTTACTTCAATATTAAGTTATTCCATTCTCTCTTCGGTTCATTACCTCATGGACAACTAGACGAAGCAACGAATCACTAAAAGCCCAAAACCTAGGAATTTTGTGCAGTAAGATGAATCATCATGGAACTTTTTGCATTCGATTAGAGAGAGTGTCAGGCAACTTTGTGAACTAAATTCATCTAGCGCAAAAATTTTTGTGCATAAGAAAATGCATTTTAAAAGTGCATCTCGAAGAGGTGAAAATGAAAAATTTAGAACTTGGGAACTATTGACGGAAATGAGTTGAATTTTTATACTCGGGGATTTTGGGAATCACTGAGCACGAATTTCATATCGGCGATGGTCTCCAAGGTACCTGGTGCCCACGGTGGAGCTCGTCGCCTAGAATTTATGTTATAATCATTAAAAATCAGTCAATATCCATTAGTCGGGGGTCTTGGGGTCGCCGGCCACGAATTTAATGTTGGCGATGGCACCAATATACCTGGTGCCCAGGGTGGAACTCGTCACCTAGAGTTTTTATTTATAATTATCCAAAATCAGGAAAATATTACCCTGGGGGTTTTGGGGCTCGCTGAGTACGAATTTCATGTCGGCGATGGTCTCCAACGTACCTGGTGCCCTGTGTGGAACTCGTCGCCTAGAGTTTTATGTTATAATAATTAAAAATCAGTCAATATCCATTACACGGCAGTTTTTGGGGTCGCTGACCACGAATTTAATGTCGGCGATGGTCTCCAAGATACCTGGTGCCTAAAGTGGAACTCGTCGCCAGGAGTTTTTAGTTATAATTATTCAAAATTAGTCAAAAACTATTACCCTGGTGGTTTTGAGGGTCCCTGAGTACGAATTTCATGTCGGCGATGGTGCCCAAGGTACCTGGTGCCAAGGGTTGGAACTCGTTACCTAGCGTTTTATGTTATAACCATTCAAAATCAGTCAATAACCATTACTCGGGGGGTTTTTGGAGTCGCTAAACACAATTTAATGTTAGCGGTGGTCTCCAAGGTACCTGGTTCCCAGGGTGCAACTCGTCGCCTGGAGTTTTATGTCATAATTATTCAAAATCAGTGAAAAACCATTATTCTGTGGGTTTTAGAGGTCGCTTAATACGAATTTCATGTCGGCGATGGTCTCTAAGTTACCTGGCGCCCAGGGTGAAACTCGTCGCCTGGAGTATTATGTTTTAACCATTCAAAATCAGTCAATTACCATTACTCGGGGAGTTTTTGGGGTCTCTGAGTACGAATTTCATGTCGGCGATGGTTTCTAAAGTACCTGGTGCGTAGGGTGGAACTGGTCGCCTGCAGTTTTATATTATATTCATTCAAAATCAGTCAATATCCATTACTTCGGTGTTATGGGGGTCGCTAAATATATTTTTCATTAATAATTTTTCGTAAAACACTTTTATATTACATATATCCTAAAAAATTACCTATTTAAAAATTATTTTAAAATTAGTTTTGTTAATTACAGAATAAATAATAATATTATAATATGAAGCCGTTTAAGATTGGTATTAAAGGAATTTTCATTATCTACAGTCTATAGCTACGCTCTACGCTGTTTTATAATTTTGGTTTTCGAAATTGCGGAAGACAGAAATTTGTGTAACTTCAAGTAAGTAAATATATTTTTTATTTTATTTTACTTTTTTATTTATTTTTTGTCATTATATTATACAAATAAATTGATTATGAATACGTGCACTAACATTTAATTTAACACGCATTTTTTAGATTATTGTATACCTACCCTGAAGACCATCGCCATCATGAAATTGGTGCCAGCGACCCCGAAAACCTTCATAGTAATGGTTATTGACTGATTTTGTATGATTATACCATAAACTCCAGGCGACGAGTTCCACCTGGGCACCAGGTACCTTGGAGACCATCACCGTCATGAAATTCATGTTCAGCGACCCCCAAAACTCCTCGAGTAATGGTTATTGATTGATTTTGAATAATTATAACATAAAACTCCAGGTGACGAGTTCCATCCTGGGCACCAGGTACACAAATTCGTGCTCAGCGACCCCAAAACCCCCCGCGTAATGGTTTTAAATGATTTAGAATAATTATAACATAATACTCCAGACGACGAGCTCCACCCTGGGCACCAGGTATCTTGGAGACCATCGACCACATGAAACTCTTGTTCAGCGACCCCCAAAACCCTCAGAGTAATGGTTATTGACTGATTTTGAATGATTATAACATAAAACTCCAGGCGACGCGTTCCACCCTGGGCACCAGGTATCTTGGAGACCGTCGCCAACACTGAATTCGTGGCCGGCGACCCCAAAACCCCCCGAGTAATGGATATTGACTGATTTTTAATGATTATAACGTAAAACTCTAGGCGACGAGTTCCACCGTGGTCACCAGGTACCTTGGAGACCATCGCCGATATGAAATTCGTGCTCAGCGATCCCCAAAACCCCCGATTATAAAAATTCAAGTCATTTCCATCAATATTGCCTGAGTTCTAAATTTTTCATTTTCACCTCTTCGAGATGCACTTTTAAAATGCATTTTCTTATGCACAAAAATTTTTGCCCTAGATGAATTTAATTCACAAAGTTGCCTGACACTCTCTCTAATCGAATGCAAAAAGTTGCATGACGATTCATCTTACTGCACAAAATTCCTAGGTTTAATGCTTCGTTGCTTCGTCTAAACTAACAGTAGTAGCTATAATCTGAATTTTTGTTTTTTCCTATTTCTTTCTCAATGTCCCAACAAAATCAAAAAAGGCCATAGTGCTAATATAATACAGCAGACATAAATAACAAATATGTAATGGCATCTTGATTTTGAAACTTCTATACTATACCTATAACATAGCGCTTCGTCATTTTTTGTTTTTTATATTACGTTTTTCACTTCTTTCTTGGTTGGACACTTTTTTCTTCTGCTGCTCATCTTTTTCGCTCCTTTGTTTCCGCTAATTTCTTCTTGTTTTTTTTATTCTCGTTGTTATTTAGAATTGAGTAGAAATATTCCTTCCATATTTCTTTTATTTTTCTCCGAGCATAGTCTCTTATTATTTGTTTATAGAATCTATTTAAATTATTGTCCGTTCTTGACTTTTTTCTGCTTCCTTCTTTCTCCATATATTACTCTTTCTTTTGTAATAGCTTTCGTCCTCCTTCTTGCCATTTTGTATTGTGTTTAATCATTATTTCTAGCTTCCTTTTGTCTTGATTTGCTAGCTTCTCTTTTTGGTTTCCTTAGATTCGTGATTTATTGCTCGTTCTACTCCCCCTAAGTCCTCTTATTTTATGTGCTGCTTGTAGTATTTGGTTTTGCTTACATACATATCTTTGAGTATTATTAACTGACACATTATAAGGTTGTAGTCATTGATTTAAAGAGAGCAGGATCATCGAAACTCCTTGTTAATACTTACTAAAATAAGTTTTAAATGATTTTTCAGTAAATACATTGAATTCAACGAAAATTATTATTCTACCAACAATTATACTGTTTTAATGTTCTTTAGGTTGAAATAGTCTAGGCGCCAGAGGGATCACCGTGTCCTTTTCAATTCTGATGGACAAACTTAACGGTTTCTTATGGATTTTTGGCTACTGATTACGAATTTCCAGGGTGGATTTCGATCCGAAGGGTCAAAAGATTGTTATAAACAATTTAATTGTTTATAAGGCTCTGGCTCATAAACTAAAAGAGATAAAAAAATATTTCAAATAAAATTTGTTCCTTAATAAAAAACGAAGAAAAAAACGTTTACTAAACTTAAATCCAACAATTAGAACTCAAGATATTGTAAAATGAGTGCACAATGCACACTGCAAATTGCAAAATACGTATTTTTCAAAGCTTTATCGATCGTAACTCGGCTTCTTCGTATATAAATGATATCTAGAAGGTCTCATTTTAAAGGTTAATCAATAGATTTCTAAACAAAGTTTGTTAAATTACGTTATCTTCATTTGTTTTAAAGTTATACCCGTTTGAAGTTATAATTTTCTTAAAAAAATTGTACATCAATTTTTTTATAAGGGTTTCAAGCAAATTTGAGCTATAAACATTTATATTTTAATTAACAACGAATCATAAAAGAACTCAAAATGAACAATTTGAGCCTATAAAAATATTCGTAATTTAATTTTTAGCCAAGATATCGATATTTAAATGGCGCGCTATGAGGCGCAAGATCGGCTCACAGTCAAGTAAGTATTTTTCGACGCTTTATCTATCGTAACTCGGCTTCTACGCATGCAAATGAGATTTTCAAGGTCTCATTTTAAAGCTTAATTAAAAGGGTTCCAAACAAAGATTGTCAAATTACTGTCAAATTATCTTCATTTGTTTTAAAGTTATACTCGTATAAAGTTATAATTTTCTTAAAAAATTTGTACATTAATTTGTTTATAAGGGTTTTTAATAAATATGTGCAGTAAACATTTATACTTTAATTAAGATTAATAATATTTTCAGCTTAGGAAAGTGTTCGTAGGCTTTATTTTGTAGGTTTATATTTGGCCAAGATATCGATATTTTAATAGCACAAAATTCATTTATGGATTGCTCGGAGTTATCTATTCAGAAAAACCTTAAACTACCGGAAGAATTTTTGGTAAAGGTTCTGAATAATTCAGAAAATGTGAAAACTTTTGATAAATTACGCTTTTGTTTATAGGACCATGGAGGCGTTTCTCTTGTTGAAGATATGCCACCAACATTGAACTCAATACAATTGCATATAAAACGAGCATTTTATGTGGTGTACACACAATTAACGTGCCTCGAAGATACTGCAAAAGAACTTGATCCACTTGTATATGGATATCATATAGATAACGAAACTTCAAATGAGTTTTAATTTTAATGCCTTCAAGATCAGATTTAACACCACCATGTATCTGTAAAAGTTGCTCTAAGAACTTATGCAGATGTAAAAAGCTGATATTCCCTGTATATCTCGATGCAGATGCATGAAAGAAAATGTTTGTAAAAATAGTTATAATAAATAATGTTAACTTACTTTTTAGTTATATTTCTGAAATATTAGTTTTTAATGTTTTTTTTTTCTCATTTAGTACAAAAAATAGAAGACAAAGTAAATAGTAGGTAGGTACAGTATGATGATTTAATTATAAGAATTATATGATACAATTTTATTAGGATCTTCAAAAATGAAAAATGAAGATAACGTATATATACATAGAAATTATAATTTGCATCGAGAAGTTAGCGCGTGAACCTTTACGCGGTGAGCCAATCTCGCATCTCAGAGCGCGCTATTAAAGTATCGATATCTTGGCCAAAAATAAACATACGAACATTTTCCTAAGCTCAAAATGTTAATTTTGAGTTCTTCTATCATTATTGTTAATTAAAGTATAAATGTGTTTAGCTCAAATTTGCTTGAAACCCTTATAAACAAATTAATGTACAATTTTTTTAAGAAAATTTTAACTTCAAACGGATATAACTTTAAAACAAATAAAGAAATAGTAATTTAACAAACTTTGTTTGGAAGCATATTCATTCAACTTTAAAATTATACCTTCTAAGGCTCATTTGCATGCGTAGAAGCCGAGTAACGATCGATAAAGCTTCGAAAAATACTTATTTTGCAATTTGCAATTTGCATTGTGCACTAATTTTACAATATCTTGAGTTCTAATTGTTGGATTTAAGTTTAGTAAACGTTTTTTCTTCGTTTTTATTATCGAACAAATTTTATTTGAAACATTATTTTTTATCTCTTTTAGTTTATAAGCCAGAGCCTTATAAACAATTTATAAACAACTAAATTGTTTATAACAATTTTTTGACCACTCGGATCGAATTCCACCCTCGAAATTCGTAATCAGCAGCCAAAAATCCATAAGAAACAGTTGAGTTTGTCCATCAGAATTGAAAAGGATACGGTGACCTCTATTTGGCGCCTAGACTAAGACAGTAGGTACATGGTTTAATAATTTATTTTGAAATTAAATTTATGTCAGAAGGACACTATTATTTGTTTATTGTATTTCCCGTTGTTGTTGATTTAAGGAATTTAACAATAGCAAACCAGTTTTCTATTGTTAAATACCTGCATATAATAAATTATAGAATTATGTAGTATGTAATTTGCCAACTATTCAATTTAGCAACAAAGTAACACAGAATTTAATTACTGTAGATATTTCTTAGTTTATTAATATCAGTTTTTTTAATAACACATTGATATTTTATTTATGCATACCACTTATAAGAATTATCTTTTGTTTAATATGGTTTCATGTCTGAATATTTTGGTTTTATTGAAATAGTTATTTTCCTAACTAGTGCGGAAAGTAATACTTTCACGCACGTGACTGCCGTTGACCCGAACGACGCGATAGCGGAGTTCGGGCAAGCAGTCGACACTTTCCGCATGAGTTAGGAACAATATTTTTTCTAGGGCCGTACGTTTGGAAAAAAGCCACAAAAAATAGAGTTATATCAATTTTTATTTAGAAGTGAAAATACACAAATTAATTTTTTGACAAGGCTGTCAAAACCGAACTTTCAATATAATGGATTACTACGACGACGATATTGGTTTCCATGAAGACGATTCAAAACCATTGTAATTGTCTATTGATCTGACTTTTAAACATTATGTCAAAGTAATTTTATTTCATCGAATTATCAGTAGTAATTGCACAAGAGCTCTAAAATTATCGAATTTTTCCCGAGTGGCACTTTGACAGTTTTAATTTCACGACCCGAAGGGGAGTGAAATTATGTCAAAGTGTCACGAGGGCAAAAATTCGATAATAATTTTAGAGATCGAGTGCAATTTGTTGCGATTATTTCATGAATAAAACTGTTCAAAACCAAAATTTTATTGTAATTTATTTAATGTAAGTACAAATTAGTACAATTAAACACACAGTTGTTATAAATATTTGACGGTTGAAAGTCATCACTTTTACCACTTTTAAAACATTATTTGTCATTAATGTCACTGAATGTATTTTTTTCGTAGCAACGAAGGGCATCTGACGTAATATACTTGACGACGGGATATTATCAAAAATTATCAGTTTAATTTTCATTTCTGTAGCTTTCTATTGGTCAGAATCTCCTATGAATGAAATAATCGCACTAATTTCATTAAAACATGAACACAGTAAGATAAATTTGAAATAAATTAGTAAATAATATCTAAATATTAGTTTATTGCATGTATTATAATATATTATAATGCCATATTACAAGTTATTTTACTTTCCCGCACGCCGTGCGTTAAAATTTACTTTCTCGCAGGAAAGTGCAACTTTCGGAAACGAAATGCGTGCGTGAAAATGGCTCTTTTAGCACGGCCGTAGAAAAATAAATTTTATTGATTTTTGCGCGATATTATGTGTTTCCGATATAAACATTTTTTTAGACTTCGACTATATATCGGGTTTTCACGGAAAAATAACCACTTACGATAAAACCTTATTTAGAATTTACGAAAACTTACGAGTTTGTCAATAAATATTGAAACATTTATTGTAAAAACGTGGTGTCACTATAGGCCTGGATCCCGCGTACCAAAAAAAGTTGATTAATAGCAAGCTGAAAATTTGTTAATAGCTTAACGGTGTCTAGATAGTCAGACAAATTTTGATGTATGGGAACATTTGATGTAGGGGATGATTTCTATGGAAACACTGGAACAGGGAAGTTTTAATTGTGAAACGTGATTTATATTGTGGAACATGTCATCCTGACAAGTTTATAATTGTGAAAACTAGTAGGTTGTTTTTTAAGTTAATTTAATAGCAAACTATATACGTATGGTACAAATGAGAGGAATAAATTCGTTATTTCGTAAACCGGTGACATTAGGGAAAAATCCCGAAACAGGTCGATTTTTGTTTTTAAATTATGATATTTTGGCATATATATACTAGTGACGTCATCCCTCTGGGCGTGATGACGTAATCGATGATTTTTTTAAATGAGAATAGGGGTCTAGTGATAGCTCATTTGAAAGGTCATTAAATTCTCTATTTAGTAGTATAAACATCTACGCAATCATTTCTACAGGGTGTCAAAAAAAAATTAATTAAATTATTTGACAAAAAAAAAAGAATGTATGTAGTTTATATAATTCAAAATACATTTCACTGTTGCCCAAAAACATTGCTTTTCGATTAAATTCAATTATCAAGCTAGCTCCCGCCAGCCACCTGCCTCTTAGGAAGTTTGTACATTTAATTTAAGCGAAAAGCAATGTTTATTTGTGATATAAACATTTTTTACCGATTTCTAACAAAATGTATTTTGAATTAAACAAATTACATAAATTCTTCTCTCTTCTTTTTGTCAAATAATTTAAATTGAAAATTTTTTTTGAGAACCCTGTATAAATAATTATGTAAATGTTTATATTACTAAATAGAGAATTGAATGTCCTTTCAAATGAACTAGCACACGACTCCTATTCTCATTTAAAAAAATCATCTATTAAGCGTCGTTTAAACACAACGATAAGTCACAGCAACTAGTTGTGATGACAAGTTGAAACGCTGTTTAGACGCTGCGATTCAATGCGACCTTCAACCCAACTCCAACTTTGATAAGTTGTGCGATGCACCGTTTACACACAATGATAAGTTGCAACAACTCGATTGACCTTGATAAGTTGTTTGATTTATCGCTGTGTTTAAACGACCCTTTACGTCATCACGACCAGGTGGATAAAGTCACTACCATAACATATATAGACAAATATCATAATTTAAAAATAAAAATCGACCTGTTTCGGGATTTTTCTTTAAAGTCGCCGGTTTACGAAATAACGAATTTATTCCTTTTATTTGCATCATACTGTATAATATATGAAAAAATGTTTGTCCGACAAATATGTTGGGCATTTTAATAAGTCCGACACGTAGAACATGTCAAATGACAGGAATTATGTTTTTGGTAAATAGCAGTCTGATTTTTTCATGAGAGTTTAATAAAAGGGACGTTTTCATGGGACGTTTACGTAGTGTGACGTTCGAAAGTTATAACCTGCTCCACAATTAAAACTGCCCCTGTTTCAGTGTTCCCGTGCATCAAAGTTTGTCCGACTAGACACCATTAAGCTATTAACAAATTTTCAGCTTGCTATTAATCAACTTTTTTTTTGTACGCTAGATCGAGACCTACTAGTTTCTAAATTCAATTATGAAAAAATAATTTATCGACTAATTAATTGTTGTCTGGTTGCCGTCACTTTAACATGGAAATAGCCTCAAAATAATTTTGTATCAACTAAAATTCAACTTTTACTTTTTAAAAAACTTCTTAGATACAACATTGTTATTAATATGTTTAAAAAATTACACTGTTCTTGCGTTATAACGTCAAAAAAATAGGTTACGCATCTGGTTATACAATCTTCTAAAATCTGTTATGCACCTGTCATGAGAAAAATCGATATAATTTATAATGCGTGCTTGCAGGAAGTGTATATTTTATTATCTTGAAAAGAAAAATTACTTTTTTTTTATTAGTTTAATGTACTTAATTCATTTAATTTTAAATGCTTTTCTTTGGTTCAACCGTTTGTGTCAAATCCTTAGACGTTAATTTGACTGCCTTTCTTCAATGCGAATGAATGAAAATTTACTGCCAGTGACCTGGCAGAGAGACTTGGCAGACCTCGTTGGCCCAAGATGGTTGGTTAGGGTTTCTCGTTTAGAGTTTCACCGTGTTCCCGGAGGTATTCTTTTAACATCGGCGTTTAGCCTTTCCAATTTTACGATACTATAATGTAGATTGAATTATAAGTACAACCATTGTTTGGTTCTGGGGCTAGTTAGCAAGTATATATGAATTCACTGATGATGGACTGATAGGTCCGAAAACGTTCTGAATGAACCTATTTTAATCAGTCCATTGGGATTTTTAAAATTTTAATTAAATATACCTATTACATAGAAGTGGTTTTACTTTTTAACTATATGGTATAAAGCCAACCCAGGGAACTACCCCTTTTAGGATATATTTGCTTCCATTCATTCGAAAAGTTATTGTACGTTTATGATCCTCTGATACATCCATCAGATCATTTTTTTATGATCCGTGTATCATGGTTTTCGGTAAGACACCGGTACTTGGGTGCTTTCTTGTTATTGATCCTTTCTATAATTTTTCCGATTTTCTCTTTGGTGCTATCTGTAGTTCATTCTGTAGTTATTTTTCTATGAACAAAGGACTCAGGGAATGCCTCTGGCTTATCCCATTGCCAGCTTCAATTGGGTCAGTTAGTTCTTCTTCTACTTTTACTTTTATTGTGTTGTTCTGGTAGATATTTTCGATCGTTTTCATTATTCCTAGAAGTACCTCTCTTGCGTACAGTAAATGGATAACGTTCTTTAATTTGACCCTATCAAATGCCTTCTTAAGATCCGCGATACATAAATTTGCCGGTTTGTTGTGTTTAATGATTTCTTTTGAACTTGTCTCATTATAAATATAGCGTCGGTGCGTGATCTTCCCGACTTAAAAACCTGCTGTTCTTCTGCTAATGTTTTAATTTCATTCAGTTTGTTTGTTACCACTTTGGTTGTTAATTTTACTGTTGTGTTTAATAAATTAATTCCTCTGTAATTCTGCGGGTACGATTTGCCTCCCTTTTTGAAGAAGGCTCTTGCTTTATTGCCTGCTCTTGAAGAGAGCTCTTTTATCCTGGTCCGATTTGTCTCTTCAAATTTTTTTCACTTTGATGTGGATACTTCCATTGGACACGCGCCAACTCGCAACTTTTAATGACAAACATTTTCAAATCAAAATGTACACCGGCCAATTCGTAACTTTTCTACTACTTGACCCTGCCAACTCGAAACTTTCTACAAGTTAATTCGAAACCATAAAAGTAGAGAAACTGACTAAACCTAAGGAACTCTTGTTCTATAGAATTTTTTCAATAAGTCAACTTTTATAGTTATTTGTGAGTGAAATGTTCAACAACAAAAAACCACGTTCTTTCGCAAAAAGTAATAGGTTATCAACATCGTTAAGAACTACTTAGAAAATGAAAGTTACAAATTCACCGGTAGTTGATTGGTTATCGAAAAATTAACTAAGGGCTGGAGTTGCCAGTTGGCCTGTAATCAGGTTGGGGATTAAAATATTTACGAATTCACCGGGACCCCTTCCATTAAAGGGTGCCTCATTTAGCAAAAATATGTATCTATTCAAATTGCCTAAATTTATTCGCATAGCATATTTTCGAAAAAATTGTAGCTCCTCAAAACTCCACAAATCTCTTAATTATTAGTTCTCACTTTTAGTCTATGTACCTCTTTTTTGGACTTCCTACTGGCCGACGTCCCACCATAGTTTCGCTAAACGTTCACTAGGTGTTCTGTCATTATCCATTCTTATAAGGTGACCTGCCCAGCGCAATCTCTGTATTTTTGAATAATTTGCTATAGAGGGTTCTTTGTAATCTTGATAATCGTTTTTGAACCATATTCTACACATATCATTATCGCAAATGGGTCCCAATATCCTCCTTTCAAAAATATTGATAAGGTTTGTACAGTAAGGGAAAAAACCCTTACTCTATAATATAATATGTATCCAAAAAAATGTATATAATTTAGGCATAATTAGTTCGTTACAGAAGGTGTTGTTTCTATAATCACAAACAGAGCGAAGGTTGATTGATAGAGTTCGTTTGGGTAACCTCGCAAGTAAGTAACTCACGTACCGTTTACTTTCAAGGTCCAAAATAAAGAAAGATATAAAAATCCCGAAAAGAGATAAAATAGATTATTATTATTAAGATTACTATTATACTAGCAGTCGTGCGAGATGAGTGTCTGTACGACTACCCCGCGAAACAACATCTTCTTAACTTTACGTTTTTGGATGTTGTAAACTTTAAATAAAAGTATAGTTTAGAGTCAGGGTTTTCTGAAAGGGAGCCATAGTTGGCTCCCTTTCCGTCCCTTAAGGACCCAACACGACATGGCGATCCTGCTAGGACCCAACACGACAGGTTTATTGTCTTTTCTGTCATAATCAATGTTTCTACGCCATATATTGCTAGTGGCCATATAATAGTCGTGTATACTTTGAGCTTTACTTCCCTATGGATTTTATTGGATCCAAATATCTTCGAGAGAGGGAAGTATCTTTGTTAGCCAGCATTATCCGTTTCCATATTTCCTCCTCTTGGGTGCCGTCCTCAGGTATGTGTATGCCCAGGTATGTGAGCTACCTCAACAGACAGGTCTGTTATTCGTTTATGACGAATTTATTTAGATACATAGCATATTTCTAAAAAACTTACAGCTCCTCAAAAAGTATTTGGCAATTTTTGTGGAGCACTGTATATTTCTGCATGCATCAAAATGAATCATTAACACCACTATTGCCCCACAAAAGATAAAATGTAGAAACCCCACGGCATCCGCTAATAACAATAATAATGCATTGTTTATGTTTTGTAAAGTTCGTCTTCAAGTTATTCCACAGATACGAACCTTTCAAAACACTGTACCACATACATAGAGATAATGAATAACGCGTGTAGCACCTCCGGTGTTAAAAATGCAAAAGTATACAGTAAAGGAGACAAATGATTCGGACTTCCTATTGTCTATTTCGCGGCGCAAAATTGTTTGGTTAGGCATTCAGCCACAACAACAGCACAACAACACCTATTAATATCTGTCAATGTTCCGCGAACAACAGCGACACGGCTAGTTTTAACAGCCATTACTTATAAAACGTTCACCTAGTATGGCGCGACCAACATGGATTTTACTATATGCGGGTTTATTGTTTATTTATTGCTACAATTGTTTGCAGTACGAGCTCACGTTGATAATCACTAAAATAGGAATATAACCTAGAATAAAAAAATGCTGTTTTACACAAATGTAACGGGCACGAGGTGATGCTTCGCAGAGATTTATACTGAACTATCTTGGGAAAATGTTCCAAACGTACATAATTTACGTATTTCATTTGTTCAGTTCTCGATTTTGGTAATGTCACGCTCTTGCGACAATGCAAAATCCTTAGGATAATCTGAAAATTCGTTCAATTTATCTTGAAACAAAAGTTATAGCTTTCTAATTTTAAAACAATAATTCATAATGAGTTAATATTAAATAAATTTTTTTTAAATTATCAGTAGTAATTGCACAGAGCTCTAAAATTCTATATTAATTTTAGAGATCGAGTTTGCTTAAGTTTTTCCAAGATCACCTGAGTTTTATTTATTGTAATATTCTGTTATTATTGTTTTTATGGATGGAACATTGAGGTAATTGCTCTATCACATAATTTGGTACATATCGAGGGATATTCGACACTATTCTAAAGACTTTGTTCTGGAATATCTGCAGTATTTGTAGGTTTGTTTGACTGGCTATCCCCCACAGTTGAATACCATTCATAGGTTCACACTGGTTTTAATATGGCTTTATTTTTATCAGTAGTTTTTTCTCAAGAAGTAGTTGAGATTTACCAACGACTCAGTACATTTTCGGAATTTTATTCCTAGTTGTTTCCTTTTCGTGAAAATGTCATTTTGCCAAGATAATCTCCTATCAAGGTGGATTACTAGGTGCTTGACAGTGTCGGTTTGTGGAAGCTGTGTTTCATTCAGTTACAATTGGACATATTTGTTTTTCCATGATGAAAGTAACATGGATGAATTTTCTCTCATTCTCCTTTATCTTCTATTCGCATTTTTAAGCCAGTGTTGGATATTGTTTAAGTCATTTTGAAGGGTTCTGCATGCTGTGATTGTATCATGGTAAAAGGCCAGTCCAGAGTTGTCATTAGCAAAAGTTGCACACGTTACTCTGTTACCTGTTGGTAGGACAGCAGTGGCAAGCAAATACAAAATTGGTCCCAGGCCACTTCCTTGTGATAGTCCGGTTTTTATGGTCTTAGATTTGTGTATTCTTTTTCCCGCTTGACTATAGCTTTTTAGGATTTGATAGAAAGGATGGGGAAGGTATTTCTTTAGCTTAAATAAGAGACCGTCATGCCTTGTCGAAGGCCTAACCAATGTCCAGGAATCGAGCAGAACAATACCTTCTATTTTCTAGATAATTTCTGATGTGTTTTACTAGCCTATGTAATTTTTCTATGGCTCCGTGTTCTGTTCTGAACCCAAACTGGTGTTGGGGTATTAGTTTTCTTTCTTCTATGATTGGGGATAATTGCTTAAATTTTTCCAAGATTTTTGATAGAATCAGGAGCAGGCTTATTGATCTGTATGAAATCACCTGAGTTTTATTTTCCCTGGCTTAGGTATGTGAATAATTTGAGTAACTTTCCATTATTCTGGAAAGTACCTTTAGGTAAATAAATATTGCAATAAATACTTGCGTAATCATTTTCAGACCTCATGGTTCTTTTCAGTTGATCAAATTATACCCTGTCACTTTTTTGATATCATGCTGGATGATATTTATAACTTCATTAGTGTTGTTTTTGCGTATAGGTACCTAAGTCCATCTGATAGGAGGATTCCAGGAAGGCATTTATTTCCTCCTCTGTATCACTATCTCCCATGGGATGTGGCTAGAATCTTGCGCGAACAACAGCGACACGGCTAGATCCAACCGCCATTACTTATAAAACGTTCATCTAGTATAGCGCGACCAACATGGATTTTACTATATGCGGGTTTATTGTCTATTTATTGCTACAATTGTTTGCTGTACGAGCTCACGTTGATAATCACTAAAATAGGAATATAACCTAGAATAAAAAAAATGCTGTTTTACACAAATGTAACGGACACGAGGTGATGTTTCGCAGAGATTTTATACTTGACAATCTTGGGAAAATGTTCCAAACGTACCTACATAATTAATGTATATTTCGATTTGTTCAGTGTTACAAACTCTTTCTCGATTTTGGTAATGTCACGCTTTTGCAACAATGCGACATCCTCACATTGATCTTCAAATATGTACGTTCAAATTATTTTTAAACTAAGTAAGTACAACAAAGTTACTTATTTCTAATTTTAAAATATCTATGTACCTAGTAATAGTAATACATATTTATATTATAATGAGTTAGAAAGAAAATTATCAATAGTAATTGCACAAGAGCTCTAAAATTATCGATTTGTATCCCGAATGACACTTTGACAGTTTTAATTTCACGACCCGAAGGGGAGTGAAATTATGTCAAAGTGTCACGAGGCTGACTATATTTTCTAAAAGAAACTGTGATTGACTGCATAGAGAGAAAACAGCTTATATGGTGTGGACATGTTCAAAGAATGCCAGAAGAAAGACTACCAAATAAAGTAGCAAAATGGATACCACCGGAACACAGGAAACGAGGAAGGATGAAAGGATTTAGAAGATCAATGAGCGAGCGAGGATTAAGAGAAGAAGATTGTAATGATAGGACGCGGTGGCAATTGGGCATCGGACAACGTCGCAGGACGTTCTAACCCGAATCTAGATATACTATATTTTCTCCCCTTAATTCTTCTTCAGTTTCAGCATTTGTTTTCATTCTTTCTCCCTGACTTGTTGGATTGTTGGATTGATTTTCTCCCCTTAATTATTCTTCAATTTCGGCATTTGTTTTCATTCTTCCTCCCTGACTTGTTGGATTGTGGCCCAGTATCGTTTTCGTTACTTTTCTTTCAGATTTCAGAAGGCTATCCTCTTCTTGCTTGTTAATCGTTTTTTGTTAATCGTTGTTGTTTCCATCCCATATGTAACAACAAGTTTTATTAAGGTCTTATTTAGGTTCATCTTTGTTCTCTTACTTAGCTACTTCTCAGCAAATTTCTATTTATTCCATATGTTTCTTGTCTTTCATAATTCTTTTCTCTGTTCTCTCTTTTCCGGTTTTCCCTATTAGACCAGGGCGCATCTGTAAAAATATTAGTACATTTGGACGTTGAGAGGTGACTCAAATTTTTTTTTTCAGAAATTGCTTGAAAATAACTTAAATAATAATATTTGAGTTATCCTCCCTCTCAAATAGGTCTGGAACATTGTTTAAATAATCAAAATGTCAAAAAATGAAGGAAAAATTCGATTTTTTTCTTGGTTTTTTAATTATAACTTTAAAAGTATTCATTTACGAGAAAAGTTGTACTGACATAAAAGTTGTGTTATTAAATTTCCTACAATATAGAATTGTTTACAAATTTAAAAAATAGTCTCCCTTGTTGCAAAATAGCAATAATTTCGAAAAAACAATACAAAAACAAGTATTCGCATTTTACGTTTTTCAACCATTTATGCTACACATATTTCATGATGAAAAACTATATGATACAGTAAAACAATACTGTAAATTTCATTAGGATCGGTTTAAAAGATTTTGCAAAATAAATTTTGCAATCCAGCTTTCGCAAAAAAAGTTCATTTTTTCAAAATGTTACGGAACTAAAAATAAAGCAGATATCAAGTTGAAATTTTTTTTGCATATAGAAGTGTACTGCACTTTTTATTTGCAATATTAAAATCGAGTAACTACAACGGCGTCAGGATATTTTTTTTTAAATAAACATTAATTATTGGTGCTACGCGCAGGACAGCGGATAGTTTGCTCTAATTAGGCATTCCAATGACCTTTGATAATGATTGATACATTTTAATTTTTATTACATTTCGATATAAATAAATAAATTTGTTTATTGCAAAATAAAAACACATACTCTATCCTTTGAACTAACACTTTTTTTGGCAAAAACTTTCTTTGTTCATATATTTTGACTTAGAGATTAAAAATTTATTATTTTTAAACATATGCAATTGTTTAAACAATATTTCACAAACAATAATAAAATTAGTTTGATTTTTGTGGAATTAAAATATTAAAATACAGCAAAATATAGAGTAAGAAAATAATATATTAGATCAAGATTGGAAGAAATTTTGGTGGAAATCAACTTGTGTGAATCGAACACCGCTGTCCTGCGCGTAGCACAAAAAATTAATGTTTATTTAAAAAATTTCCTGACGCCGTGGTAATTAATCGATTTTAATTTTGCAAATTGCAAATGAAAGGTACAGTACAGTTCTTTAAGCAAAAAAAAATTAACTTGCTATCTGCTTTATTTTCAGTCCTGCAACATTTAAAAAAAATGAATTTTTTTTGCGAAAGCTGGATTGCAAAATTTATTTTGCAAAATTTGTTAAACCGATCTTAATAAAATTTACAGTGTTGTTTTACTATGTTATAAAGTTTTTCTGGGTAAAATATGAAGGTCCTAAGTGTAGCATAAATGGTTGAAAAATGTAAAATGCGAATACTTGTTTTTGTATGGTTTTTTCGTAATTATTGCTATTTTGCAACAAGGGTGACTATTTTTTAAATATTTAACCAATTCTATATTGTAGGAAATTTAATTACGCAACTTTTATGTTGATAAAACTTTTCTCGAAAAAGAACAGTTTTAAAGTTATAAGCAAAAAACCAATAAAAAATCGAATTTTTCCTTCATATTTTGACATTTTGATTATTTAAACAATGTTCCGGACCATTTTGAGTGGGAGGATAACTCAAATATTATTATTTGAGTTATTTTCAAGCAATTTCTGCAAAAAATTTTGAGTCACCTCTCAACGTCCATCTCAAAATAGATGCGCCCTGGACTATATTGTTACTCTTAATTAGATAAAGGTGGACAGTTTCAAATTTATGGTTTTGTGTTATTAGATATTTCTGAGATGCGTTATCATCCTTCCTTGTCGGCATGAATTTTGTTTTGTGCTGGTTTATTTCTAGCCCTATTCTCTTTGCATCCTTATCTAATTTCTCAATTATTGCTCTTATAGTTGTCATCTTCGTTTTTGCTATGATAACTAGATCATCTGCATATGCCATTACTTGAAGTTGATTTGTAATAAGTTTGTCCTCCTTACTATTGATTCCAATATCAAGTTAAACAGTCGTTTGCAACCTTGTTTTTACAATTTTGAAACCTTGTTCTGCTATAATTTGAAGGTCAAAATAAGAGGGCCTAAAATGTTCCCTTGCGGTACGCCGTAATTAATTACTTCAGGATCAGTTTTAACATAATGAATTTATCGAAGGATGTGAAAAATTATTGTTTTTGAAATGAATTTAAGAAGCACAGTACTTTCGTACTGTACCTACTATTAATGAGCATAAAAATAACAAAGGAAATTTTATAGTAACAATTACTTACCCTGTATAAACGAAGGGATTTACGGGAATGGCAAAAATGACACTGAAAAATATAAAGTGCGGTAATAAAATATCGGTTGCCTCTTACTATCCCACTAGTGACTGTCTAAGCAGAATGGATAATATGTATCAAGGTCTCTAGAGTGTTCGTATGTCCATACATGCATTCAAATTATTTTTATACTCGCATTTTTCTTTCTTTCATCTCTTACGGCAAACGGGGCAACACGGCAGGGATTAGACAAAAAACACGCGGCCTGTCACTTTACTTTTACTAAGCAGTTACGCTGCACTCTTAGAAAAATCGCCGCAATTACTTCATACCCTGTAAATTAGAGCCAATTAATCATTGGCAGTTTTGTAATTATTAGTATGAGTTACATTATGTTACTACAATGCGGAATTGCCAATATTTATTACGGCTTTTCTAAGACATTGCTAATTTTAGGTAAAATTTTCGTGTCTTCCATTTAGATCTCTATTTAAAAAGGCGAAATCTATTGTTATGGTTAATATAGCATACAATTCTTTTAAAACATATTATGTAGACTCTGACGCATTATTCGGTGTAGCAAGTAAGGGCAGCTCTATCTTTAGGCAGCCTTTTTGCTGTTCTGCTAAGATGACTTGCAAAACGCATTTATTAAAAACTACTATTTTTTACTTTTTAATCTCATTAGACACTTTTAGCCCGATCAAAGAACAATCTGACCCCAAAAAAAAATAAAGGAAGGATGAAAATTTGGGAATAGGTAGTTGAAATTGTCTATTATTATATGTATAAGAAAAAGTTTACAACTCTACATCCCCTCCATTTTACAAAAATAAAGGGGAACAGCCCCCTCTCGAAGGTGGAAAATATACATTCAAAATAAGACCGGAATTGGATAAAATGAATTCTAAACAACTTTTGATCTATAGAGTTTTTTCACTAAGTCAATACTTTTCGAGTATTTGCGAGTGAACATGTGCATTTTTAACAAAAAAGAAACATGTTTTTGGTCGGTTTTTCGGAGATAACTCAAAAACTAAGTATTTTATCGAAAAAAATATTCCAAGCAAACATATGCATATGAAAAATTGAGCTTATGAAACATTGAAAAAAATGGTTGTGCATGAGACCTGTAGAGCCAGTAGAAGCAAAGTTGTAGCTAATGAAAAGTAGGTTCTTCTTCGTCAAATTCTAAATCGAATATTTCAATGTGAAATAACTCAAAAATGGAGCACTTTTCGTGGAAAATTCATGTCAGCTTTTTTAGAGTGTTTAAAAAAGGTTTATTTTTTTAAAACTTCTAACATTAAAATTAAGTGAGTTGCGCTCAAAATATTGTTGGTCTCTTTTATTTTTTGGTAAAAAAATCGCGAAAATCACCCCCTAATTAGCATCACAAATAAATTTTATCGTTACCACTTGACAAGTTACTTTGCTTATGTATTATTTATATAATCTGTAAGTTTCATCAGTTCAAAGTGCTTATTTAAAAAAAAGCTCTAGTTACAACGGTTTGAACGAGTAACTAATCACGAGTTTAGGCAAATTTTGAACAGCCATAGCATAACCAATTTTTGTCTAACAAGAAAACAAAAAATCAAAAATATTCAGAAAAGAAAAACGTACATTTTATTACTCTTTGAGATTTTTGGTAATACTAATTCCATAAAAAATTCCATTTTTTTCAAAATTAAAAAAATGTTTTATTTTAAACCCAATTTTTTTCAAAAATGAGCACTTTGAACCAATGAAACTTATAGATAATATAAAGAATACATAAGTAAAAATATGAAGTCTATAACTTGTGAAGCCCTTACGCTTAATTTTATTTGGGAAGCCAATTAGAGGGTGATTTTTGCAATTTTTTTACCAAAAAATAAAAAGGACCAACAATATTTTGAGCGTAACTCACTGTTAATGTTAGAAGTTTTATAAAAAAAAAACAAAAATAAACCTTTTTTAAACACTTTAAAAAAGTTGTAATGAATTTTCCCCGAAAAGTTCTCCGTTTCTGAGTTATTTCACATTGAAATATTCGATTTGGAATTTGACGAAGAACCTACTGTTCATTAGCTACAACTATGCTTCTACTGGGTCTACAGACCTCATGCATATTTAGTTTTTTCAATTTTTTATAAGCTATATTTTAGCTAAGAATATTTGTTTTTTGTGATTCGGAATTTGACGAAGAAGAACCTACTCTACAACTCTTCTACTGGGTCTACAGGCCTCATGCATAAACCATTTCATTTTTTTTTCAATTTTTTATAAGCTATATTTTTGCTAAGAATATTTTTTTCGCTAAAATACTTACTTTTTGAGTTATCTGCGAAAAACCATCCAAAAACATGTTTTTTTTATTAAAAATGAACGTGTTCACTCGCAAATAACTCGAAAAGTATTAGGGAGTTTTTGTGCACACAAATACGTAAACGTAACGCATCTTTTTGACATATACGCTTGCGCATTAATGGTTGAACTCCCGTATCGCGATACGTATTACCTAAGGTTACGGGCTGGTACGTTAGGTTCATACGCATCCCTATCGAGCCGAAAGTCACCGAATGCACACGAGGATCTTGCCCGATTACCTACCAAATGAACATTTCATCAGCGTACTATCCGTTATCCGTTTATAAACATTTTAAGGTTATATTGGTTATTGGTTTAGTCTATTTGAGTAAAATTATTCTGTTTGTAATTGGAAATTGGAACTTCATAATAGATTTAAAATTTTATTGTTTTTAAGTTGTCTATTAATAAAGCAAAACAAACAAATCTTGTATTAATTTAAGAAATACAGTGATCACCACAATTAATAGCTAGATAAACAAATGACCTAGTTTCAGTAAAATTTTCAAATAAATATTACCACACTATTTACATTATACCTACTGAAATTCTGATGTAGGTATACAATAATTTACAACTAAAAAGTAGGTATAAACAAAAATAAAAAAAATTTAACCTAAGGAAAAATAATATTTTTATATTTAAATAGAAGCAATTAAAACCATACAATTTCATTATTCATTTATCTTTTTTTACATTTGTATATTAATTGTATATTGTGTGAACATTGTTTTATTTTTTTGAATGTCAACGGAATTTAAAAGTGACTTTACGATTTGCTTTACGTATACGGAGATGCGTACGTTACGTAGCAACAAAAACTCCCTATTAACTTAGTGAAAAAACTCTATAGAACAAAAGTTACTTAGAATTAGTCACTTTATCCAATTTCGGACTTATTTTGAACGTATATTTTTTCACCCCCGAGAAAATATTTTTCATCCCGTATTTCCCAATTTTTGTAAAATGGAGGGGATGTAGAATTGTAAACTTTTTCTTATATAATAATAGACAATTTCAACTACCTATTTCCAAATTTTCATCCTTACTTTATAGTCTAGTAAAATAAAATTACACTACATGTAAATCAAAATGTAAATTCGTACAGGTTGAAACAAATTCAACACAAATTTCGTACAAAGTATCCAAATCATACAAGGGGATCATTGTTTAAATAATTAAAAAGGGGTCATTTTTGCAAAAAAATTACTTTTTTAACTGCTGAGGTCAGTCAATTACCAATGAAGGTCTATAGGATTGTTTTTTGTAAAGTTGAAGGGTAAATATTTCACATTAGTCTTACTAAATTAAATTTGACCCCTATTTATTTAAATAATTATACATAAAACTTTAAAAAAAAATTTGCAAAAAAATATTTTTAGCGTTTTAAATAAGCACTAAAAGATGTCTTATTTTACACGATAAGTTGTGCTATGTTATCAGTATTACGCAAAAAAAAATTGGTCGAAAAATATTTTATATTTTTTGAGATATTGAATTTGTTTATTAAATGTTACTATATTTTAAATTGCAAAAACGCGATTGTTGCCAAAGAAATATTCACCTGTATTAAATCTTATTATTTTTATTTTTATGTATATTTTCGATAAATGTATTGATAAATTTAAATTTCAATTAAACTGCCCCCTAAAATTGCATTTGAAAATAATTCAAATTTGTTTATAATTTGTTGTTTTAATAACGTCGCGGTGATTAAATATTTTAAAATGCCGTTTCGATAAATGGGTTCCTGGGAATTTTTCACCAATTAACAAATTTTTTAGTCTTTTTTTCCTCTTCTTTTTTTTTTTTTCTTGGCATTGTATTTCTACGGGCCCTTTTTGGGTTAAGTTTCATTAAGAATGTCGAATCTCTAAGTTGTAGATTCTAGACCTAAAAATATCAAGATTGGTCTAAAATCACTTAAATAAAATGTGGCTACTTACTGAGTTACAGGGTGTTTTATTTAAAAATTTTAAAATTATTTTCACCAAGTACTTTCAAACTATTTGACGTATCCTTATCATACTTCACAGAAAGTGTGGGTACTATACAGTCTACTAAATTGTGATAAATAAAAGTTTCTAGCTACCACCAGAGGCGTACGACAGGGGCCAGTTAATGGTTGACCCTTCCCAAATTCTACGCCACTGAGGGAATTACTATTTTAGCGAAATTTTTCGATTCTCCAATACTTTCTATGTAAATAATATACTCTTTACTGGTAATGATTAAGTCATTAGTTTTCGAGATATTGGACGTTAAAAATGAAAGGGCATAGTTATTTTGATTCATTCATTCATTCATTTTAAACTTCCAATATCTCTCAAACTGATGACTTTATCAATACCAATAAAGTTATTTACATACAAAGTATTGCAGAATCGAAAAATTTCGCTACAATAGTAATTCACTCAGTGGCGTAGAATTTGGGAAGAGTCAATCATTCACTATCCCCTGTCGTACGTCCTGGCACTAGCTAGAAACGTTTATTAATCACAATTTAATAGGGTGTATAATAGCCACACTTTCTGCCAAGTATGATAAGGATACGTCAAATAGTTTTAAAGTACTTGGTAACAATAATTTTTAAATTTTTAAATAAAACACTCTGTAACTCAGTAAGTAGCCACATTTTATTTAAAAGATTTTAGTTAAATCTTAATATTTTTAGGTCTAGAATCTACAACTCAGAGATTCGACATTCTTAATAAAATTAACCCTAAAACCCTATTAACCGTAGTAATATAACTCCAAGAAGAAAAAGAAGAAGAAAAAACGACAAAAAAAATTTTGTTAATTAGTAAAAAAATCCCAGGAACCCAATGATCGAAACGGCATGCGGCATTTCAAAATACTTAATCCCCGCGACGTTATTAAAAAAAAAAATTATAGACAAATTTGAATAATTTTCAAATGCCATTTTAGGGGGGAGTTTAACTGAAATTTGAATTTATCAATACATTTATCGAAAATATACATAAAAATAAAAATATTAAGATCTTAAGCAGGTGAATATTTCTTTGGCAACAACCGCGTTTTTGCAATTGAAAATATAGTAACATTTAATAAACAAATTCAATATCTCAAAAACTATTAAATATTTTTCGATCAATTTTTTTTTGCTTGATACTGGTAACATAGCGCAACTTAGTCTGTAAAATAAGATATTTTATAGTGCTTATTTAAAACGCTAAAAATATTTTTTGGCAAATTTGTTTTTAAAGATTTATATATAATTATTTAAATAAATAGGGGGTCAAATTTAATTTAGTAAGTCTTATGAGAAATATTTGCTCTTCAACTTTGCAGAAAAAAATCCTATAGACCTTCGTTGGTAATTGAATGACCTCAGCAGTTAAAAAAGTAATTTTTTTGCAAAAATGACCCATTTTTAATTATTTAAACAATGATCCCCTTGTATGATTTGGATACTTTCTTGAAAATATCTTTTGTACCCACCTAAACTTTGATATAAAATTTGTTTTAACCTGTACGAATTTACATATTGAATTTTTTTATTTTATTAGGCTATTAGTTTTTTTGGAGGTTTTCGTAAAATTTTGTGTTCCCTGATCGGGCTATTTTATCAAATTACAAAGGTAGCCATATATACCCCTCTGAAAATCTTTAATAAAAGTGAAACGTACGTAAAAGGTGTTTATGGTCCTGTCTGAACAAACTGAAATGTAAAATGTGTTTTAATTTCGTTTTACAGCGAATTCTTTTATATTAGTTTTACTCTTAACAGGGTATCAGAACCAAGTTTTCGTTGGAATTTGGTCATGATGAATAGACAGGTAGTGAAGTGCAACTTTTAGACTTCCCCGTGTCTTCTTTAATTCATCATTCGTTTGGTTTGCAAGTATGTAATAGAAACCACGAATAGGCGTAACCTGAAACTTGGTCCCATTACAGGTTTTATTTCTCCGGAAAGAAAACTTCGAATTACATTTTTATTAATTATATTACATAATTATTAACCTTTTCCCCCTAAATATTTTTTAACAAATCTGTCAAATGCAAATGTTAATTGTGCAAATCGGTTGATTTTTATGTTTTTTAACAAATCTGTCAAAAGCAAACAGTGTGCAAATCGGTTGATTTTTTTGTTTGCCGATAAATACTTTTTTAGTAATAAACTACTGTGTACGGGCAGTAAAACCTGATGGAATACCTGTAGAGGTTTTGAAGGCTCTAGGAAAGAAGCGGTTGATGTTTTGAGGCAAATTATTATGAGTAGGATTTGTGAGGAAGAAAGGATCCCAGCAAACAGGTTTGAGCCCAGTTACGTGATGATTACGTTAAATTTACGGCAAATTTCAAGAATACGTAACTCAATGATTTATGACGGAAAAAAAACGTATTTCAATGCCAAATCATTCACCTATAATATATTAGTGCTTCCTTTATACATGTTTGACATTAGAATAATATAAAATCATAATGACGAATATACGAGTAGTACATGTTTTTTATAATAGGTGTGAATGTCGGTTACATCGCAAAGGTACGTTTATTTCACGTAATAATCACGAAACAGAAATATCTTCCTTTGGTTAAATTTTGAGAAATATTTTGGAGAACAAAATTTTACAACGGTGTTTTTTAAATACGTATCGCTTGAATTTTACGCACTGTATTTTATGGACGTCGAAAAATTAGATGTATTTCACGTAAAAGTAATGTAAATAATACCAATATTTAAACAAAAATTTTATGATTTCGCTTTTAAAATCATTTTGCATAACTATTTCCATCCAACCTTGATTTGACGCTATTTTTGCTATTTTTTTCTTAAAAAATATCACAGGAGCTAAAATGATGTTGAGTCTAATTTTCAAATCGCGCGCGGTGATGACGTACGTGCCTTTCTCCTCCTTTAAATACTATCACGTGACCACGGTACATGATTAACATAGTTGGTCCGAAAACTAAATTAATCGATTTATCGAATAATAGATACGTTTCGATAGGATTATTTTTTTATATTATTCTGGTATTGAAATAGATTTTTAGTGAGACTACTTAGTTAATAGTAGAAGAAATTTAAAAACAAAAAAAAATACGTAATACTAATTTAATGTAAGTAGAATAGTTTAACTATAATTTAAAAATAATCGATTTTTAAAATCGATGATCATAACCTCTAATATCTAATATCAGCTTCTCACATTTCTCACAACAAAAAGTGAAAGTGAAACGTGAAGAGCTTTATTTCCTTCGTTTTATTTTAGGCGGGTTTATTTATAATAATGTCTTTCGTATTAACGTTTACCTCACTGCTCGAGGGTTGAAGTGCCGATGATGCAATTAGAAAAAAACAAGAAAGTGTCGAAGTGTCCTCCTAGAAATAAAAAGTGACCTGTGTTGGCAAATTTTTTAATGTGTCTTTAGGTCAGTACCATTTTTGGTTCATTATATTGTATTGTATAATAATTATACAAGACAAATGTTTTAAAGTCTCTAAATTCTACTAAATAAATACGTTGTTAATACTTTATATTATGCTTGTTTTATTTATATCATATGAGGATAATAATTACGTGATTCATAAGTTAATTAAGGTCGAATTATTTACGTGAACCGAGGACGTATCTTTCACGTAAATACTAATATATACATTCCCTAAAAGATACGTTAATCAACACGTATTTGCAACGTGAATTTCCCGAAATATTTTATTGCTATTTAAGGTAAATAACACGTCTATTGAAGACGAGTTATTCACGTAATTTAAAGACGTACATATTTTCAATGTGACATTCCAACCAAATTTTCACGTGAAATTCAAGTAAGCAATTTACGTATATTGGTGACAAATGTACTCAAAATTCACGTAATTAACACGTCGGTCTGTTTGCTGGGATGCCCAATGCATGGAGAGAGATCATTGTATAAAGATAAAGGAGGCATTCAGGAGGAGAAATTAATGTGACACACAATAAATATTTAGTAGTGAACTCTAGAGCAAAGGTTAAGAATAAAGCCATCGATAGAAGAAAAATTTGAGTTTATGCCAGGAACGGAAAAGAGTGGATAGATAAAATACGGCGAGAAGAAAAGATAGCTACATTTGGTATTTATATATCATGAGAAGGCGTATGACACAGTGCCTAGACAATAGCTATGGAGATATATTAGAGAGGAATGGGTTCCTGAAAAGTACATAAGACTGATTTCAAAATCAGTATTTTTAGTATCAAAAAAGTGGATATTTTCTGTGGAATTCGGCATACATACTTATTTGTAATGTATTATTTTATTATAGTGTACTTACTTATCGATAATAAAAGAGATTTTTTCAAGGTGTATACAAATGACAGGTTTTCTAGTATCGATTGGATTTCAAAACGACGTAACACGGCAATGTAGACGTTTCAACAAATTCTTTCGTTACAAACGACCGCTGGCGCTGTATCATTTGAAAAATTGCGGCGTTTACTTTTTACTGAGTAAATTGTCTCCAATTAATCACAGTAAGAAGTAACAGTCGATGTCACAATTTCGAATAAACCTTAACGTATGTTCGGAATCATTTATAACGACAAGTGACAGGTAGGTAAGTAATGTATCAAGCGGTGTATTTTTTGTTGATTTCTGCTGACACAAATTAGCTTTTTTCAAAAGAATGTAGAAAATGACTAATGTTGAGAAAGGTACGGCTTTAAAATTCAATTAACTTGATTTAACTAATGATTTTGTATTAATTTTACCGTTATATATTAATTATATTTATATACACGCACCGGCACGGAAAACCCTTATAATTTCTAACGAAATTGCCCCGATTTTTTTTATTTATATTCGCTTCTTTTTACAAATTTGGCAAACAATGAATATGGTTTAGCAGAAATCCCTAAAAATAGTGTTTAACATGAAATGTCTTTTAAATTGAAATCTTCCATATGTTTCCAGAAAATTTCAACAATATTGGTATGATTACTCTCACTTCAATGTTACAAGGCATCTGCACACTTTCAATTGTTTACTGACATTTCGGTTTTTTGATGTCAAAAATGTTTAGTATTATTGTGCTTGTTTCAATTCCTGGAAATTTGAAGACGTCTTTGAGTTCAGAAAATGTCGCATCTATTGTTGCTCTTATTCAGGACGGAGAAAGTCAAGCTTACGTAGCTAAGAGATGCGGAGTTTCACGAAGTACAGTGCATCGTATTCTTGCTCGTTTTATAAAGACAGGAGCTTACATTCAAAGTCCTCCTGCAATAGATACCCAGAGAAGATGTGGGTTACTCCTGTGATCTTATCAAATTTGGTCACTTCAGTTTGTAAGAAAAGTTCCAATTTGTTTTGTTGTTCTTGCGTTAAAGTGGGATTAATGTTGAATTGGCTTTTTGCGACGCCGTCGTTGTAAATACTTTTTGTGAAGTTTGAAGTTATCCAATTCATCGACTTGTGTTGCAAATTCGGCGTTGACGTCTGTACTGTCTTTACTGTCGTTGGAGTTTATCGAAAAATCGATGCAGAATCCACATTTCCGTATGTCATCAATGCTTGTGAGGAGAGATTTGGCATGTAGTAAAACTTAATTTGACACCATTCATTATTGATTAGGCATATGGTTTGATAGCTGTGTCTTATTTCTTGAGTGCTACCGTCTGCAAGCCTAATATCTGTTCTTTCCTCTTCTTCGGTTATGTTGTCTTCTAACAGTGTCTTCCGAGCTGTTTCCCCGATGAATGATTTCTGTGATCCAGTATCTAACAGTGCTTGAAACGTTTCTTCGTTTGTGAACGTTAGTGAGCAATGCGGTCTGTTGTCAAAATTCGTTGTCTGATTACGGCAAGATGTGACAGAGGACTGTATGAGATATTTAATGTTCCACATCTACTGCAGAAAAGTATCGGCGTTGAACGGCATGTATTACGGTTGTGGCCCCTCTTTCCACATTTCCAGCAGCATGTTCGTCTATCGAAGTTTAATAGTTTATTTCTTGATGTTTCCTGGTACGTTCTATTAAAACGGGAGCTGCTTCTTTGTGAATGTTGTCTACCTCCATTTTACTTATGTTACTTTGAATCGTTTCGTTTTCTTCAGTCTGACGCATAAGGTCTTTGACGGACGTGACATCTTTTTCCTTGATGTATAATTTGTAATTTGGGTGCATGATTTTGTAAATTCTTTTTAATTCTTGTGTTTTCTTCATTTTCTGTTTCATGTTTCTCTAAGAGAAAATCTTTGAACCGTTCGTTTGATTTCTGAACCTACCGTACCTTCTGATTACGCCATATTTATAATATATTTGTTCAATCCGTTTAAATGTCTAAAACCCTTTTAAAATAAATGCTCTGGCGCCATTTGTGACGTTGTCGCTGTATTCGATGCTCCAGGTAACAAAATTTAGCCAAAGACAAAGGTTCGCTTTAAGACATTTTTATTTAGAATCAAAACATACAAAAGATCAGATAATTAGCCTTAATTACTCGTTAATAAAATATATCTACGCATCGAGCTTTCGGTTCGGGTCGATGTGACGATATGTTGTACATGAATGAATAAATATTGACAATCGCGTGGATTAGGAATTACTTTTATTAATATGAAATGGACGTATAAGGAGAGGAAATCTCGCTCAGCTCGCCAGGGGAAAAGACATGTTGGAAAATACGATCACCGCTCGTGTAAGGATAGGTAAAAGGAAAAACCGTCGGATTCGTTCAGCGCACCAAAACGACAGCGGAAAATGGTCGGGATAACTCACCTCTTATACCTCGTTGTTGTTTATTATTCTTCGATCAACGCTCCAAGAATAATCATCAACTAGGCTTTTCGTTCCGACTTTTATATCGTCCAAAACGGTACAAAAACACGTTTTACTTAATTCATTGGCGTACTCTAGATGATAAAATTATATTATTGTCACAACTAACTGTCATATAGGTTAGAAACAGTCTTCAACACGTCAGAAACGAGAATATTAGTAAACGAAACGTTACAAGAAGGTTCAATGCAGCTAATCTGAATGCTCGAAGATCCGCTACACGTCCCAAACTTTCCAGGGAACACCGTGTACCCAGATTATATTTCGCTAGAGAGCATCGCATTTGGAATGCAGACGACTGGAGAAATGTGGTGTTTATGGATGAATCCGATTTTGTCTACGTTACCCTGATGGTCGCGAAAAAGTCTGGAGAAGAGATGGTCAACGAGATTTGGAAGCACATATAAAATTATGAATTGTGTGTTGTCCCTGGGGGATCTCTAATTGATGATAGTTACATACAGGAGATACTACAAAATATTGTCCCATATTCTGCGTTTATTGGAAAAAATTTCACGCTGATTCAAAACAATGCATGCCCTCATGCCGTCCGCTTTGTCAGAATATCTAAATGAAGTTAATATTATCCATATGTCATGGCCAGCGCACAGTGCCGATTTAAATCCCATCGAGCGTGTTTGGGACAGGCTTGGTAGAAGTATAAGGATGGTAAGCCAAGTAAAGGTTTATCTTTTCCTACTGAATGAAAAAATACTGTTTGATTCCTTAAGCAAGTTTGTCTGTAAAAGTGGGGCGCGTTTCGTAATGAAATTAGTTGTAGTATTCATTGTTTTATAGGTACATTTTTATGATGTAGTCCCAATTTTTTAAATTAATTCATTAAGAGCGTAGGCGCAAAATCTCGGACCAAAGTGTTTTAAATATATTCAGTTTTTTCGAATCCTGAGAAAACTAATAAATATTTTTGAAAAATTTAAACGCAGAGTGAAAGATTACATCATTTCAGAGGGCCAAAAGACCTTAGAATAAATAAAAAGTTTCTTTTGAATGAAATATTTGAAATTAAAAATCACACTAAATTGTCTCTTTTATTTTTTCACCCCTGTAACTTATTAAAATAAACATTATAGAAGTTTTCAGGAACTTTCGGCCCTCGGTAATACCTAATGTAATCTTTCATTCTGCGTTTAAATTTTTCAAAAGTACTTATTAGTTTTGTCAGGATTCGAAAAAAATGAATACGTTTAAAATGCATTGGTCGGAGATTTTGCGCGTATCCTCTTAAGCTGCTGTTAACTGGCTAAATTTCTACAGCCCAAACCAAAAAAGCTTGTAAATATTAAAAAATTTTACAATTTCACATCCAGTTGACTTTGTATTATCAATTTCAAAGTCGCCATTCTTTATTTTGCAAGTCATTGATTCAATAGATAATTGACAGATATACACACAGACCCATTCAACGTGCATGGTGCTGGGTGTCAAAAGATTACAAATCTTTTAATTGTTCCCCAACAATTAAAATGAAAGCTCGCAAAGTTGCAAGTAATTTAAGTAAATTAATTAATTGCCATTGGAGACGTTTGATTGATTTCGATCATAATTAACAATCCTATCTTTGCTATGCAACTTTGTACAGGTGTTATTGTGTGATATGTAATTTAAACTCTTTCTTTAAGGTGTACGGTAGATTTGTCTTTGTAATTCATTTTATTTATGAAGATTATAAGAGAAAGTAATTATTTGCCTTTTTAGTTCCCATAAAGACTTCAGGTGCATTAATTTTTTGTAACGTTTGAACACACTTATTTCTTTTGAAGGTACTGTTTGAAAAATAAATTAACTGATTAGTCCAGAAAGCCACTGCGCATCCGCTAGGAAAAATATTGAAATTCGGATTTTTTGCACAATCTTACTCAAAAAAGGCCCATTTTAACAAATTTGCATGTTGGACAAAAATTTTTTAAACGTTTTTTTTTTGTTTTTTTCCTAAAATTATTTTCTTTGCATGAAACAAATTTTTTTAGGTTTTTTGAATCATTCCAAACAGAAAAGGTCTTTAGTGACTTTTCTCTAAAGTTGATAGTTTTTGACATATAAGCGATTAAAAATTGAAAAATTGCGAAAACGGCCATTTTTTACCCTCAAAAACTATGTGAAAAACTGAAAATTTGAATGTTACCAAGGTAGGTAGATATTCTTTAAATATCGATTGATGAAATCCCGAAGAGTTTTTTGCAATACAATATTCAAAACTCCTTTGCTTTTTAATTGCTAATCAAGCGTGCGCGACCCTATTTTCCACCGTTGCATGTGTATGCAGTATGGTGCAAATGAAAGGAATAAATTCGTTATTTCGTAAACCGGCGACTTTAAGGGAAAATCCCGAAAGGGTCGATTTTTATTTTTAAGTTATGATATTTTGACATATATGGTATACTAGTGACTTCATCCATCTGGGCGTGATGACGTAATCGATGATTTTTTTAAATGAAAATAGGGGTCGTGTGCTAGCCCATTTGAAAGGTTCTTTATAGTAATGTAAACATTTACATAATTATTTATACAGTTTGTTCAATAATTTAATTTTTTTGTCAATTTGCCAAATGATTTAGTTTAATAAAAATTTTTTGGACACCCTGTATAAATAATTATGTAGATGTTTATATTACTGAATAGAGAATTGAAGAACCTTTCAAATGAGCCAGCACACGACCCGTATTCTTATTTAAAAAATCATCGATTACGTCATCACGCCCAGATGGATGTCGTCACTAGTATACTATATATGACACAATATCATAACTTAAAAATAAAAACCGACCTGTTTTGGAATTTTTCCTTATAGTCACCGGTTTACGAAATAACGAATTTATTCCTTTCATTTGCACCATACTGTATACACATGCAACGGTGGAAAATAGTGTCGCGCACGCTTGCTTGGCAATTAAAAAACAAAGGGATTTTTGATATTGTATTGCAAAAAGCTCTTCGGGATTTCATCAATTGATGTTTAAAGAATATCTACCTACCTTGGCAACATTCAAATTTTCAGTTTTTCACATAGTTTTTGAGGGTTAAAAATAGCCGATGTCGCAATTTTTCAATTTTTAATCGCTTATATGTCAAAAACTATCAACTTTAGAGAAAAGTCACTAAAAACCTTTTCTGTTTGGAATGATCCAAAAAACCTAAAAAAATTTTGTTCCATGCAAAAAAAATAATTTTAGGAAAAAAACAAAAAAAAACGTTTAAATAATTTTTGACCAACTTTTGGTCCTGGCAACATGCAAATTTGTTAAAACGGGTCATTTTTGAGTAAGATTGTGCAAAAAATCCGAATTAGAATATTTTTCCTAGCGGATGCGCAGTGGCTTTCTGGACTAGATGAGAGGAATTCAGAAATATACTACACCACTGTAGTTATCTAAACCAGTAAGATCTATATCATATCATATGATGAGATAAAATTAAAATCTACAACAATAAGACGAACATGAAGAACGTCCTAAAAGAGAAAGATGTACAAAGTATGTTCTTCTTCTTATACATGTGCCTTGTCCGTTCCGAACGCTGGCACTTCTTGTTTCCGTTCTGGGCAAGAACTTGCTGGCAAGTTCTTGCTTTTTATATTCTTATACGCATTCCCTTCGGTTGATCATGATATAACTTGAGTCAACTTGAGTTAACTGTTGTTCCATGTCTGTATCCATGCAACTCGCTAGAATCACAGTGTCATCAGCAAACTAATTAAAAAACAAAATAAAAAAGCACAATGTGCCTATATATCTATAAAAATAATATTATAGTACTTAACTATGTTTATGAAATAAGAAATTTATGACTATGAATCTGCAATCAATCACAAACAAGTCTGCCTAATTGGCTCGGTCAAGGCCATTTTTTCAGGAAAAAAAAAACTTCAAGTACTTACTAGTTAAAGTCTTTTGATTGTCTATGTATACTCTTGTCTATCAAAAAGTCACTGACACGCAGATCCCGACTGTGGAGGTGCGTTGGTTTGCTGTTGGCTACCAAAGATTGGAGAGGACGTGGAGAGACTGTACAGAGTGTACAGTGAATGTTTGATGAATTCTTGAGAAAACTGCCGTCACCATCACATGTATCTGTATCTGAAAGTTTTATTTTATATAGGTATGCGTTTACTGTAACATGTCCAAAAAGGCATCTAACGTACATAGTATAAGTTTTCCGACATAATATGGAGCTTGTCTCATTTGGGGGAGTAGATGGAAGAGTTAGATATATATTGCAGTATGTATTTTTGCTATTTTTAGTAAAGGATTGCCACTTAACTTCCCAAAAGTCTAACGTGTTTCTTTCTAGATGTAATTAAATCCCATTTGGGCAAATATTTGTATTCTAGACCCACTAAAGTAGCGTCTTTATCTTTAAAAACTTTTAAAAATAAATTAGTCTATTAGTATTACTTACGTTTTTCCTTTGCTACATTGTTTCTATTTTAACAAGATACAATTTAACACCTCCATCTCAAAAACAACGCCCTTAAGCTCCTACAACAAATTTTCGAAATTCTGGGCTTGTCTGGGAATATCCGGCACAAAAGAGACACTAATTACATCTTCAAATTAATGATATATAATAAATATCCAGTATGGAAGTGACCAAGGAGCATTCGACAAATGATTTCTATTGTTTTCCAAACAATGTCGAGCCAAGTGATTTAGTAATTCTCATCTGGGCATACACTTACGGTTTACGGCAATACTTCTTGTCTGTGTTGGGATTTATTAAGCGTTGTTTCAACATGAGCTGTCATAATTTCTTTTATTATTGTTATTGATGGATTTATTCTTGCGACACCGAAGCGCTTAACTGACTCCTACATTATAAACTAAAGTAAAGGTGAGTAAATACTTCGTGTTTACTGCATTTGAAAGGATGTTTTACATACTTTTTTTCACCTAGTCAATTTAGTATACAAGGCGACAAGTGCGAACGTGGACTTCATAAGAGTCTAATAAAAACGATTTTTTTATTTAAAAGTGTTTGCAATCTATTATCAACAATAAACAAAAGTAATGAGATTGACTATAAACAATAAGTTACAAATACTTCGTGTTTACTGCATTTGAAAGGATGTTTTACAAACTTTTTTTTCACCTAGTCAATTTAGTATACAAGGCGACAAGTGCGAACGTGGACTTTATAAGAGTTTAATAACAACGATTTTTTTATTTAAAAGTGTTTGCAATCTATTAAGTATCAACAATAAACAAAAGTAATAAGAATGACTATAAACAAGAAGGATTTTACCCAGTGGTAAAATCAAAGTACATACATTTATTATAATAGTATGTTCTTTAAAGGTAAAATATTGCAAAACCTCTAAATTTTAAAGAACCTATGAACCTAAAAATCTAAATTTTAAAGATTGACATGAAGTTTGGCATACACATAGCTACCAATTCAAAGAAAAAAAGTGATATTGTGCCGATGTGTGCTTTTGCCCTAGGATTGAGTTTCACCCCCTTTTAGTCTAAGCAACTTTTGTTCTGGGGGTGAAAAATATATGTTCGAAATAAGCCCGGAAATGGACAAAATGACTAATTCTAAGCTACTTTTGTTCTATAAAGTTTTTTCACCAAGTTAATACTTTTCGAGCTATTTTCGAGTGAATATGTTAATTTTTTTACAAACTAACCACGTTTTCAGACGGTTTTTCGCAAATAACTCAAAAAGTAAGTATTTGGTCGAAAAAAAATTCTTATCAAAAATATAGCACGTAAAAAAGTGAAAAACATGGTGTATATATTAGGTCACTATACTTAGTAGAAGCAGAGTTATAGCTAATGAAAAATAGGATCAGATTCGTCAAATTCCAAATCGAATATGTTAACGTGCCATAACCAAAAAGCAAAGCACTTTTTTGAGCAAAACTCATTTTAACTTTTTTTAAGTGTTTAAAAAATGCTTATTTTTGTTTCTGAAAAAAAATTTTTAGCATCAAAAGTAAATAAGTTACGCTCAAAAGTAAGTTGTTCCCTTTTTTTTTGGTAAGAAATCGGGAAAATCATCCCCTAATTAGCATTTAAAATTAACTTAATTGTTTATACTTCACAAGTTTTTTACTCGCGAATATATTGATCATATTATGATCTGTAAGTTTCATCGGTTCAAAGTCCTTATTTTTAAAAGAGCTGTAATTAAAAGGGCTTGAACGAGTCACTTATCACGAGTGTATGCAAATTTAGAAACACCGAATCTTAACCAATTTTTGTCCTACAGAAAAATAAAAAAATACAAATTATTCAGAGAAGTAAAGCAGACTTTTTATTCTTTAAGATTTTTGGTATCTCTAACAACTTTTAAGTTACTTTAAAAAAGCATTTTTTTCAAAATTAAAGCACACATCGGCACCATATCACTTTTTTTCTTTGACATGTTAGCTATACGTATGCCAAATTTCACGTCAATCCAAGCAAAATTCAAAAAGGGAAAATCATCCCCTAATTAGCATTTAAAATTAACTTAATTGTTTATACTTCACAAGTTTTTTACTCGCGATTGTATTGATCATATTATGATCTGTAAGTTTCATCGGTTCAAAGTCCTTATTTTTAAAAGAGCTGTAATTAAAAGGGCTTCAACGAGTCACTTATCACGAGTGTATGCAAATTTAGAAACACCGAATCTTAACCAATTTTTGTCCTACAGAAAAACAAAAAAATACAAATTATTCAGAGAAGTAAAGCAGACTTTTTATTCTTTAAGATTTTTGGTATCTCTAACAACTTTTAAGTTACTTTGAAAAAAAGCATTTTTTTCAAAATTAAAATTTTTAAAAATTTTACTTTAAAACTAAATTTTTTCAAAAATAAGCACTTTGAATCGATGAAACTAACAGATCATATCAACACAACATAAGTAAAGTAACTTGTGAAGCGGTAACGATTAATTTCATTTAAGTTGCTAATTGGGAGGTGATCTTCCTGATTTTTTTGCCAAAACAAAAGGGACCAACTTTATTTTGCGCGTAACTTGGTTACATTTGATGCTAGAAATTTTTTTTATAAAAACATAAATTTTTTTTAAACACTTTAAAAAAGTTGTAATGTGTTTTCCCAAGAATGCTTCATTATTTGGATATTTCACATTAAATTATTCTATTTGGAATTTTTCGAATATGAACCTATTTTCCATTAGCTATAACTCTGCTTTTGCTAGGTATAGAGACCTAATATACAGGGTGAGTCACCACTAACGGGACGGAAGATTACAGCGAAATGGTAAAAGATTTGAAAAATTTTTAAATTAATAGTTTGTAAGTTGATAAAAGCTACATTTTAAAATTATTTTGAAATATACAGGGTGTCCCAATAAATGGCGGCGTATCAAAGTTATATTTTTTCTTATGGAACACCCCGTATTTTATTGTATTTTTTAATTGTCCGCAAAAAATAAGGTATAGTTTCATAAGGCTTCCCTATACCTATGTACAGAGTGTTCTGAGTTATGTTGACTTTTCTTAAAATGTAAAGTTTTAAAAGAAGACTTATTCTCAAGTTATTTAAGTAATTATAAAATCATTACTTTTACATCTAAATAGTTGGATATTGGTTGAATGTATTCCATGATTAATTATTACACATTTGTCTACAGGGTGTTCAAAATTTATAGTTTCATTATTGGAGTATTCAATGTGTCATATGATGCTTATTTTAAATGGAACACGATGTACATTAATAAATAATTATACTAAACAAATTTACCTCTTTCGAATGGTATATGAATGTCCTATACCTAGGTGTCATAGTTTTTGCGTAATTTACAATTATTTAGATTCTTACTCTGTAAATCGATTTTAAAACAAAAGATGAAGTTAATTAATGTCATTGTATGACATTGTCATTTTATGACAATATGGTCTGGTAATTATCTTATAATTAATGCATTCCATGATTGATTATTACACATTTATTTACAGGGTGTTCAAAATTTACACTTTCATTATTAGATTATGAAATATAGCATAATATGATGGGTATTTTATTAGAACACCATGTATATTAATCAAAGATTGTACTAAACATAGGTACCTGGGTTAGGAAGTGCAGCATTTACAATATTTTTAATATAACCTTATTTAAAAAAATTCATCTTGGTCAATCCTGGTGACCTAGTTGGCCAAATATATGGACCGAATCTATCTATCCATTTATTTCTAAATTTTATGTTGAGGTTGTTCTTAACATCACGTCAAAAATAAGCAGGAGCTCCGTCCAATTGGAGCCACATGTTTGTTCGCACGCTAAGTGGTAGGTTTTAGGAAGGATTCAAAAAAATTGTTTTAAGAAATTTAAAAAAGTTGCTCCATTCAGATTTTCGTCAAAAAATATGGGTCGATAACGTACTGGCTCAGAATACTGCCCCAAACATTAACACTTTATCGGTGTTGGCGATCAACAGTAAAATGTTTGTTTACTGTGTCATAATAAAATGAAAGCTATGTCTATTAACTAGACGATTATTATTAAAAGTAGGTAGATTTGTCTGTACACAATAAGAAAAATCAGGATCTTCTCCAAATTCTAAAGTCTATAAACGAAAAGTTAAACGTTCCTGTTCTGTCTAATACTGGTGTAGTTGAGTTTTATACGGATGATAGTGGTTTTTTTATGTATTCTACATACACTTGTTTGACTGATCTCCAACTGACTCGACATTTTTCACGTAGGTACTAGTATTTGGGTTTTCCGTAACAGAAAGCAGGACATCAAGTTCGTTGACGTCATTAAAAATAAATGGTTTATTTTTATTTAACTTTTCCTACCTATGCAACATTACCAGCAGCACGGAATCTATCGAGAAATTTCTCAAAAACGTCCTTTTTTGGGTATCTTCTATCAGGATACTTTTAAGCGTAAACTTTAGAAGCTAAGAGAAAATTTTAAAAATATTCCCCAATGCAAAGTAGCATGTCTACTCTTTCATAGATAGTGTGATTATTCATTTTTAGGAACAATTAAATTTTAATGTAATTAGCTCTTCCAAAGCCATTTTTAAGTAAAAAAATTGAATATCATACACGGATGTTTATAGTTTTGATAATTACCAGACCGTACTGTCATAAACTGACAATGTCATACAACGACATTAATAATCTTTTGTTTTAAAATCGATTTACAGATTAAGAATTTAAATAATTGTAAATTACGCAAAAACTATGACACCTAGGTATAGGACATTCATATACCATTCGAAAGAGGTAAATTTGTTTAGTATAATTATTTATTAATATACATGGTGTTCCATTTAAAATAAGCATCATATGACACATTGAATACTCCAATAATGAAACTGTAAATTTTTGAACACCCTGTAGACAAATGTGTAATAATTAATCATGGAATATATTCAACCAATATCCAACTATTTAGATGTAAAAGTAATGTTTTTATAATTTCGTAAATAACTTGAGAATAAGCCTTCTTTTAAAACTTTACAGTTTAAGAAAAGTCAACATAACTCAGAACACTCTGTACATAGGTATAGGGAAGCCTTATGAAACTATACCTTATTTTTTACGGACAATTAAAAAATAAAATAAAATATAGGGTGTTCCATAAGAAAAAATATAACTTTGATACGCCGCCATTTATTGGGACACCCTGTATATTTCCAAATAATTTTAAAATGTAGCTTTTATCAACTTACAAACTAATCAATTTAATTTTTTTTCAAATCTTTTACCGTTTCGCTGTAATTTTCCGTCCCGTTAGTGGTGACTCACCCTGTATACACCGTTTTTTTTTTCAAATTTTTATAGGCTATAGTTATGGTTAGAATATTTTTTCGACAAAATGTCTACGTTTTGAGTTATTTGCGAAAAACAGTCTAAAAACGTGGTTATTTTGTTGAAAAATGGACATATTCACTTGCAAATAACTCGAAAAGTATTGATTTGGTGAAAAAACTCTATAGAATAAAAGTTGCTTAAAATTAGTCAGTTTATCCATTTCGGGACTTATCTTGGACATATATTTTTTCACCCCTGAGATGGGGTGAAACTCAACCCTAGGGCAAAAGCACACATCGGCACCATATCACTTTTTTTTCTTTGACATGTTAGCTATATGTATGCCAAATTTCACGTCAATCCAAGCGGTTCTTTAAAATTTACAGCAAGAACCGTGAAATAATGTACTATAAATGAAATAGATATACATGTCGCACCCTGACTTCAATAGTGCCACAATGCTAAAAAATGGAAAATCTGTTTTTGGCCACACTCACGTTCCTTTAGGCGTTGCCTTCATTGTGGAATAATGTCATATCATTTAGTTATCTTAGAATCTGCATAATGCGCCTGGGTCGTTATTACAATTTCCGATTTTGGCTCTCTCAGCATTAGCAAGTGCGCCACAATGTATATTGCATTACGCTGTGATCGAGAGTGGATGTGTGATAAGTGCCGTTCATTTTTAAATATTGCCTTAACAGTTGTGATAATGCATTTTTTAGCCAAAAAAAATTACTCAAGTAAAACTTCTCTAGTTAGTCCTGTCGCCAGGGGGGGTACAACGGCCTCGTTAATTCAGATGGACTTACTCAAGTTTTTTTTATGTATTTTGACCCGTAGAACACGAATTTTTTGGGTAACAGTTGATCCGGATGTCGATAAGATTGTTATAGACCAAGAACTTGAGGAATCAAATAACAGCGATTTTTGGCAAAACAAAACAATATTTTGTATTTTTTGGGCCATTTTAAGTAAAAAATATTTCTACAAGTTTTTTCGTAGGATGCACAGTTTTCGAGATAAACGCGGTTGAACTTTAAAAAAATCGAAAAATTGCAATTTTTGAACCCGAATAACTTTTGATTAAAAAATAAAATAGCAAGTCTGCTTACCGCATTTGAAAGTTTAAGTCAAATTATATCGGTTTTGATTATTTGCATTGGTAAAAATTTATTTTTTTATTGTTTAACAAAGCTATAAACACGTAGGGTTTCCCGTGCTTTTACATGCGTTTTAACGCATGTAACGTAGAAATAGTCTTGATTGCACTAGTACCTATTCTACCTACTCGTTCGATTTTAAATGAGAAATCATAGAAACATCACTCACGCACTAGTTGTTTGTAGCTTTGTTTAACAATAACACAATAAATTTTTAGCACTGCAAATAATCAAAACCGACATAATTTGACTTGAACTTTCAAAGGCGCTAAGCAGAATTGCTATTTTACTTTTTAATCAAAAGTTATTCGGGTTTAAAAATTACAGTTTTTCGATTTTTTGAAAGTTCAACCGCGTTTATCTCGAAAACTGTGCATCCTACTAAAAAACTTGTAGAAATATTTTTTGCTTAAAATTACCCAAAAAATACAAAATATTGTTTTGTTTTGCCAAAAATCGCTGTTATTTGATTCCTCAAGTTCTTGGTCTATAACAATCTTATCGACATCCGGATCAACTGTTACCCAAAAAATTCGTGTTCTACGGGTCAAAATACATAAAAAAAACTTGGGTAAGTCCATCTGAATTAACGAGGCCGTTGTACCCCCCCTGGCGACAGGACTAAGTGCCATAACCTGTGATATGGCAGGTTGATACGCCCTAATCCTCGAAAGATTGTTTAAGACTCAACTACTGAAATGGGTGGATGAGAAAGCGTGCATAGATAAAAGCATGAATGACTGGAGTTGCTCGTAACTGTCAACTGGCATTCTTTGGTTGGTTCCTGGAGTGCCGGAGGGGAGGTATGAGTAAGATCGACGGGTCAGATATGCTCGCTAAGAGCGGTTCCAGACCCGTCGGCTGAAGAAAGAGGGGGTGGGTTTAGTCAGTAGGCGGGCCGGCAAGATAGAGATAGGGCGGACTGAATCCGACACACCTGGGACACCTTCCCAGATCTTAAGAAGATTCCCACCTCCAAAAAAAAACTACTGAATAAAATTATGAACGCATACATAATGTTAAAAAAATGGTGGAGGTTCTTACAAAATCCTTTACAGACTGAATTACAGAAAAACTTGAGTATTGGTAACTCAAAAATAGCAAAATAGTGATTTTCACTTGAAGGTAGAACAACTGGATGAACTTGCTGCCATACTTGAAATGGCAACAATAACTATAGAAACGTAAACACTGACATGCGGTACCTGATACCGCAAGAAAACTTTACGTCAACGTAACTCAAACACTAAACCATACTAAAACTGCAGCAGTTAAGAGCAGGAGCAATTACACACCACTTGAAAGTACCTACGCAGATGGTGTTCTAGAAATCTTTTATAAAACACGTCTTGCAACAAAATATATTTTCTACAAGGTATGACAGACCGCATGTCAGTGGTTAAGGGATAATGGAAGTTCTGTGATGTTTTGGAGTAGAATTTCCTTAGAATGGATGGATCACATTACATTTAAAATCAATTTCTAGTAACCAATTTCTCAATATACACGAAGCAATAAAGCACTAAAATCGTCCTTACAGTAAAACCTCGATAGAACGGACCTCTATTTAACGGACTTCGGATATAACGGACAAAAAATCAGATCAAATGAAAAAAAAAATTTAATGCAAAGAAATATGAAAAATCGAATTCTAGAAGGAAAAACAAGAAGGACAGGATCTCGGCACTGCTTTGTGCTAACGCCGATGGATCGCATGGATTGACTACTAAAATTGTTGGTAAATCTCGTAAACCTAGTGTTGTCAAAGATATAATCATCAAAAGGCATCATCTGCCCATTTCATATTATAGCTCTAATTGGACATGGTTCACCAGAGATATTTTCAAAAATTGGTTTTAAAGGATTTGTACCTGCAGTGAGAAAATTTCAAGATAATAAACTGGTAATACCGCCTAAAGAGGTGAAATGATCATTAATTTTAGACAAAGCTTCTGTTAATCACCCTGAAAGTATTCTAAATTCAGAAAATGGCAACTTTAATTGTATGTTTTGCCAAAAAAGATATAGCTTATTCAACCCATAAATCAGTGAACAATTTTGTCAACCTGATGAGTATACTGCAGATGGTTTTTAGATAAAATAGAAAAGTAAAAAAGTAGCGAACAAAACTTTATTCCTTTCTTAACTTACAGATTTGTACACTGTATCTAAATACAGTACCTACATAATTTCAAAAAAAAATTGGTTGATTTTAAACCTATTTTTATACAACGGACTTTCGGCTTTAACGAACATCCCGTCCTAGTCCAGGGCTCATCTGTTTTGAGATGGACGTTGAGAGGTGACTCAAATTTGTTTGCAGAAATTGCTTAAAAATTACTCAAGTAATAATATTTGAGTTATCCTCCCACTCAAAATGGTCCGGAACATTGTTTAAATAATCAAAATGTCAAAATATGAAGGAAAAATTCGATTTTTTTATTGATTTTTTGAATACAACTTTAAAACTGTTCATTTCTGAGAAAAGTTGTACTGACATAAAAGTTGAGTAATTAAATTTACTATAATATAGAATTGGTTAAAAATTTAAAAAATAGTCACCCTTGTTGCAAAATAGCAATACTTGCGAAAAAAACCATACAAAAACAAGTATTCGCATTTTACGTTTTTCAACCATTTATGCTATACTTAGGACCTTCACATTTTACCCAGAAAAACGATATGATATAGTAAAACAACACTCTAAATTTCATTAAGAGGATCGGTACGTATTTTCGGCTGCAATGCTATTCAAATGGGGATTCATTTTTTTCAAATCCTGAGGAAACTAATAAGTATTTTTGAAAAATTTAAACGCAGAATGAAAGATTACGTTATTAGCGAGGGCCGAAAGTCCCTGAGAACTTCTATAATGTTTATTTTAATAAGTTACAGGGGTGAAAAACTAAGAGAAAATCTAGTGTGATTTTTAATTTCAAATATCTCATTCAAAATAAACTATTTATTTATTCTAAGGGACTTTTGGCCCTCGATAATAATTTAGTCTTTCATTCTGCGTTTAAATTTTTCAAAAATATTTATTGGTTTTTTCAGGATTTGAAAAAAATGAACACAATGCCGTGGTAATATTTTCCAAATCTATCTTTGTTTTACAACGCACTCAGCCGAATATAATATTGTCAGTCAGACACTGACAATCAGTGACAATTTTAAATATTTGACATTGCATCGGGAATATTTTGAATTATTGATTAAATATTATTGATATATAGTGTATTTGATAAATAATTGATTTAAGACGTGAACTTAATAAAAAGTTATTTATTGTGTATTATTTGTGGAAGATCCAAGCAGAGAATACATCAGGATAATATATTCTGTGATCCAAGTATTTGTTGTTAAAGATGTTCAAAATTGTAAGCGTTCCATAACAATATATTATTAACAAATCACTTTAACACTTTTCCTCTTTTCTCGATTGAGTATTAGTTTTTGTTGTACAAATAAATTATTACAATTACTGAATACATAGTTAGTGAAAAAATTATCACATTTATTAACTGAATTAATAATTTGCAATTATAAAAATAACAGTTATCCAAGAATATTCAAAACCCATCTCTTTAAATTAATGATGACATTTTCAAGTAGAATGACATTCTAGTAATGTTTACATATCCATACCAGTGTGAATTTTACTAGACGTAATTTGCCGTGTAAAGACAGAAAAAGTAGGGATACACGTAAAATATTTGCGAATTATGTACCCATAGCCTTAAGATCGGTTTAATAGATTTTGCAAAATAAATTTTGCAATCCAGCTTTCGCAAAAGAAATTCATTTTTTAAAAATGTTGCAGGACTGAAAATAAAGCAGATAGTAAGTTGAATTTTTTTTGCTTATAGAAGTGTACTGTACCTTTCATTTGAAATTTGCAAAATTAAAATCGAATAATTACCACGGCGTTAGGAAATTTTTTAAATAAACATTAATTTTTGGTGCTGCGTGCAGGACAGCGGTGTTCGATTCACACAAGTTGATTTCCATCAAAATTTGTTCTAATCTTTATTTAATATATTATTTTTTTACTCTATATTTTGTTGTTTTTTAATATTTTAATTCCACAAAAATCAAACTAATTTTATTATTGTTTGTGAAATATTGTTTAAACAATTGCATATGTTTAAAAATAATAAACTTTTATTCTCTAAGTTAAAATATTTGAACAAAGAAGGTTTTTGCTAAAAAAAGTGTTATTTCAAAGGATAGAGTATGTGTTTTTATTTTGCAATAAACAAATTTATTTATTTATATCAAAATGTAATAAAAATTAAAATGTATCAATCATTATCAAAGGTCATTGAAATGCCCAATCAGAGCAAACTATCCGCTGTCCTGCGCGTAGCACCAATAATTATTGTTTATTTAAAAAAATTCCTGACGCCGTGGCAGTTAATCGATTTTAATTTTGCAAATTGCAAATAAAAGGTACAGTACACTTCTATAAGCAAAAAAAATTGCAACTTGCTATCTGCTTTATTTTCAGTCCTGTAACAATTTAAAAAAACGAATTTTTTTTGCGAAAGCTGGATTGCAAAATTTATTTTGCAAAATCTGTTGAACCGATCTTAACTAAATTTACAGTGTTGTTTTACTGTATTATAAAGTTTTTCTGGGTGAAATATGAAGATCCTAAGTGTAGCATAAATGGTTAGAAAAGCGTAAAATGCGAATACTTGTTTTTGTATAGTTTTCTCGCAATTATTGCTATTTTGCAACAAGGCTGACTATTTTTTAAATTGTTAACCAATTCTATATTGTAGGAAATTTAATTATGCAACTTTTATGTCAGTACAACTTTTCTCGGAAATTAATACTTTTAAAGTTATAATCAAAAAACGAAGGAAAAAATCGAATTTTTCCTTCATTTTTTGACATTTTGATTATTTAAACAATGTTCCGGACCTTTTTGAGAGGGAGGATAACCCAAATATTATTATTTGAGTTATTTTCAAGCAATTTCTGCAAAAAAATTTGAGTCACCTCTCAACGTCCACATGTACTAATATTTTTACAGATCCGCCCTGGTCTATCCCCCCAATTAGTCCGTTATATCGAGGTTTTACTGTACTTCTTTTTATTCAATAGACCCATTGAAAGAATAAGAATAATAATGTAAGCTTAGAAGAAACGAAGATAGAAGAAAAACCAAAGTTTACAAGTGATACAATACAAATAATATATTTCCTTCTGTTTTCACGTTCTGACCAACATGAAGCATTCCATAAAATTTCAAATATTTGTACATATCAGTGACCAATAAATATAATTTACTGTGAATAAGAGAAAATAATGGAACTTGATGCTGACGATTAGTTGGTACGTAGTGTAACCAGTTTTCGTAAAAGCGGCATCTTTGTGAGGATATAATCGGTAAATCGAAATATTATTTAATACTTGTAAACGCATTCAAACGTGCACACAAGTTATGCTCACTTGAAGTTTAAATGTCGTTTTCAACAAATTATCATTAACTTAGCTCGCAATTTTTAAAAACTTCCTCTGGGATGGGTAAACACAACCATACCTCCATACATTCATATGCAAATTTTTGCCCATTTCAAACAGTACATCTTTCTTAACCGGTCAATTACAATATTGTTCTTTGTTTCTTCATTTCAATTACGTATCGGTCTTGAATTAAACAAATGAAATGCGAGAGTTCTCTTGGAATTACTAATAGGATCAAGTCACACGAGGTAATAAACAAATGCAATCGCGAGGAACACATATCTCTTATTTTAATTAAGTTTTCTCAGCAGTTGTCATAACTGCTATGATAGATCAGTCAATTCCGCACGAGTTACGATCTACGTCGACGAAGAACTGTGTTTTCTTGTAGCTTACACCGACCGGAAAGGAAATTTTAAAAAATTATCATTTAATGTTTATATATAATAGGCCAGTAAAGAAAAAAACAGCTCAAAAAATATTTTAGAAAAGTATGAGTAATTTTTAACTGCTTCTACAAAAGAATCTACTCGTTCAACAAATTTGGGAAATACCATGGTGATTGGTGGTCAATAGAACTCCCATTCTGAATTTTTTTAGATTTTTTAATACGCTCGCTCTAAGGCTCCATAAAAAATACTTTCGAAAATGGGTGTATTTTATGACTTTATAAATATATGAATTTGCTCTTTAAAAAAAAACTGAAAAATTATGTTGATTATCTCTCAATAAACAATAAAATATTATTATACAAAACAATCTTAAAACCTATGTGGACCTACGGCATCCAGCTGTGGGGAAAACTCCAACATGTACACCTTGCAGAGGTTCCAAAATAAAGTACTGCGAACTATTATTGTTGATGATCCTGATCCCTACTACATCAGTAAAGAAATCATTCAGCATGATATCCCTTTAGAATCATCAAAGAAAGAGTGTCAGTGCACCCAAATCGGTTAGCCGCCCAATTAAACGTGCGCGATGCAAATGAAATCCGTAGGCTAAAACGTCCACTGCCATCCGAACTATCTAGATCATATAGACTTTAGTTTAGTTTTTAAGGCAAATTTTTATAAATTCATAAAAACAATGTTTAACTTAGATTTCGATATATTTAAAAGAGATTATTCATTGGAATGATACTCTACATGTCATCAGCTTCATTGTCAGAAAAGACGCTTATTGCCTAATAGGCAGATTGCAGATCTCTCTAGGAGTTTATTAAAAAATGTTGATGATGGTTAGTAGAACTCCCTTTTCCACTTCTTCTAGTTCTTCTTGATCCGATTGATCTGAATCTTGATTAACCTAACATTCATTCAATGACGAAGAAACATGTAGACATTGTACAACAAGTGGTTGAAATTCCTCTGCAAGTTTTACTTGATCGATTGATAGAACTAAATTGCATATTTTTGTAAGATACCCTTTAGTATACCCTTTTTTAATTTGGATCAAAAAAACAGCAAACCGTTTTGGATCAAAATTCGACAGATCTTGATAGAGTCGCGTTTGATCCAAAAATCTTGTTGTCATCATAGTGTTTATCTGATCAAGTTTGATGACAAAGTCTTGATTCTGAAAGAATCTTTAGCATTGAATTAAGTATTTTTATTAGAAGCTTTACCTGACATTTTTTACGAATTATTCGTCTCCTGGACGGTAGTTTGTTTTCAGTGAAAACTTTATGTGATTCTAACGATGGCATTTTGATATTTTTTTGGGGAGCATTTCTGTCAAAATGCATCAACAAAGTTTTGGGCAGCAACCAGTATTTTTGGAAAATTATTTCTAATATCTTATGCATCAGATACAATGTGCTATGTCTGTAAATAACCTAATTTTTTTGTTTGATTTGATATAAATAGAATAGTTGACTATCTTTTTCGAGACTATATATTTTTTAAACATGCTTTATGAGCTTCTAATAGAGCTAATTTCCTTATATTTATAACTTTGTTTATATGCGTTTCTAAATATTTATCATAGTTACATAGTAGAAATATAATGTCTAAAAACATTACATGATTTACTGTAGGATCTTCAAAACGTTAGGCACTTTTCATGTTTTCCCATTCACTTCACCACATTCATGACAGTAGATAGCTACAACTAGTCTGAGTTCAAATACCTCCTTTTTCCGTTTTAGAGGAAATTATTTTTCAAACATCATAGAGTCAACAGTCTAATGAGTTTATGAAAATGTAATGGCAAAAAATAGTGTATGCTACTCGGTAGTAAACAAAGAATGCCTTAAATCGGCTTCACCTCTGCCGTTAATTTACCTGAGATTGGGTATGTGGGTTTAATTTACTTATCGATTGTTTTGGTCCCAATTGAGTGGGTCTAAACTCTTTTAAAAATATTGTTCTTCTTACTGTCATTAATTTTACGAATTATTTTTTTAAGTAAGGCATACAAAATGTATAAAATAATGATAAAGTTAAAGTGCACAATTCGCTTTAACAATTTCAAACCAGGTGGTTGTCTTTGCCAGGAAAAAATACACCTGTATATTTTAGGCCAATTGTGAAATGAAACATTCTTACAACAGAATCAGCAGACATTGATACTAACGGCGCCCGAATTCGTGAAAATGGTCTTCGAGGGCGCCGCACGTCGCAGCGATTAACACAATACCGTGTGCGCTGGCCTTTCATTATCTGATACCTGATAAGACTTACAATTTGCAAAACACTATAAGTACATACTCAATTCATCTTTTCGCCAACAAATTAACCAAATGGCTAAATCAGGAGCAATTTTTTAGGGAAATCATCAAGGTTTGCATCATCTTTGGGTAAAAGTTCAAAACAATTTTCAGCGTAAAATGCTAGTTTCTAGCTAGTTCGGGTCTGGACACTTAAATTTAAGATATTTAAAATAATAGTTGTTATCAAGTGGGGTAATGGGTAATGAGCTGCTAATAGGGCTTTTCATCGATTGTCATTTGTTTCGAGCTTCTGTCATGTGCCACATAATATTAATATATCTACGTCATACGTCTTTGGTTTGTATCATTGGTATATACAATAACGTATGACGTAGATATATTAATATTATGTGGCACATAATGACTGTGAATGAAAAGCCCTATTGGTCGAATTCGTTTTCTTCTTTTATTTTCGGGTATCAAGTAGTAGTTGTAATGCCTAGGTAATTATCGTAAATAACTAACATACATTATATGGGCAACTCGAAAGAAAACAAAATCAACCAGCCCGCATAATGTCTAGTTAACGCACCGACTTAGTACTAAGTGACGAAACACAAATTGCTTATTTGTAACTACATATAAATATTTTCCTCATGGATAAGAACAAATCTCAATCGTAATTAATTTTCTGCGTGTGTTACGTTTTCAAATCTCGAGGGAATTAATTGTTCTACATTGCTCGAACTCAATTATTTTTTTACCATTTCTAACTAACTAATTAGTAAAAAGTACAAGATTGTTATGTCGGATACTTTTAGAATGAGGCAACAGGTTCTAATTACGTTGCTTGTGACGGTAAAGAACTTCGATGGAAATGTAGGTACACGCGATACTTATATTGTTACTTTAATATTGTAATTTTATAATATTTATTAAGAGATTAAATATGTATATAAAATAGTACATTCTCTAACAAGGTTAGAATAAAAATTCGCTACAAGGAAAAGATACTGAACACGAGCGTGAAGAACCTCGAACAGATCAAATTTTCTTTTTAATCCAGTAACGGACTATATTTGATCTACGACCAGAAAACTGGGATTGACTCAAGGATTACCACTACCGGGGACCACCCCGTATGTATTTATGTAGTATTTTTGGAAATGAATTTTTCCAGATTACATATACCGCTTGTCTCTTTTTTCAGCCAGTTTTAAAAATGGATAAGCCAAGTACATCTGGCATGAAACGGGCTACAAATGAAAATCAAACACGGTCTCAAAATAAATACTGAAAAAATTTAGACCAGAATTTTGTTGTTTTGGAGAATGACTTTGATTCAACATCTGAAAAGGAAGAGTCCGAAGGTGAAGAAACAAGAGCAGCAAGAGATTGAATCAAATGCGAGCAATATATCGCTATGTAACACAGGCCGACAAGCCTAAGTACCAGGAAAGAGAGTATACTTTTCCAAATGTTTTTGATGCGCTCAATACGAATATGAGCTTCAAATTGTCGAATTGGCTCTGGTTTCTGAGATATCCTAACTTAAAAGTTTAAAAACAGCGATTTTTGGGTCATTTTAAGGTTATGTAGATCTTTCGTTTGACAACTCTGATACATTATCAGAAAAATAAAAGTTAGACAAAACCGCAACAATATCATTTCTGTTCAATGCAGTCGTAAGCAACTGTCAAAAAAATTAAAAGATTCGTATAAATACGACAATTGATGAGATTTTGATTGGGTTTAGAAGCCGGTTGCTTCTTCATCATCACCATCATAGTGCTACAGCCCTTAAATGGCCTCGACCTTTTCAAACTTTTTGCTTTATTCTGCTCTGTCCCTTCCCACATAACAATGATGTTCGTATCATGTTCTAAGCATATACTACCAACATTCGTCGGAGTATATTCTTTTTAGTACAAGCATAGCATGTACCTTAAGAAACATTCTAAATTTCATGTTCTTTGCATACATTTCTAAATTTTCTTTAAATTTAAAGTATATCCTAGTACCGATTATACTGAGTTCATTCGTGTACGTAGTAACTCGGAATATTCGTAAAAGTTTATTCTTAGAATATACCTTTATCGAATATTCTTAGCACATACTTATAAGTAGATACTTTTAAAATCTCTTAAAAATAATATGTATGTATAGGAAGTATAATATTAGCCTTATAAATTATCAACTTCGTTATATTTTAGAATAATTAATAAAATTTATGTATGTAGGTAATATTGGACGAATTTCATTTCAAAATTGTTGTATGGTAAAAAAGTTTAAACATTAATTGTATTAACGTTTATTATTAAAAATTCGTTTTCATAATTGAAATAACTTTACCATTTCGAGTTTATCACGAGTATTTTTACATCGTTGGAATTTGAATTTAGGTACATTCAATTCAATACAGGAGGCTGTGATACGGGCCATTCCAGAACCAAAGCATGCCAAAACCCACAACCAAAGGCTTTGGTGTTGCCAACCATCGAGTAAGCTTTTTCCGTCAACCTTAAAAATTCCCACTTTTATAAAAAAATTCCCTCCTGTTTACAAAATCTGAGAAGATATGTTTAATTATTTTCAAATATTTTGATTTTTTTTTTTAATATTTAATAATTTGGACTGGAACAAAAATTCCCTTTTGAGTTAACTTTTCCCTTTATCATCTTTTATGTTAAAAATTCCCGCAAAAAGTGAAATTTCCATCCGTTTGGCAATACTCACCGGTGCACCGATGTTGTTATTCCACTTCCACAATACATATCCCCCTAACCCCGTCTTGTCTTATTCTGACCATTTCTTACCTGAATGGATCAGGGTAGGAAACAACGGTAAAATATGAAATCGAAAATATGTATCTATGCAGTGTGGCAGTGTTAAGGATGAAGACGAATGATAATAAAGTACTAGTAATAATCTATTTTGGTAACTCAATATTATTTAATAAATACATATAAGTAAGTACATATAAGTATATACATTTTAGTTACTCATACATAGTTTAGTTTAGCTTTAGCTAAATATTATAATAGTTTATATAGATAACTAAAATTTATAAATATGTACTTACTTTTTAAGTAATATTGCAGAATGTAGGTACTAACTACATTCTCATTTGCCATTAAAATATGTAAATATAATAGCTATTTGGTAGAACCAGTAGATCCTAAGATGAGATTAGGTGATGCTGAAACATACTTCTGAGCAATATAGCACGAGGGAAATATTTCAGGAAACCATAACGTTGGAAGGCGACGAATGCCATGACTGTACTGTGCAATCTCAGAAAGTAGTTTAATTACTCGACTAACCAGCTTTTTATGTCAGCTCTGAATAGAGTTTAGGTTATTATGATTATCGCCAATCTTCGAAAGAAGACGGCTCTATAAGAAGAAATATATGTAAGATCTCGTTGGAATTTTGCCGCGTTTCTCGTTGGAATTTTGCCACGCTGAATTAAGCAGGAAGTCAGGTACAAATTATAGACTTCCCCGTGCCTGCTTTCATTCAGCATTCGCTTGGTTTGCAAGTAATAGAAACCACGAACGCGTAACCAGAAACTTAGTCTCAGTAGAGGTTTTATTTCTCCGGTTTAATTTGGGATTCAACCACAATTGAGTGTAAACATTTACAAATTAAATTGTTTGATAATTTCTGTTTTAAAGATTTTTTTGAAAACGATTTTTGTGATTTAATCCCATTATCAATCAATTGTGATTTAATCCCATATACAATACTATTTAATAGATTTGTTTGAAATGTGCAATTAAAAACAGATTTCTGTACAGTAGTTCACATTAATTAAAGTGTATGAGGTCATTTTATTCGTGACATAAAAATATCGCACTTTTAGAAATAAATATCGTGTTAACGAGAAGGTAAGCTAATATTAATTTTAACGTTTGATTATGTTCTGTTGCTGGTTTGTATCTATGATTAAACTTTGTATCAGTCGCTGTCATATATCTTTCATGATTAAATTATTTAATTAATCAATAATTACACAACAGGCCGTTACAGAAGTAACACGTCAACCTTCGACGATAATGAACCGAACATAAAACTAGATAGTTTTAATAGAATACAGGGTACTTTTTTCTCTCCAACGCCCACAGATCAATCGATAATCTATCAAATCGCCCCCACGTTTGTCGAGATCGTAAACCACTTGTTTAACATTCGAAACAATGCTTTTGATACTGAAACACTATAATTTATACGCGGAAGACATTCGCCACAATTCACTTACGAAACTCGTATTCAACTTACGGGTACTTAAAAATACTGATCTATTTCGATTTTTTCTTTCAAAAATACAGTTTATGCTTAAATTACTATCCATTCATGTTTTATCTTGTACATAGTGGGGATATGTGAAAAAAATCATGACTTTTCCTTAGCCCTTAATTACTATTACTGACCGAAATTATGCCATACCGCGCCGAAAATACATTTTGTTGTAAATCGTGTTTTATTAAAGATTCCTGGAGCACAAACTGTGTACCTTCAATTGGTGTGTAATTGTACCTGTTCCCAACTGCTGCAGTTTTATTATGGTTTAGTCTTTGAATTACGTTAACGTAAAGTTTTCTTGCGGTATCACGTACCGCATATCAGTGTTTACGTTTCTTCAGTTGAAAGCAGTCCAGTGTATTATTTCGCCATTAGTATGGCAGCAAGTCCATCCAGTAGTTTTACTTTCAAGTTTTCAACATTATTTTACTATTTTGTAGTTACCAATAGACAAGTTTGTTTTTAATTCATTTTATAAAGGATTTTGTAAGAACCTCCACCATTTTTTAATATTATGCATGCATACCGCACCCTCAGTGCAAGACTGCAGTAACTCAAAATTTTATGAAAATGAAGTAATCATGGAATTCGATTGTAAACATGCATATCTATCCCCTGTAAAACTTTAGTAACTTTCAAATGCTTAATGGGCTAAATATTACAACAACAACAGTTTAACTATTTTGCGTTTTTAAACATAAGTTCCTTGCAAAACTGTTGTAACTCTAATGTAACAGAGTTACAACAGTTTTGCACGGAACATTGCAACGGATTCGATAACAAGCAATGAAAAAAGTAAGATATTTGATATTTTAATATCTATATCTGTGGTGTTTAATTTTAATATACAGCCCGTCTACATAATCCATTAACGGCTGAGACAATAAACAAAGATTTTCGAGACCAATCTATTCATGTAAATTTTATGTCCTTTGTGTGATATTATATTTATTTTCCATAAGATGTGTGCGATGTCGTTTGACCATTTATTTGTTAGATTGGATTAAAACCACATAAATTAAGACTAATTATTTACGACCAAAAAGTATTTTTTCTCATGAAAGGAAAAAGAGTTATCTTAAAACTTGTGTACATATTGATAATACTGAGAGGTCAAAAATATCCATTATCAGAAAACTTGCCAAAGAACAGCCAAAAATTCAAATGGGCAAAAAGAATGATTTGGTATACTTATGCCATTCGGGTATGATACCAGAAGCCCACCATAGTTTTTATAAAAATATTTTGGCACAAGATGATGTACGAGAAGAGGACAACAACTACGGTAAAACCTGTCAGCAACGGACACTAAAAATGAAAGAACTATTGGCCGGTATTGCCAGTTTTTGTAGTCTAGATATACCTACATAATTGGTTTGGGGAATTTTTAAACTGGCCGTTAGTACAGGTGGCCGATGTTGGCAGGTGGATGGTAACACAGGTTTTACTGTAAAAGTAAATGTGTCTACACTTTTTACAATTTTCTCCGTGCAAAACTGTTGTAACTTTGAAATTCCTAATTTTTTTGCATTAATATTATTTTAAAAAAAAAGACTAAGTTTTCACTCTAATGGTATATAGCATATCCCACCAGAATGAAAACAATGGGAACCTTCTCTGGTTACACCTCCGAGGCTTCTACAATTTGCAAGCCATACGGATGCTGAGACTAAGGAAGATGAGGGAATTCTACAATTTACAATTCACGTCCCATCTGCTCAGCGCGGTAAAGTTCCAACGAGAAAATGGTTATTCATTTTTTAATATTATTTTATTTAAATTTCTATTTTTGGTTAATGTAATATAGGCTAAGAAGCAGGCAAAATCATAATCAAATGTTAATTTTTCTTAAAAGTTGTGTCTTATTTCACCGATATTAGCACGAAAATAAACAAAATCGTCTTTATCTCGAAACTTACTTATTTTGACTTACTGCAGTCTTGCACTGAGGGTGCGATATGCATGCATTCATATCCCGAGTGTATCATAAGGTTTCCCGAATAAAGTACGTGCCTCCTAGTGGCGGGATACGGGCAACAATACATAGGCTTATAGGGCAGTCCTTACAGTAGGGATCCTGGCCTATACAGAAAAATGCAGGCGGGTGTGGGGTAATACTGCACTTTGGTTGCATTGGTGGTGTATTGGCTAAACGTGCAGGGCAGGGTATGGTGCTAATAGAAAAGGCATTCAGGCATCAAATATCCAAAAAATCTTTTCAGGCCATAATAATGAAAAGACCTTCTCCAAACGCAATAAAAACTTATACTGAAATGATGGCATCTCCTGAGGTAAAATGTTCCGGAAGTAAAATGAGCCTCCGTTCGGATCTCCGGGTGAGGACTATCTCAGGGGGAACACCATTACAGGTTAGAAAAATCAGGATAGAGTCTTGGAATCTTGGTAGTCTTACAGGTAAGAGTCTGGAGTTAGTGGATGCGCTCAAACGAAGAAGAGTTCAAATTGCTTGTATTCAAGAAACTAGGTGGAAAGGACAAAGGGCGAAAGAACTAGGTGATGGATATAAATTGTGGTATGTAGGGAGTAGTAACACTAGAAATGGAGTTGGTATAATTGCTGATAGTGAAATGAAAGATAACGTAGTAGAAGTTGTAAGAACGAGTGATAGAATGATGTCAGTGAAATTTGTAATTGATAAAGAGGTATTGAATGTTGTGTGTGTGTGTGTATGCTCCTCAAACAGGTCTGGGTGAGAATGAAAGAAGAGCTTTCTATGACCAATTAGGAGACGTACTGAGTGATATTCCAGCAGAGGAGAAAGTTATAATAGGAGGTGATTTCAATGCACATGTGGGCCAAACCAATACAGGATATGAAAGTATACATAGGGGATTAGGCTTTGGAACTAGAAATGAAGCTGGAGATGACATGCTAGAATTAGCAACAGCATTGGATATGGCGATTGTTAACACATTCTTTAAAAAGAGAGAAACTCAACTTATTACCTACAAAAGTGGACAACATCAATCCCAAATAGACTACTTCATGATAAGGAAAGAAGACATACGTGAATGCAAAGACTGCAAGGTAATAGTTAGTGAGAGAGTAAGCCAACAACATAAGCTGCTTGTTCTGGACATCGAAGTAAAAAAGCGAAACTAAACAAAAATATCGGAGAGGACCACAAAAAAATCAAGTGGTGGATGCTAAAAGATGAGAAGGAAGGTCTATTCAGGGAAAGAATAGAAAAAATATGTTGGAACACGAAAGGAAGCCCTAACACAATTTGGAGAAAAATGGTCAATATTATTAGAGAGACGGCTATTGAAATACTTGGGAAAACGTCAGGAAAGAAGTTTGAGGATAAAGAGACTTGGTGGTGGTCAAATGAAGTACAAGGAAAAAAAAGAGAAGGGAAAATTATATAAAAAGTGGCAAGAAACCAGATCGGATATAGATCTTCAAAACTATATGGTGGCCAAAAAGGAAGGAAGGAAAATAGCCAAACAGAGAGCACAGAAAGCAAGAGATTTGAATCAGATTAGATGTATCCGAGATGAAAATAATAAAATACTAATTCACGAAAAGGATGTCAAAAAGAGATGGAGAAAGATTTTGACAGTTTATTAAATGAAGAATTTGACAGACAGCCTGTCAAGTTAACGGAGACAGTAACAGCAATCGTTACCAGAATAACAAACGAGGAAGTGGCTCAAGCGCTTCAAAAAATAAAGAAAGGAAAAGCAGTAGGACCAGATGATATTCCTGGGGAAGTATGGAGAGCATTGGGAGAGACAGGAATAAGTTAGCTAGCAGGTCTATTTAACAGAATTATGGAAGTTGGACAAATGCCAGACGAATGGAGAAGCAGTATATTAGTACTTATCTACAAAAACAAGGGAGACATACAACAATGCACAAACTACAGGGCTATTAAACTACTTAGCCACACCATGAAAATATGGGAGAGAGTAATTGATAGACGGATACGTGAAGAAACCGAAATATCCGATAATCAATTTGGCTTTATGCAGGGCAGATCAACAACAGATGCAATTTTCATTGTAAGGCAACTGATGGAAAAATACAGGAATAAAGAGACCGACGCTCATATGGTATTCATTGATCTTGAGAAAGCATATGATAGAGTTCCTCGAGAGATTCTCTGGTGGGCTCTCGATAAGAAAGGAGTCCCTGGCGAATATGTAAAAATTGTGAGAGATATGTATGAGGGAGTAACGACTAGTGTTAGGACAGGTGTGGGAGAGACTGATAAATTTCAGCTGAAAGTAGGATTGCACCAAGGCTCGGTGCTTAGTCTTTATTTATTCTCATTAGTTTTGGACCAGATAACAGCGAAACTACAGGGTAGTATTCCATGGTGCCTTATGTATGCTGATGATGTAGTGTTGATAGGAAATAGTGAAAGAGACTTAGAACAAAAACTGGAACAGTGGAGACAAGCTCTGGAGGAAAAAGGTTTAAAACTTAGTAGGACAAAAACAGAGTATTTGGAATGTTCATTTAAAGATAGAGTTACTACAAATAAAATGGTATCTTTGGATGGTGAAATGATTGTGAAAAGCAATAGTTTTAAGTACCTAGGATCGGTATTACAGAGTAATGGAGAAATAGATGGAGATGCATGCAGTAGAATTAGGGCTGGATGGATGAAGTGGAAAGAAGCGAGTGGGGTGTTGTGTGACAGAAAAATTCCAATGAAGCTGAAGGGAAAATTCTATAAAACAGCCATAACACCGGCTATGATTCACGGAACTGAATGTTGGGCAGTGAAAAAGAAAGAGGAACAACGAATGCATGTGGCGGAAATGAGAATGCTTAGATGGGTGAGTGGAGTGACAAAGAAGGATAAAATTAGAAATGAGTATATTAGGGGAAGTCTAGGTGTGGCACCAATTGATGCCAAAATGAGAGAGCATAGGTTAAGATGGTTTGGTCATGTTCAACGTCGAGACGTTAATCACCCAATACGAAGAATAGCTGAAGTGCAGATTCCTGGAAGGAGTAGGAGAGGAAGACCAAAGAAGACTTCGGGGGAGACGATAAGGCAGGACATGTTGGTAAAGGGGATTAACATTGATATGACCTAAGATAGAATTGTGTGGAGAAATGCAATTAGGGAAGCCGACCCCGCATAGGGATAAGGCAAAGAGAATTATGATGATGCATACATTCATAATTTTCTTGAAAAAATTAAGTTTATTTTATTTGGAGCAGTATTTTATTCTAAGCAGTGTGAGGAATCAAACCATAGTTGATGTAAAAACAAATATGTACAGTGATATAAAGACAAATTCATAATGAAAAATAAAGAAGAATAGGCAACGGTATGACATAAGTCGTATGATAGAGTTTTTCTAGGTGGAATATGAATGATGAATGCTCTGAGTTATGTTTAAGGCAAGGGGTCTGGGGCCGAGGAAAATAAAAAGGAAAAACTCAATTTTGTATACTTTTTGTCAATTCTTGCTATTTTTCAAACAATAAACATTAAATTTTCAAAAAAGAGGAAGACGAAAAGTCTCAGATACAAAGTTAACTACAATAAAACAATTAAAATAATTGAAATAAAATAATAAACAACATTTTAAATCTAAGACTTTCCGTAAAAAAAACTGCTTTCTGGCTACATCCTGAATCCCCGGCTTTAACAATTTATAAGCACGGAGACGACGAATATGGAAGAAAGCAAAAAGCGACAACAATTTAAAAAAAAATATTGTTTATTATTTTATTTCAATTATTTTAATTGTTTTATTGTAGTAAACTTTGTATCTGAGACTTTTCGTCTTCCTATTTTTACGAGAGATGTCGCTGATTTGCGTCTCAAAGATAGAATTATTGCATTCGCGGTAATTTCTCTTAAATAAGGCAGTCTGTTGATATTTGGTTCAGAGTTGTGACTGCATAGCTCCATTGATATCGCCTGAGAGGCAGAAATAGCTATCTGGAGATGGTGGTCCAACTCTGAATCAAATAAAAACAAAAACTGCCTTTCCTCCTTTTTCACCTTTACTCAGATTTTTGAGTAAGGAAACTGTCTTTCGGCTCTTTTCTTAGACGAAAAGAAGGTAGATACGTGACCGTTGTCCTTTCTGCTTTCTTCTATATTCGTCATCTCCGTGCTTATAAATTGTTAAAGCCGGGGATTCAGAATGAAGCCAGAAAGCAATTTCTTTTAACGAAAAGCCTTAGAGTTAAAATATTGTTTATTATTTTATTTCAATTATTTTAACTGTTTTATTGTAGTAAACTTTGTATCTGAGACTTTTCGTCTTCCTCTTTTTACGAGAGATGTCTGATTTGCGTCTCAAAGATGGAATTATTGAATTCGCGGTAATTTCCCTTAAATAAAGCAGGCTTGTTGATGTTTGATTCGGAGTTGTGACCGCATAGCTCCATTGATAACGCCTGAGAGGCAGAAATAGCTATCTGGAGATGGTGGTCCAACTCTGAATCAAATAAAAACAAAAACTGCCTTTCCTCCTATTAAATTTTCAATTTCTAGCTAGTCAAATATTATGTAAAATTGAAAAACCAAACATCTAACTTCGATAATGTTCTTTGTTGGAGCAATATCTCTCGAGTTATAGACGAAAATATGGACACAAAAAAAAATTTTCATTTTTTCAGATTTTGTTAAATACAAAATTAATCAAATGGTTTGGGACTGGCACATATCGTAATTATTGATAATGGTACGTCCTGAAGTGATTCTAGCCAAAAAATTATCCTATGAAAAATGCCCATTATTGTCTGCTTTTCGACAGATAATGTTATTGCTTAGATATGTAAACTTAGAAATTCTGTTAAATTACCACTACTAAGTTATATTTTTCTTCGATAATGGAAACTACGTAAAATATTGAGGACAAGATACTAAGAAGTTTAAAAAATAGAGTGCATATATTTCCTTAAACGCAACATTGGGTACAAATAATCTATTCATCGTATATTCACAGCAAGTAGTTCTCCACAAACAATACCAACATGCAAATACGAAACCGCAACGCACAGAAACCTTGTACTTAATATCCTAATTTATCAGAAACCCACAATCCACAATAATAGCCATAGTTTTCAAATTCGAAATCGAGCCGCTTACGTACAAAAAATGACAGCTACGTATTTTAGTTCGTTAGCGTGGTAGCCCTGTCTTTTGTTATCGGTCCCATGAGGGAAGTGAACAACATGGACTCGAGGTTGCCGCACCGCTTGCCAGTCATTAAAAAAAATGTAAGGTGAGTGTAGCCTTAGGCAAGGTCGTACGCGTACGTTACGTACATTACACAGTTGTAATTAGTCAATTACTATAAAGGCGGTAGTTTTGTTTTATGTTATATACCGAATTGTATAAACATTAGTAAGAAAATTTTGTTTGCTTTAGAATATTACTGAAAACTGAATATCTGATTTTGAGGAAATAAATAGGAAAGAATTTCATTATTAAACGCTTTTCTGTAGTTCAATCGTTTGTTCAATCGCCTTTTCTTCAATGCAAATGAATGAAAATTTGTAGACATATGCATTCGCGGGAACAATACACGAATAGTCAATAAAATAGCTATTTATTTGTATAACAATGGAGAAAAGTGCTACTTTTCCTCCCGAGAATGAAGTTTACTGCCCGACGCGTAGCGGAGGGCAGTAATCATTCAAGAGAGGAAAAGGCACTTTACTCCCATGTTATACATATGGTTTTTTCACCTTCCTCAAATTAATAACAAGTCATTTTTCATTTTTACTTAATTTATTTATGTAATTAACCAACAAAAGTTATTAAAACTAAAACTAACAAGTAGGTACAATATATCTGTCAACTGTCAAATATAAGTCAAATTATTAATGTAAACATTGTTAAATCAAAATACAATTTACTGTTTTTTACCATTCTGCAAAATACAGGGTATTTTATAAATAAACGTTAAAATGTATAGATACTTACGTAATAGAAAATAGATATTGTACAAGGCGTCAATAAGTTATATTTCATGAATGAAATACCATGACGTCACTTATACTTTTCCTCCCTAGGGAGGAAAAGTACAACTTTGCTCCCTACAATCAGGTCCGGAAAAGTATACTTTCTGTAGAGGTAGGTGGAAAAAATATTTTTTGTCTCTTAATTGTTTAAATAGAAAAAAAAACGATTTTAATAGAAAATGCGTAAATTCCTTATTTTTTAAAATGTAGAAACTTGAACCTTTTACAGATTGTAGCTAATTATATGAACTATACATAATTTCACTTTTTGCGCTAATTGGTTACGTTATGCTTCATAAATAAACAATAAAGTTTCAAATTTTTTGCCGATTCAGACTACTTCTCATGTTTGTACATCATGTTTATAAACATCCTAAGCGGCGACGATTTTGAACGCTCATATATTTGTTTATATAAATATAGGCGCTTATTCGTGTCAAATTTCAATACGATACGAAACAAAACTTCAAAACCAAAATTCGAATTAAAAAAATTCGTGTTTTTAACGTAGTCTTAGAAAAACCACCAGTAGAGACGTTTCGTGCTAAAATTAGAATTCGTTTTGGCGTATTAATTCAAAGTTTGTTACGAACCCCTAAACATATTCAACGGTCATTTATAAACAAGTGTGTTTCCGTGACCTATGTGGTGCAGTGAATGTTACAGAATGAAGAAATTACAGAAAATGTACAATGTATGTATCAAATGTTGAAATAAATGCAAAAAATGTGTCTATAATATACACAGTGGCAGATCCAGAATTGGGCGGGGGGAGGTCATGGATCTTGAGGATGATTTAACACTTAGTCTTACCACCCATATACTAAGTGGGTTTTCAATTATTTTTTTGGATGAGCCTAAAATTTCTTTTGTTTGACGGCTCTCGGTTTTTCTTTTTTAGGATTATTGAATTGATATTTTTTTTCGTCTGCGGGGGGGCGGACATGACCCCCTTGACACCCCCTTGGATCCGCCACTGCATATACATGCTTTTTTCAAACATGACGATATATTTTAATGTTTGAAAAGTGTAAGACTAAAAAGTAAAAAATAAAAATATATGAAAAAACAAATTTTTAAGAAACGCTTTTCTTTAGTTACGAGTACTAAAATTAATAATATAAAAAAAAAACTACTAAAAAGCAAAAAATAAAAAAAATCAAACTCGAAGGATTATTCGAAAAAAAAACTGTTAGACAGATTAAATATAAAAAAAATCTCACACATTCGTTAAAAAATGGAAAAAATTTAACACATTCGTTGAAGTAAAGCGTGGGGCGCATCTTCATCGAATAAACGGTTTGAGGATAGACACTTTTTTACTTTTCGCGCCCCACGCTTTTCTTTAACGAATGTGTTAGATTTTTTAAATTTTTTAACGAATGTGTGAGATTTTTATTATATTTAATGTGTCTAACAGGTTTTTTTTCGAATAATTCTTCGAGTTTGATTTTTTTTATATTTTGCTTTTTAGTTGATTTTTTTATAATATGTTTAATTTTAGTCACTCGTAACTAAAGAAAAGCGTTTCTTAAAAAATGTGTTTCATATTTTTTTATTTTACTCTTAAGATTAATATTATTAGGCACTAATGGGCTCATAAATAACAAAAAACCGGAGAAAAAAAATAACTGCGGACATGCTAAATAATGGAGAGGAAGAACTACAAAAAGGATGTATATCCTTATCAAGAGGATATAAAAGTGTGTCCAAAGATTGAACCAAAACAAAAAGGGGGATCAATTGGCATGCGAAAATTATAGAGGTGTTGCTCTGTTGGATATTTGTTACAAGGTATTAGCCAGGATGCTAAGAGAAAGTTTCAACACATTTGCTGAAGATAAACTAGGTGAATATCAGGCCGGTTTTAGCGTTAATGGATCAGTGACAGATCAGATTTTTACACCAAAAGAAATTCAATAAGAAGGAATAAAATGTATGAAGCACTGAGTTCCTTGGGTCACCCGCAAATCTGGTAAGGTTGGTAAGGATTACTCTGAATAACACACGAAATCGTGTAATAAATATGAAGATGATTCTCATCCGATGAATTTGAAATGAACAGAGATCTTAGACAAGGAGATCTATTATACACGGTGCTTTTTAATTTTAATTTGGTATCATAAACAATAATCCGAAACAGCCGAGTTAAAACGACCGGATCTATCTTCAGTAATGAACGCCAATGTCAAAATAAATGATACTCGGAAATACAGACCAAAACGAAGAGGGGCAGTTTACTTATATGCATTATAATATAATTTCGACAGAGTGGTCCATTTAACATATCTGGAGGTTATTATAGAGGTGAAAGGTCAGGAAGAATGGGAACTGAATGTAAGGTTGGCAAAGGTAAATACAAAGATTCAATGCATAAGACCGTTGATGAAATCCAAATGTGTAGCGAGAAAAACAAAGTCGCAGATATATGAAATGGTAATAAGGCCCACAGTGACGTATGGTAGCGAAGTATGAGCAACGAAGAAAGCAAATATTGAAAAATTGAAAACAGAAAATAATGAAAAAAACAGGATACAGTAGAGCACATTTTTATGTCAGCCTGGCAAAGGGTTACATAGAAGGTTAAGTCTCGAAGTTATTAGACCTTTTAAAGAGGGTCAGTTTAGGGAATGTAATCTAGAGCGAGAGAGAGGACCACAATGAATCTGAAACGGTCGAAGTTAAATAGGCTAAAAGTAATCTCATTGAGTCTATCTAACTATCTGCACATCATCTTGTAATTAAGGGTTTTTGTATTAAAGTAGATTTCATGGAATCAAATGTGTGTTCAAATTACCCCGTAAGACAGGAGCACATAGTACCTACCAATTTAAAATCTGTAATAAAATGGTCAGTTTCTCAGTACAAAAGAGGCAGTTAAAGTTAACTCATTTTTCAGTATGTTTCGCACGTAACAAAATAAGGTTGTTTGATTTTTTTGTGTTTATTTTTGCGTAAGGCTCCTTTTTCGTAAGTCTTTTCAAGCTTAATATTATAGTGTACCTGTTATTATTTCTTATTGTGTCTTTCCAATTTTTGATTGTATTGTCTCATGACAGTTTTGTGTCGTGGCACAACATTTCTTATTACTCATCTTTTAAATACATTAGTTCATACACTCACCGGCACAAAAAACGGGCACCCTAAAAAATGGGCCATTTTTAATGACTTGTGTTTCCTAAACCTGATATCCGATTTAAGTAATTTTTTTAATATGGTATAGCTTTATTCTTTAACAATATCTCTGTAATAATATTGTTGCTAGACAGGTACATTGTCATTGTATACAGGGTGTACGAATCAAACTGTGTTTTTTTCTCAAACTTTGGAACACCCTGTGGAATGTTCTAGCTTTTATAAAATACTGAAATTAAAACCCAACTATAGCCTCAGGTTTTCTTAACATTCGGTTTTTTGATTCATTCGCTTATGTTGCATAATAAAAAAGTTAGGCACTTTAACAACTACCCCTGTTTTTCGTCAATACAGGGTGTTTTTAAATAAGTACGGCGAACTTTAAGTGGTAATTGTGCATGATAAAATAATGACAGTTTGCTTTATAAACGTATTCCCGCAAATGCTTCGTTTCCGATATAGGGGGTGTTGAAATTGTTCTTACAAACTGACGATTTATTTATTGCTCTAAAACGGTTTGTGATATGCAAATGAAATTTGGTAGATTTTAAGAGGTAGTTATTGCGCATTTTTTGGCATACAATTAAGAATTTTATATTCACCATTGGCGTGCATACGGGATATATCTAAAATGTTTATACCAGTACGCCAATGGGGACTATAAAATTCTTAATTGTATGACCGCAAAAAATGACCCATCTTTTGGGGTGCCCGTTTTTTGTGCCAGTGAGTGTATATACATTAGTTTTTGGATCTTTTCATTATCTGATTAGTTCCATATTTTATAGTAACCGCTACTTGTTCTTTCGTGTTACGTAATAAGTTACCGATCCAATATGATTAATTCTAATATATTTTCTTTCTTTTCTAGGTGAGTTCTGCTGTTAACAAGAAAAACTAAATTAGTAAGTTCATGTTCAAAAATTTTTATATAAGTTCCACGGTATTTAAATGCTTGCATGTTTGCAATGTTCGTTATAAAATTTGTATCTCTCTCTCTCTCTCTCTCTCTCTCTCTCTCTCTCTCTCTCTCTCTCTCTCTCTCTCTCTCTCTGTCTCTCTCTCTTTCTGTCTGCCTATCTTTGGGCCTATGCATGATGGAGCAGCAGGACAATGTAGGATTAAAACTAACAAAGAACTCGAAAAACTATATCCAGACGCTAACATAATAAAAGCAATAAAGTCCAGAAGACTTCAATGGGCAGGACACCTCAGAAGACATTCTGACGAAAGAATAGTAAGGCTGGTATATGAAGAAGTCCCAACTGGAAGAAGTCCACGCGGAGGACCTCGAGTTCCTTGGCGAGATAATATAGCAGGAGTTCTTAAAGCTGAGAATTCTAGAGAGAGTTCTAGAGAATTGAATGAAGACTGTTTAAGACAGATAGGAATGGAGGTATGTTGCCAAGTCGGCTAAAACCCATTAATGGTTGTAATGTCACGGAGTAAGTAAGAAGTACCATTTGATTCCGTTTATTATTCTTCTTCTTTTTCTTCTTCTTTTACGCCACTACAGCCCAAATTGAGCCTTGGCCTCCTTTATTTTTTGCCTCCACCCTTGCTTGTCTGTGGCTGCTCTTCTCCATACACGGACTCCTAAAAGGGCTTATGCGTCGCTGTTTACTGTGTCTTCCCAGCGCTTTCTTGGCTTTCCAACCGGTCTCTTTCCCTGGATTCTAGCATTCAGTGCTCTTTTTGGTAGCCTATCCTCTTCCATTCTTATCACATGTCCGGCCCATTGCAATCTTTGTATTCTAATGAAGTCTGACAGGGGGTTTCCTTATAAAGTTGATAAAGCTCGTTGTTATATCGACTTCTGAAGATTCCGTTTTCCCTCACAGATCCTAGTATTTTCCTCAGTACTTTCCTTTCGAATGTGTCGAGTTTGTTTTTGGATGTTTCTTTCAGGACCCACGCTTCACTGCCACAGCACGTTATTGGTCGAATTAAGGTATTATAGATTCTCATCTTTGTATTTCGGTGGACACTTTTGTGTGGACCGAAATATATTGGGTGGACCGAAATATATGTGAGAGGGCAAAATAAGCTCTGTTTGCCTGCGTTATTCTCTTACGTATTTCTCCATCTCCTGATCCGTCGGCATATATTTCTACTCCCATGTATGCAAACTTTCCACCCGTTTCAATGTCATCTTTATGTATAATGTTTTGTGAGACTATATTAAATATAGAAGAAATTTTCTTCTCGTCTGAGTCATTATTTTTGTTTTTTCCGTGTTAATTTCCATACCTAGCATTTTTGTTTGTGTTTTTAACTCTGCATATGTTTCCTGTGCTCCTGTTGATGTGTTCATGTTCATTATAGCTGGTCCTATATAGAATTTTTCATTCAGTTTCATTGAAATTCTCTGTGTAAATATACTAAATTAGTAATATGAAAAAATTATTGAAAAGTTCATCTTTCTTAGGAAATTCGTTTTCTAATTTTGTTTTATATATTATATAAATCAAATGCATTAGGTGATTGCTGTCACAATTGTTCATCTCAGTTTAAAGATACCACTACCACAATATTTTCTTTTCATAGCTTAATCTTGATACGTCGCCGATTTATTTAAGCCAACTAACAAAAATGACAAATCACATTTTGAATGCCAGATATAATTGTTGAAATGCGGGCGTGACTTTTTTTCATTCTTTTCATTAATATTATTATCCGGTATTTGGTAGAGGCGAAAACGTTTGTCCCGCGGCCAAAATCGTCACCCAAGACCATTCTTCGATAAAATCTGCCCATCTTCGGACGGAAGACAATAGCGGGCACTCCCATCGTTGAACCAACACAAAAAAATGATAAAATTGCACCACTCCCACCCACTCTGTGGCTGTTGTCTATTTCAAATGGGTCATTATTTGTTGGAATTATTTGCATTTAGCATGATGCATGATGGGAAATTACAAGAACTTGACAATTTGCAGACTTACCTACCTAGTCGCTGTTTATGTATTAGTTACAGGGTGTGTCTGAACCTTTAGGATAGATACTTTATAATTTTTTAGCTGTACAAAGGTTATTTTTCCTATAAAAACCGTAATTTATGTAATTATTCATTTAAAAGCTAAAGAAAATATTAATAGTCTAGGCGCCAAATAGAGATCACCGTGTCCTTTTCAATTCTGATACACAAACTCAACGGTTTCTTATGAATTTTTGGCTGCTGATTACAAATTTCGATGGTGGATTTCGATCCGAGTGGTCAAAAAATTGCTATAAACAATTTAATTGTTTATAAGGCTCTGGCTCATAAACTAAAAGAGATAAAAAAATGTTTCAAATAAAATTTGTTCCTTAATAAAAAACGAAGAAAAAACCGTTTACTAAACTTAAATCCAACAATTAGAACTCAAGGTATTGTAAAACTAGTGCACCATGCAAATTTCATTATAAGTATTTTTCGAAGCTTTATTGATCGTAACTTGGCTTCTACGCATGTAAATGAGTCTTAGAAGGTCTCATTTTAAAACTTAATTAATAGGCTTTCAAACAAAGTTTGTTAAATTACTTTATCTTCAGTTTTTTTTAGTTATACCCGTTTGAAGTTATAATTTTCTTAAAAAAATTGTACATTAATTTGTTTATAAGGGTTTCAAGCAAATTGGAGCTATAAACATGTATACTTTAATTAAAAATAATGATATAAGAACTCAAAAGGAACAATTTGAGCTTATGAAAATGTTCGTAAGTTTATTTTTGGCCAAGATATAGATATTTTAATGGTCGCTATGAGACTAAAGATCGGCTCAAAGTCAAATAAGTATTTTTCGACGCTTTATAGATCGTAACTCGGCTTCTACGTATGCAAATGGCCTTTTTAATTTTAAAGGTCTTATTTTAAAGCTTAATCAATAAACTGACTTCCAAACAAAGTTTGTCAAATTACTTTATCTTCATTTGTTTTGAAGTTATACTCGTTTGAAGTTATAATTTTCTTAAAAAAATTGTACATTAATTTGTTTATAAGGGTTTTTAGTAAATTTAGGCAATAAACATTTATACTTTAATTAACATTAATAATAGAAGAACTCAAAAGGAATGGTTTGAGCTTATTAAAGTGTTCGTAGGTTTATTTTTGGCCAAGATATCGATAGAGATTTACGCTGTAAGCCGATCTTGCTCCTCATTGCGCGCTATTAAAATAAGCTAAAAATGTTCCTTTTGAGTTCTTCTATCATTATTTTTAATTAAAGTATCAATGTTTATAGCTCAAATTTGCTTGAAACCCTTATAAACAAATTAATGTACAATTATTTTAAGAAAATTATAACTTCAAACGGGTAAAAACAAATGAAGATAAAGTAACAACTTGTCGAAACCAAAAGACTCCATTTTCAAACAAATAAATAAATGTTTAAAAATAATAAAATCTTTGGATTTCTTAGTTCGGAAACAGATTCTCTCTTATACCTATTCCCCATCCTTCTAAAATTTGCCAGGAATAAAGGGTGATGAATGCAGAGACGTGGGGGTCTATATAGTTGCACTCCACAACACATCTTTTCATCGAGGCAAAGATCAACGAAACTGTCTCCTTGTACTCAATACGTGAGTAAGAACGTAGGTAGATAAAGGCATTATTTTTATTTTCAATTCAGAGATCATTACCCTCTTTCTATGGCCCTTTCGAACCCCTTAGTTCTCATCAGGAAAGCTTTCAGAGCATCATTACGGTAGCTTTCCTGATGAGAACTAAGGGGTTCGAAATGGCCATAGAAAGAGGGTAATGATCTCTGAATTGAAAATAAAAATAATGCCTTTATCGAAGATAAAGTAATTTAACAAACTTTGTTTGAAAGTATATTAATTAAGTTTTAAAATGAGATCTTCTAAGGCTCATTTGCATGCGTAGAATGTGGAATCCGAGTTATGATCGATAAAGCTTCGAAAAATACTTATTTTGCAATTTGCAATTTGCATTGTGCGTGCACTAATTTTACAATATCTTGAGTTCTAATTGTTGGATTTAAGTTTAGTAAACGGTTTTTTCTTCTTTTTTATTAAGGAACAAATTTTATTTGAAACATTTTTTTATCTCTTTTAGTTTATGAGCCAGAGCCTTATAAACAATTAAATTGTTTATAACAATTTTTTGACCACTCGGATCGAAATCCACCCTCGAAATTCGTAATCAGCAGCCAAGAATCCATAAGAAACCGTTGAGTTTCTCCATTAGAATTGAAAAGGACACGGTGACCTCTCTGGCGCCTAGACTATAAGAGCATGTGTTGCTATTTCAATTCTTTGTTAGTTGGACAGGCAGTGCAACATTACAAAATACACTAAGCAGCACATTTAACGCACCACCTTAAAAATTGAACAATTGTGATGTCTCTTTCCTAAACCTGTTATCCAATTTTAGTAATTTTTTTAGTATGTTATAACTTTATTCTTTAAGAATATCGATATAATAACATTTTTGTTAGACAGGTAAATGTCATTGTATACCGGGTGTAACAATCGTACTGTGTTTTTCCTCAACGTTCAGAACATCCTGTGGAATATTCTAGCATATTATATATGAAATATTGAAATTAAAACTCGAGTTAAACCTTAGGCTTTCTTGACATTTTTTTGTCGATTCATTCGCTTATGTTTTTCCATCAATAAATCCTTATTTTCTGCGTAGCTTACTAAACAAGCTTAAAATAGGCTTTGATAAATTAACAATTTGACAGATGTCAAATTTTTAACAGTCAAAAAGTGTCTGGATTGTTGTGAAAATTAGTAGATTTATTATTTAGTTTCAATTAAGTCCGTAACTTTTTTCTTGTTTGGTCGAAATGGAACGTGCCAGAAGGAATTTGACCCGTGATGAGTGGGTTCAAGCAGTTACCTTACACAGCGAAGGACTACCATGCTATCTATCGGAGGTTGTGAGTTTCACATATTTTTTATACATCAATTTTTCGTATTGTTTAAGGCTTTAGAGAAATGGACGACTACCGCAGACATCCCGGACAAGGTAGACCTCGAGTTACTACGATCGTTCAAGGCCGTTTTGCGAGTAGGAAATCATTAGCTTTAAGAGAAGAATTTACCACATCAAGGAATATTTTAATGGAACTTAGCGTGGTTCATAATGTCCAACCCAGCATTGATACCGTAAGGAGACATTTTGTGAAACATAACTTGCGGATTCGAAGACCAGCTATAAGTCCAGAATTAACTGCATACCACCGCAAAGCTATATTGCAATTTGCTAGAGCACACGTAAACTGGAATACTAGCGGGTGTGAAAACTTTCTCTTTACAGATGAATCCAGATGTTGCCTGTATAATTATTAATCTCTCATAGCCTACTTTATGCTTGTTTATTAAACTAAGCAGAAAATGAGGATTTATTGCCATGATGAAAAACATTATTATTATTATATTATTATCCAACATAAACGAGTGAATAAAAAAACGAAATGTTAAGGAAGCCTAAGGCTACAATTGAGTTTTAATTTCAATATTTTATATACCTATGCTATAATATTACACAGGAAGAATATAAGCAAATCTTAGAACAGGAAGAAAGCTAGAATATAAGCAACTTTGAGGAAAAAAGACAGTACGATTGTTACAACTGGTTTACAATGACATTTACGTGTCCAGCAACAATATTATTACATCGATATTTTTAAAGAATACAGCTATAACATACTAAAAAAAACACTAAAATCGGACAAGAGGTTTAGGAAATTCGAGACATCAAAAATGTCTCTTTTTTTAAGGTGGTGCGTTAATTTTGCTGCTCAGTGTATTAAGGGAGTAAAATAATTTGGAAATGGCATAACTTTCAGAAATCGATATTTTCTTAACTCAAAATATAACAGCATAATAAAAAAGATTTCAGCTATTCTTACTTTGCAATAATAATATTCAGTTTTCAGTTCTATTAAATCAGCATTTATTCAATATTGTTATATTTAGACTTGTGTCACTTGTCACTTCATCAACGGGAGAGCGATATATTGAAATTATTTTTAGTTATGGTGGAGATTATAATTTATCTCCATTACAAATAGAAGTACGTTGACATCAATTTGATTGTATCATCAAAAGGAGTTTTATATAAGACCCACGATACGACAACGTAGCGATTTCTCAATTAGAGAAACATTAATTTATCCAACAACCGTAACTATCATTTGTAAAGATAAGTTGAAAGGCTATATATAAAATGTAGGAACTAAATTTGAGGTAATCACGTAGAGATGATGGGATAGTAGGTATACGTAGCTAATCTATTCAGTGACCTTTAGATGCAGTTTTTGCATGTCGTCGTGTAGTGGGAAAAACTTTTCAGAAATCTAATCAATTTATCACGGAGGAAAAAGGATAGAGGGAACTACGTTAATCTAGTGTAATGTTGTGTAAACCATTGATGTACAAGAATTATATTGCAAGAAGGGGAGATGTGTTACATTAAAAATAAAAAACCATATTTTTTGTCTTATTCTATGAGGAAGTTAAAGATTATGTTGATTTTATTGACACAAAGTAAGTCTGTTAAAAGAATTCTAGAAACAGCAGAGATGAAAACCCTTCGAAAAATCGATGGTAAGACATTATGGGATAGAACTAAGAGTGCAAATATACTACTAGGGCAGTCAATGAGGGTATTTGGCTCCGAATTCCATCCTACTATATCGATTTACTTGATATTTTAACAGTAAGTAGCGAATAGCTCAAGAAACAAAGTCTACCCTATGCCGATGTGCGCTTTTATCGGGGGGGGGGTCTCACCACTTCTCGGGGGTGAAAATTTTTGGATTAAATAGCCACGGAAGAAGCTAGAGAATTTAATTCTAAGCAAAACCTGTTCCATATTTTTTTTTGAAAACTCGATACCTTTTGAGTTATTCGTGGTTGAAAATTGGCCATTTTCATTGAAAAATGATACCCTTTCGGACGGATTTTTGCGAATAACTTAAAAACTATGCATCTAATACAAAAACTATATAAAATCTTTTTGTAGCTTATAAGAAAAACAAAGAGATTCATTTCTTCATAAATCTTCTAGTTATAATACAAAAAGGAGTATGGTAGGTGATAAGAGTTTGTTTTTTGGTGCATGCTCAAATCAGTGTATTCAACTTGAAATAACAAAGAAACGGTTGATTTTAGGTGTATAATGGTACTAATAACTTTGGTAGTGCTTGAAAAGGCATTTAAAATAAGCAGTATTAAATGTCGATTACATTCAAACTAAGCGAGATATGCTGCAAAAAAATTGATGACTAATGTATTTTAAGAAGAAATGAGAAGTATATCTAACCCCTCATCCATCAGAATTTAAATACATCGTTTTCTTTATAAAATACTTTTTACTATAGTGTTGTTCTGAAGCTATTTCCTTGTGGCATTTTTATAATTACGTATTTTTTATGGGAAATAAGCCACAATTTTACTAAAAAATGAATTTATTAACGTTTCGAAGCCCAAATCGGGTTTCGTTGTCAAAATACAAAATACTATTAAAATAAAACAAACATGTTGTTGCTAAGTAAAAAAATTCTTCTAATAATTTATTTAATCTGACTCATTTATATTGGCAATTCAGACGTATATTATACATTTTAAAGTAGAAGACTTTAAAATGATATCGCCAATATTTATGAGTTGCGTTCCTGGGACGACTTTATTAAAAGATAGTTCATTCGATTACATGAAATCAATCCCAACTCAAGAATATCAGTCGCAAAAAAATCATAGCATGTGATCTGTCTTTAAAAAGACAACCAAATGCAACGATGACAGTAAAATTCTCGCGTTAGAGATTCCATAGTAAATCACGAGGGAAAACCAGGAAAAAACCTCGTGATACTATCCCGACATCGTAAGTATTTGGTCTTACATTTAATCTACCTTAAAAAAAAACTAATACCAAATTCTGACTTTAATATGTTTAAATTATAAATAATATTAATATTACATAGATATACAATAAGTAATACTAAAATATAAAACTTGTACTAACTCGATATGTTATTGACTTACTAATCGTGGTATTTTCTTTCTATTGACTTCCTCTTTCAGTATGGGTAACCACATCCTACTGCATTCTACCGAGGAATTTGCGACACAATTGGTTTCATTTAGCATAATTAGAGCCGCTTCTTTGATTTTTCTCTTTTTACTATCTGATTCTTTCAGGACTATACTTGAATCTCTCCACTGAACTCTATGTTCATTATCCCATGCGTGTTGACATATCTGAGATCTATCAAATTCTCTGTTTTTAATATAAGACTGATGTTCACTTATTCTAACGTTTAATGGTCTTGATGTTTCACCTAAATAAAATTGTTCGCATTCACAAGGTATTCTATAAATGCAATTCTTTGTTCTTTCTTGTTCATTGTTAGGTTTAGTTTTAGATAGAATAGATCTCAATGTGTTTGTTGTTTTGAATGTTGTTGAAATGTTGAATTTATTTCCTATCGTTTTAAGTTTCTCGGATAGTCCTTTTATATATGGTATTGTTATTTTCCTCGTATTATTTCTTGTGAATGTTGTAGGATCCCGTTCTAAGTTGTTCTGTTCCATTCGATCTAATCTTGTCAATTCCTTATTTATAAACGATAAAGGATAATCATTTTTTAATAAAACAGATGTTAACAATTGTTTTTCTTCTAAAAATGAATTTTCGTTAGAACAAGTAATTTTGGCTCTATCATATAAGGATTTAATGATTCCCTTTTTAACGTTGATGTTGTGATTTGATTTGTAATTGAGATATCTGTTGGTGTGTGTTGGTTTTCTATACACTTGAGTCTCATATCCAGTATCCTTCTTTGAGACTAAAACATCGAGGAAAGGCAAAAAGTCGTCCCAGGAACGCAACTCATAAATATTGGCGATATCATTTTAAAGTCTTCTACTTTAAAATGTATAATATACGTCTGAATTGCCAATATAAATGAGTCAGATTAAATAAATTATTAGAAGAATTTTTTTACTTAGCAACAACATGTTTGTTTTATTTTAATAGTATTTTGTATTTTGACAACGAAACCCGATTTGGGCTTCGAAACGTTAATAAATTCATTTTTTAGTAAAATTGTGGCTTATTTCCCATAAAAAATACGTAATTACTATAGTGTTATTTCTATGTTCAAAAAGTTGGACTGATACGAAAAAAAGATATGACACAAAAATGTAGAGTTTTTTTAGATAACAATTTCGTTTTTAATTTTCATTACCTACTGTTGTATCTGTTATAAAAAGGAAGATTTTTAAGAAAATTTAAAAATGGCTCTATAATTTGATCTTATTTTTTTCAAAAACCATTCATTTTAAACTCGTCCAACTTTTTTAACATAGAAATAACACTATAATAAAATGTTATGTAGACGGAAAATGATGCATTTACATTCTGGTGGATGGAGGTTAAGATTACTTCTCATTTTTTCTTAAAATTCATTAGTTATCAATTTTGTTTGCAAGATATCTCGCTTAATTAGAATGCAATTTTCCTTTAATATTGCTCATTTTAAAGGTCTTTTCAAGTACTACAAAAAGTATTGGTAGCATTATACACATAAAATCGACCGTTTATCTGTTATTTCAAGTTGAATACACCAATTTGAGCATGTAGCAAAAAAACAAACTTTTTCACCTACCATATCTCTTTTTGTATTATAACTAGAAGATTTATGAAGGCAAGTGTATCTTTGTTTTTTTTATAACCTACAAAAATGTTTTATATAGTTTTTTTAGTTAGATGCATATTTTTTAAGGCATTGGAGAAAACTGTTATGTTTCAATGGAAATGGCCAATTTTCAACCACGAATAACTCAAAAAGTATTGAATTTTCAAAAAATGATTATACAACAGTTTTTGCTTAGAATTAGGTTCTCTAGCGAATTCCGTGGTTATTTTACCAAAAGAGTTTTTACCCCTGAGAAGGGGTGGGAACCACCCCCAAGATAAAAGCACACATCGGCATAGGGTAGACTTTGAATTAGGAGATAAGTAGAAGCTATTCCCAAAATTTAATTAAAATCCATGCAGTAGGATAGAATTCGGAGGTAATGTCCTATTCTTGCTCCCATTGACTGGCGTATACGGAGATGCAAGGTGGACAACATTAATAACGAGGTGAAAAAGTAAGAGTAAGAAGAGAGTAGGTAAGAGTAAGAAAAAGTAAGAGTAGTAAGGATGGCGGGAGATGGTTCCCCATTAGGAAGACGATCAGTATGGGTAGACAACGAAAATGATGGAATGACAACTTACTGGAGGCACATTGAAACTACACAAAAAGAAGAAATGTCTACACGCGTTTGAAATGTGAACATTTATAAGAGTGTTAAGGATTTCATGGATAGATAGTCACGAATATAGAAGTGTTAAGGAGAATAGGCAGAGAAAGGGAAATTGAAAACACAATAAATGAAAGGAAATTGCAATATCTCGGACATTTGATAAGAGGCCAATGATATAACATCTTGAGACTCATATTTTAAGGAAAAATAGAGAGTAGCAGAAGCGTAGGAAGGAGACACGTTTCCTGGTTGAAGAACCTGAGACAATGGTTTGGTTTTTTAATGTTGTTCTGAAGCTATTTCTTTGTGGCAATTTTATAATCAACTATTTTTAATGGGAAATAAGCCACAATTTAACTTGAAAAAATAATTTTATTAACGTTTCGACGTCCACATCGGACGTCGTTGTCAAAATACAAAATTAATAAATTAAACAAAAATGTTGCTTAGTAAAAAATTCTTCTAATAATTTAATTTAATCTGACTCATTTATATCGGCAATTCAGACATGTAATATACATTTTAAAGTAGGAGGCTTTAAAATGATATTACCAATATTTACCAAAGTCGTTCCTGGGACGACTTTATTGAAAGATAGCTCATTCGATTACATGAAATCAACCAACTCACGAATATCCGTCATAAAAAAATCGTAGCATGTGATCTGCCTTTAAAAAGACAACCACATGCAACGGTGACAGTAAAATTCTCGTGTTAGAGATTCCATAGTAAATCACGAGGAAAGATCATTGACAACAACATCCGATGTGGACATCGAAACGTTAATAAAATTATTTTTTCAACTTAAATTGTGGCTTATTTCCCAATTGGAATAGTTAATGGTTTGGTTGCAGCTCAAGGCAACTGTTCAGAGCTGTTATGATTGCCAACTTTCATCGCGGAGATGGTGGTTAAAGAAGAAGAAAATAAATCTATCAAATTTTAACAAACTCTCTTTCATTATATCGCTTCTTTTTGTATCTTCTTTGTCAACCATGTTCCATCCACTCCTGAATGTACTACTCTTGTTGCCAACTAGCAGTTGCCACTAATCTTATGTCTTCTATCTATCTCTTTTGAGGTCTCCATTCTAGGATTTTTCGTGTCCACCTGTTATTACCATATCTGGTTACGCGACCGGCTCAGCGCTATTTCATTTTTGTTATTTCTTCCAGGATATAGATAGATAGATAGATAGATAGATAGATATGTTTATTGTTTCTAATGAAAAATCATATAACAAGAGGTTGAGTACAAATTATTACACATAAATAGTCGACGCTTAATGGAGATTTAGTTACAATTATTCATTTAATATAAATGAACGCAATCTGAGTGCATTAATAAAAAATGTACACAGTTCCTTAATCTCAGTGGGAGAATGGGTTGTATTTAAAAACAGAAAAAAGCTCCCGGTATTCTCTACAAATGATCGAATAAGGGGTGATCTAAAACACGAGTATAATGGACATTCCAACAAAATGTGGGAAAGAGTCTCTAATTTGTGTAAATTACATATTGAACAATTTTCAGTTTGGTCGATGTGATACGAAATCCCTTTATAATAAAATTTTATGTAAAGTTTAGAGCAAAGTCTGATTTGTGAATAAAGTCTTGTAATATATATGGGAGTTTTTATTTGTAAATAGCTTTGCGGTTGCCTATTGTGTGAGAAATGTTTATAGTACAAAGAATAGCGAGAACTTGTTAATGCTGATAAGTCATCTTGGAAGAGTTTTTCTTTCATTTTTAATAACAAACCGTTTCTTTGATGCCTCAGTAACCCCCATGATAAATTTTCCCAAGTTTCTTTTGCATCAATTTCAGAAAAATAATTTTTTAGCTGAACTACCCAGTTATAATTCTCATTATTGTCATTATTGTTACATAGCTGACGAAGACGGTTATAACAAATTCTTGGATACTTAGAGGAGTCCATAAGTAAAATTCTCTCAAGCCAATTAAGTGATATTTTAAAAATTAAGTATTTTAAGTGAACTTGGCCAACTTCTAGCCTAACATAAGTATTGGGGGTATTTTTTGGTAGATGCAGCAGTCTCTTAAAGAAATTAGTTTGAATTTGTTCTAGAGTATTTGAGTAGCGCAGACCCCAGACAGATATACACTGAGAAAGACACTTTAAAATAATGGAATTATATAATGTAATTCTCGTCTCCCATGAATTTACTATTGCATTAGATATTGTATTATCTTCCAGGATATCCCTTATCTTTGTACTGCGTCGCGGTGTTTCTAATCGTGTCGTTTAGTGATATTTCAAGCATGTTTCGTTCCATTGCCCTTTGCATTGTTTTTAGTTTTTTTCGCAGATTTCCTGGTGCTTCCGGTCTTCAACCAGTAGGTATAAACTGGTAGTATGCATGTGTTATAAAAAATTATCTTTAAATATACAAATTGAGCTGTTTTCAAGATATTATGCTAGCTTACTGAAAGCGGCTCCTACCGTTGTGTACTTCTTATTTCAGCATCTTGATTTCGTTTTCTCAGTTTGATGATTAATGACATGGCCCAGTTATACATAACATTCAACATTTTCTGTGACACAGTAGCAGGTAGCACTCCTCTACGATATCGGTATAGTTGATAGGCTGCTATAGGGCTTGTAATCCTGCTTTATGCTAGCCGTTGATGTCCCTCCATCCTATTATGAGGGAGTCAAGTCGTTATACCCTATCCTGTCTGTTCCCAAATTATTTCCGCCTACATCCTTGGCCACTCGGCAACCAACACGCTCGGTAAGCGTGGCGTTTTACATATGCTAAAACGTCTCAATTGAAGATATCAATACGAAATTACGAGTGAGTAGATTCAGATACCCAGAATCTCACAATGACCAACCAGTCAGCTTCAAAGATTCTAGGGGAGGCAAATATTCGAGAAAATCTTTATAGAAACTGAAACACCATAAATTACCACAGATGAAGAAGTTGAAATATACAGTAGTTCGAAAAGTACTCGAAAAGCTGAAGAACAGAAAAGCTGCAGTTAAAGATGAAATACCAAAGGAATTTCTAAAATATTGTGGAGCAGCAATGACAGAAGTAGAAACGCTAAATGACATAAGCGGTCCTCCAATAACTAAGGAAGAAGTGCAATACGCTATAAAGAACGCAAAAAACGGCAAGGCGATCGGACCAGATGGGAGTTACGTAGAAACTCTAAAGCTTTTAGGTACCGAGTGCATTAAGATACTTACGAAATTATTCAACTTAATCTACGAAAGCGGAAAAATTCCTAAAGATTGGCTTAAATCCTCATTTGTTGTACTACCAAAAAAAACACAGAGCCACAAAATGCAGCGACTATCGCACCATCAGCCTAATGAGTCATGTATTGAAAACTTTTCTCAGAATAATTCATCAAAGAACATATAGAAACATTGAGGAAAGAATCTCAAGTACTCAATTCGGTTTTCGCTGTGGCCTTGGAACGCGTAATGCACTATTCGCAACCCAAGTTTTAATTCAAAGATGCAGAGATGTAAATCATGACGTTTTTATGTGCGCGATTGATTTTGAAAAGGGCTTTGATAAAGTTCGCCATGAAAAAATTCTACATATTCTCAAATCTACCGGTCTGGACGGTAGGGACATTAGAATAATCGCAAATTTGTATTGGGGCCAGGCTGCATGTGTTAGGGTTGGGAATCAGTGCTCTGAAGAAGTAAAAATCAAGCGTGGATGTATATTGTCACCAATGTTGTTTAATCCTTACGCTGAAACAATCTTAAATGAAGTGTTATAAAAACGCAAAAGAGGGAATACTCATTAATGGTATGCTTATGAACAATATCAGATACGCAAATGACACCTTGTTACTGACAGGATCAATTGAACATCTTCAAGCGTTCTTGAAACGAATGGTGGCATTCTGCGCGATACATGGACTCAAACTCAACGCAAGAAAAACAAAGTTTATGGTTATTAGTAAACAGGCAGCCGTAAATAATAATAACTATAACGTAACAATCGGTAATGACTCAATTGAACGAGTAAGTAATCTTGTATATCTGGGTACTCATATTAATGAAAGCTGGAACCATAGTACAGAAATAAAAAGTAGAATTGCCAAAGCAAGAACAAGTTTTATGAAATTTAAGAAAATCCTGTGCAGTCATGATCTAAATTTGGAACTTCGCATAAGAATGGTTCGATGTTATATATTCCCAGTACTACTTTACGAGGTTGAAGCATGGACCCTGACAGAATCGCTTTTAATAAACCTAGAAGCATTTGAGATGTGGGTCTACCGCCGTATTCTGAAGATCAGTTGGGTAGAAAGAGTCGCAAACGAAAGGGTTTTGCAACGTTTGAATAAAAGTTGCGAAGTAGTGAACACTACTTCGAAGTAGTAGCGAACTCAGTGTGAGTTCTACCCTACAACAACATGCATTATTACATAGTTTCTTTCAGTGGCGTAGCTAGCCCCAAAGGGGCCCCATATCAAAGTTTGTCGCGGGGCCCTTTTCCACGACTGTTATGGGATAGTCCTAAAACAAAATTTTGTTCAAAAAAAGAAGCCAAGACGCTTGTATAGAGTAGAATTTGAATATTGTCACTGAAAATTTTATAATTTTATGCACCAAAGCTTACGAAAAAAAGACAAAAAAACAAAGACAAAGAGTCGAAAAAAAAACAATAATAATACAGTTTACTGAAATTACATAAATCGTCAATATTATTACAAATATTAAGGCAGGGCGATCCTTTGTCAATATTACTCTTCAATTTATGCCTAGAAAAAATAATGCGAGAAGCAAAAATCAATAGAGAAGGACTCCCATATTCCTTGCCTCGATATTATTGAAAATATCGATATCGAGAAACAAAATAAAACGCTACAGTTGTTTGGTTATATTTTGTGGCATAGGTATTTAGATCATAATTATTTACATAAAAGTATAAGTGATCTGCAACCCAAGCATCAGCTGTTAGAATATTATGCACTTGAGTGCCTAAACTTGAAACTATTGAAAGTGAGTAAATCACATCATCTTTGATTACACTGTTTATATCATGTGGCATTTGTGGCAATATTATGGAAGTGAGTAATGATGACGCAAAAATAGTTTTCAACGAATACTGAATTGCGATTTATTCCGATAAATTATGCATAGAACTGTTAAAGAAACATTTATTTTATTTGATTAAAGTAGATTACTTACACCAGAGTGTTTAAATCTGCATTTTTTTCCTTTAAAAAGGGAGGATTTCATCCCTAAAATGCAAAGAGCGCAAGTTGACACCATATCAATTTTATTTCTTGAGGTATCCTCTAACTACTCAGCAATTTTCATGAGCATCAACGAACGTTCAACGAAATCGGAGGTGAAAATCTTCGGTGATTGCACTTTCAGAAATATAAAAAATAATTTTAAAACAAGGGTGCATTTCACCCCTAAAATGCAAAACTCGCAAATTGGCACTATGTCACCTTTGTTCCTTAAGGTATCCTCTACCACCCACCAGTTTTCAAAAGAATCTATGGATGTTCAACGAAGCTCAAATCCACCTTCAGTGACTGCAGTATGTATATTTTAAGAGCTTATAAAGATAGTGATAAATAAATAAATAATAGTTTTTGTTTTATTAATTTAATGTCCTCTTAATTATGTCAAGGATTATTATATTTAATAATCCTTTTTATGTCGATATTTTATCGAGTATTGTATAGATATCGTATCGAAATCAATATCAATACGATATTTTTATAAGAAAGTATTGCCGATATCGATACTCGATACGATACTTCATTGGCATAACCAATACAATACTTAATACTTAAAAAGTATCGATATTGTATCGTATCGTGAAGCTCTACTTCCATATCAAACACCAAGTCTTGGCATTTGCGGATGATGTGGTGTTTCTGGCAAGAGGAAAAAAAGAATTACAGGAAATAGTACAGAGAATAGTAAAAGCAGCGAAGAAAATGGGACTGTACATAAATGAAACTAAAAAGAATGTATGAGGTGGACAGATGGAATCATTTCAGGAATGGACAAAAGTTTAAAGTAGAAGTCGAAAAAGGAACATCATAAGAATTCGAAATATTAGAAAGCTTTACATACCTAGTAGCAATAATATCACGTAAACCGAACATTAAAGAAGAAATACAGGCCATAATAATGGCAGACAATAGTGTAAATGCGCTTAATGGAATTTTGAAAAGCAAGTTTTTACCAAGAAAGGCAAAAATACAGTTGTACAAAACAACTATACAACCAATAGTAACATACTACAGTGAGACATGGACAACCACAAAAAATGAACAAAATTTACCGGAGATCTGGGAAAATAAAATCGTGAGGAAGATGTATGGAGGCATAATAAGGAACGGTTTACGGATAAGAAGATCAAATGATGAGTTAAAGGAATTATACAATCAACCTAATTTAATAGGAGTGATAAAGGCACAGATACTTAGATGGCGAGGTCACCTAAAAAGGATGCCGAACACGACGACTTCAAAATGGGTACTAAACTACACTATAACTTCAAAAAAGAGAAAAGGAAGGCAGAAAAATAGATGAAAGCAAGAGGTCGGCAAATATATGGAAAGAATGGGACTAGAAGACCAGAAAAGAAAAATGAATAACAGGAAGGAATGGAGAAAAATCACATATTAAGCCAAAGATCTCAGTACATATCGAAAAGTGAAAAGTACATGGGCTAAGGCCTTTAGTGCTATTGTGTATTTACAAAATAAAAGATAATGAAATAAAACAAAAAAAAAATTTGGAAAATTTAAATAAATTGCAAATTACATAATACAACCTTAGAAACTAATACTTTCTGCGTATAACACTCAAACATAGATAATAATAATCTCTAGTACTTAAACCAAAGTCGAAAAATAAATTTGAATTGTTGAGATACATTGTTTGAAAGCAGATTCAGTTTTTCAAGCCAAACGTGAATGGACATTGAAAATGAGCTTAAACAAAGAAGCTCTATTCTTATGGTATAACTGCAAGCGGCCGGAAAATAGATACACATAAATATAATTTATAGGTAAAGAACAGATTATATGAAAATATACCCAAACATTACACTGTTTCAAATATTCAAAGTTAACGCGATTACAAAAATTGCAATTTAGCATTATACAGTATACAATGTCGCACACACAGCCAACGGTGAAAAGACAATCAAAAGTAGCTTGAAAACAAAAAAAGTTCTGTTGTTATAAAATAACGGCGAGCGGTAGAAAATAGATACCTGTAATACATGAATATAATTATTTATATGTATATAAATAAACAATCCATTACACGAAAATGTCCATATTCAAACAATATACACTATTTCAAAGCGTTTTAATAGTGAAATATTTGTAGAATATTTTGTTAAATTTTTTTAAATGGAATTTTGTTTCGACATGCTGCGCTGGGGCCACTGAATGTCGCAAGGGCGGATCCAGGGAGGGGGCCATGGGGCCATGGCCCCCTCCGAGAATTTAAAAAACATAAATTTAAATATTTGCTAATAAAATGTTTATACATAGTTTCAAACACATATATAGGTCCCTCCTCCTCTATCCTTTATCCTTAAGGATATCAATCCGTAAGGATGTGGTGACGTTATGGTATTTGACGAATGGTTGCTATCCGTTCTTCTCTCTCCTGGGCGCGGTGTGCTGCCTCAGACAGAGAGTAACCGGTGGCGCATTTTATTTGGTCTGGCCATCGGAGTGGCGATCTTCCTCGAGTACTTTTACCCTCTACCTTGCCTTCAACCACCAACCTCTCCATGCCTTCTCTTCGTCTGGTAATGTGTCCAAAGTACCTCAATATATTTTGGTTGATGATGGTGGTAAGCCTAGTGTTGATGTCGAGTTCTGATAATATTGAGATATTTGTGCGATGTGCTGTCCATGGTATGTGCATCATTCTACGATATACCCACATTTCAAAGGCCATTGTACGTCGTGAGTCGGACTTTTTAATGGTCCAAATTTCTGAAGCATAGGTAGCGATAGGAAAGATAAGCGTCCGTACCAGGCGCAGTTTCGTGTTCCTGGTTATGGCCGTATATTTCCATATTTTAGTGAGTTTGACCGTTGCTGATCTGGCCATTGTAAGGCGTCGGCGTATTTCTTCTTCGCATCCACCATTGTTTGTGATAACAGAACCTAAGTAATTGAAACGGCTTACCACTTCAAACCCCGCTACGTTTCGTATTTCCGGCTGGTTATTTCTAATTCGATCGATTATCATTACCTTGGTCTTCTGTTCATTAATTTTAAGTCCATATTCACGACTAATAGTATCTAGTCTGTACATGATGTATTCAAGTTAATTTGTTGATGATGCTAGTACTAAAGTGTCGTCAGCATAGCGGAGATTGCTGATTTTTCGGCCTCCGACTGATATTCCCCCTAGCCATCCGTCGAATACAATGCGCATGATGTGTTCGCTATATATATTGAATAACGTGGGAGAGATAATACATCCTTGACGAACACCGGCTTTTAGTTTAAAATTATCGGAGTATGTATTGTTGACTCTTACGTTTGCTGTGTTGTTGATATACAGTTGTTTCAGCAGGTATATTAGATGTTCGTACATATATAGGTACAAAACGTAAATATAATTACGTCTTCTGGACTAGAATTAAAGAAAAGCAGTAATGGAATCTTCAAGAATGACATAGGATGTTTGGTAAACCAAAATGTTGATAATTTTACAAAGTGCCCATTGTTAGAATGACCTTGGCAGCCACCAAAATCGTATCAATTTTTATATTCTGTATACATAAAGAAAAAATGAAGCGTTACTTAGGTCACCAGCACTTAGAACAAAGGAGTTGGTTGGTACTTTCGCACATTCAAAAGGTATTGTTCTGCAAGTATTGTGTTTTATTATGAACAATTTGGTCACAATAAAGGGATGACAACCCAAAGCCTTATCATGAAACCTTTAACCGCTTCGCCAAACTTATGGGCAAAGACGGAGCTATACAAACCCATGAAAACATCATACCACAAGGAGTGAGTTCAGGTTGGGCTGGATTTTCTACAAAGTTATCGCAACCCGCAAAAGTCAGTTATTAACCAGATAGACTCTCAGAGTTCTAAACAGATACAAGAAAATAGAGAAAGACTACGACCAATAGTAGAGTCTATAGTGTTCTTAGGTCTACAAAATATTCCTCTAAGAGGCTATCGTGATGATGGCCTTCTGCTTCTGGAAAAAGATGCTGGACCTAGCAATGAGGGGAATTGTTAAGGTTTAAAATCGCATCAAGAGATAAGACTCTTAAACAACATCTATCCACAGCATCTTCCCGAGCAGCATACATTAGTCGCACCAGTCAAAATCAATTAACATGTTGTGGTGAAGAAATAATTGAACAAATAATGAATCAGATTCCAATTGCAAATTGTCATATTTGACAAAACCACCGCCGATAAGTTTTGAATGTCTTTTTGGGATTCAAAAGTGTGTGAAAATTGCCTTAAAGAACAAATTTGTAACCCTAATTTTAAAAAATTACCCCGGTACCCCTCCCCAAAAAAGTTCATGGCCCCTCCCGAAAATCGGCCCTGGATCCGCCCTTGGAATGTCGGGGGCCCCGTATAATTGATACGGCTGATACGGCGGTAGCTACGCCTCTGGTTTCTTTAGTATGTTGGTAATGTACGTAATTTTATACGTAAAAACGAAAATGATATACAATTGATAACGTATTATCAATCAAGTAAAGAAAGTATTCTCCGCTCATGGCTCATGGTAACGGATCCAGAAGAGAAGAGGTTACGTCGCGGCCGGGACCGACTTACTATACACAGTCTAGTGGTTTTTGTGGAGTACCTTCTCGACGTCGTCGTCATCTCCGTGGCCTCCGACTAGCAGGTCACGATCTGAACTATCACACGCTCCGGCTCCGGCCTAAGCGCATCTTTTGCCGGTTGGCTCTCTCGCTGGCGTGTGTACTCCACCCAGGGCTCACCAGGAGGTACCCGTGTCATGAAGGAACCGACCATACATACTCACACACTCATCTATTAAGGATTTCGAGTAACGCGTGCACGGATTGCATTTTTTTCGACAGCTCACGATTCGTTGGAGGAAAGAAAATTCGAGATAATATTCCGAGATTGTATCTATCTACTTTGACAGTAAGTGTTAAAAGTAGGTAGTTCTTTTAGGCGAAGTGTTAAAAAATGCGTTCGTGATACTGAGCCATACTTCGAGCTAATTCTGTTACAGTTATAAAAAGTAATTTAAAAGAAAACCAGCCAAAGAACCTTTTACTTAACCAAATCTCTTTATATCGTACCGTATTATGTCGGAGACATAATTACCTAAAACCGTTTATTGTAAAAAAAGGTTTTAGGTAATTTAATAAGTTTAATAAGTTTTATTATTATTATTATTAAAGAAGAAAAAGGAGCCGAGGTCTAGGACCTATATAGCTCCATTTGACTAAAAAGAACTATGCAAAAAGAAACCTAAACTTAAGACTACATACGACTTATAAATTAATTTAATTTAAGAAACGAAAAATTATTGTTCCCGTGGTACAGAACTAAAAGAGTCATATTTATTTTTGAAGCAATTTACAGATACAGCCCCGACGACGTCGTGTGGAAGTGAGTTCCAGGTATAAAATATTCTATTGGATATAGAGTTCTCACGACATTTACTGTGAAACTGTTGTCTGGCTAATTTGTATTGATGACCCCGCAATCTAAGGTCGTTACTCAAAGGGAAAATATGTGATAGATATATCCCAAACTTTCCCTGTAACGCTCTATAAGCAATTATTAAATCCCCACGAAGTCGTCGGTCCATAAATGTAGGATAATTTAAGTAGGTTAACCGTTCTTCGTAGGAAGGACGACGACGGCCATAAGGAATTCTTGTTGCCCATCTTTGCACAGATTCAAGTCGATCAGAATCCCTTTGCCAGTCGACATTCCACACGGGTCCGGCAAACTCTAAAATAGGTCTTACATATACACTAAAGAGAGCAACAAAATTTTTTGGCGATATCTTAGAGAAAGTCTTAGATAATAAGTAAACTGATGTTCTAGCTTTATTGCATACCGACTGGATATGTTCTGACCAAGATAATGTTTCCGTCACAAGTACACCCAAGTCTTTTTGCTGCGAAACAGTTTTTAGAGAAACATTTGAAAGTACATACCGATTCCTTGGATTGTTTTTACCTAAATGTAGAACTGCACACTTGGATGTGTTTAATTGCAAGCACCAATCGTCTACCCACTTAGCAACCTCTTGAAGGTCGGTCTGTAATTGATTGTAACCAGAAAAGGGATTTGCATATAACTTTGTGTCATCAGCGAAAAGCGACATGTTACTTTTAAGGTGAATTGGCAGATCAGCAACGTACACTAGGAACAAAATCGGCCCCAATACTGAACCCTGCGGAACGCCACTGTATACACTAAACATTGAGGAATAACAGTCACCAACGCGTACACAAAATTTACGGTTTATTAAAAATCCTTTAATCCACTCAAGTAAGTTTCCTCTAATACCGTTATGTTCAAGCTTAAATAGTAGTCTCTTATGAGGAACTCGATCAAAAGCCTTAGCAAAGTCTAAATATATAATATCAACAGGTTGATTACTGTCCAAACAAAGAGACCAGTCATTAACACATGTTAACATATTAGTAACTACCGATCTTCCAGGTACAAAACCGTGCTGGGAAATAGGAATTCTATTATTGTTTAAGAGAAAGTTCATAACCGATTCGCGAATAACTGATTCCATCAATTTAGCCGCAATGGATGTTAGACTAATTGGTCTATAATTGTCAGGATCTAACTTGTCACCTTTTTTATAAATTGGAGTAACACTAGAGATTTTCCAGCCATCAGGTAAAGTGTGTGACAAAAATGAGGTTTTCATTATAAAACTTAACGGATGGATAATCGAGTTTGCACACTTCTTAAATAAAATTGCGGCGAAACCGTCTAATCCGGGAGCGGAAAAGGATTTTAAACACAAAATTTTTTGTTTAAGAATCTCTGGATCAAAGTCTATGTCACTAATATCGTAGTTACTTCTTGTAGAAACAACACGTAAAGTATTCGGAAGAGCCTCCTCGATTGTAAACACTTCTTGAAATTTTTTGGCAAAAATAGTAGCAACTTCCATTTTCACTGAGGTTGGTTCGCCTGTTTCGGTTTTAAAAATAGGTAACGAAACTTTAGATAAAATAGAATTTCTGACATATTTATAAAGAGGTTTTTTGTTCTTATTTGAGGACAGTTGGTTTTCAAAATTTTGTTTAGATTTAAAAATAGTTGATGTTAAGTTATTAGAAAAAGTTCGATGATTGAGGTAGTCAGCATTCGTTTTACTTCGTAAATACTTTTTCCATAATGACTTTTTAAATTTTATCATTTCAAATATTTCTGCACTTATCCATGGCTTATTAGGATTACATCTACGTTGCACATAATGAGAGTTTGTGCGCATGGATTCATTCAGAAAATTTTCAAAAATTTCCCACTGTTTGTTAACATCCTTACCATTCAACATATCTGCCCAATCTGCAGTAGATACATCTAAGTTTACATGATGATAGTTTATTCTTTTATATGTCATTAGCATATTATTTTGTAATATCTCCGACTTGAGGATCTGTATGGAAGTTGAAATAACTGCGTGGTCCGACTTTCCAATTGGAGATGTAACCGAAATATTAGTTAAAAGATTAACATCAGAGGTTAAAGTAAGATCTGGCTGAGAAGGTTGTTGATTCAGACGAAAACGAGTCGGTTCATTGATTATTTGTTCTAATCCAGAATTTTCTAAGAAATTAATAAAAAGCTGAGATTGAGTATCATGAGGGTGATTGATCAGCGGCCAAGAAATGTTGCTTAGATTGAAATCACCAAAAACAATTAAGGTTTTATGTTTGGCTATGAGCGTTTCCAATTGACTGTATAATTCTTGATCACTTTGAACGGAACTGTAACCAGGTCTATATATACAAGCTATAGCAAAATTTATTTTTAACTTTTTAGAAGAAAAATTAAGCGTCAACCCTTCATAATGGTGATCAGAGAAGTTTTCACAAACAATGTTAAATTGGCAGAAGTCAGATTCCTTTGCATATATGCAACATCCGCCTCCTATTCTCCCTATGCGGTCTGCTCTAAAAATTTTATACCCAGGTATATTTACCATAGAGTCCAAAATATTTGTGTGCAACCAAGATTCGGATACTAAGAACAGTGAAGGTTTTTCGCATTGCATAAAAGTAATGGTATCTAAAAATTTCGCTTGCAGAGAACAAAGATTAGTATACATAATACGCCATTGATGAAAGCTCGAACTCAGTTTTTTGGTGAAAGATCAATTATACAGGGAATACCTTTCTGATACTTGATTGTGACGTTTTTTTCTCCATTCTCGATGCGTTGATTTAATTTAAGACGCAGGTCTTTTAAGTATTGTTCTTGCATTGGAGTTTTATCGTCATCAATCTTTATGTTTTTGTATTGCGTGTTCAGTAGTTTCCTTTTGTTTTTTAAAATAATTTTAGCGACGTGTGCATTCGGAAAAATAACTTTTAATGGACGTGCAAATTTACGATTACTGTCTGGTTTACCTAATCTAAAGACAGATGTTGGTGCATTTGCGGAAAGATCTGTATTAATAGAATTCAAAATAGCGTTAACGGCATTAATATCGTTGTCAGAATCTGGAACATTTCTTATAATGATGTTACTAGACCGATGGATCCGATCCATTGTTTCAGAAATAACTGCCTCTGTATTTACCGACTCTGTCTGAAGAATATGTTGACCAGAGAGTTTTGATTCAAGCATGTCGATTTTATTTTGCAGAGACTGAATAACATCTCTCAAAGAACTAAGGTCGGCAAGGCGATCAACGCATGTATTGCAAAATATTTTAATATTCCTAGTTCGGCTACGCGTGATTTTGTCGTCGGATTTCAAACCGGCACACTTAAAGTGTATTCGGCCCTGGCAATGATCACACTGAACGGTTTCTGATAGTAAGCCTTTAACAATTTCAGTACTACAATTTAGACATGCGCTCATGTTTACAATTAGAATGGGACAGTTCACTGATAAATATAATTAGTATAAAAACCCTTAGATTAATGAAAACACCTAAAAACCTGATTTTTAACCACAAAAGTTGCAACAGCGTATTGTAGAAAAACTGCTATAAATTTCACTTTGCTTCTTTAGTACTGAAAAAGTCACACCACTAACTATCACCCAGTAACTTTTTTTCTAAATTTCGATCACTTATAACTACAAAATTCCGTATATAATCTAGACACGACGTACAAACGATGTTGACACAGCGGTTTCATTAATGTACTGAGTTAATCGTTACCACTTCACAAGTTGTTGTATTTTTTATATGATCTGTAAGTTCCATCGGTTCCAAATCCTTATTTTTGAAAGGGCTGTAGTTGAAAGGGCTTGAACGAGTCACTAATCACGAATGTATGCAAATTTAGAAACACCAAATCTTAACCAATATTTGTATTACAGAAAAACTAAAAGATACAAGATATTCTGAAAAGCAAAACCGTTTTGTACTGCTTGAGATTTTTGGTACCTCTAATAATTTTTAAGTTATTTAAAAAAAAAATTTCAAATTCAAAATTTTAAAAATTTTATTTTGAAACCCATTTTTTTCAAAAATAAGCACGTTAAATCAATGAAACTTACTGATCATATAAACACAATATAAGTATAATTTATAGCGCATAGTAAACAATTTTTATACGTTACTGTATAAAGAATGGTTTTTAAAGGTTGAATAATAGTTGTTTATGTACCAAGTCATTAAATTTACTCTTTATCGTACGCGTCTGATATTACGAGTAGAGCGAGCAAACCGAGCGAGGCGAGTAACAGACGAGTTCGAAGAGTCTTTACTGACGTGGTGCATACAAAATTTTATTGCCAACCACAATAGTATATTGTGCAACAAGTGCAGAAAGGTACTAATTTCTCACGAGTTTGAAAAGTTGCGGTACGAGCGCAAGCGAGTGCCGCAATTCAAACGAGTGAGAAATTACCTTTCTGCACGTGTTTCACACTATACTTTTTCTACAAGCACAGTTTTTCCTAAAAATAAAAATCACAATTTCCAAACGACGATTAATTATAATAGGTACCTATGTGATAAATTTTAAACTGTATTTAATTAATACCTACTAATCAATTTAAATTCCTTATACCTAAATAAATTGCACAGAAATCAGTTAAAAAATTAATGCACTGCCTTAATTTGTTTAAATTTAAACAATTATTACACATTATTGACATTATATTTATGCAGTCACGGATTTACACAAAACCTACTTCATTCGACGTCTCTTGCACAGGTTGCTAAATCCTTATTGGTTATTTGATAATTATAAAATGTTTAATAAGAATAAAATTGTAAAATAAAACAGTTGTAACATCCATAATTTAGTTTCTATGCTATAGTTAAATATAATAATTGTCTTATAGGTTATATATTTGTCTAAAGTTTAACCACGGATGTAAACAGAATATAACGTTACTGAGAATGCGGTAGTCCACGGATGTAAACAGAATATAACGTTACTCAGAATGAGGTAGCCAACTGTGCAGAAAAGAACTTTGCGGCACAGAAACGTCACTTTTCTGCACACTAATGTCAAATATCTTATACTGTGAGAAAATATCAAGTTTGCTAACATAAAACCGTGCAGAAAAGTGCACTTTGAATAGTGGTTGTAGAAAAAAAAACTTTAACAAATAGTCATATTTTGTTTAATCTTTTGCATGATGGCCGCTTTCGAGTTTTAATCGATAGTTATCCTTATCAATATTGAATAGTTACTAACTCGGTAAAGTTTTAATTTATTTTATATGAATATAATTACAAAATAGTACAGAATTTCACTTTTTGACATACATTTAATTAATAATAAAGTAAATTTTGTACAATATTTTTAATAATTAAATTAATCAATTTTACGTTCACTTAAATAAATAATCAATTACTGCCATCGACCACTTACATTCAATCTCGGTTAACATGATTAATATTTGAGGCAGCTAAAGTTCTTTTTCTTTCAGTACAATAAACTGTTACTTTACTGCCGCAAATGAGTACAATAATGAATGAGTTTAGTGACGGTTGGCGATAAATGTATTATATGTATCACAAAATCAATTTGTAAATAGGTAAATACATTTAATCTACCATAAATAGATTTTTAAAAAGTTTGAAGCATTGAAACATTTTCAACGAAAATTTTCGTTTATAAAGTTGCAAAAGTCTGTGTGTTATTGCGTTGCCGCTCCTGCAATATCTAGAGCAGATGTATCGATGGATTCTTATGTAGTTTTGTCTTCTGAATCTAAATCTGAAAACGGCATTTCGATATCTCTAACCATCTTCGAGATAATCGACCTCAAAATCTAAAATGTGACGTCACAATCCGGTTATTTCCCACCACGCACTAATCAGCTGAAATCTTTGATTAGGAAGTAGGCTACTTTTTTAATCTGAATTTGTTAAGCAAAGCAAATGTTATTATTTACATTTGAGTTTGACACTTCGTGAATGTCAAACTAAATTTTAAATTATTTAGCTATTAATAAAATATAAATGACATTTTATAGTGAATTTAATTATTATATAAAATAATATGTGTAATAAATATATAAAAATACAATTTGAGTATATTTTGGAAGCAATAATACATATTATGCTATATTAATAATGAATCAGTAGAAACGATTATATTTAAATTTGGTAAATTATAACTCCACTCGACTAGCGCACGACCACACAACTCGAAACACAAGTACGCAAATACGGTTGCGTGAAGCGTGGCGCAAAGCCGTGGAATTTACGAGACTCGCTCGGTCTGTAGATCCAAGTAAAGTTCATCAGTAAAAAGTATCTTTAAATGTATGTATTATTTATTTTAGAATATTGGAAAATTGTTATTTAAAATGTGGTTTGGAATAAAAAAGTATGTTCTGATATATGAAATTACATCCTTCTAATGGAAAAAAATATTTGACGATTTTTTTCAAATTATGGATACCAACATCATTTTCATTTATAACTCTTGTATTTTTAATTTGACGAAGAAAAGTTATTCTTCATAAAAATCTCTTCTTGGTCTAAGATTTATGATGCAACCATCATGAATCAAATTTTATTAATTTTATACGAGGTATGTAAAAAAATATGAATTTCGAGTAAAGTATCTTTATAGTTCACAACATTTAAATTAGAATGATATACTTGCACATTAAAAGATAATTTTTAATTCTAAACAGCTTTTCTTAATAGCAATTTTCTATATTATGAATTTAAATACGTATATAAACAAAGTTTTCGTTATGATAATGCTCGCATTTTCAGCTTGTTTTTTTTATAAATTTCAGTGTTGTTTTGGCCTCATTAAATTTATTTCATTCGAAGTACCTGGCCTATTTTCTTGCCCAGATATTGTACTAAATTTTTTGTTTTCTCTTTAATTACCTTTCGTTAGTACTAACTAGTCGTGGTTGTCAGTAAGTAAGAACAAATTGAATTGTTAAGTCGTTTCCTGTAGTTATCAAGTGTCGCCAAAAAACGCCGGTTTCAGTTATAGTAAAAAATAAATTAACCCTTTCTCCCTCCTTCCTTCACCTTACTAATAACTGAAGACTTCTCGACCTACCAGTTAAAATAAGGTAAGAATTTTTTTGTTATTATTTCCATACAGTCCGCTTTAAATTCGATTGCGTAATAGACCAGCATAGCCCAATCGCCACCCCATAAGTTTGGCCTTCTAGCCGGATCGTCTTGAATCAATTTCGTTGTTGCTTTGCCGGTTCAAGATCTGATCTATCGTATTTTTCGCATTGGATAAATTTATTTAAAATTATAATTGTAATCGGTATAGTATATTTGTCGTGTTAAAATCTAATTAAATCGTAGTGTACCCTTTTTTTGTCGTGTATCGAAAAACCTTGTTCTTCGGTCGACTATAGTTGGAACATTGAATTCGTGTTTTTGCTTCTGAACCCATCGCTTAGTGAAATCGATTTTGATTAAGTAAATATATTTGATTTGGATATTTTGCAAACCTAAAAATAATTTGTTTGGATTTAGTTTAATAAAATTTTAGTAATTGTTGAAAAAATATATACACCTAACTACTATTCTTGACATATTTTGGGTTTTGTTCCATTTTATTTCTTCATCATTGATAATTTTTTGAAAGAATTTCAATATTTATTATTAAACATGCCTAAAAGTCAAAACGAACTAAAATTGGAGCGATTATGCTCTAAACGTGAAACTATCTTTCGTAGGGCTCAATTATGTTACGATGCCGGGTCGGCCTTAGAAAAAGATCCAGAAAATGCCTCAAAAATGCGTAACTTTGCAGTTAGATATAGTACTTTCGAAAAAACTCTATCAGAATATGAGGAAATTGTTCAAGATATCGTTATATTAAAACAAGAGATGGAGCCAGATGCTGGCGTTGCATACCATACGCATTTAGATGCATTTTATGATCTCTACTCCAATATTGAATATTTAGCTTCATTATTAATAAATAAACCTGCTGTTTTGAGTAATAATCCCAATAGTACTAATAATTCTACTATTAAAATGCCCAAATTTGAATTAGTTAAGTTTGATGGTGAAGATATATCTCTGTGGCCTGTTTTCTATGAAAATTTCAAACAATTTGTTCATAACAAAATAGAATATACCAAGTCCGATAAGCTACAGTATTTGTTGAGTTGTATTTCCGGGAAAGCCTTGAAAAGCTGTAGCTCAATAGAACCCATTCCTAATAATTATGACATTATTTGGAATATGCTTGTTGAAAGATATAATGATAAAAAATATTTGTTTAATCTCTATATGGATCGAATTGTTAATTTTCGCGGTTTGCAATCTAATAATCCATCATATTTGGAAATATTTTTGGAAAAGTTTGATACTAATGTTTCTGCACTAAAACGATTAAATCTCGATAATTTAGATGATCATATTTTAACTTATTTAGCTATGTTAAAATTACCACAAGATACCATAGATTCATTTGATTTAATAAGAAATAATAATGATTTACCCGCTTATGATGATTTATTGAAATTTTTACGCCAACGTAGTAAATCTCTTATTAAAAATGATAGATCAAGGAATTCCAAAAATAATTTTTCGTTTCAAAAACCGAACAAATCGTTTCATTTGCAAGAACAGAATACGTATTCCTCCATAGATTGTGTTGTTTGTAAAAAAGGCCCACATTTAATTAAAGACTGTAAGCACTTTTTAGGGCTACCATTTGAATCCAGATTTAAATTAGTGAAGGAAAATAATTTATGTTTAAATTGTTTTTCTTCAAAGCATCGAGTATCCAATTGTCCGTCAAAATTTTCTTGTGTTGTGTGCAAAGCTAGGCACCATTCCAAGTTGCATAAGCCAAATACTACTCGGCCTAATGAGAATGTTCCATTTCCCTCCACTAGTACTGAGCCTACCTCTGCTTCTTCTGATAATCCTTCTAGTTTACATGTCCGCCATTCTAAAAATATCCCAAATGAATCAGAATCGAGTTCTGTTAGTCTGTTTGGGACAATAATGGTTAAAGTTGTTGATAAATGGGGTAGTGCTCACAAGGTTAGATTTTTGTTAGATAGTGGTTCTTCTGCTAATTTTCTTACTTTTGATTGTTTCCGAAAATTAGGCCTAAGTTATTCGAAATTAAATTTGACAGTTTCTGGTATAGGAGGATCAACCACCCCGATAGTAGGTAAAACCAACATTGTTATCTTTTCCCATTTTGATAAAAAAATACAATATCCTATAGAAGTGTTGCTTATAGACACAATCTCTAATAAGTTGCCAGATCAACCAGTTGACAAAGACTGTATTAACAGTATAGAACACTTGAAATTAGCTGACCCGAATTTCTTTTTTCCTGGCAAGATAGATGGTATTTTAGGCTTATCTGTCTTTTCAAATATCATTGGTTGTAATAGAGTGTAATGCGAAGATTCTCTATCAGCTATTGAGACTAGTTTAGGTTATGTAGTCATGGGCTCAGCTGCACCAAATTTTGAAAAAATCCACACATATTTGTCTTTCGTCTGTAACCCTTTGTTGAATTTAGATTCCTTGGTCGAAAGAATGTATGAATTAGAGGATTTGCCCACTGTTACTAATAGTTCATCAGAAGATGAAATTTGTGAAAATTTATTTTTAGAAAATGTATGTAGAGATGCAGATGGTAGATACACAGTTTCATTGCCGTTCCAAAATGATCCTAATGTACTGGGTGATTCTTTTGTTCTTGCTAAAAATAGATTGTTGTCCTTAGAAAATCGCCTAGCACCAAACCCAGAACTTAGAAAACTTTACTGTGATATCTTTCAAGACTATTTAGACCAAAAGCACATGAGTTTAGTTCCCATTCAAACCATTGATTCGTTGTCGTATTATATTCCCCATCATTGTGTTTTTAAATCAGATAGCCCTTCCACTCCTTGTAGAATAGTCTTTGATGCCTCTATGAAAACTAGTAAAGGACCGTCATTAAATGAAATTCTTTATAAAGGTCCAAAATTACAAAATAATCCTACCACAATATTGTTGAATTTTCGTCTTTTTCCAATCGCAATTGTCGCTGATTTGAAACAAATGTATAGGCAGGTTAAAGTGGTTGAATCTCATTGTTCGTTTCAAAGAGTTTTGTGGAGATTTGATACCAATGATCCTATTTCTATTTTCCAATTAAATACTTTAACTTTTGGAGTAAAAGCCTCACCATATCTTAGTCTCAGGGTAATAAAACAATTATGTAATGACGAATCTAAAAGTTTTCCTGATGCTATCATCCCAATTTTAAGAGATATGTATGTAGACGATTTTATTAGCAGTTTTCCAAATGTTTCTGAAGCTATAGTTACACACACTCAGTTAGTGAATTTGTTTCAAAAAGGTGGTTTTAAATTAACCAAATGGATGTCGAACTCGAACGATCTACTATCGACAATCCCCGAACCCCTTCAATTGGTCAAAACCAAACAATTTGATAAGTCAGTCTCCAAAGTGTTAGGATTGCAATGGGAAGAAAAATGTGACAATTTTAGTTTTGGGTTAGAAATACCCTCATCGACCCGTTGTACAAAAAGAAACATGCTCTCACTTGTTGCTCGTATGTTTGATCCCTTGGGATTCCTATCTCCTATAACCCTCTTGCTTAAAATTTGGATAAAGAAACTTTGGACTCTAAAGGTAGATTGGGATAGTACCGTACCAAAAGAAATCGAAATAGCATGGGAAAAGTTTCAAAATGAATTTCATGTCCTATACAAAATACAAATTCCACGCCATATAGCAGTTACACCTAATTCGTCGTTGTCTTTTGTAGGATTTTCAGACGCAAGTGCTGCTGGATACGCAGCCATTGTTTATTCCAGGGTTGTTAATTGTACAGGTCAAGTTAAAGTTACTTTACTGTACTCTCAATCTAAAGTATCTCCAATGTCTAAAATAACTCTTCCTCGATTAGAGCTTTGTGGAGCGCTTCTTCTCTCAAAGCTTCTTTCACATGCTATTGAAACTTATTCTCCTAGACATAATATTGATAAAATTTTTGCCTTAAGTGATTCCATGATTGTATTAAATTGGATAAAGTCCTCAGAGAAAAATCTCAAAATATTTGTTCAAAATAGAGTTGGTACAATTCATAAGATGGTTCCGTCAGAGTATTGGTTTTTTGTTCCTGGAAAGGAAAATGTTGTTGATTGCGCCTCTCGTGGTTTGTTTCCTTCTTCGTTAGTCAACCATTCCACATGGTTTACTGGTCCAAATTGGTTACTGTTGGAGCCAGAATATTGGCCTATTCAGTCTGTCAACGGACAGGAAATTATGATTTGTGATTCTGAATATAGATCACAAACCTTCTTTGGTAATGTCACTCGTGTAATTTCTCCGCTGTATACTCTTATTGAATATTTTTCCAGTTGGTCGAAACTTTTAAATTCCACAGTATACGTATTGAGATTTCTTAGAAAATTGTCTTTAAATAAACGGATATCTCTATTTGATTTAAAAATTGCAGAAATTGAATTAATTCGAGCTGTCCAGCAAAAGCATTTTTCTGAAGAATATAAAGCCCTTTCTCAAAATCTCGTTGTAAAATCTTCCATACGTCGTTTGAATCCATTTATTGAAAATGGAATAATTAGAGTAGGTGGACGTTTGTCCAACTCCCAATGTAGTTTTGAACAAAAACATCCGATTTTGTTGCCCAAAGCCGATCCTTTAACCAGTTTGTTAATAGATTATTTCCATAAATTGCATTTACATGCTGGAGCGTATTTGTTGCAAAATCTTCTGAGAACAAATTATTGGATACTATCTAGTCGTCAGGCCATCAGAAATAGAATTTGGAGATGTAATCGTTGTTTTCGTCTTAATCCTAAACCTACCTATCCTATGATGGCTGACTTACCCGCCGTAAGAGTCAATCAGGCAAAAGCCTTTTTACACACTGGTGTAGATTATACTGGTGCGTTTTCCATTACTATAGGAAAATATCGTGGCGTAAAAACTCAAAAGGCTTACGTATGTTTGTTTGTTTGTCTAAGTACGAAAGCCATACATCTTGAATTAGCCTCCTCGCTCTCTACAGATTGTTTCTTAGCCACTTTCAAAAGATTTTTATCTCGTCGTGGAAATTGTAAGGTTTTATATTCAGATAATGGCACAAATTTTGTGGGTGCCAAGAGAGTCCTCGATGAAATATATCAATTAACTACTTCAAAAACTTATAAAGATGCATTCCAACAGGAACTTAATAATACCAAAATTTCTTGGAAAATGAACGTACCTTATGGCAGTCACTTCGGTGGTATTTGGGAAAGCAATATAAAAAGTGTAAAACTTCATTTAAATAGAGTTGTGGGGAATCAAATCCTTACTTACGAAGAATTTTTAACTGTTCTGACACAAATCGAGTGTCTTTTGAATTCGCGTCCTCTTTGTGTTCAAAGTAACGACCCTGAAAATCCAGTCGCGCTGACTCCATCGCATTTTTTATGTACAGAACCTTTAGTGTCATTACCCTCGATGGATATTGATCTTGATAAAAATATGAGTACTTTGAAAAGATATAAATTATTAGATTGCATTGTTCAACATTATTGGAAAAGATGGCATTCAGAATATTTGTCTTCTATGCAGTCTCGTTTAAAATGGAACACTAACTCGAACCCTCCCAAAGAGGGAATGGTAGTTATAATAAAAAATGAAACTATCCCACCTTTACAGTGGCCTCTGGCAGTCATAGAGACTTTGTATCCTGGAAAAGATGGGATTGTTCGAATCGTAAAAGTGCGAACCAAGCACGGTAGTTACATGCGCCCAGTCGTTAAACTGTGTCCTCTACCCAGTCAATAAACTGGAGAGGATTTTTTTTATTTTATTTGATAGTTAAAATTTTAGTTTAGGGTGATGGGTTCATGTGCAGACTTAGCATATTAAAATTAAATTAGTTTTCGTTGATTTTTCGTTTATTTTAAAAATAAACTCGGGGGGGCAGGATGTTTTGGCCTCATTAAATTTATTTCATTCGAAGTACCTGGCCTATTTTCTTGCCCAGATATTGTACTAAATTTTTTGTTTTCTCTTTAATTACCTTTCGTTAGTACTAACTAGTCGTGGTTGTCAGTAAGTAAGAACAAATTGAATTGTTAAGTCGTTTCCTGTAGTTATCAAGTGTCGCCAAAAAACGCCGGTTTCAGTTATAGTAAAAAATAAATTAACCCTTTCTCCCTCCTTCCTTCACCTTACTAATAACTGAAGACTTCTCGACCTACCAGTTAAAATAAGGTAAGAATTTTTTTGTTATTATTTCCATACAGTCCGCTTTAAATTCGATTGCCCAGCATAGCCCAGCATAGCCCAATCGCCACCCCAAGTGTTGTATGGTGATGGTAGATACAGTCGGAAAATGAAAGAATACCCATGAACGAACATATAAAACACACCGTATTTTCCTGTCACCGTGTCACAAAGAAAATTGTCCAGTGCAAGTACATGTAACAATAATTATTACATGTACTTGCGCTGGCCAATTTTTTGTGTGACATGGTGACAGGAAAATACAGCGTGTTTTATATGTTCGTTCATGGGTATTCTTTCATTTTTCGGACTGTATGTAAATGTTAAATTGTTGCGATATAAAACTATAAATATTAAAAGTATTTCAATTCACTGTAAAATGGATTATTAGATCATTTTCTTTGAAAATTTTGTCATAAAGAGTAGTTTTTAAAGGTTGAAAAATAATTATATTATAGAATAAGATGCATTCCCACTGATACACGAATATTTATTTAACATACTTAAACCTGATTATGATTTAAATAAACAAAAATCTATAGTTTTTAATTTTTGGTAAAAAAGGGTAGTTTTCACCCCCTAAAAACAAAAACGACACATTTTAATCATATAACTTATTTGAAGAAGAAGGTAAGTTTACTTACATATAAAACTTCATCAAAATCGGTGCGGTTGTTTAAAATTCTGAGGTATTACAATATTTTACCGTGAAAGAATGGACTAGGTACAAGAAAAAATCAATCTTAACTTTGAGATTAATATAAGATGCAAATCGTATGTAGCTGTTTATTTCCAAACAATTACCTATATATTTTCATTGGAATATAAGTATATTCATTGGAAATAAAAGTTTTAATAGCTTTAAATGAACGGAGTCATTCAGGTGTAGTAATTATGTTTTGAGTAATCTAGTCCTTTCAATTATATTGTAGTTAACGCAGTGAACAAAGTGGTCATAAATAATTTTACTAGTTGTTGCGAAATCTAATAATTTCTATGAGTTATAAATGTACGTGGGTCGTCCTATAAGTACTTAGCCTCTCCGCTCGGGAGCGCCTCTATCGCAAAAGAAATCTACTATTGTATAATACATTCTTGTTGACTGTTGATGGCCTGTGTCAAAATCTCAGCGGAATCGGACTAGTATTTTTGTTTTCACAGGATGTGGAATAGGGTGGATCGATTATCGCAAAATTTTTACACCCACCAAAAGTTATCTTTGGTAACGACGATAAAAAAGTGTTATTACAACTTTTTGATAAAATGACATCTTCTGCCCTCTACCGGCCTTTGAAAATCGAAAAAAAAAAATATTGGAGTAATAATCAAAAAATTTAAAAAAAATTGACAAATTGAATTGGAATACCCACCAAAATTTACCTTTAGTAACGACAATAAGAAAGTATTATTACGACTTTTGGATAAAATTACATCTTCTGCCCTCTACAGGCTTTTGAAAAACGAAAAAATAATTTGGCATTATTAACAGAAGCCTTGTCCTGGCGGTCCTGGTTTGTTTAGTCTAGTCCAATCTTAAGGGTGCGGGGGTGCTGCGCCTTTGGACTTTCAGTAATGTTTATTAATAGTCCTACAGTTTCACTGTTCACAAAATTATTTTAAACTTCCTACCTTGGCCAAAGTTTGTGACCACTATGGGCTATCGGACAGATCTGCAGCTGCTGTGACAACGGCAGCGCTACAAGACCTTGGAATTGTTACCAACGCTAACACGAAAAATATGATAGACAGAAACAAACTAAGAGACCAATCAAGAAAAGGTTTTATGCAAAACTTCCCCGAAACTTTGAAGACCATATATTTTGACGGAAGGAAAGATAAAACCTTGGTTATCGAAAATATTGAAGGCAAGCACCACAGAAGAAACGCAATCGAAGAGCATGTTTCAGTAGTTCAAGAGTCAGGCTCCATATTTTTAGTCCCTTTCTGAATCGACTCTAAGCATTTGTCGAAGTATTGTGAACTTTTTAGAGAGTTATAGGTATAATGTAGAAGAACTAGTGGTAGTAGGATGTGACGGAACTGTCGTAAATACGGGAAGAAAAAATGGTGTAATTTCTCAAGTAGAGTTAAAGTTAGGCCGCCCTTTACAAAGATTTGACTCACAGCTTCACTCTAATGAATTGTCTTTAAGGCATCTTTTCCAAAAGCTTGACGGTCAAACTCAAGGTCCAAGAGCTTTTGCAGGAACTATAGGACATCAAATAGTGCGGATTTAATTGACTTAAGTGTCGATCAGAAATATTTGTTTCAAATTTATGTTGCAATTTCTACAGGGGAATTCCTGGAAAGGAAGCTTCCTAAAAGATTCCAGGGCTTCCAGCGGAAGCCCTGGAAAGTTGAGTCATTATTGATGGCTGACGTTGGCGAATCGCATTCTACGTCTTTATGTTAGTACTGAAAATCCGACATCAGAATTAAAGGAACTGATCAAATTTATTGTCACGATTTATGCTCCTTTATGGTTTCAGATCAAATGCAATCCATCATGTGTGAATGGTGCAAAGCATGTTTTACAAACAATAAAGCGTAGTCGATGCCTAGAGCAAAATTTGAAAAGTGTTATAGACCCTGAAATTCAAAGAAATACCTATGTTGTACATCCGGAAAAACTTCTGCTATGTATGCTGCATGACACTCGTCCGCATATAAGAGAGCTTGCACTTCGTCGCATTCTCAATGCAAAAACTAAGGCCAATAATGACTCATCTAACATCCGACCTTTTATTATTCCAAAAATTAATTTGGACTCAGATGAGTATGTTGATCTTATTGATTGGCAAAACAATAAAATAATTTGTCATCCATTGCCTCAAGGTTTGAAAGTAGAGGATTTGAAAAATATTATTTCCGGATCTCCTAAGAAAATCATTGATATCGCTGCATTTCCCTGTCACACCCAATCTGTAGAGAGAATCGTGATTCTGGTAACTGAAGCATGTTCATCGGTTATTGGGTCACAAAAAAAGAGATAGTTTAATCAAGGCAAAAATTGATTCGTGCAGATATGCCAAAATTTGAGTCCAAAAAAAGACTCCAAACAATAAAAAATCAAAATTAAGGGGAAGGGTAGGGAGTGTGTGGAAGAATAAATATGACATATTTCAAAAATATTTCAGTTGGATATCATTTTTATAATAATAATTTGTACGTATTACTTAACTTTTCAATTAAGATCATAAGTTCGTATTTTTTATTTTTTTTTATTTTTTCAACCCCCGGTAGAGGGCAGAAAATGAAATCTGTTTGAAAAATCGCAAATAAAGATTAGGTTTGTAATACAAATTGGCAACTTTTGCGCACTATTCCAAAACAGTTTTCGAAACTTCGATTTTTCGATCCACCCTAACGTGGAAGTTAGCGTGTTTGTAGCTAAAAAAGAGCAATATCGGGCGATGATTGGAATCTTGTTTTTGAAAGGGAAATCACGCAGCGAAATCAACCAGCGCTGCCGCTGGTTGATCAACTTGAATGCCGTTCTACGGTGACTCTTCTGCTCCGATGGCGAACGTCAAAAATTGTTTTAACGAGTTTATAACAGGGTAGCATGTCGGATTTTGATAAGGCATGGCCAGGTGCCCCGAAAACGGCTACCACGGAGAATAAAGTGAAAAAAATCCACGATTTTGTATTAGCAGACCACCTGCTCAAGATGCGCGAGATAGCTGAGTCAGTAGGCATCTCAATAGATCGCGTCGGTCATGTTCTGCGTAAAATTTTGGGCACGAGAAAGTTGTCGGTACGATGAGTGCACTATTTTCTCACTCAGGACAACAAACGCAGCCGTGAGACCTCTTCAGAACAGTGTATGAGACTGTTAAAGTGTAATGCGAGGGAGTTTCTATATTACTTCATAACTGTTGACGAAACATGGATGCACTGGTACACACCTGAGACCAAAGAAAACGAAACAGTTGAAGGAGAACACTGTCCTATCGACCACAAAGATTACCATTATCACCGTTTGCTGGGATTCACAATGTGTGATTTATATGACTTCTTGGAAAAGGACAAAACGATCACAGGACTTTACTATGCCGAATTATTGGGCCGATTCGACGCCGAATTGTAGAAAAACAGCTCCAATTGGCGAAGAAAAAATGCTCTTTCACCATAACAACGCACAGGCTCACACCTCTGCCGTCGGCATGGCGAAATTGGTCGAATTGGGCTACGAACTTCTGTCCCATCCACCGTATTCTCCAGATTTGGCCATGTGCGACCTCTTTTGAAAAGTATAAAAACTAGAAAACTGGAATATTTGGGTCACATTACCAGAGGAGAAAAATATGAGTTGCTGAGAATTATTATGCAAGGAAGGATCCAAGGAAGAAGAAGCATAGGAAGAAGACGCATCTCCTGGCTGAGGAACCTTAGAGAATGGTTTAACTGTAGTTCATTACAACTATTCAGAGCAGCAGCTAACAAAGTGGCCATAGCCATTATCATATCTAACCTCCGATAGGAGAGGGAACTTTAAGAAGAAAGAAGACCTCTTTTTATTTCCAAACTTGAAAAAGTGGTTAGCTGGGCAGAAATTTAAGTAGAATGAGGAGTTCATCGCTGCCACGGAAGCCTAATTTGCAGACGTCAAGAAAACGTATTTTTCAAACGGGTTAAAGAAATTGAGGCATTACTAATTCAATAAAATTGTGTTTTGACTAGGAAGGTTTTGGGGTAGTTCTGATTTCTTCCATTATACACTGAGCGGCACAAAAATGGCCACCCCACAAAATGGGTAATTTTTATGTCGTGAATATTCTAAATCTGTTGTCCGATTTAAGTGATTTTTTTAACATTTTATAGCCTTATTTTTTAACAATATCGCTGTAATAAAATTATTGCTAGACAGGTAAATGATCATTGTATACCGTGTGTACCAATCAAACTGTGTTTTATTCTCAAAGTTCACCACACCCTGTGTAATATTCTAGCATTTATAAAATATTGAAATTAAAACCCAACTATAGTCGCAGGTTTCCTTAACATTCTGTTTTTTGATTCATTCGCTTATGTTGGATAATAGAAAAGTTAGGTACTTTAACAACTAGCCATGTTCTTCATTAATACAGGGTGTTTCTAAATAAGTGCGACAAACTTTAAGGGGCAAATCTGCATAAAAAAATAATGGCGGTTTTGCTTTATAAACCCATGTCGGCAAATGCTTCGTTTTCGAGATACTGGATGTTGAATTATTTTCTTACAAACTGACGATTTATTCATTGCTCTAAAACCGGTTGAGATATGGAAATGAAATTTGGTAGTTTTTAAGATACAGTTATTGCACATTTTTTGACATACAACTAAGAATTTTAGATTCACCATTGGCGTGCATGCGGGTAATAATGCCCGTCATATTACCCGTATGCGGGCCAGTGGAGAATATAAAATCCTTAATTGCATGTCAAAAATTGTGCAATAACTGTATCTTAAAACCTACCAAATTTCATTTTCATATCTCAACCGGTTTTAGAGCAATAAATAAATCGTCAGTTTGTAAGAAAATAATTCAACATCCAGTATCTCGGAAACGAAGCATTTGCCGACATGGGTTTATAAAGCAAACTGTCATTAGTTTTTCATGTAGAATTACCCCTTAAAGTTTGTCGCACTTATTTAGAAACACCCTGTATTGATAAAGAACATGGCTAGTTGTTAAAGTACCTAAGTTTTTTATTATCCAACATAAGCGAACTAATCAAAAAACAGAATGTTAAGCAAACCTGCGGCTATAGTTGGGTTTTAATTTCAATAGTTTATAAATGCTAGAATATTACATAGGGTGTGGTGAACTTTGAGAATAAAACACAGTTTGATTGGTACACCCGGTATACAATGATCATTTACCTGTCTAGCAATAATTTTATTACAGCGATATTGTTAAAGAATAAGGCTATAAAATGTTAAAAAAATCACCTAAATCGGACAACAGATTTAGAAAATTCACGACATAAAAAATTACCCATTTTGTGGGGTGGCCATTTTTTGTGCCGCTCAGTGTATATGTATTTTGGGCTGCTGAATCCGAATATGAGGTTTGCGGACAACATTTCGTGACGAAACATTGAAAAAATAGCGAAAAATACGTAAAATTTCTGCTTTTTCTCGCTTTCTTGCTTAAATCTCGAAAACTATTAACTTTTAGTAAATGGTCTGTTAATAGAAATTAAAGTACTTAAAATTCTTTACAAACATCACTATTAACTTTTTTTCAGACGAACCGTTTGTTCTAAAATGCAAGTTGAAAATTGCCAATTTATAACGGTCTCGGCAAAACCCACTTTTTACATTCCAAAACTATATTTTTTATTAGAATGATTTGATAAATTTCTCCTAGTTTTCTGCACAAATAATAAATGTTAGTTCATTTGGTATGTCTCTTATGACAGCTTACATGAATCCATTCCATCCTAAGAGGCCAGGAATGTCTCTGTTTTTCCCTTAAAGCCACAGAAGCTCAAGCACAGATGTAGTCACAGTTTCAGTTGGTGTGAACATTTCCTTCGGATCTGTTATCTTAATTCCTGAAAAACCTTGAGGTTTTGTCCTTTTAAAATGAAGAACTTGAGCAGCTCCCTGATTTCCATAAACATCAGGCGTGGGTTTCGTGTTTAACCGAGGAATGGATTGGTTAGGAGCTACTGCATGTTTTGGTGCAATACAGGAACTATGACGTGAAAAGTGTGGTATCCGTCGATTGTATGTACGTTAAAATCAGCGTTATCATACATCTGCTGTGTAAAGCACGGCAGGTCAATTTTCTGTGGATCGCCTGCGAATGCTGACACTTCCGGGCGAACAGCTTCTGTATAGGATGAACAAAACCCCAAAGAGGAAACTACATCAACCTATTTTCTTGAGCCGAACTTTTTGTATAGAAAACGGCCAACCCTGCAAGGAATGGTGAGACGAATAATCTGGCCCTTACTGCCGCTACAAGACTTTGAGCAAGCGCGTTGCTTGTCTGGAAGTGTCAGCAATCGCAGGCGATCCGCAGAAAATTGACCAGCCGTGCTTTACACAACAGGTGTACGATAACGCTGATTTTAACGTACATACAATCGACGGATACTACACTTTTCACGTCATGGGTGGCATTTCTTGTATTGCACCAATACATGCAGTAGCTCCTAACCAGTCCATTCCTCGGTTAAAAACTAAACCCGCGCCTGAGGTTTATGGAAGTCAGGGAGCTGTTCAACTAATACATTTTGAAAGGACAAAACCTCAAGGTTTATCAGAAATCAAGATAGGGGATATCCGAAGGGAATGTTCACACCAACTGAAACTGTGACTCAATCTGTGCCTGATCTTCTATGGCTCTAAGGGAAAAGCAAAGACATTCCCGGCCTCTTAGGATGGAATGGATTCATGGAAGCTGTCACAAGAGACATACCATATTCATATTATGAACTATCATTTATTATTTGCACAGAAAACTAGGAGACATTTATCAAATGACAGTATTTTAATAATAAATAAAGTTTTATAATGTAAAATTGACCGAAACCGTTAAAAATTGGCAATTTTCAACTTGCACTTTAGACCGAACGGTTCGTCTGAAAAAAAAGTAAATAGTGATATTTGTAGAGAATTTTAAGTACTGTAATTTCTGTTAACAGACCATTTATTAAAAGTTACTAGTTTTCAAGATTTTAGCAAAAAAGCGGAAAAAAGCAGAAACTTTTCGCTTTATTCGCGATTTTTTCAATGTTCCGTGAAGAAATATGAGGTTTGTCCGCAAACCTCATATTCGCATTCAGCAGCCAAAAATCTATATATAATAAAAGAAATCAGAACTACCCCAAACTTTCCCACTAGGGAGCTCGTAGAGTACAAATTGACTGAATTATGCGTAAAATGTGTCAAGCTAAAAGGAGACTATGTTCAGAAATAAATTACCACTTTTCCCAAAATGTTCGTTTTTCTGTTGTAGGCTAAGTATTAATCGGACCACCCTAGTATATGTTCAACATGATCGAGCTCGAGAATTGCGTTAAATATAGTTAAAAATAGCTAATTTTTATTTATCGTTGCATATAACACCGTTATATGACTAGCACTTAGTGAAGAGTATATTCTGCAATTAACTTGAAAGTTGAAAGTTATAATAATTTTTCGAAAAGATTAACATTATATGAATAACGGCATACCATACAGTTTTGATCGCTGACTAACAATAAAATTAGTCACGAACGAATAGTAAATCAATGTGTTTCCAGAAACGCTACTATAAATTTGCACTAAAGTTCTTACAAATCATCAAACGAAAAGTCGTGAAAATGTAATATTTTTAGAAATTAAATTTGGTTCCCAGAACGAATATACTAGATGCTTGAATGTTGCCAGATTTACCCGGTATTCACAATCCAATAACACTGTCATACCCAGCCTTAAACTCTATAAAAATGTCAAGAGATTACTTCCTCATCTTTCTAGTTTCATTTCTAATGTTTCTCAGAGTATGTCTGTTATCATTTGTTTTCTTACCAACCTCATATCTGACCTGTTTATTTTCTCTTATATTTGTGTTATTTCTCGTAGTATTTTCTCCAGTATTCTTGTATAGACTTTTGTTGAAATGCAAATAGTTTTGTAAATTTTTTAACTCGGCGAGATTCCTTTATACATACAGGGTGTTTGGTAAAGAATGGGCCATAGCTTAACCCTAGATTTTTTAGGTTAAAATAGGTCGATTTAAGCCATAGATATATAATACTCTAGATTGCGCCTTACGATCTTAAAATGGGTGACGGTTGCGACAGAGATAAATGAGCCTATTTGGTCGGTAGTCTCTTTCTAATTCAAGGGGAGTATCGACGACGTCACTATCCTACTCTGTCATCGAGTATTTTAGATGGTTTGACAGTTCGAGTGGATGGCGACGAGAACTGGTCGTTTGTCTTCGGACGTGGATAATCCTGGTTCGAATCCCATACCAATCATTACTTTTTTTATTTTATATTTAATCAATATTGCGTTTATTAGATATTATTACATCTCTAAAGTAAATCTATGCAAAGAAATTTATAACAAATAAGAAAAACTGTGTAGGTACCTATAGATTTTAAAAAATATAAAAGCCAATGTTATTTTTTTAATAAGTTAATTGTAGAATAGTATAAAGTAATTGTTAAAAATATTCTTAAAAAATTACCAATAATTAATATCAACATAATGTACCATCGATTTATTAATTGAATCGGTCATTTCAAAAACAACATGAGTCACATATTCCTAATTTTACAGAAGAGCAAAGAAAACTAACTATATAATCGAAAGATGGATGAAATGGATGACATCAAAATTCAGAGTTATATTGTAGTTTTGTTCATAATGTTTTTACTGGACTGGTGTCGTTTTTGCACACAACGTTTATCTTAAAGGAGTCTAGTCCTCTCAAAAAGTTAGTTTCTGAAAATTGTGGACTTTGCTGTTTTTGAAATGACCGATTCAATTATAAGTAATTAGACATTATTTTTATTTATGAAACTATTGTTACAATTTTTTAAAAAAGTAGAAGCAAAACAAACATTCACATCATTCGAATAAGGACGAATTTATATTAATAACGAATGACTTTTATTTTACTATGCAGTTCACAAATTATGTATTCCAATATTAACTTACTATACATACATTTATTATCTGCTAGATTTACTTAGGTCCATTTTTCAGATGTAAAAATATCTAATAAACGCAATATTGATTAAATAAAAATAAAAAAAGTAAAGTACTGGTATGGGATTCGAACCAGGATTATCCACGTCCGAAGACCAAAGACCATTTCCCGTCACCACCCGCTCCAACTGTCAACACATATTACTCGATAAAGTGGGATATTCACGTCGTCGATATTCCCCTTAAATTAAAAAGAGACTACCGACCAAATAGGCTCATTTATCTCTGTCGCAACCGTCACCCATTTTAAGATCGCAGGGCGCAATCTAGAGTATTATATATCTATGATTTAAGCTAACTTACCTTAGTACGAAAGTTGATAATAACCGAAATACAGGGTGTCAAAATTAAACTTTTATTTTATTTATTCTTGAATATTTCCAAACAGGCAAGGGATAAATTACCCAGAGGGCGCCACATACGTCTTTTAGCGCTTATTTAAGGGGTCATATACGTTTCTCGAGCTTAAAAAGTAGTCTAAATGTAATGATAAATTGTACGAAAACTATTGGGCTTATTGATTTAATTTTTTTTAATTTTAAAGGTGGACTCTTAAGGAGCAGTAAACATATGTTAAAAGTTAAAAAATAGTTAAAAACATGGCGGCTGCGTCCAGTGGCGTAGAACGTGTTTTTTTTCAGGTCAAACGGTGGGCATGATAACTGCTTAACCGTTCGTCCGATTAACTTCATTTTTTGCATACATATTCTAAATTAGATTCACTATCGTGTGACGAGAGCTTTTTTGATTAAATTTAACCATTTTCGAATAGCAATAAAAAAATAGACAATTTTTTGGTGAAAATTACGACTTTTTTTTTAATTTCGACCATTTCCTTATTTTTTTTTCTTAAATTCCTCTCGTAACACGAGAGCTATGACTCTAAAAAATGATAACAAATAAAAAATTTTTGTTTCAGATAAATATTACGAGCTGAATCATGCCCACTGTTTGACCTGAAAAAAACTACACCACTGGACGCAGCCGCCATGTTTTTAATTATTTTTTAACTTTTAACATATGTTTTATGCTCCTTAAGAGTCCACCTTTAAAATTAAAAAAAATGAAATCAATTAGCCCAATAGTTTTCGTACAATTTATCATTACATTAAAGGGCCTAGCCGGGTAAGATGGTGAAAAGTGCGCCCAGCTCGATTTAAATTCCATATAGGCCAATTTTTAGCACATATAGAGGAACTCACTTTCTGAAATTTTTAGTCCCCTAGGTGGTCACGTGACCCCCCTAGAGCCTAATTAGGCTTTCTAAGTTTTTATTTTTTATCTCAGGCGCATCAAGAGCTAGCCAAAAACTTTATTAAAAAAAGTTGTAAGTTCCAAAAAGATCTATAAGAAAAAAAATTTTTTTAAATTTTTTGGCGGGAAATTCGAATTTTTAGAACAATTTTAAACTTTTAAATGACTCTGAAAAAAAAACTAAGAACTCGTTTTTACGAAAATTAATTATAATGTGTATTTTTGCACAATCTTTCACCCTGAATTTTTTCAGACTTTTAAAATTGGTGAAACGTACCTTTAAAAATAAAAAACCGCATTTTTTCAGTTTTTTTTCGTATTTTGAAACAATTTTATACATATTTTTCAAAAAAGGTAACACTGTCACTAGAATAGGTAAAAAACTGAAAAATAATTGGGGTTTGCTTAATAAAAATTTTTTGTAAAGCCATCCATTTTCAAAATACAGGCCGTTGAAGAAAACAAAATTTTACACATTTTTTACGATTTTGCTGAAACTACTGGCAACATTGTAATAAAACTTGGCGGGATTTAAGAGCTGGTTATTGTGCATATTTTGACATACAATTAATGATTTGATATTCATCATTGGCTCGCATAGGGGTAATGGTCTGAACTTTTTAAAGAATAAAGATAGTACGCCACTGACATATTTCAAATTAACAATCGTTTTTTAATTTCTCGTTCAATTTGTGACAAAAAATGTATCTTCTTATTTTTTCATACGACGCGCCATTTTTATTCAAAAAATAAAAGATCTTAACCCTTACAAAGTATTCGAACTTCTAGTAGTTTCTACATCTACATACATAATATACTCATACATCCATTATTAAAATTAATTCGAATACTTTGGAAGCGTTAAGATATTTTATTTTTTGCAGCAAAACAGCGCGTCGTATGAAAAAACGAGAAGATAGATTTTTTATTGCAAATTGAACGAGGAATTCAAAAATGATTGTTAATTTGAAATATGTCAGTGGCGTACTATCTTTTTTTCTTTGAAAAGTTCAGACCATTACCCCTATGCGCGCCAATGATGAATATTAAATCCTTAGTTGTATGTCAAAACATGCACAATAACTACCTCTTAAAACCCGCCAAGTTTTATTACAATGTTGCCAGTAGTTTCGGCAAAATCGTAAAAAATATGTAAAATTTTGTTTTCTTCAACGCCCTGTATCTTGAAAATGGATGGCGTTACAAAAAATTTTTATGAAGCAAATCCCAATTATTTTTCAGTTTTTTACCTATTCTAGTGACGGTGTTAAATTTTTTGAAAAATATGTATAAAATTGTATCAAAAAAACGAAAAAAAAAACCGAAAAAATGCGGTTTTTTATTTTTAAAGGTACGTTTCACCAATTTTAAAAATCTGAAAAAATTCAGGGTGAAAGATTGTGCAAAAATACACATTATAATTAATTTTCGTAAAAACGAGTGTCTTAGTTTTTTTTCAGATTTATTTAAAAGTTTAAAATTGTTCTAAAGATTCGAATTTCCCGCCAAAAAAATAAAAAAAAATTTTCATATAGATCTTTTTGAAACTTACAACTTTTTTAAATAAAGTTTTTGGCTAGCTCTTAATGCGGCTGAGATAAAAAATAAAAACATAAAAAGCCTAATTAGGCTTTAGGGGGGTCACGTGACTACCTAAGGGGCTAAAAATTTCAGAAAGTGAGTTCCTCTATATGTGCTAAAAAGTGGCCTATATGGAATTTAGATTGGGTTGGGGGCACTTTTCACCATCTTACCCGGCTAGGCCCTTTAGACTACTTTTTAAGATCGAGATACGTATATGACCCCTTAATAGGTTCAATTTTTTTTATTACCCCCTCTACATACTTTTTAAGTCAAAACTTTTATTCTCTTAATATGTTTACTTAAAAAAGGTATACTACATTCATCTCGCTAAACTTAACCGTTTTCGAGATAAACGCATTTTAAATCTGCGAGGCAACATAATTTTTCGCATATGATTGTAGTTACACCCGAAAAATAACTTTAAACCATAAAAATTTCCAAAAATGTATCGCAAATTTCTTCAAATGGAATTTGCGATGCAATGACATAAATATGAGAACTGGCACAATTATTATGGTTTTAAGTTATTTTTCGGGTGTAACTACAATGATATTATGGAAAAAATTACGTTGTATCGCAGACTTAAAATGCGTTTATCTCGAAAATAGTTGAGTTTAGCGAGATGAATGTATTATATCTTTTTTAAGTAAAAGTATTAAGAGAATAAAAGTTTTGATTCAAAAAGTATGTAGAGTGGGGGATAAAAAAATTGAACGTATTAAATGAGCGCTGAAATACGTAAGTCGCGCCCTCTGGGTAATACATCATTTTTGGTGGCGAATTTAGATTTCTCGTCCCAAAAAACCCCCTCTTACCAAATTTCGTGTTGTTATCCCATGCCTGTCAGGAAATATTCAAGAATAAATAAAATAAAAGTTTAACTTTGCCACCCTGTATTTCGATTATTATCAACTTTCGTAGTAAGGTAAGTTAGCTTCAATCGACCTATTTTAAGCTCAGGAATCTAAGGTTAAGCTGTGGCCCATTCTTTACCAAACACCCTGTATACAGGGTGTTTCATTAAAAATTGTCCATATAGTAACTGGAGAAAGCTTAGCACAAAATACGAAGGTTTAACCTAAAATATTCAAATAAAATATTCCTCCTTACCGATATACAGAGTGTTTTATTACAAATATTTTAAAATGATTTTAGCCCATTGTGTTAAGAGGAAACAGTAGCGATCAAGAGGTATGGAAAACGCGTTCCAAGATTGTGGCTGTAATTTTGAATATTTTTTCAAGATATTTGGCACACGTATTCGTAATATAATAAAGAATGGCGGTACAGAGCCCAATTTGAAAAATATATTAATATGTGGAAATTACTCTGTAATTAAATACAATATTAAAAAAACGAGCCTGTACCGCCATTAAGAAGAACAAAAAAATACACTTTCTTCAAATAAACTTTTTTATCCGATGCCTAGATTTTGTGCCATTTTGGAACTACTAAAATTTTTTATTTCATTAGTAGTTCCAAAATGACACAAAATCTAGGCATCGGATAAAAAAGTTTATTTGAAGAAAGTGTATTTTTTTGTTCTTCTTAATGGCGGTACAGGCTCGTTTTTTTAATATTGTATTTAATTACAGAGTAATTTCCACATGTTAATATATATTTCAAATTGGGCTCTGTACCGCCATTCTTTATTATATTACGAATACGTGTGCCAAATATCTCGAAAAAATATTCAAAATTACAGCCGCAATCTTAAAACGCGTTTTGGCTACCTGTTGATCGCTACTGTATCACCTTAACACGTTAACTGCCGGTCCATTCTGGGTAGGCTTTCACCAGGAGCCGCTTACTGTTTTTGATACAAAGACGTTTATTTATTAGTTTCTGGAAAAGTCCGAATAAAGTAAGTATTTTTAAACTAAATGCACATATATACAAGAGGGGTTGGTGGTGAACGCGCCAGAGCGTCAGTGGCGCTCGACTCTAGTATTTGTATACATACGCCGTTCGACGCGCTGGTGCGTTTTGTAAATAATATTGATAAAAATCAGTAGGAACATTTATTTACTAATACAAAACAAAACAAGAAATACAAAATAACATAAATTATAAGTAAATAAAACAACATTAAACTTTGTGGGATATTTGACAGCAATCCAGACAAAATCCAGGGGTATCGGGACAGGCTTTGCATTCGTAAATTGTATCTTTACGAATATTTTGTTGACTGCAAGTTTTACAGCGTTTTCTCATAACTTTTCCCTTTACATCCTTTACCTCTCGTTTTGTTACTGAATGATCTTTTGGAACAAGTTTGGCTTTAGAATTAATAACTTTTAAAAGGGATCTAACGAGTTGTAAACGAAATTCGTAAAGACCAATCTTTTTTCCAGAGTACTTGTTGTATAGTATGTGGGCATTTATAGCCATCATCTGTATAACATGTATAAATATTTTTGTTGGCCATCGTACAGTTTTTCGTTGACTCGGATAATAGGCAAGCATCTGGTCTTGCCGGTCAATACCAGACATATTTTTATTATATCTGATAATAGGCTCTGGTTTTATTACATGTTGACCTCTTCTTGTTGTAACTTCTTGTAAAGTGTTTTGACATTCTGTTGTTATATAGTAAACGTCCCTTTTATCCTTCCATTTGCCAACTAATACCCCTTTTCGGCAACGGGCAATTGTTGCACCTTTAGCAAGTTTTTCTTGCCTTACTTCTGCCGGATTATTTTTACGGTCAATTCTAAGAGTTCCTGTGCAGTAAGTGGAAAATTCAAGTAAATTTTTAGCTAAATCAAAGCTGTTGTAAAAATTGTCCATGTAAACGCAATGGCCTACATTTAGTTTCCCTTCTAAAAGGTGCAAAACCACTTTATTAACATGTCCTTTTCCACCTGAATCGTCAAACATTCCAGAATAAACTAAAAATTTTAAAATTAGACCATTTGGTTCGGTCAACATATACAACTTAATCCCATATTTATGTTTTTTGTTTTTTAAGTATTGTCTAAAATTAAGTCGTCCTCTGTGTAATACCATTGACTCATCTAAGCTCAAATTACGATCAGGATAATAAACTTCTTCCATTCTCTTATTGAAAAAGTTTATCATCGGTCTAATTTTATAAATTCTGTCTTCAGGTACTTGTTCTCCCTCTTCTGGATTATTATTAAAATGCAAACATCGCATTATGACCATAAATCTGTTCCGGCCCATAAATGTGGAAAAAATTGCATTAGCAAAAAGAGGTTCTTTCTTTTTCCAATAATCCTCAATCCTAGGCAACGAAATATGACCCATGTGTAGAACTAATCCTAAAAAGACTAGCAGTTCTTCGGAAGTCAAAATTTTCCAATCGAAAATCCTAGAATGTGTCGCCCCTGCATTAGATAAGAAAATGTGCTCGGCATACCTGTTTGTCTCATCACATACTTGCTGCAAACATTCATCTGTAAGTAGCATCCGAAAAAAGTCAACTGGATTATTATCGGAAACTTCTACTAGTAACTCATGGTGTTTTAAAAAAGGAAAATTTTTCATACCATCAAAATTTTCTTTCCATTTATCGCTTTCATCAACATCAACGAGTAGATTAGGCTACAATTAAATAATATGTTTTAATAAAAAGTTAATATTTGCATTTAATTTTGTAACATACCGTATCTTCCGTATCCTCAATAAGTGCTGTAGGTAAAGTATTTTCAATTTCATCCTCAGATTCTGGTAAATATTCACTGTCTGAATCAAGAAAGTCACTAAATTCTTCATCACTTGTTTCTAATAATCTCAAAAGTTCTTCCTCTGTTAATTTTTTTTTCATATCTAATTTTATTTTTTTATTTGAATTTGAGCCACTTTGTAAAATATCGTCAGTGTTATTCATTTTTGCACTTCCGTATGCTTACCCTATGCCATTCAAATATAAAATAACCAAAGGAGATGTAAAAGAACTCAAATAACATTTAGGGGAAACACCGAAATTATCCGGGTATTACCAAGCTTTACGATTAGCGACTCTAGAAAATAGGGGAAATACCGAAATCTGGGAATGTTTAATTTTTACAGGGTTAGTAATCCGATAAATTAATAAGCATTTGCAGAATTATATGTGCTATTACTGATATTTACACTTAATACAAAGCCAACAGATATACACATCCTATCGGGACAAAAAGTCGTAAATCGAAAAACCAAGAACAAAATTAGAGAATTGATACCTCTAGTTACCTGCCTTTAAAATATAAAAAGCCCTGTTGTAGCGCCAGTGAAATAATCCAAGATAATAATCGATGAAAGTCTGAACGCGCGAGAGCGTCGTCGGCACCTAGCTAAAGTCATGTATCGACGCGCCAGCGCGTTATTGGCATTGAACGTGTTAATACCTACCTTAAAATATTTTTTGTTCAAACATGACAAACGGTTTACACACGTTGGGATATTTTAACTAGTGATAAAAGAGAGTTTTCCGCTGGTACCAGAGGCGTGCTATAGGGATATATACTTCCTTTTTCCACCTTTTCCCCTAACAATCTACGCCACTATCGTAAAATCATTTCACCATGTTTTCTTGATTCTTCATTATTTTTTCGTAAACTTGTGTTTCAATCCAAGTTATTTGCGTTTAAAGATAATGGATTCAATAAGATTGTGTTTAAAATACATAATCTTATTGAATTTATTATATCTTATTTGATGTTATTGATATCTTATTGAATTATTAGAACAGCGACCCTCCAAAAGAGGGTAAACGCTGACAAAAAAGCAGAAAAGGAAATGGATAGCAGATTAAAAATTTTATTTGCAATATTTCATTGCAATAAATTATTAATTAGACTTATAAGATCAGAAAGCAAAAACAAAAACCATGGTGATCAGTAAGAGGGGTAAAGTAGTAACAAGGATCCATAATATAAAAAATGAAGATATCGAACAAGTAGACAAAATGAAATACTTGGGAGTCTGGATCACGGAAGATCTAAATCCGAAATCATAAATTCGATCAAGAATAGAGCAATCAAGAACAGCCTTTTTGAAGATGAGGACATATTTCAGGCTATGAGAGCAAGAGTGGGCTAACTACAAATATTGAATATGAATTTACATGAACCAAGAATATATGCGTTTTTTTGAAATTTTATAAAATTAAAATATGATGCCAAAGGGTAGTCATTGCTTGGCAATGGCATAGTTGATAACCAGTTAATAATTCTAGTTATTAACTAGTTTATTGTCCTTTTCATGATCATTTTTCAGTGCGTAACAAATGATAGGAAATAGGGTAAGTCGGTGATAATACACATTTATGCCATTTATTCTAACATGACATTTTAGTTAAATTAGACAGTTGTCACATTTTATTTTCAATTTGGAATAAAAACAAATGAAATGTGATTCTTTCATTTATAAAATGGTATTTTCATTGATTTGTATAGACTTATAAATTATGCAGATTATATTTGTAATATTATTATCTAATTAAAAAAAAATATTTTTTTATTATGGCGCCATCTATCGACAACTAGAATAACAACAGAACTAGAATAATTACCAAACTAATCACCGACGTGCCTTTTTTTCTGTCACATACAATTTAATGCGTTAGAAAGAAATCGAAAAACTGTGACGCACTGAAAGATGATCATGAGAAAAAGAATAGTTTCTTTTTAGTAGCTGTGTGTGCGAAAGGCCTAAACGCATAGTGTGACAGGTCAGTCCGGTTGCGTTGGATACGGATGCGGTTCCACCGCATTTAGTCAAAACGCATAGTGTGACAGATCGGTCCGGTTGCGTTGGAAACGCATGCGTTTCCACCGCATCCGGTCAAAACGCATAAAGTGACATCGTCTTTAGTCAACCAATGGGTTTACTGCTCTTACGGCGTCGTAAATTATCGCCCGTGTGGTCTTTCGCTTAATGTTGACTTAATGAGAAATCTGGAAGCTTTTGAGATGTGGGTTTTTAGGCGAATATTTAAAATACCGTAGACCGATCATATTGCGAACGAAATGGTGTTGCACAGAATGGGAAGAGACAGTGAACTTTTCACTACCATTAAAAAGAGAAAAACAGCATACGTGGGGCACATACCTAGAAATGATAAGTACGAGTTATAGTCTGGGCTAATTATCGGAGAATAGGCCATTTTTGGGAAAAGTTATTTACCAGCAATTTTATTGCTGGAATCGAATTATAAGATCCTATATATTAATAATATAGGTATGCAAAGTCCTCAGATAGTGTGCTACTTTTTTTATAAACAAAATGGCGCACGAAAATCGTGTTTTTTTCAATTATTGCTCTATAACTCCGAAGATTTTAATTTTACAACAAAAACACCAAAATAAAAATTCTCCGTGATTGAATTCTGCATAGAGACGCGTTTCTCTCGATCTGCTCCGACGAAAATTTTCCTCGGAAAATGCGGGTTTTCCCAACAAAATCTTTAATTTTCAAATAAAGTTTTAGATAAGTAATTAGGTATCTACCAATAATTAAATAATTTGGTGACTTAAAAGCCTTTTTGATTTAGATTATAGTTACAGAAGCTGATGAAAATTAAACGAATATTTTAGCAACAATTCAATTGTTAATTAATAATTTACGGTCGCAATAATAACCAAAATAATTATGATACACTGATCAAGCTTTGAAATCTTATAAAGATGAGATGCGTATTTAATATTTTGTCGACAAAATATGATTTTTTTATTTTTTTGCATAATCTTTAAATGTTTAAAAAAATAGTTATAAACAAATTAACGTTTCTCAGAAAGTTTTTATTATATTATAATTTTAAAAAATAGCTAAAATGCGCATTTTAAATATCTTTAAAATAAATGCTTTAAAACTTTTTTGCAACCATTTGTAAAAAAGTTATGAAACAGCAAAGTAAACATACGATTACTACTGTGTTTATAATATTTTTTAATTCTTTCAAAGCGTTGAAGTGAGTTTAAAGTACAAGCTAATTATTTACAAAAAAATATCGATTATCAGTTTAATAGTTATATTTTAATTAAAGATTATAAATATATTTTTTTGTAATTTACACGCGCGAAAGTAGAGTAACACAGTACTGTAGCTAAAATTTTCACTCGGAGCGACGACCGGCCGCGTGATGTACACTTTTAATAAATAATGCATGCTGCGTGTCAGTCGCTTCGAGTGAACATTTTAGCTCCGACTCTGTATCAGGCCTAAGTTTGCGCTAAAAATTACAAAAAAAGTATTTTTAATCTTAGATTAAAATATAACCATTGCACTAATTTTCGACATTCTTTGTGAGTAATTAGGTTGTACCATAGACGAACTTTTAAGCTTTGAAACAATTAAAACAAATTATAAACAACGGAGATTTGGTATATTTACTTTGCTGTTTCATAACTTTTTTGCAAATGGTTGGAAAATTTTTTTAAAGCATTCATTTTCAAGACCTATGAAATACGCATTTTAAGTATTTTTTTAAATTAGAATATAATAAACAATTTCTGAGAAATCTTAATTTGTTTATAACAATTTTTTTTTAAACATTTAAAGATTATGCAAAAATCACACCTTAATAATCTTTCTAAGTTTGATCAATGTCTCATGATTTTTTTGGTTGTTATTGCGACTGTAAATTGTTAATTAACAATTGAATTGTTGCTAAAATATTCGTTTTATTTTCACCGGCTTCTGAATTTATAATCTATAACAAGAAAGCTTTTATTTCACCAAGCTATATAATTATTGATAAATAATTACTGGCCCAAAAAATTTATTTGAAAATTCGAGATTTTGCTGGGAAAACCCACGTTTTCCGAGGAAAATTTTCGTCGGAGCAAATCGGGAAAAACATGACTCTAAGCAGAATTAAATTGGGGTGAATTTTTATTTGACTGTTTTTGGTGTAAAGTTAAAATCTTCGGAGTTATAGGGCAATAATTGAAAAAAATACGATTTGTCGGCGCCATTTTGTTTATAAAAAAAGTAGCACACTATATGCGGACTTATAATTCTTCTAATATAACTAGGATCTTATAATTCGATTCCAGCAATAAAATTGCTGGTAAATAACCTTTCTTTGTACTTTACTAATTAGACCAGCGTATTATAACTATTTTTTTTTCAAAATTTTGAAGATTATGCAAAAAAAAGAAAAATTTATATTTTGTCAATAAAATATTAAATAAGCATCTCATCTTTATAATCTTTATAAGTTTGATCAATGTATCATGATTATTTTGGTTATTATTGCGACCGTAATTTGTTAATTAACAATTGAATTGTTGCTAAAATATTCGTTTAATTTTCACCGGCTTCTGGAATTACAATCTATACCAAGAAAGCTTTGATGTTACTAAGTTATTTAATTATTGATTAATAATTACTTACCTAAAACTTTATTTGAAAATTAGAGTTTTTGTTAGGAAAACCCGCATTTTCCGAGGAAAATTTTCGTCGGAGCAAATCGTGAAAAACATATCTCTATGCAGAATTTAATTGTGGTGAATTTTTATTAAGGTGTTTTGGTTGTAAAGTTATAATCTTCGGAGTTATAGAGCTATAATTGAAAAAAATACGATTTGTCGGCGCCATTTTGTTTATAAAAAAAGTAGCACACTATCTTCGGACTTTGCATACCTATATTATTAATATATAGGATCTTATATAGAATTATTACAGCTGATTTACTTACTGATTGTGACCTTTTTATTCTCTCTTGTATAGTAATGTACACAATTCTTCAACGGTTTGAATTTATTATATCAATTTTTATTACTTATTTCATTCATCTACCTGTAAGTTTTTTAATTTCAATAAGCTTTTATGAATTTAAATTACCCTGTATAAAGTGTATCCTGTATTAGATCCGCTTATTTAATTTATTAAAAAGACTGAAGTTGATCTTTAAGATATAGCCAAACCTTTAAAGAAGTTATTACCACAATTTGAGGTTTGTGTGAATATAAAAACTAGGAATATCAATTATATGTGACGTTTATCGTTCTATATTTCAATTAACTGTTAAGTGAACGTTATTGCTGGCATAATTACCACTTAAGATTATGAAAGATTATTAAATATATTATTACATTTAGCAAAATCCTGTTACATATATATTATGTCAATGCACCCAGAAGTATATAAAGAATAAACTACCAGAAGATCAAATTTTTACACAAGGTATTCAACCATAATTTGTTTTCTAGGGTATAGGAGCAAAATTTTTAGACCAATGTATTTTAAATGATGTTCTGAAGCTATTTTCTTGTGGCATTTTTATAATCAAGTACTTTTAATGGGAAATAAGCCACAATTTTACCAAAAAAATGATTTTATTAACGTTTCGAAGCCCAATACTACTGTAGTATTTTGTATTTTGACAACGAAACCCGATTTGGGCTTCGAAACGTTAATAAAATCATTATTTTGGTAAAATTGTGGCTTATTTCCCCTTTAAAGTAATTGATTATTTTAAATGAATCCTTTTTTAGAATTCTGATAAAACTAATAAATATTTTTGAAAAATTTAAACGCAGAATGGGACATTACATTATTACCGAGGGCTGAAAGTCCCTTAGAATAAACAAAAAAATTCTTTTGAGTGAGATATTTGAAATTAAAAATCACACTACATTTCCTCTTTTTTTCTCAACCCTGTAACTTGTTAAAATAAACATAGAAGTTTTCAGGGACTTCGGCCCTCGATAATAACGTAATCTTTCATTCTGCGTTTAAATTTTTAAAAACACATATTAGTTTTCTCAGGATTTGAAAAAAATGAATGCATCTAAAATACATTGGAGCCGAAATTTTGCGCCTACCCCCCTAACAAAGTTAAGATTGATTTTTTTACTTGTAGTCCATTCTGACATGGTAAAATATTGTAAAACCTCATAATTCTAAAGAACCCCACAGATTTTGATGAAATTTTGCAAGTATAACTTATCTCTCCCTTCAAAAGTTATATGATTAAAATGTGTGGTTTTTGTATTCAGGGGGTGAAAATTACCATTTTTTTTACAAACATTAAAAGTTGCAGATTTATATTTATTTAATTCTTAATCATATTTAAGTATGATAAGCTGACTGCCAATAACTTACATCGGTCAAACTGGTAGAACCTTTAAAAAAGTATAGTAGAACACAAAAACGCTTTCAATAAAAGAAAAATAGATTTTATGTACTCACTTCATCTTCTAGATTATAGTCATTCTTTTAGGCCTTAAGCTATCTTTATAGGAATCTATAAAAATAGTAGTATGTATTAAGATTTTATGAAAATATCACTATTTCGTATATTTTCTATCTATGTACTATTGTTTGCTAAGTTGCTCGGTAAAAATAATAAATTATTCTTGTACGTTCTTTTTCAGAATAAATTGTCAACCCTACCCAAGTCGACTTATTCTCAGTAACAAACCCATTATAAAAACATTTTATACGCTATACTTGGCAGCAAAAAACTTCGAATCTTCACCATCTTGAAAATACAACTGCTTATCGCTCAGATCTACCTATTTTTCCTTCATTAAGAGTTGGCGTGAAGCCCTAATAAGGTAAATGCATCTGCATTATTTGTCACTTCTAATAGATGAACATTTGACTCATTATCCTTTGTAAAAGAACACTAAACAATGTGAAGAATGTGTGGATACAGTCACAAAGAAACCGATATTCAATTGCTAGTTAATAAAAGGATTAGCTGTATTTTTTAATCAATAGTGCAGTAAAATATGTAAGGTTTAACACTTAAAAAGTTATGAATAGATAGCTGTATTTAGCAATGATGAATAGCATTTAGCCATGTTTCTTCTTGTTCCTTTTTATAAGCAATTCTGCTTGTCCATTGGCGGATTGATACCTCTATGGAAGATTGTCACTTCACCTTTTCTTCTTCTACCGATTTGTGATTTATCTCTTGCTGTTTTGATCACACGAATCTATCCATTCTGCATATGTGGTTACTCTATTCTTTTTTCTGTTTAGTGTGTATGATACGGGCAATAACGTAAATCCGGTTAATAACGTTAATAACCGGTCAATATCGACAATGGCCTGTTGAATTGGTCATTGTCGACAATGGCCGGATATTAACTTTATTGTCCATAGAAACTGGACATTGATGATAATTTTAAATTCTTGATAATAGGTTTGTTCCAGCATCAGTTTCAAACGGTTTGAAACCAGCAGTGAATAGAGGGGATAGCACTGGTAACTGTATTATGTTTTCTCACTGACCAACTGTTTGCTGACGGTTTCTGACTAGGTTGACGGTTTGCTAGAACAAACCTAATATTTCCATCATTGTCCGGTCAATGACGACAATGCCCGTTGTTAATTGGTAAATGTTAAAATTAAGACTAAAAGATAGGTTATGTTTATTATTTGTTTCATTTCTGCGCTCGTGGTGAAATTACTAGTAGTAAATTTATGTAAAAGTGTTACAAAATGCCATGGTTCACGATCTTGTCAAAATAAAAATGATTAGCTTTCAAAAGCTATCTTATTTAAAAAAAAAGTAATAGGACATCACACTTAATTTTATTTATTTATCAACATTGGCCATTTTTTGTTTTTGGCCACTGTCCACTGTTATTGACCAGTTATTGATGAAAACTCTAATTTTAGGTTATTTTTTGTACAACATTGGCCAATAGCTAATGTGATTGTCGTTAATGGCCGGGCATTGTCGTTAATAACCAGAGAAAATGGACATTCACGACAAACGACAATGCCCGGTCTTTAACGTCAATGGCCAATTTATATCATTGTCCGTAACGACATATACATATATGTTACAGTTCAAGTTGATTATCCAGTTGGAGAACTATTCCTAGTTCGAGTCAACACAGGCTGGTTTTAGTAAAATTGATTATAAAAATATAAAATGAAGATTTTTATTCAACATTTACTAGTAAAAGTAGACTCTACCTAGAAATGCCATTTAGTAAGAGTTGATTCACACAAACAACCGATTCTAGAAATTAAATGTTACTGGATATGTTCAAATCATGATAAGTAGTTAGTCCCGACTGTATCGTCGCCCCTGTTAGGTAAATTATTCCGATTCGATTTTTTTGCACAAACTTACTCAAAAAGAGATCAAATTCACAAAAACGAACAAATATTTAGAACCAATATTTTTTAGATCATTTGGGTCATTAGGAGCAAAAAGGTCTGTAGTCATTTTTTTTCTCTAAAATTGATTGTTGTCGAGTTAGATGCGATTTAAAATTTAAAAAAATGCTAAAATGACCATTTTCAAGGCTTAATAACTCGGTTAAATATTATTACTAGGAAAGTCAGAAAGTGAGAAAATCAAAATTTAAACCCCTCCCCTCCTACAAGATTCCGAAGAAATTTTTGTTATTATTTTATTACTGTGAGTGCGAGTGAGATGCACCATTGGACGGCCGGAATGGAATGGTGCATCTCTTTTGCACTCACCATTGACGGCCGCCTAATACGCGATTAGTGCTCATTGTTAATAATTAAAAATAACTTCTTAGTAATACAAGAATGACATAAATTTCTTCAGCATCTTATAGTGGGGACTTTAAACTTTAATTTGGTCACTTCGTGACTTTCATAATAATAATTTTTAACTGAGTTATTTAGACTTGAAAATGGCTATTTTCGCGTTTTTCAAATTTGTTTAAAAACATTGTTTAAACAATTTTTCGACCACGGTACCTCCTGGCATCCTATGGATTTGTTATAAAGACCTCTTTTTGAGTCAGCTTGTGCAAAAAAATCAACTCGGAATAATTTATCTAAGGGAGGTTACGATACAGCCCGGACTAAGTTGAAACGGTCAAAATAAAGAGACGCACACTCATCAAAAAAGCACTTGAGATTATACTCGTATAATCAACATTTACTGAATCGATCCAGGAATAGTCAACTCAAACTAAATAGTAAAAGTTGATTCTATTTTTCCCGCGATCGACTTTTACTGACAAGGGTTAGGAAGAGTCTACTTCAACTAGTAAAAGTTGATTAAATCAACTCTTACTGCTCATTTTAGTTGGAGTTGACTCGAACTAGGAATAGTCAACTTTAACTGAGAATCAACTTGAACTGTAACACATATTTATATTTATTTATTTATACGCTGTACGTCACATATTCTTCTAATGTCTTCACTCCTCTTTCGATCTCTCAGCGTATTTATTGACCAGTTATTGATGAAAACTCTAATTTTAGGTTATTTTTTGTACAACATTGGCCAATAGCTAATGTGATTGTCGTTAATGGCCGGGCATTGTCGTTAATAACCAGAGAAAATGGACATTCACGACAAACGACAATGCCCGGTCTTTAACGTCAATGGCCAATTTATATCATTGTCCGTAACGACATATACATATATGTTACAGTTCAAGTTGATTATCCAGTTGGAGAACTATTCCTAGTTCGAGTCAACACAGGCTGGTTTTAGTAAAATTGATTATAAAAATATAAAATGAAGATTTTTATTCAACATTTACTAGTAAAAGTAGACTCTACCTAGAAATGCCATTTAGTAAGAGTTGATTCACACAAACAACCGATTCTAGAAATTAAATGTTACTGGATATGTTCAAATCATGATAAGTAGTTAGTCCCGACTGTATCGTCGCCCCTGTTAGGTAAATTATTCCGATTCGATTTTTTTGCACAAACTTACTCAAAAAGAGATCAAATTCACAAAAACGAACAAATATTTAGAACCAATATTTTTTAGATCATTTGGGTCATTAGGAGCAAAAAGGTCTGTAGTCATTTTTTTTCTCTAAAATTGATTGTTGTCGAGTTAGATGCGATTTAAAATTTAAAAAAATGCTAAAATGACCATTTTCAAGGCTTAATAACTCGGTTAAATATTATTACTAGGAAAGTCAGAAAGTGAGAAAATCAAAATTTAAACCCCTCCCCTCCTACAAGATTCCGAAGAAATTTTTGTTATTATTTTATTACTGTGAGTGCGAGTGAGATGCACCATTGGACGGCCGGAATGGAATGGTGCATCTCTTTTGCACTCACCATTGACGGCCGCCTAATACGCGATTAGTGCTCATTGTTAATAATTAAAAATAACTTCTTAGTAATACAAGAATGACATAAATTTCTTCAGCATCTTATAGTGGGGACTTTAAACTTTAATTTGGTCACTTCGTGACTTTCATAATAATAATTTTTAACTGAGTTATTTAGACTTGAAAATGGCTATTTTCGCGTTTTTCAAATTTGTTTAAAAACATTGTTTAAACAATTTTTCGACCACGGTACCTCCTGGCATCCTATGGATTTGTTATAAAGACCTCTTTTTGAGTCAGCTTGTGCAAAAAAATCAACTCGGAATAATTTATCTAAGGGAGGTTACGATACAGCCCGGACTAAGTTGAAACGGTCAAAATAAAGAGACGCACACTCATCAAAAAAGCACTTGAGATTATACTCGTATAATCAACATTTACTGAATCGATCCAGGAATAGTCAACTCAAACTAAATAGTAAAAGTTGATTCTATTTTTCCCGCGATCGACTTTTACTGACAAGGGTTAGGAAGAGTCTACTTCAACTAGTAAAAGTTGATTAAATCAACTCTTACTGCTCATTTTAGTTGGAGTTGACTCGAACTAGGAATAGTCAACTTTAACTGAGAATCAACTTGAACTGTAACACATATTTATATTTATTTATTTATACGCTGTACGTCACATATTCTTCTAATGTCTTCACTCCTCTTTCGATCTCTCAGCGTATTTCTTGTAATTGTTCTCAGTATTGGCTTTATAAGTTCTTGACTTCATGTCAGTACTTGAGCTCTCATTTCTTTGTCCAGGTCTCCGTAACTAGACAGTGCCATTCAAAGATATTTTATTTCCATTACTTGTTCAATACAGATGCCATGGCTTTCTAATCTAATTGGTTCTTTGCTGATTACTATTATTTTAAATAAAATAAGTTATCAATCGAAGTAGCACAGAAAAGACAATAAATATCGTTCCCATACCATCATATTGACAACAGGTGGAATACTTTCTTTGGTTACAACCTCCCGAGATTTTCAAAAATTATAAATCATACAGGATGCCGAGGAAATTAAGATGAGGGAATTTTAAATGATTCACGTCCCATCTGCTCAGCGTGGTAAAAGTTCCAACAAGAAAGATTCCTTAGTACTCAACAAAAGAGTAAATGAATTAAAAATGTATAAACATTTTCAATTAAAAATATATAAACATTATGCAGCTGCTGCAAAATGCAGCAGCTGCATAATACTCTGGTTAAATCGGAGAGTGCAGGAAGAGTCTATACTATTTTCATTTTGTATTTATCATTTTGTACCTACTATGTACCGAGTAAGAGCTTGAAACAAAATAAACATAGATGGTTGCGTTTCGATTCAACTCGAGTCTCTTACGATCCTCTGATACGTGTTTCTATGTCTATCCGTCATTAGAGAGGCTCGTAAGAAGACTGTAAATAATAGACAATGACAACAAATGTATCGTAGAAAGACTTGAAAATCACCTAGAGAGAATAGCAGACTACACAGACAAATGGCCATCATCTTTACACAGCAGACCGTACTAACCAGAGAAAAACCGAGTCCATCTCAGCAAAAGATTAAAATCTTCAAAAAAACACCTAGGAAGTCAATAAAAAAGCATGAATAGCGAAGAAATTGATTCAACCCTACATATACAGGAACAGTCCTCTATCACATGCCAAGAAGATTCAATTATTCCAGGCCTACGTTAGAGCGGTGATGTTATATACAGCCACATAGTCCAGGGTAATAAGGTTTTTTCAACGACACTTCAACAGCCAGGCTACTGAAGCGTTTTTTCGACAAGTAATACCTGTAAGAACAAATTGTAACTATTTCCTGCGTAGGCTCTGGCGGCCATTTTTATTTATAAACAATTTAGTGTCAAAAAGCGGTATTTTTTCCTTTTTTTGCAAAGTACTATAAAACAGTAAGATTTATGGTTTTTTTAGTATGAAGGCTATTCCACGAATATACGCCTGTCTTGGATTATCGCGACAACGAATATTTTAGTGTGCAACATAAGAAATGCGGAAATAAATGGCTCTAATAATTGTTCCAATAAACAACAATGTATTTTGCAATTTACTTTCGTTCTTCATAATTTGCACAGTAAAATATTCGTTGTCGCGTTAATCCAAGACAGGCGTATGTTCGTGGAACAGGGTATACAAACATCTTCGAGAGAATGGAAAAAGCTTTAAAATGGCGTATTACAAAGTTAAATACACTCATTTATTGTTAATATAATTGCGAAAAAAGGTCGAAATTTCAAAAAAAAATAATAATAATAAAATTAAGATTTTTTTGAAAAAAGTTTAAAGGATTCAAAAAAAGAAAAATTGACGATACTTTTGCGTAATTATTTATTACTAATAAATGCATTTTTAGCCTTCAGGCTAAATAGGTCTTGAACCTAAGGCAAAAAAAAAGGAAAAAAAAGTATTACCTTTCGAAAAAAAACGCTTCAGTACCCTGGCTGTTGAAGTGTCACGAACATGGGTATATTTTTGTCTTATTACCCTGGTCTAACAGCCTAGTATGGTGAGCAGAGACTATCTGGAAGAAGTCTGGAAGAAGAGCAGTGATTTCTTAGTGCGTGAAACTGGGATAACGTTGACAGAAAAATAAAGAAGTAGTAGGTATATTGTAAATGCTGTTTGACATGTACCTACATATTAATAAAATAAACGTTATTTTTTATTTTTATTATTTTTATTAAATGCTTTTATTTAGTTCAATCGTTTGCGTCAAATATTTAGACGTTAATTTGACTGCCTTTTCTTCAATGTAAATGAATGAAATTTTGCAGACATATGCATTCGCGGGAACAATACACGAATAGTCGATCACATTTTTTTTTGTTTATGAATTATTTAAATAAAAAAAACAATTTTAATGGAAAAAGCTTAAATTCTCTTGTTTTTACAATGCAGAAACTTGAAACTTTTACAGATTGTAGCTAATTATATGAATTATACATAATTTCACTTTTGTTTACATACATAAACAATAAAGTTTCAAATTTATCCAGTTTCTGTCCGATTCCTATCCAGTTTTCAGCGAGAAAAAGTTATGGCACCGCAGAGAAACGAATGCTGCCCTTAGTATTGTCGTGGGCTTCGACTGTCCATAAAACGCAAGGTTTGACTGTTGACTACGCTGTAGTCAACCTGCATCGAGCCTGCAAAGCTTATGTTGTATTGAGCCGAGTGCGATCATTAAGGTACGTATCCATACAAGGGTGAACCCCACTCGGTGTAGCTGCTCAAATGGATATGGCATGAGCTCCCCTACATATAAACCGCAAACCAGTTGAATCGAAGAGGGTAAGCGCCGAGCGGCGATCACCGACGTATCCACTATGTGAAGCTGCTACACCGAGTGAGGTTTACCCTTCTATGGATACGCACCTTTAGACGGTTTGTGCATCGAAGAACTGCATTGCGAGAAATTAAGAGGGTCTACACCGTGCAATCGTAAAGTCTTAGGAAGAGATGGAAAGACTGCGAAAACTGTAATAGGTGTAAATAATAATTTTTATTCAAGAAATGTATGAAGAAATTAGAGAAAATGTACAATGTATGTATCAAAAATTGAAACAAATGCAAAAAATGTATCTGTCATATACTTACATCATTTTCCAAACATGACGATATATTTTAATGTTTGAAAAGTGTAAGACTAAAAAGTAAAAAATAAAAAAATATGAAAAAAAAATTTTAAGAAACGCTTTTCTTTAGTTACGAGTGACTAAAATTTAAAATATTATAAAAAAATTAACTAAAAAGCAAGAAATAAAATAATCAAACTCGAAGGATTATTCGAAAAAAACGTTCGTTAAAAAAATGAAAAAATCTAACACATTCGTTAAAGAAAAGCGTGGGGCGCGTCTTCATCGAATAAATGGTTTGAGGATAGCGTCCCACGCTTTTCTTTAACGAATGTGTTAGATTTTTTCATTTTTTAACGAACGTTTTTTCGAATATTCCTTCGAGTTTGATTTTTTTATTTTTTGCTTTTTAGTTAATTTTTTTATAATATTTTAAATTTTAGTCACTCATAATTAAAGAAAAGCGTTTCTTAAAAAAAAATTCATATTTTTTTATTATTTTTATTTTATTATATTTTAAAATAATTTTAAAAAACAGTTTAAAGAATCCAATTATTGTAATCATTATCTGTTTTTCCTAATAAAATTACGGCAATTGGAAAAGAAAGTACTAATGCATCATCTCGGTAGTACTGAGTTGTAGGTGATTAGATCAACAGTAGGTATTCAAATATAGGTTATTTGAATTCGTCTCGTTCTCACATAAATATAATTATTTCGAAAAGATCTGTATTCGGCTATCGTTGACAAGATACAAGGTGACTACCAATTACACATGTATGGTATTTTTTGTTCGTGTTCCTTTGACTGTACTATTTCGAAATAAATATCTACACAATCAGCACTAGTTGCGTTGCGTTATGTATTGCTATCTAATTGTATCAACAATCACAATTACCGCAGTTAAAGAGTTTGTTTTGCCTTCAATGCCAATCTATTTCTTGTAGTCGTAAACTAACGACCAAGGTAGGTAGAAAGGTATTTCGAAAGTACTTACAAAGGGCTAATTTTTTATTTGTTTTAATAAGTACTTTATGTAAATATATACAAGGTATCTAATAAATGTATTCTTTAACGAATTTTTCGTTTTTAGTAAGTATATACATATATTTTTTTATTTAGCTTAAATGTCTCGACTACTAGTACATTCTTTCACGGTTTTTGCTGTAAATTTTAAAGAACCGCTTGGATTGACATGAAATTTGGCATACGCAAAGCTAACATGTCAAAAAAAGTGATATGGTGCCGATGTGTGCTTTTTCCCTAGGGGTGAGTTTCACCCCATCTCGGGGGTGAAAAAATGTATGTTCAAGTTAAGTCCCGAAATGGATAAACTGACTAATTTTAAGTAACTTTTGTTCTATAGAGCTTTTTCGCCAAGTCAACACTTTTCGAGTTATTTGCGAGTGAATATGTTCATTTTTCAACAAAATAACCACATTTTTAGACGGTTTTTCGCATATAACTCAAAACGTAAGTATTTTGTCGAAAAAATATTCTTAGCAAAACTATAGCCTATAAAAAAGTGAAAAAACGGTGTATATATTAGGTCTCTATATCTAGCAAAAGCATAGTTATAGCTAATGGAAAATAGGTTCATATTCGAAAAATTCCAAATAGAATAATTCAAGGTGAAATATCCAAATAATGAAGCATTCTTGGGGAAAACACATTACAACTTTTTTAAAGTGTTTGAAAAAAGCTTTATTTCTGTTTTTACAAAAGAAATTTCTAGCCTCAAATGTAAGCAAGTTACGCTCAAAATAAAGTTGGTCCCTTTTGTTTTGGAAAAAAAATCAGGAAATTACCTCCATTTAGTAACTTTAAATGAAATTAATCGTTACCGCTTCACAAGTTACTTTACTTATGTTGTGTTTATATGATTTGTAAGTTTCATCAATTCAAGGTGCTTATTTTTGAAAAAATTTGGTTTTAAAATAAAATTTTTAAAAATTTTAATTTTGAAAAAAATGCTTTTTTTCCAAATAACTTAAAAACTGTTAAAGATACCAAAAATCTTGAACAATAAAAAAGCCGCCTTTACTTTTCTGAATATTTTGTATTTTTTGTTTTTCTGTAAGACAAAAACTGGTCAAGATTCGATGTTTTTAAATTTGTATACACTCGTGATAAGTGACTCGTTCAAGCCCTTTTAACTACAGCTCTTTTAAAAATAAGGACTTTGAACCGATGAAACTTACAGATCATATGATCAATACATACGTGAGTAAAAAACTTGTAAAGTGGTAACAATTAAGGTTATTTGAATTGCTAATTAGGGGGCGATTTTCCCGATTTCTTACCAAAAAAAGGGACCAACTTTATTTTGAGCGTAACTTGTTTACTTTTGATGCTAAAAAATTTTTTTAAAAAACAAAAATAAGCATTTTTTAAACACTTTAAAAAAGTCAAAATGAGTTTTTCCCAAAAAAGTGCTTCGTTTTTTTGGTTATGGCACGTTAAAAAATTCGATTTGGAATTTGACGAATATGAACCTATTTTTCATTAGCTATAACTCTGCTTCTGCTAGGTATAGTAACCTAGTATATACACCATGTTTTTCACTTTTTTACGTGCTATATTTTTGATACGATTTTTTTTTCGACCAAATACTTATTTTTCGAGTTATTTGCGAAAAACCGTCTGAAAACGTGGTTATTTTGTAGAAAAATTAACATATTCACTCGCAAATAACTCGAAAAGTATTATTTCGAACATATATTTTTCACCCCCAGAAGGGGGTGGAACTCACCCTTAGGACAAAAGCACACATCAGCACAATATCACTTTTTTTCTTTGACTTGTTAGCTATGTGTATGCCAAATTCCATGTCAATCCAAGCGGTTCTTTAAAATTTAGAGGTTTTGCAATATTTTACCTTTAAAGAACGTATTATAGATACTAAGGCTATTAGCATGGTACATTTGATTTATACAATAATTATTAATAAATTGCAAAATAGGTATTACATTTTATTAAAAAGATTAGTGTCTTTGATGTGGTCCCAGGAACGCAACTCATAAATATTAAAATACGTATACCTACATGTAAAACTAAATGTCTTAACTAAATGTCATAAAAATATCGTAGAAGAATTTTCTTACTAAGTAACAAAAAAAATTGATTAATTTATTAAAATAATTATTAATGTTTTGTATTTTGATAACGATTTCCGAAGTGGAAATCGAAACGTTAAATAAACTTAATTTCAAAGTAAAATTGTGGCTTACCTACTAACGGAAAATAGTAAATGCTGATAAATTTTCTGAATTCTTCACTAGCACCACTAAATAATAAAGAGTTGCAACTTATATAGCCAATACATATTTTTATTTTCTTCTATACGAGTTGTAAAGATTAATTCTGGAATTTGAGAAATATGTCTTAAGAGGCAACAGTAGCGATCAACAGGTAGCAACAAACGCGGTCCAAGATTGCGGCTGTAATTTTGAATATTTTGTCGAGATATTTGGCACACATGTTCGTAATATAATAAAGAATGGCCGTACAGAGCCCAATTTGAGAAATATGTTAGTATGTGGAAGTTACTCTATAACTAAATAAAATATTGCAAAAAGGAGCCTATACCGCCATTAATAAGAACAAAAAAAAACTTTCTTCAAATAAACTTTTTTATCCCATGCCTAGATTTTGTGTCATATTGGGCCTAGTAAAACTTTTTATCTCTAACAAGAAATCGAACATATAACTAAATAACTGATTAGTCAACATAGAGAAAGTGTCACTGTCATTTTGACAAACCTGCGTCAGATTTCTGTTCTCTTATGCTTCTTTTCATGAGCATTTTTCAGTGAGTCACAATAGTCACAAATGATAGAAAAAAAGGTAAGTCCGTGATAATATACATTTATAACATTTATTCTAACATGACATTTTAGTTAAATCTGACAGTTGTCACATTTTATTTGCGATTTGGCATAAAAACAAATCAATTGTGTTTATTGCATTTATAAAATGGTATTTTCTTTGATTTGTATAGTCTTATAAATTATATATACAGATTATATTCGTAGATATATTATATATATAAAATTCATAAATAATTTTTTTCAATTATAGTGCCATCCATCGACAACTAGAATAAATGTTATAAATGTCTGTAATCACAGACGTGCCTTTTTTCTGTCACATACAATTTAATGCGTTAGAAAGAAATCGAAAAACGGTGACGCGCTGAAAGATGCCTATGAGAAAAAGAATATCTGCATAGGGATTACGAACACTCGATACGAATCGTATTTACGGAACAGAAATCTGACGCAGGTTTGTCAAAATGACAGTGACACTTTCTCTATGTTGACTAATCAGTTATTTAGTTTTAATATGTTTTATTTCTTGTTTGAGATAAAAAATTTTACTAGGTCCAATATGACACAGTTTATTTGAAGAAAGTTTATTGTTTTGTTCTTCATGGCGGTACAGGCTCCTTTATGCAATATTTTATTTAGTTATAGAGTAATTTCCACATACTAACAAATTTCTCAAATTGGGGTCTGTACCGCCATTCTTTATTATATTACGAATATGTATACCAAATATATCGACAAAATATTCAAAATTACAGCCGCAATCTTGGACCGCGTTTGTTGCTACCTGTTGATCGCTACTGTGGCCTCTTAATATTTAAATTCCGAACATTGTATACCAACTTATCCAAATCACACATTAAAAATTTTAGAAAGGTGTCTTAAATATTTGAGAAATTCATGACATAATAGTTTACTAAATTTGGTATTGTACACACCTTGTTAGAATAGAATTAAAGTAGAAGACATGACTAATCTACTATTCACATTTCTGGTATTATAATTATTATTATTCGTTCAAAAAAGGACAACAAATTTATAACATATGATGTCATTCTTTTTTGATGATCCATTTTGAATACATATATGAGTGTGTGTGCCTGTATAATGGCATCACACAGAAGTTATTTCTTCTTCTTTTGGGTTTTTGTTGTCGCTGCAAGGCGATTACCAGCACGATTTAGAGGCTCTCTTGATGTGGTCTGGCTCTAAGCCATATCAAAATCGCTGACTATGTTAACTTGTAAAAAGCTTTTGGTGAGGTGTGATGTAATGATATGAGTTTAATTAGGTCAGGTTAAATATGATTAAAACATGAATGAAATAGTATGGGTTTCGGTTTCAGTAACATCGAGTACGAATACATAATATAAACGGTTGAGCCTTGCAATCTGTAAGCTAATTTTGATAATGACAAGAAAACGTATTGCAGTTTATAAGCTTATTTTGTTAATTGCAAGAAAATGCATTATTACATTGACTGATTCTTCCGTTAGGGAAATTGAATGTTGTATGTAGAGAGAGTTTTGAGAGTTTTGAATTTATGGGAAATGAATTTTGTGTAGGTGTATATCAAAGTTAGGAATCACATTAATCGGGCATTCAAAAAAGATGTGGTTTAGATCCTGGGGATAACCACATTCACAAAAAGGATTATATTTTATATTCATTTTATACAGATGTTGTTTTGTTAAACAATGGCCTGTTCGCATTCTAATAATGGTTGTAATGTGAATTCTGTTTCTATATGGAAAATTTGAATACCAAGGTTTGGTGGCAAAGAAGTCTTGAACTGTTTTGTATTGGGAAGTCTTCCGGAGTAAGAATTTCCATTTTTCTTTGTATTCTTTTGTAATTTTTTCTCTAATGAGTGATAGGCGATAGGCATCCAGGGAATCTAGGTGTACTTACATTGGTACATTCTGATCTCTTCCTAGTTTGTCCAGTATGTCAAATGCTTTTGGGAGGACGTGTATACTATATGCCATATGCATTAGTATTGACTATAATTTGATTTATTTAAGGTATTAGTAGCTCCTACAATATACAAGCTTCTTGGACAAATGAACAATTTCATTGCCAGTTATACCGCAATGCACTTTGTTTGGAAAAGTACTTACAAATAGTGACATTTTCATAAAATCTAATGAAAATAAAATCTTATCAATTTTTTTGATGCTAATAATATGCTAATAAAGAATAAAAATGCTAATAAAGATAATTTAAAGCTTTTTTTTTAATATGGAGAATATGAAATTGGTTATAACTGCTTGCTTATTAAATTATTGGTTGGGTACATTATTTAGTAAATGTTGTCTTTGTTGCTATTGTTCCATTTTATTGCTCAAAATTGATGGTTTTTGCAGCGTAACGGTGTTAAATACATAGTGTTATTGTTATTACTTTTTTACCTTTTACCGTTCTTAACTCTTTTTGTAGTTTTATAGTTCATTGTAATAGCAGGTACTAGAAGTGAACTTGGCATATGTTTAAAAATTATTCCCAAGACAAAATATACAAAGTGGACCAAAAGTCTAGAAACGGCTAATTATCCCTTCAATATATGGTCCGAATTATACAAAAACCGGGATATGTCTATTCTGCGATATAGAGGTTTCAAATTTGATGCTTGCAATGTTGCCACATTTATTATTTTTCTTATTGATATCATTAGTCACTTTGGTTTTTAAATTCAACAGTCTATATATTGTATTATTATTGGAAACCTCACTTCATTACAAGTTCAACCATATTATGTAACACTTGGTATTTTATCTAGTCGTAAAGGTCTTAATAAAAAAACTTCTTAGTGTCAAATAGTTTTGAAGTACATAATTCAGTAAATAATAAACGATTTTTTTTATTTTAAATTCAGTCCCAAAACTTAAAATTTCATGTAAACGCCTTACAAGTAATCTACTTAGGAGTTCATTGTCTTTTCTTTAAAAATAGTGCAATTCAGGTATCATTCAACAGAATCGTCCCTTTGTAACATCTAATTACATGGTAAAGAATACAACATGGGCGTGCTGACTGCTCAATTCTATTCATGGGTGTCAAAGGGCAGATTTCCGTCCAACGCCCATCTTTTGTTGATAGTAACACTCACTGTTGCGTTGTAAGGCAATTGTCGCTGAGAAAAAAGAGAGAGTAGCTTTTTGTTCCGGTAATTATGTTGTATGCATCCTTAAAAGGAAATCCGACGGAACGTGGCGCGGCAGGCTTTGTGAAGTGGAAAAATGTGACAGAAAAAGGTAAAAACTGAAGACGGGATTCAACGCAACGTGAAATAGATTCAACGCAACGTGAAATAGCGAAATTTCTCTCAAAATTTGTTATTTATGATCCTTAAGCTCATACCGAACCCTAATTTATGGCATCTGTACCATATTTTTATTGTCCTGTGGAGTGCCGCGCTTTTTCCCGTGAATTGTCGGTAAAATAACACGTTTTAAAGAAATTTAACATACAGGAACTAAAGCTTTCGACTTAGTTAGGGCGCTGATACGATCAGTGCCGTAATAATTTTACTTTGTAGTGGTCTAACTACGTTGTGTTAAGATTTTTATCATTTTATGAATTAACCAATTTAATAAAATTTCTACCGCGTACACTGGAGGTGTACCTTGATACTCTTGGGGACATGATGGCTCGACTGAGTTTACCATAAAAGTAAATATTTAATTAATTTTACAGTACTTTGGGGTGTGAACCGTGTTCTCTTTCCTTTTCACTATTATGTGTATATTTTCTATCTCTCTTTGTCGACGTTCAAATTGGTAAACTGAACAATCAATTGGTAAACTTTAAATGGCACGGAACAATGTTTTTTGTAAAAATAAAATAAAAATTTTATTTTTAATTCAGTTGCAATGCGAAGGCAAAACAATCTTACTTTTCAATTAGAATACGGAGCGCAGTCCAGTCCTCTGAATCGCGATTTTCGGCTCTTATTGGAGCCTCATCTGAGAGAACGTAGGCTTGTTCTCAATACCCCAATTGATCAGCACTGAAAGGATTTCCCACCCACTGCAACTGAAGTGAAAATATTAGGTGACTAGCGTTATCTGACAATTAAAAGATGAAGTTTTCGATCCTAATAGCATTACAGTCGAACCCGCTTATTGGAATAGTCTTTGTGCAAGGCAAAAATATTCTTATAACTGGGATATTCTAATAACCGATCATTGGTGGCTAGTCGAAATAAGTGTTACTGAATATACGTAATATTATTTACATACTATGCCAATGTGTAGTTTTACATACTATGCCAATATGTAGTTTTATTACATACTATGCCAATATGTATATCATATATGTACCTACGTAATCAGTGTATGTAAATGGTTTTAGGTCTTTTTACGTCAATAATACTGTAGTGTAACTAGTACTTATCTATGTATGTGTTAAATACCAAATTACATTACATGTATGTGAATGAATACATTATATAATTAATATGAAATGTATGCAATATGTAGATATGTAAATATTTTCTTATTAAAATGCATATATTATAACAAAATTACTTTTTTTTCTTGAGAAATTATTGGTAATTATAGCTTTTTCGTTGTTAATCCGTGTGGTCATCCTTAATCCATTAGTTGAATAGAAGTTTTATTGGCGTCAAGAAATGGATTGTTACATTCTTGTTCTTTCCTCTTCTTTTCGAATTTAACAAAGCCATAATTCCATCTTGTAAACAAGTAGGTACTATCTGAGTGAATTCTAAATAAACTGCTTCTAACAATTTTATAACAGGCAACAGTGCCTTTGTGTAGACAAATAAAAATTATTTTATGACCCATGCATTTGTCGGCCATCCTAAAGATCGAATTGGTATTCGTAACAAAGTAATAAATATTTATTACCCTAATAATATATAATCCAGCACTACAGGCCGTTGACGACAAACCATAATACCAAACATAATTTAAATTTTTAGTAAATTGTAAAAAAAATATTCTTTGACCTGAAAAATATGCTAATAAGCGGTATTATCTAGTTAGATCCTATTCCAATAAACAGATAAATTTATTAATGAGTAAATGGAAATGTTTCGGGAACTTGAATTTATATTCCATAAACCGGGATATTCCTATAACAGGGATTCTAATAAGCGGGTTCGACTGTATTAATAATATTTAGAAAATATTAAAATATTACTAAAAGATTTTTAAATTGAAAACTTATTGGTCCATTTCCTTGGTAACACCTCCAAGGCTTCTAAAATTTGCAAGCCAAATGGATGCTGAAGCGAAGAAGACAAGAGGGAATTCAAAAAACTTACAATTCACGACCCCGTCTGTTCAGCTGTAAAGCTGGTACCAAGGAAATGGACCAATAAGTTTTCAATTTAAAAATCTTTTAGTAATATTTTAATATTTTCTAAATATTATTAATAATGCTATTAGGATCGAAAACTTCATCTTTTAATTGCCAGATGACGCTAGTCCTAATATTTTCACTTCAGTTGCAATGGGTGGGAAAACCCCTCAGTGCTGATCAATTGGGGTATGGAGAACAAGCCTACGTTCTCTCCGATGAGGCTCCAATAAGAGCCGAAAATCGCGATTCAAAGGACTGGACTGAGCTCCGTATTCTAATTGAAAAGTAAGATTGTTTTGCCTTCGCATTGCAACTGAATTAAAATTATTTTTATATTGGTCTTTACTGATTCGAGTAACTAGGTCCATTTTCTGTTGGAATTTACCAGCTGAACAGACGGGGTCGTGAATTGTAAGTTTTTTGAATTCCTTCTTGTCTTCTTCGCTTCAGCATCCATTTGGCTTGCAAATTTTAGAAGCCTTGGAGGTGTTACCAAGGAAATGGACCAATAAGTTTTCAATTTAAAAATCTTTTAGTAATATTTTAATATTTTCTAAATATTATTAATAATGCTATTAGGATCGAAAAATTCATCTTTTAATCTTTTTTGTTTTCATTAGTGAAGCTTTTATAATTTGCGCGTTACAGTTAACAGTTTTAGATTAGATGGGTACGACCATGCCGAAGATACACGGATGAGCGCGGTGTAGGTCGCGATCGCGGTCGAGGTTTACATCGATGACGGGCAGAACATACCGAAGATACCTTCCTTTCAGTGTTCTCTGCGGTTTCCATATAACCAAAACTTATCGTAACCTGATTACAACAAGAAATGAATAAATACATCAGCGGTGTCTCCGCGGCGAATGTCACGTGGTTTAAAAACCACCAATAAACTTTAATTTACCACGCGATCAGCAGCTCGATCGCGATATAAAACAAACTATTTTGTTTTGGCATCGACATCGTTGTAAACCGCGATGATAGGTCGCGAGGATGAACGGCTGAAACATCCTTGGTATGTGCGATCTTATAAGAAAATGAAGGTTTGTTTTGACATCGATGTAGCGACTGTGATCGCGACCTACACCGCGCACATCCATGTGTCTTCGGCAAGTTCGTATGTTTTCTTATGCTTCACAATGCCTTTCTTTCATACGATGATTTATCTCTTAATCACATCACATCGTATTTTCTACATTGCCTGTATGTAGTTGTAACACTATTACACTTGAAATTTCCGTGGGAGCTATATCTACTCTCTGTGGTTTTTCGAGTTTGACTCCGCGTCGAAGTAGTTTACTTCAGGCTCCAAGTTTGAGTAGGTACATTCAAACTGTAATTCGCTGGTTTTCAATAAAAACTATCTTTATTGTACAGATTTTAAAACACATAAAACAATTGTCAGCCTTATAGGGTATTGATTATGTATTATAGGAAGGAACTACAACGTTAACGGGATTTTATTATTTCATATGGTCAATGAATCTCTATATATGAAAAAACCGCGGAGTGCTATCATTTAAAGGGGTGCGTGTTTGAGAAATGGGTGAATTAGTCCTGGGCACAGATTACATTAGGGTGAGTTCTATGCACTTTTCATACAAACACGTCTACATAAAAATTGTTCCTGGTTAAATTTCCTATCTAAATATAACTTTTTAAAGTCAAATATACTTTTTTTTATAAAAATATATTCAAAAGAAAAAGCACAAAGGAACCCAAAAGAAAAAAATTTTGTTTTTTGTCCCATAACTTTTGTCCACGGGGATATAGGTATAGACATTGCTTCACAGAAAAAAAACTTACATATTTTGTCTTTAAAATGATGTTTAGTAGAGGTCATTAGGATTTACAGTTTTCGAAATATGATTTTTCAAAGTTCGCTACTCACAGCAATTTTGGGCAATTTTCCTTGTTATTTGTTCTGTAACCTTTGTTCTACGTAACTTTAGGCATATGCAATGGTACATGTAAGAGGAATAGAAAGCAATTACCTTTAAAATGTTCTACTGTATAATGTTGTACGACTTCTTTTAAAGAGGTTATCTTTTTCAAGACTTTATACTTTTAACGAGTTTTTATGTTTTTTACGATTATTTTTTAAATTTCCTATTATAACTTTTTTTCTACATTTAGGTATATATTATATAATAAAAAAGAAAGCTTATTCTGTTTACTTTAAAATAGTGTAATATAAAAAATTCTAGGATTATTTTTGAATAAGATATGCTTTTTCAAAATGTAATAAGTACTTAAACGATTTTTGATTGTAGGATTATTTTTTTAATTCCTCATTATAACTTTTTTATGTGATTGTGTGTTATGATTGAATCTTATTTTTTATAGGTAATACTTTGGATCCACTTGACTCGGCCGGGCAAACTTCAGAATATGGATTAATTCCAATATTTACTGTCAAAGCTCCTGCACCACAAGTTTGCTTGAAAAAATAGCATGTAAATGTACCAAAGGATGTACAAAAAAACTGTGGTTGTAGAGATAGGAATTAGTTGTTCAATATTCTGCAAAGGGTGCATGTGCATGGGTACTAATTGTGGGAACTCTAAGATAATTGAGGTGTCAGAGGAAGATATTGAAGCTAATGCTAAAGAAGAGATGGACTTTGATTTTGAAAAATTTTTAAATGTCAACATTTAAATAATTTTAACTAAAGTGATGTTTTCTAAGACCAATGTTTATGTAATTTTGTAAAATAAATAATTTTAAATAACACAGGTAAAAAAATATCAAAGAATCACTCGGTTTCCATTACATATTTAAATATAGATGATACACCATTTTAAAGAACAGAAAGTAAGCCCTCTTTATTGAGCAATATATAGTATATTCATGTACAAGAGAAAAAAGTTATAATGAAAAATTTCAAAAATAATCGTAAAAAATGTAAAAAATAATATTTTTTTTATATTAGCTATTATATAATATATAATATAATAATATATTATATATTCAATATATAATATAATATTATATAATAATATTATTTTATTTTTATATTATATTATAAAAAATCGTTAAAAGTATAAAACCTTGAAAAACCATAAATCTCTTTAAAAAAAGTCGTACAACGTTATACAGTAGACCATTTTAAAGGTAATTGATTTCTATTCCTATTACGTGTTACGTAGAAATAAAAAAAAATATGAAAAAAACATATTTTTTCGCTTTTCTTTAGTTACGAGTGACTAACATTAAAAATATTATAAGATAATCAACTAAAAAGCCGAAAATAAAAAAAAATTAAGAAATCTAACATATTCGTAAAAAAAAAGCATGGCGCGTCTTCATCGAATAAACGGTTTTCACCCCACGCTTTTCTTTAACGAATGTGTTAGATTTCTTCAATCTTTTTTTTTATTTTCGGCTTTTTAGTTGATTATTTTATAATATTTTTAATGTTAGTCAATCGTAACTAAAGAAAAGCGATCCTTAAAAATTTTTTTTCATATTTTTTTTATTTTTTACTTTTTAGTCTTACACTTTTCAAACATTAAAATATATCGTCATGTTTATTAAAACATATGATGTACAAACATGAAAAGTAGTCGGAAACGGCAAAAAATTTGAAACTTTACGAAACTAACGTAAAAAGTCAAATTATGTATAGTTCATATATTTAGCTACAATCTGTAAAAGTTTCAAGTTTCTTCATTGTAAAAAACAAAAGAATTTAAGCGTTTTCCGTTAAAATCGTTTTTTATTTAAACAATTAATAAACAAAATTTTTTTTATTGATTATTCTTGTATTGTTCTCGCGAATGCATATGTCTGCAAATGTTTAGTCATTTACATTGAACAAAAGGCAGTCAAATTACCGTCCAAAGATTTGACCCAAACGATTGAACTAAAGAAAAGCGTTTAATTAATTAATCCGCCAAAACGAATTCTAATGTTAATTGTAGCACAAAACGTCTCTACCGGTGGTTTTTATAAGACTACGATAAAAACCCGAATTTTTTTAATTCGAGTTTTGGTTGAAGTTTTGTTTTGTCTGGTATTGAAATTTGACACGAATAAGCACCGATTTTTATATAAACAAATATATGAGCGTTTAAAATTTGAAACCTTATGTTTATTTATGAAGCATAACGTAAACACTTATCGTAAAAAGTGTAATTATGTATAGTTCATATCATTAGCTGCAATCCGTAGACGTTTCAAGTTTCTACATGTAAAAAGCAAGAGAATTTAAGGATTTTCCATTAAAATCGTTTTTTTTTAATTAAACAATTAATAAACATAAAAAAAAATTTTATTGACTATTCGTGTATTGTTCCCACGAATGAAAATATCTGCAGTCAAATTAACGTCTAAAGATTTGACGCAAACTATTGAACTAAATAAAAGCGTTTAAAAAGTTACAGAACAATATTTGCGAAATAACAAGGAAAATTTCCCAAAATTGCTGTGAGTGGCGAACTTTAAAAATCATATTTCGAAAACTATAAATCCTAATTATCTCTATTAAACAACATTTTAAAGAAGAAATATGTAGGTTTTTTTTCTGTAAAGCAATGTCTATACCTATATCCTCGTGGACAAAAGTTATGGGACAAAATCAAAATTTCTTTCTTTTGGGTTTCTTTGTGCTTTTTCTTTTGGATACATTTTTGTAAAAAAAAGTATCATTGACTTTAAAAATTGATATTTAGATAGGAAATTTAACCAGGAACAATTTTTATGTAGATTTGTTTGTACCAAAAGTGCATAGAACTCACCCTAATGTAACCTGTGCCCAGGGACTAATTCACCCATTTCTCAAAAACGCACCCCTTTAAATGGTAGCACTCCGCGGTTTTTTCGTATATAGATGTCCATTGACCATAAGAAATAATAAAACCCCGTTAACGTTGTAGTTCCTTTTAGCTATCTTATTTTGAATATAATCAATAGCCTATTAGTTATTAATATATTTTTCGTTTCAAAACTTTTCAGTAGACGTCCAGCTATTGTTAGTTTTATGCATTATTGTCAAAATAACATAGAATATTAAAAATAGAAGAGATTTATTATTGAGTGATATTAAGTTCGTTGTAAGTAGTACACGTGAGCACTTTTGGATAACATTTTATTAGCAAACATTTAATGCATGTAAGATGTATTGTGTATATAGACCTGAATCCCGCGTACCAAAAATCGTTGATTAATAGCAAGCTGAAAATTTGTTAATAGCTTAACGGTGTTTAGTCGGACAAACTTTGATGTATGGGAACACTGGAACACGGGAACACCCCCGAGAAGGGGCGGTATCCACCCTCAGGGTAAAGGCGCAAGGTGGTATCATGACACCTTTGTTTCTTGAGGTATCCTCTAACCACTGACCAATTTTCGTGAAAATCGATGAAGGTTCACCGAAATTGAAGGTAATCGTTGATTTTTACCTTCAGTGACTGCACTATACAAAATAAATTGCAATTTGCTTATAATGCGCTTATGATGCGCATAATTTGGGAGCTTATAAATTATTAAATGATATGTAGTCGCCAAATAATTAATTTAATGCATTTTAAGTACAACTTTCTCTTAAGCCGGTAAGATAGGGTGGTTTTCTTGCGAAGGGGTTGTAGCTCAATAATCGAAATGCACGTGATTCAATAGTTTATTCTTGGAGTATATAAGCTATAGGAATTATATCCGCAATACGATATATTTTAAGTTTTCTCAGCATTTTTCTCTTAAGTTAAATCACTTAAAGGGTTGTTTGGGGGTGAAGAGGATGAGCTCAAAAATCGAAACTATATAATTTCAAGAGCTCATAAATAGCTCGTAATTCTGCCGCAAAAACTGATTCAATATTCCTATTTTTAAGTAGTGGGGGGGCTGACTCAAAGTATTAAAGTATTAAATTCCTGCTCAGTGGAACGAGCTCAAAATTTTTAGTTTGCGGAATATGAAAGCTCATAAATAGCTCATAAATCAGGGCTATTTGTTTTTTAATTTTGGCAAGTGGGGGGGGGGCAGCTCAACACGGGTTATTGTCACATGATCTCTTCTTTTGTTGAGAAACATATCCAAGGTTTAATATTCTAATAAGACATTAATATTCCGAAGATTGGACACTTCGGTTTGCCACCGGTTTTGTCACTCACTTAGGATCCGTGATATGATTATACATGGAACATCAATAGTTACCACATATTTCTCAATCATAGCGTCAGCTGAGATGACGGCTTCACGCGCACACTTATCTGCTTCTTCATTACCTCTAACGCCAATATGTGATGGGATCCAAATGAAGAGTACCTCCTTATTAGAATTTTGTATATCTATCAGATTTTGTTTGATTGTTCCTAAAATGTGATTCTCTGGGTATATTTTTCCTATGGATTGTAATCAATTCAGTGAATCAGTCAAAATTATGTATTATTTTTATAATATTATATTTTATTTCACTCTCTTTGAATTATTTCTAAAGAACAAAAATTGTTTCGTATACGAAACTGACAGCCTACATGAATATTTAAATTTAAAAATGCCAGATCATTATGTTAGACCTATTTTAAAGACTGTATTATTCTTTAATTTGCAACGATTAATTTAATTACAATTTTTCTGACAGCACCTAGGGAGCGAGAGCCTCTAGGCCACATGACTTTGGACTTTTTTCATTAAGGTAAGGTCATATTCTCAAAAGTTGAAGTGCATTTACATTGTGTAATTAAGTTTTGGGTGTAGCATTGTCTAATTCGGTTATTTGGTTTCTATTGTGCGTTGTTATAATACAACAAACGATTTCCCATGTCTGAAGTTGTAGATTTGAATGGTAATGGCGAATTATCTGTGAAGAAAACCTCAATTCTGACTTTGAAGTTGGCGGCTTAAATAATTGACATGCATTTTAATGTTTATTGGTTTGCATAAAAACAACAGCAAATTATTAGTACCACAATAGTTTAAAAAGAACCCCATGAACTGAGACTGGTTTAGTGGGAGATATTTTAACAGTAAAATTATATTAAAAAACGTAAAATATAAAAATAGATTCGTGTCGATTTAAAATAACATTTGCGTAGATTTCACAAAAGTTTTTTATTTACTAAAATATGCTCGCATCAACTAAGAATATCAAATATCCTTATTAGTCCAGGGCGCATCTGTTTTGAGATGGACGTTGAGAGGTGACTCAAATTTTTTTGCAGAAATTGCTTGAAAATAAATCAAATAATAATATTTGAGTTATCCTCCCTCTCAAAAAGGTCCGGAACATTGTTTAAATAATCAAAATGTCAAAAATTGAAGGAAAAATTCAATTTTTTTCTTGGTTTTTTGATTATAACTTTAAAAGTATTTATTTCCGAGAAAAGTTGCACTGACATAAAAGTTGCGTAATTAAATTTTCTACAATATAGAGTTGGTTACAAATTTAAAAATAGTCACCCTAGTTGCAAAATAGCAATAATTGCGAAAAAACCATACAAAAACAAGTATTCGCATTTTACGTTTTTCAACCATTTATGCTACACTTAGGACCTTCATATTTCACCCAGAAAAACATTATGACACAGTAAAACAATGCTGTAAATTTCATTAAGATCGGTTCAATAGATTTTGCAAAATAAATTTTGCAATCCAGCATTCGCAAAAAAAATTAATTTTTTCAAAATGTTACAGGACTGAAAATAAAGCAGATAGCAAGTTGAATTTTTTTTTGCTTATAGAAGTGTACTGTACCTTTCATCTGCAATTTTCAAAATTAAAATCGATTAATTACCACGGCGTCAGAAAATTTTTGAAATAAACAATAATTTTTGGTGCTACGCGCAGGACAGCGGTGTTCGATTTACACAAGTTGATTTCCACCAAAATTTCTTCCAATCTTTATCTAATATATTATTTTCTTACTCTATATTTTGTTGTATTTTAATATTTTAGTTCCACAAAAATCAAACTAATTTTATTATTGTTTGTGAAATATTGTTTAAACAATTGATATGTTTAAAAATAATAAACTTTTATTATTTAAATTAAAATATATGAACAAAGAAAGTTTTTGCTAATAAAAGTGTTATTTCAAAGGATAGAGTATGTGTTATTATTTTGCAATAAACAAATTTATTTATTTATATCGAAATGTAATAAAAATTAAAATTTATCAATCATTATCAAAGGTCATTGGAATGCCCAATCAGAGCAAACTATCCACTGTCCTGCGCGTAGCACCAATAATTAATGTTTATTTAAAAAATTCCTGACGCCTTGGTGTTAATCAATTTGAATTTGGCAAAATTGCAAATGAAAGGTACAGTACATTTCTATACGCAATAAAGTTTTCAACTTGCTATCTGCTTTATTTTCAGTCATGTAACATTTTGAAAAAATGAATTTTTTTTTACGAAAGCTGGATTGCAAAATTTATTTTGCAAAATCTGTTAAACCGATCTTAATGAAATTTATAGTGTTATTTTACTGTATCATAAAGTTTTTCAGGGTGAAATATGAAGGTCCTAAGTGCAGCATAAATGGTTGAAAAACGTAGAATGCGAATACTTGTTTTTGTATGTTTTTTTCACAATTATTGCTATTTTGCAACAAGGGTGATTATTTTTTAAATATTTAACCAATTCTATATTGTAGGAAATTTAATTACGCAACTTTTATGTTAGTACAACTTTTCTCGGAAATGAATACTTTTAAAGTTATAATCAAAAAACCAAGAAAAAAATCGAATTTTTCCTTAATTTTTTGACATTTTGATTATTTAAACAATGTTCCGGACCTTTTTGAGGGGGAGGATAACTCAAATATTATTATTTGATTTATTTTCAAGCAATTTCTGCAAAAAAATTTGAGTCACCTCTCAACGTCCAAATGTACTAATATTTTTACAGATGCGCCCTGGTCTATATATGTATTTTGATTTCAAAAGAATAGAGGAGAACAATTTCATGATGTCAGGTCGTATCATGGTGCAAATGCAGATTCTGGCCACTTCCTAGTGATAAGAAATATGGAAATGAAAATAATTAAAGACAAAAAGAAATACTTCTTCCTCTTCTAGTTCCATGACCGTTATCGATCGTTGGATATCGTGTTGGCTACCCTATTCGCTATCATGACTATATTGACAGCAGCTCTGAATAATGATGTAAGTAGTCGACTTTCCATACCATTGCCGTAGATTTTTCAGCCATGATGTTCTTCTTCTACCACGACTACCTTTGCCTTGGATCTTTCCCTGATTTATCAGATGTAAAAGATCATATTTTTCAGGGTGTTTTATAATGTGACCGAAGTATTCGCGCTTGCATCTCTATTATAGTAGGGGAGCAAAGTATGCTAAATGTGCAGTCACTCGAGCGTTATGGGGACCTATTGGGTTGCGAAGAATAGGTCCTAAAACCAAAAAAAGTTAAGTAAAGTTTTCCATTTTAGTGGGCGCTTGCCATTTTTTAATTTAATTTTCCTTTTCCAACAATGGTTTTTTCCGATTATAACGCCATCTATCCATAATTCGAAAAAAATATTTCGAATAAAAGTTACTTATTTTTACGTAAGGAATCCAAATCTGCAATAAAAAATGGGACTCCTATTTAAGATTTTAAAGTAACCCTTTTAGTCGTGTTTGGTGCCATTTGATAGATTTTTTAAAAATATTGAATAAGTGTATTTTACAGTTTTTGATCTGATGTTCATTTCGCGAAATATCGCGGGATTCGTATTTCAAATATGTATTAAATTTACCCCCCACCCCTCTCCGTAGGAAGTCGTGTTTGGTATCATTCGATAGAGTTTTAAAAAATATTGAGCACCTATTTTTTAGTTTTTCGATCTGTCATTCATTTCGCGAAATATTCGCTTTTTTTTGTGAAACTTTGGGACTCACCCATTTCCTTACGCCCGGCTCAAATCGTCAGATTTTTGAAATATACACTCTTTTGCATGTACTGAACTTACCTTATCTTAATCTGATAATTTCGAGTTTTTCTAAGGATAGATTTTTTTTCGGGCCCCCTGTTTAAATTTCATTTAAACATACGAAATAATTTAAAATATTTCGTCAAGTTCCATTTCTTTTTATGTCAATTTGTCATTATAATATATTTGTATGTAGATTTTAAGATTAGTAATAAGTGACAATGTGTAAAAAAATTAAAACAATTCACCGTGCAAAAACTGTCAAAAAAAACTTAAAGCAAGAAAAGTCAGAAAATCAGAAAAAAGTTAGATGAATTTTTTCTCTTGAAGAAATACGTTGTTTCTAAAAGTTTGCACTCACAAGAAACAATACTTTGTTTCTCTCCAAGTTTTACATATTACTTTATGTAAAATAGTAGTTATTTACTGATAAGACGCAATACTTCGTTTCTTCAAGTTTTTTTTCTCAAGATAACACAATACTTTTTACTACCACCTGATTCCAAATACTCCAAGAATTATACTGAAAATTCTCAGATTGGACAACCTCACCCTCCACACCCTTTGTGATTTAAAGACGAACTTTTTTTTCCGTTTTATTTTAGTAAGTTTATGTCACGGACTAGACAACATATCTGTAAGTTTGTAAGTTAATTTATTGTTACATTTATTTCTCAAGTTCAGCTTGAATAGGGTTTTCAGGTTTTTTCATTTAACTATATATTTGTTTTTGTACTCTTGTTTACTATTATTTTGTTTTTCTCATTTACAATATACAATTGTCCTAGCTATACGTTCTTTTAATTTATCTTTAGCTTTAGTGGAGTAATATGTCAGCTCATTTTTCTCGTTAGTATATTTGCCATCTACAGTTTTTTTTTTCTTTTGAGGCACAATATTGATATTTCGATATTAAAGCAAGAGTTCTTCTATTTACGATCCTGCACCTGTGCTTGTACATCTCCAATCCAAGATATTTTCAAGATTTTTGGACACTTGGTCAACTCAATTGTTAACACCCCCTTAACGAACTCCCCTGTGTTAAGAGCCAATATATGGTAGAGGTGCATCTGCAGGGTACCAGGTTTCTCTCCATATGATAATCTGACGCGCTCGAGTAACGGCAAAAATCCCCGCTTGGGTTCCCCTCTACCATTATATTGATAGTTGTGTTGTTTGGTTCAGCCGTCTAAGGACTTCCCCATTTCTAACTCTGTCGACCCAGCTTATTTTTAGTAGTCGTTTGTGTACCTACATCTCAAAGGCTGTCAAGCGTTTAAGCCTCAGTCTTAGAGTCCACGCTTTTACTCCATACAATAAGACAATATGTCATTCGAACTCGAAGGTCAATATTAAGATCGTGACTGCAAAGTACGCTTCTCATTTTTACAAAAGCAGTTCGGGCTTGTTCTATTCGGTTTTTAATTTCTGCGGTTGGATCCCAGCTCTCCTTGATATTACTGCCGAGATACACCAGTTTCTCTACTCTGTGAAGTGTGGCATGTCCGACTTTTATGCCGTCATCCTGTATATAATTTTGTTTGCTTACACTGTTTGTTGCTTAATATATTTAGAACACACAAAGAAATACACAAAAAGAAAAAAATGGAATGTAAAAAACTAGAGTCGGATATTGATCAGAAAGATTATTCTAAAGAGTTTGAAGCAAATTTAAAAGTGTCAAACCCTAACAATATAGAAGAAACGTGGAAAGAATTAAAATGTCACATTTCGATAACTAACAGCAGAAAAAGTAATAGAGTATAAACAAATAACAAGAATGTTACCACGAAGACTGTAAAACAGCAACCAAGGGAAAAATCTGGCGCGAAAGAAATTACTGAAGACAGGTAGAGAAGAATTTGAAGACTGTAGGAGAAGAAAGAAAGACTCAGACAAATGCTATACATTAAAAAAAGAGATGGATTGATGAAGAGTTAATAGAGTGATATATAAGAGTTAATTAAAATTTTAGTTAAAAATACGTTTTTCTTCAAACGTCAAATAATGATGACATTACTTATCTAACTTGATCCTGTCAAAGTTTGATGTCTCCGCCGGCAGCAGTTTTTTTTCCCCATTTCTTTACGGCGGAGGGAAAAATGTTGTCATGGCAACAATATGAAACATGTCACAAAGCAACAATACAAATGTCATTAACAACAATTAAACATCATTTTTATTTATAGTAATATTAAAAGTACAATTAGTTAATGAGGCATTTTCAAAATTGAAACCGTGCAAAAATGTTTCCGACTCTTGATACGCATTGGTAATTGTTGATGATACTGATGGTCGAGCACAACTTTCAGCAATCATTCCCGATGTTGGCGAATCATGAGGGTTTAAAATTTTTTTAGCATTATCGTTCTTATTTCTTATTGAATCCTCTATATATCCTTCGGCAACCGTGCTTGATTTCCGCGCGTAATATCGGGCGCGTCAAGAAAAGTCATGCTTCTCCGCCTCATAAAGTAATATACTATTATTTTGATGTTTCCATTTTTTGTTCGGAAATCGAAAAATTTCTACTTCGCAAAATTCCAAAGTGGAAATAGAAACGTCAAAATAAACGCATTTTCAACTGAAATTATGGTTAATTCTCATTAAAAAGAGTAACCAGATATTTCTTTGTACGAAATAAAATGTTTAAAAGTCAACTGCTGAGTAAAACATCAGAAATCAATGTTTACAGTGGTCTTATGATCAAAGTGGTTTTATGACTAGCGGTACTATATGAAGCAGAAACTTGAACTCTGACAAGAAAGAGTTAAGATCAGCTACATAGAACCAAAAAGAACCTGATAGTGGAGATCAAAACTTACATAGAACTAGATTTTAGAGACCTTAGCTAGTCTCAGATGATCAGAAGATGAATCCTAGAAGGCAGAAGACGTGGAGTAACTCCTCGCTGGGTTGACGTGTCCAAGAAGATTTGTGGAAGCTGGGAGTCAAAAGATGGCGAGCACTAGCTCAAAATCGATCTACTTGGCAACAAGTAGTGGTCAGGACTGACAATGACAGTCGGGGGAATATTTGATAAAATTACCAAAGATAATTACAAATAAATTTAATCATATATAGTTCTTTATTTAATATTCATGAATACAAAGAATACGTATTTACTTTCTTTGGTTATCAATTATTTTTATATTTTCTATTAAATTTAATTGTTTTAACTGGTGTAAATATATCCAATGATATAGTAAACCGTTCAATATCTTGTACCTATTTAGAAACGAATTACTTCATCAGATATATTTGTTGGTCCAGTTGTCATTTAGATAACCCACCCATTCAGATAAGATCACCGACCAATAACCAATAAATAATATCATTTAAGACATTACTCGGTTCCATCGATAGGCGTCCACCGAAATCAAAACGATTTATAGAAGACAAATGATTTTTAATTTAAAATACTCAGTTGGAAGTGCCTACGCAACCACTACAGACATACAGTAGGAAAAATGAAATATAAAACACGCTGTATTTTTCTGTCACCGTGTCACAAAAAAAAATTGGGCACCGCAAGTACTTGTAATACTTACAGTTGAGTCCCTGAATCTTTACCCGTGCGTCATCATTTAAAGCATACGAAATAAGTCGATGATAAGTCGGATATTGAAATTTACTAAACGCAACAGCAAGCCACTTACTGTCACTTCCCTTTTCCAGGAAGAGGTGACCTCTTCCAGGAATTTTAGTCGTTTGCAGAACAGTGCTACGCAATTGCATAGTATGTGTTGTGCCGTTTCTTTTTCGTTGTCACAGAAACGACAGTTCCCACTATCTGATTTTCCCATTTTTTTTTGAGATGATATCTCAGAGGGCAGTAACCAGTGAGAAGGCCAGTGACCATTTTTATATCTTTTTTACTCATTTCGAGATGGCGGTTTGTCGCAGTAGGCGACACTTTTGTGAGCCTTTTTCCTGGTGTGTTAGACCAGTATAGTTGTAGTTGATCGAGTTCCTAGGTCTAGAGTTCCTCTCTAATGTGACCTGTTCCCAGGTCTAGAGTTCCTCTCTGATGTGGCTTTTTGGTAGTCCACACAACGGTTCTGGACCATGGAATGGGGTATTGGCCCCTTCTTTTGCGAGGCTATCAGCTTCCTCATTTCCTGCAATTCCCTTGTGAACTGGCACCCACATCAAAGTTACTTTGTTGCGTTCTGCTAGCTTCTTAAGGGATTGTTTACAGCTCCAAACCAACTTTGACTCACAAGTAAATGACTTTAGAGCCTTTAAGGCAGCTGGACTGTCTGATTAAATGAAGACTTTTGCCCTACGAGTGTCTCGGTTGAGACATTCTTAGGTACTAATCTGCATGGCATGTATTTCTGCCGGTATTTCTGATATAGTTGGGGCGTTTCCAAGAGATTTGGGTAGCCTGAAATTCGGCCTAGTAACTCCCAGTCCCGCCCTTTCATCTATCTTAGATCCATCCGTATACCGTTCGAGTGAACCTTTCTCCAGTTTCGGTTCAACTGCTTCATCCATTTGGTGATTTTTTATGACCACTTTAAATGGTGTTTCGAAGTCGAATTTGACTGGCATGACGTCTGTCGGCTTATTCTTAGAATTCAAAGAAATTTCTTCCGAGATTTTAAGATGCCCACTAGATCGCCAGGATTCATTATTTGTGTCTGTCGCAGCTTTAAGGCGGTGGTTACTGCCTCCCTCCTCATGCAGAACTGCAGGGGAGGAAGGTTCAACATTGCCTCTACGGCTGCAGTGGGGCATGTTGACATTGCAGATTGGCGTTAGCTGTTGTTTGTTATGTTTTTGGCCGCCATACTACGAGTGGTGCGTATGTGACCATGCATCGGTATATAATTAACTCATCATATGTATTATACATAAACAAATTAATTTTAATATTAATATAAAGCAAATCTGGCCTAAATATTTACAAATAAAGATGTAAAAATGAGTTAGCAATAGTTATGGCAGTTGTCACTATATTTTGTGACTGGATGTAAGCTGAAGTCGGAGTAGTTTTATTGTTTTTAGGTACTTCTTGGGTGTAGTTCAAGTTGTAACAGTTTTGATGTTTTATGTAGATTTCGCCTTTATCATTGTAGCAGCTATGGTATTGGATTGTAGATTGCTACATGTGGTGTCCACGGGGTTTGGTGCCCACCAAAAAGGGAGGTAAGACAGATTCAAATATAGAACAAAAGCCCAAGATTCGATTGGAGAATATAAATGGTGGGTTTATGAACAAAAACCCCACTTTAATACTCTGAAGCAATTAAATATCAGAGTTGCCAACTGGCAAATATTTTATATAACTAGATGTCGCAGAAATTTAATATAGTACTTGGGATAAATACGGGGGATATACCAAGAGTAAATAAAAATAAAACTGAAATAAAGAAGTAAGATTCTGAAACTTCTTGTGGCATGTTTAATTTAGTATTATGTTTATATACTTACTTACTTAAGCTGTCTTCTTGTACCTTACGGTGTCGAGGTAAGTGGAGAAATCAGACGTCTCCATGCCTTTCGGTCAGTAGCTAGTCTTTCTGCTTCTCTCCACTAAATATTTCTTTTTACGCAAGCCTTTCCAATATTTGCGTTCCACGTTCTTTCTGGCCTGCCTCTTCGTCGTTTGTTGTCGGATGCCGCTTTCTATACCCTCTTTACAGTTCTACCTTCACTCACTCTCGCCATATGTCCGAACCACGATAACTGTTTCGTTTCAAGTCTGTCTAAGGTCCTTCCAATACCGCACCTTTTACGTATGTCTTCATTTCTTATACGATCACGTCTGGTCACCCCGGATACCGCACGTAAAAATCGGATTTTGCGTGCTTGAATTTTACTACGGATGTTGTCGTTCACTGTCCACGTTTCACTACCGTAGAGTAGCACCGGCTCGTATACAGTTTGAAATACTTTCATTTTTGTTTTCAGGCTTACTTCTTTCTTCCTAATAAAACTTTTATTTAGTGCATAGTATAATTTTGTTGCACTCATTATCCTGCTGTTTATTTCTGGTTCTATATTTCATTGTCCATTCATTGTTGATCCTAGATACTTGAAGTCCTCTACTTGTGTAATGGTCCATTATTCAGCTTTATATTTATATGTTCTTGAGTTTTCGATATTACTAAAGCTTCTGTTTTTCAATATTTATTTTCATCCCAAATTTCTTAAAGGCTTCATTCCAAACATTCACATCCACTTGCAAGTCTTTTTCTGATTTTGCCACAATTACCAGGTCATCGGCATGTATCAACTCTGACACGTAAACTTGTTGACGTTTATACACCCCAACCCTAGTTCTGTTTACCTTACCCCTGCATTCTTTTGCGATTTCGTCCATTAGAGTGATGAATAACAAAGGATCCAGAACACTACCTTGTCTTACACCTGTCCTTGAAGAGAATTCTATAGATGAGCGATTGTTCGTTCTTACATTATTACGTGTACATTTATACAGGGTGTCCCGAAAAGAATGGTCATAAATTATACCACAGATTCTGGGGTCAAAACTAGGTTGATTGAACCTCACTTACCTATATACAATAGTGCACACAAAAAAAGTTACAGTCCTTTGAAGTTACAAAATGAAAATCGATTTTTTTTCATATATCGAAAACTCTTAGAGATTTTTTATTGAAAATGGACATGTGGCATTCTCATGGTAGCAGCATCTTAAAAAAAAATTAAAGTGAAATTTGTGCACCCCATAAAAATTTTATGGGGGTTTTGTTCCCTTAAACCCCCCCAAACTTTTTTGTACGTTCCAATTAAATTATTATTGTGGCACCATTAGTTAAACACAATATTTTTAAAACTTTCTTGCCTCTTGTACTTTTTCGATAAGCCCAGCGTTTATCGAGATATTTTGAATATTTGTCGAATCCACCACATATTTGTATATGGTTAAGTGCGGTTATAGAGACATGTTAATAATCTGAAAATTTATTTATAATTTACATTTTTAGGTATATTTTGAAAAAGAAGCCACATCTCGATAAAAGGTGACTTATCAAAAAAAGACTAAGGGGCAAAATAGTTTAAAAAATACTGTGTTTAACTAATGGTACCACAATAATAGTTTAATTAGAACGTACACAAACATTTGGGGGGTTTAAAGGAACAAAACCCGCATGAAATTTTTATGTAAACATATTAAAAAAGAAGCCGCATCTCGATAAAAACTGGCTTATCGACAAAATACTAAGAGGTAAAAAAGTTTTAAAAACGTTGTGTTTAACTAATGGTAACAAAATAATGAATTAATTGGAACGTACACAAAAGTTTGGGGGGGTTTAAGGGAACAAAACCCCCATAAAATTTTTATGGGGTGGAAAAATTTCACTATAATTTTGTTTTAAGATGTTCTTGCCATAAAAATGATGCATGTCCATTTTCAACAAAAAATATCTAATAGTTTCCGATACATTGAAAAAAATCGATTTTCATTTTGTAACTTCAAAGGGCTGTAACTTTTTTTATGAGCACATTTGTACTAAGGTAAGTTAGGTTCAATCGAACTATTTTTGACCCCAGAATGTGTGGTATAATTTATGACCAATCTTTTCGGGACACCCTGTATACTCTTTATTGCTTGGATTAACTTCGGTTTCACATTTCTACGGTTTAATATTTCCCAGATCTTGTTACGTGGCACCCGATCAAATGCTTTTTCCAAGTCCACAAAACAGAGAAACAACTTATTGTTATGCTAGAAAAAGCCCTAGGCCCTAGAGCATAACAGAGCATATGTTTATATAGTATTGAGATAAAAATATGGTATAAATAGATGTTATTCATGTCGAATTAGACAACTTTCTATTTCGGAAAATTTTTAAAAGGGGGGCTTTTCGTAAACATATAGGTTTTTAACTTTTATGCGTCCGACAATGGGAGTACCCTTAAAAATTTGACGGACAATGTTACCAAGAAATTGTAAATATTTTTATCAAACAATCCTGCAACAATCAGCTGTGAGGGTATAAATTGTATTATTCGTTTAGAAACCTCTACCTCTATATTTACAAAACGTCCCTCTCCCGAAAATTTTCCGAAATAGAAAACTTGTCCGACTCTATATGAATAACGGAATAAAAAAAGTCTCATGAGGGAGGTAATACATTTTTTTAAGTGGGGGCCCAAGGTCTATAAACTTATAACTTACTTAAAAATCACAAAAATTAAAAATATTTTTTTTTATTTAGCTAATGCCTCGACAACTAATGGCCATTGGCATGGTAGGTACGGTAATTTTGAACAGTTAGGTACCTAGTGTCATGTGTAGTGTGTGTGTTGAGTAAGTGTCTTGTTACTTTGCAAAGTCGACGTCATTGTCTTTGCAAAGAGACGCTTATTGTATCCGAACGTCTGCGGTCCCTCCGGTGAGTACCGATCCCACAAGGACAGAAACTATATTCATTTATTAATTTATAATAAATGAAAAATTTCTGACCCTGGTGAGATTCGAACCCACAACCTTTCGGATTTTTTCGATCCAAAGGCAGGCGCTCTTACCACTGAGCCAGGGAGGGGGTAAAAATATTTAAAAGCTATTATTTTCCTGAATTTGTACATTGAAACAAATGACTCCGGTAACATCACAAACCTTATTATTATGTATCCGTTCGTCGGTTAATTAGTAACTTCTTTAATAATTTGTCAGCTTATTTTAATCGCAAGATAGTAAGTTCTTTGGGAACAGTAATCATAACGGTTACACCTTCTCATATAATTGACCAATTTATTACTTATTCTAATTATATGAGTAGCCTAATTTTTATCTAGATTATCTTTATTTATTGAAGAGATTTGTTAAAATAAGAGGACTATTAGTAAATGAGGCAATTTCTAATCAGACTTGTAATGATACTATACGCATCATTTGCAATATTATTTTTTGTGTTATTAATATTCTTCTTTGTATGTCGCTTTCTACTTAAGAGGATCGGTACGTATTTTCGGCTGCAATGCTATTCAAATGAGGATTCATTTTGTTCGAATCCTGAGAAAACTAATAAGTATTTTTTAAAAATTTAAACGCAGAATGAAAGATTACGTTATTAGCGAGGGCCGAAAGTCCCTGAGAACTTCTATAATGTTTATTTTAATAAGTTAGAGGGGTGAAAAACTAAGAGAAAATTTTGTGCGATTTTTAATTTCAAATATATCATTCAAAATAAACTTTTTATTTATTCTAAGGGACTTTCGGCCCTCGGTAATAATTTAGTCTTTCATTCTGCGTTTAAATTTTTCAAAAATATTTATTGGTTTTTTCAGGATTCGAAAAAAATGTACACAATGTTGTGGTAATATTTTCCAAATATATCTTTGTCTTACAACGCACTCAGCGGAATATAATATTGTCAGCATATATTGTCAGTCAGACACTGACAATCAGTGACAATTTTAAATATTTGACATTGCATCGGGAATATGTTGAGTTATTGATTAAATATTATTGATATATAGTGTATTTCATAAATAATTGATTTAAGAAGTGAACTTAATAAAAAGTTATTTATTGTGTATTATTTGTGGAAGATCCAAGCAGAGAATACATCAGGATAATATATTCTGTGATCCAAGTATTTTGTTGTTAAGGATGTTCAAAATTGTAAGCGTTCCATAACAATATATTATTAAAAAATCACTTTAACACAATGAACTGTCAATACGGATGGAATGGCCATGTCCCATTCAAATAGTGAAGCAAGATTGACACCAACATACAAGAGAGAGGTCCTAGAGAGAGACAGACAAGGTGGTGGAGAATTTGACAGGCCGTGTAATTTGAGTTGCCTATATAAATGGACCCGATTGAATCAGTATTTACAGTTCGTTGAATATTTTAACTTATATTTTAACTTGGCTAAGGCCTAATGCTGATTGGCAGTACATATTTCAAAATTTAACCACTTTTTTGTATTTAGGGGATAAATAGAGTACACAGTGCCATACTTGGTGTTTAGATACTTTTCAGAATTGTTATTTGTATTTATCAAAACAAATACCTACTTTCCTAAAGTATTTGGGAGTTAAATAATTTTAAAACTATTTAAATACTAAATTAGTGACTGTTTTATACAAAGTGAAGAAGTCCTTGATTATGTTTTTATGTTACTTTTATATTTAGACTTTTATATTTCCCCGATTTAAGTTGATATAGGCAACTCAAATTACACGGCCTGTCAAAGTTTCCACCACCTTGTCTGTCTCTCTCTAGGACCTCTCTCTTGTATCGTGGCTGCATTAGTTGTTTTTGTGCCTATTCCATCCGTATTGACAGTTCATTGCTTTAACACTTTTCCTCTTTTCTCGATTGAGTATTACTCTTTGTTGTACAAATAAATTATTACAATCACTGAATACATAGTTAGTGAAAAAATTATCACATTTATTAACTGAATTAATAATTTGCAATTATAAAAATAACAGTTATCCAAGAACATTCAAAACCCATCTCTTTAAATTAATGATGACATTTTCAAGTAGAATGACATTCTAGTAATGTTTACATATCCATACCAGTGTGAATTTTACTACACGTAATTTGCCGTGTAAAGACAGAAAAAGTAGGGATATACGTAAAATATTTGCGAATTATGTACCCATAGCCTTAAGGTTCCTGACTATCATACGATATGTATGTATATATCTATGTTTTGTGGTCTATAAAACAAGGACTAATAACTATAATTGGTAATTTACAGTCTCTCTCTTTCTCTCCTGGTCTCCTGTAGAGAGATAGAAAGAAAACTTTATTTATTTCTATATATTTCGCGAAAGAATTATCGCTTTAGTTGAAGAAGGCCATTCACAGTAGTGATGTTGAAAAAGTAACTATTCGTTACAAAGTACTCGTTACTTACGAATACCGAAAGTAACGATTACTATATAGAGAGGCAAATCGTTATTTTGATTACTCTGATTACTTCGTTACTTCGTACCAATCGTATCAGAGTGAGTAACGACTATTGTATCTACTTTGATTACTTTGATTACTCTGATTACTTCGTACCAATCGTATCAGAGCGAGTAACGACTATTGTATCTACAACCAGTACACTTGATTACTTTCTAGACTGACCGGAAAAATGTGGAAATGATAATGACAGTATGATCAACAACTTTAATTTTGTATGTATTGCATTGGTTTTATTAGAATTAGACCAGTGCATTTAGGGAGGGCGTACAAAATACCTACCTATTGAGAAATACGATTTTCGATATGATTACCGGTACTCAAATACAAAAGTAACAAACGTCTCTAATCATAGTAATCAAAGTAATGAATAATGTAAATGATTACTTGTTATATCGGAATACCTATACAAAATACCTACCTACTGAGAAATACGATTTTCAATAATATCATGATTACCTCATATTATGATTACCGGTACTCAAATACAAAAGTAATCAAAGTAACGAATACTGTAAATGATTACTTTATACAAAAGTAACGATTTGTAACGAATACTCGAAAGTAACTATAATCAACATCACTAATTCACAGCAGTTCGTGGTGGAAAGAGTGGAGGTTTCTCAGAGTGATGTCTCACGGATATGGAGTAAGTTTCTGGAGACGAATTCCATTCAAAATAGAGCTCGCTGTGGTAGACCTCGAGTTACCAATGAGCAACAGAATAGATTAGATATATCAGAATTTCCATTCGAAGAAATTCTTCTGTCTGTACCAGGTCTCCAAAGAGACTTCAGGCATGTTACAGGAGTCAATATATCATAGATTACAAGAAGAAAAATTTTAGAATCAGTTTTGAGGAGTCGTCGACCAATCAGAGTTCCTCAGCTACAACCTAGACATGTTTTGTACCACCTCCAGTGGGCTCAAGAATACATGCAGCTCCCTCAACAGTTTTGGAATTTGGTGCTTTTTTAGACGAGACCAGGCTCTGTTTAAATAATGATAATCGACGAATTCGTGTCGGCAAAAACCAACAAAAGCTGCACAACTAGAACATGCCCGTTTCATACTTCCTTTCCCTGGTGGCAGTGTTATGTTTTTGGCAGGTATTATAGCAGGGGGATGCACGGAATTGATGGTTATTGACAGGACTCCGATAGGATAAAGGTATATTATACGGATTTTAGAACCTCATGTGGAATTATGGCGAGGAGCTGTATGTGAAAATTTTGTATTTATGGATGATAATCCCCGCCTACATAGAACTCAAGCGGTTAGTGAGTATCTTGAAACAGAAGGTATTCGCCGATTGGAATGGCCAGCGATGTCTCCAGACATGAACCCCATTGACCTTGCATGGGATGTGCTCTCCGGAGCTGTTCATGCCCGAAGGAATTCTCCTAGGACTCATTATTAACTTACAATTGCCGGTAGAGAAGAATGGGAGAATCTGCCACAGAAAATGATTGATCGGCTTGTTAGCAGTACATATGGGGCTTTTCATTCACAGTCATTTGTTTCGTCATAATATTAATATACACGGATTATACGACATATGACAGAAGTTCGAAACAAATGACAATCGATGAAAAGCCCTATTACAGCACGAATCCAGGCTTGCGTCGATGCCCGTGGTGAAAATACACGATATTAAAATTTTTAAATACATTTCAATTACAAAATATATTTTTTTGTTTTTATTAAAAATTATTATTTATTATTATTATTTATTAAAAAAACAATAGAATTTAAAAGAAAAAATATTTGTCAACGTTATGATATTTTTTATAAATGATCTGTAACCATAATTTCTTCTTCTTCTTAGGGTGCCTGTCCGTTCCGAACGTTGGCGATTATTCAGGCTATGATGATTTTCTCTTAAGTTAGCTCTCAAGTTAGCAAGCCCGGATATTCTTCTTCGTCCTGGGGCGCTTTTTCCCTCAATTTTACCTTGCAAAATGCATTGGAGTAGCTCGTATCTGCCTTCACGATGTTGACCAAAGCTGTGGCTGTGTTCATCCTCCGTAGTACTTCTTCATTGGTGACTTTGTCTGTCCATGGTATCTTCAGGATCCTTCTGTACAGCTATAGCTCAAAAGTATGAAGTTTTAATAGAGTCCGCCTTCAATGTCCACATTTCTACTCCGTATAGAAGCATAGAGTACACGTAAAATTTAAGGAGCCCTATTTTGATTTTTAGGGTGAAGTCATGGCTCTTGAACACAGATCTCATAGTCAACAATGCACTTTTTGCCTTTCCGATGCGACATCTAATCTCTTGGGTATTATCCCACGACTCATAGCCAAATAGTTAATAATAGCGAAAATTTGGGGTAATACATAACTTTTGAAACTGTGTTTAATATAGTCCATACCTACTCAATACTGATCTCTGTACAAAAACTCATACATATTAATGCTCTTAAAGAAACACCACATGCCGTTCTTACTTGTTATTTATAATTATGTGACAATTATGTCGATTCTAAATTTATTCTTAATTGATATGAATATTCCAATCAGTTTTATGTAACGTAAAAGTAAGTTCAATAAATATAAAAATATATCATTATTTTTTATACTGTTTCTCTTACTTCAGCTTTATTAATAAAGTTAATTAGCTAATTAGACATACAAATTGGGTGTTTTCTTAACATTTCTAAAACACAAGTACCTGTCTCTTAATGAACTGCTAATTAACTTTATTGTCCCGCACTATAACGTTAATTAACGAGTCCCGTGAAAGGCAGCGATGTTGAACACTTGCTGCAGTCACAGACTCATCTTCGCAGGCGGCCTTGGACTAAGTAAGCTGAATCGTACAATGCAAAAGCCGAAACCTTCTTTATCATGGGTGTTACCTTGATACGTTCCAAGGGATTAAAACTCATATTAAAAGTTCTTATCAAAGAAAACGCCAGCAACAAAAAATTTAAAAATAAAGAGACATTGTACTCCACTTAATCACGATCCACGCACATGGATAAATTTTTTATTATTATTATTATTATTATAAATCAAATAAGGGCAGAGGAGCGAGCTCCTATTATGCCCAAAAACAAAGAGAAATATCATTTTACAACTAATACAAATTAAGAATAAAGTTAAAAATTAACAAACATCAAATAAAAATATTGAAACAATAAAACAATGTCGCCCTAAAACAATTCAATCCTGTAAAGCTCCCATAATGTTCAAAACAAAGAAAAATAAAACTAATAAAAATTTTAAAGATTACAATTTCAAACAAAATTTTGAAACAATAAATAATGCCGTCCTAAAATTATTCAGTCTTGCAAAGAAAATAAAGAATTATCAAGTCTATTTTTAAAAATGTTAATTAAAATTTAATTAATTTTTGAATGACTTTCCTAGTGCCTTTTTGATATACAGCAATATTTTATTACAGCACTTTTGATAGAGCAGAAAACTATAAAAACTAGGAAAAGAAGTAAGAAGGGTACCTATCATATATTTATTTACTAAGGAGTTCCACAATTTTCACTGTTTTACTTCACTCCACCGCTCTCTCCAGTTCTTTCTGATTTGCCTGTCCCCTTCCTGTAGATTTCTTCTTTCCATTACTTCGTCCACTTCATCTCTGAAAGATCTTCGGGTCTGCCTCTCTTCCTTCTTCCTATCGAACCTGTTATTCTGTTTATCGAACGTTGTTTTGTGTGCTCTTCTGAAATATCCGTACCAGGTTAATTTCTTCTATTCTATGTAGTCTATTATATCTGAGTTTATTCCCATTATTTGCTTAATCTCTGTTTTCAACGAAAACTTTTTGTGTGTTATTGCGTTGCCGCTCCTGCAATACTTAGAGCAGATGTATCGATGGATTCTTATGTAGTTTTGTCTTCGAGATCTAGTAGGCTACTTTTTTAATCTAAAAGCAAAGCCATAGAGGTATATAATTAACATAGAGGGAGCCTACCTTCCGCGCTTCCTGACGACAAGATCTCATGGACTGGTTTGCTGCATCTCTTTCTAACACATTGTATCGAAAATCTATGATGACATTCAGTGTGAATATAGGCACGGAAGAGGAGGACAACTGTAGCAGCTTTACTATGCGTAAGAGTGAAACAGCACTAATCCAAATAAAAAAGATGGTGTCGTCACTTCGCTCTGAATGACACTCTCTCTATGCTAATATATAACTCTATGAGCAAAGCAAATGTTATTATTTACATTTGAGTTTGACACTTCGTGAATGTCAAACTAAATTTTAAATTATTTAGCTATTAATAAAATATAAATGACATTTTATAGTGAATTTAATTATTATATAAAATAATATGTGTAATAAATGTATAAAAATACAATTTGAGTATATTTTGAAAGCAATAATACATATTATACTATATTAATAATGAATCAGTAGAAACGATTATATTTAAATTTGGTAACACGAAATGTAGTGTGGTTAACTCGAAACACAAGTACGCAAATACGGTTGCGTGAAGCGTGGCGCAAAGCCGTGGAATTTACGAGACTCGCTCGGTCTGTAGATCCAAATAAAGTTCATCAGTAAAAAGTATCTTTATCATGTATGTATTATTTATTTTACAATATTGGAAAATTGTTATTTAAAATGTGGTTTGGAATAAAAAAGTATGTTCTGATATATGAAATTACATCCTAATGGAAAAAAATATTTGACGAATTTTCTCAAATTATGGATACCAACATCATTTTCATTTATAACTCTTGTATTTTTAATTTGGCGAACAAAAGTTATTCTTCATAAAAATCTTTTCTTGGTCTAAGATTTATGATGCAACCATCATGAATCAAATTTTATTAATTTTATACGAAGTATGTAAAAAAATATGAATTTCGAGTTCTTTATAGTTCACAACATTTAAAATAGAATGATATACTTGTACATTAAAACATAATTTTTAATTCTAAACAGCTTTTCGTAATAGCAATTTTCTATATTATGAATTTAAATACGTATATAAACAAAGTTTTCGTTATGATAATGCTCGCATTTTCAGCTTGTTTATTATTTTATCTCTTCTTGTTACCCTGTAGCTTCTCCTTAGGAATCCCGTCTGTGTGAAAAGGAGGCTACCAAATAAAGCTAAAGAATTGGGGAACTGGGAAATATACAGGAAGATTCGTAAATATACGTACTGAATACAAAAAAAAGATGAGAAGGGCGAAACGTGAATCTTGAAGAGGGTTCTGCCAGAGTATTTCAGTATAACTTCCAGCACTAGGATCCACAAAATTGTTTCCAAGGATCCGACACAGGGACCAAACCTACTTAATAGATCTTAAGGCACATTTGCCTAATCCAAAAAGGAAATGCTAGAGCTCTTACTACATAAGTGCTTCCCCAGATCAACAATTATCGATGAGCAGACTCAGGCTGACAACCTAAACGTTCTAGGAAGAAGACTGGGAATTATCTGCAATAAACATCAAACCTGACCTAATGTGCAATCCCAAGAAAGATAATTCATCCTAACAAAGATCTTTAGGAAAAGCATTGCACTAGGTACTATACCAAAGACTTGGACAACTGTAAGAGTAGTGTACATACTCAAAATAGGAAGACAAAACACGCCCTACCTAAATCCTACAGGCCGATCAGTCTTACATAATTTCTGTTGAAGACAATAGAAAAAAAAATGATGGTCATATTAAGGAGGGCCTTTAAGGGGTCATCCGCTTAATGGCAACCAGCATGCATATCAAGAAGGAAAATCAACAGAATAAACAGCACTAGATGAAGTAAATCAGAAAATCAATCATTCCGGTGATAATATGGAAATTGCATGATCCGCCTTTCTAGATGTATTATAGAGGGAGCATTTAATAATGCACTAGGTACCAAATTGTCTTTATGATGCAGCAGCATCAAAAGCGAAATCCGCTACCGTATGCAACTGAATCAAACCAATTAGCAGGGGAGAGCTGAGGGGTGCCCACAGGAGGAAGTGCTTTTTCCCCTCCTTTGGACACTCCTGGTGGATGACTCGTTCCTTGACGCACAGGCTGTAGAAGGGCAAGCCTATGCCAATGATCTAGTAAATATGGTAAGGGGAAAATACGGTAATGTTCTATCCAGCACATACTAGGTGGTGCTGGATGCTAGGTGGGTACTAGGTGGTGGGACAGAAAAAAACTCTCTGTATATCTTAATAAAACAGAAGTACTCAGTTTCACAGGTCATAGTCAGTATGGAGAAGGAACATAGGTAACATCTGGATATGCGCCCTGTATGGAGAAACTATCAAAGAGTCAAATGAGGTCAAATATCTAGCAGTAATACTAGAAAGACTGTAATAGCTGGATAAGCTTCAACGACAAGCATGCTTAATCATAGTAGAAGAGATGTAGATTATCTCAACCGCCTCCAAAGAGGTCCCCTGGCTACTCGGCTCCATATCCACCCTCAATATCTCTTTAATATCGGTTCTCACTTCGTCTATCCACCTCTTTCTGGGTTTTCTTTCTGGCCGACATATCGAAGTTCCAATAAGCGTTCTACTATTTGTTCTGTCATTATCCATTCTTATAAGGTGACCAGATATCTAGCGCAATCTTTGTATTTTTGTTTAATTTGCTAAAGAGGTTATATATATTTATTTTTGTAATATTGATACAACTCGTGGTTGAAGCTTATTCTCCACATACCATTGTCGGAGATGGGTTCCAATATCCTTCAAATAAATTGTCTTCTATCTCTTCCATTGGTAGCTTCACTAATATCGCTATACCATAATTTATTTAGTTTTCCTATTTTCTTTATCTTTTAAGGATCCATTTCCAAGTTTTTATTGGATATTAATATTATATATATCTGCAAGCGGCCATACCTGGTCTGAGATCTTTATATTCATATTATTTCTTTGACTGTGTCCGTCATGTTGCAGTCTTTTGTGTATTTGCAGCATTTTTTCGAAAAACTGCTAATACATGCCTAAGTCTCATTCTTCCTCTTCCTCTGAAAGCCTTAATCCCAATTAGAGATTGTTTATATATATATACATATATATATATATATATATATATATATATATATATATATATATATATATATATATATATATATATATATATATATATATATATATAATATATATTTGTTTTTCTTGGGTTTAGGTTCAGAGATTATGTTTTAAATTTGGAACTAGATTTTATTGTTCATTTACAATCAACGTTTCGGCAGAAACTCTTGCCTTTGTCAAGATTGATTTCTAAAAATTTTTACAAATGAAAAACAATACATTATTTTAGAACAATATTAAAACTTACCAAACACGTAAAACGACACACTAACGACGATGAACAGATACAAATTAAAAATTGAGTGTTGATATCTCATTGCTTACTGTGCTAGTTAATTACAGGAGCGTATCTTTAATGTAGTAAAAGGGATACAAAATGGAAATATGTTACTTTAAGAAATTTTTTAATGGTGTTATTTATTATTAATTAAATTAGATTAAAATAAATTCTATTCAGGTTGTCCGTGTCTTTCCTATCGTTGATTGAATTTTTGTTTCTTTTTATTTCTATTGATTCGTAAATCTCCCTCTTCTTTTTGTTCTTCTCGGTTTTTAAAATCTTTGTGCTTTCGAAGTCAAATGTATGCTTCTTCCCCTTCTCATGTTTTGTCAGTGCAGTTGTGTTGTTTTTGTCGTATTTGTGGGAACGAATTCTGGATTGAAGTAGTTGACTAGTCTGACCAATATAGACACCATCACAGTTTGTACAGGGTATCTCATAAACAACATGCGATTTTTTGAGTTTGGGAGTTTTTGTTTTTAGTTTGGTGAAATATTTATTTAAAAGGTTGTTGCCTTTATGAGCCACTGTTATGTTGTGTTGGGCTAGAAGATGCATTAGTTGTTCGGATGAACCTTTTATATATGGAAGAGTTGTATACGTAGTTTTGGTTCTACTACTTTTATTGTTGTTGGTGTTGTTATAAAATTTGTTTATTCTTGACTTAAATACCGATTCGATTAGATGTTCGGGATATGCATTACTTAGGAGAGCATCTTTTGCTTTTTTTATTGCAGTTGGTCTGTATTCTGGATCTGTTAGTTTTATGGATCTATCAGCAAGGCCTATAATTACCGACTTTTTCTGGGAGAATGGATGGTGAGATTTATAGTTGAGATATCGTGAAGACCATGTTTCTTTTGTGAACCACATAGTTTTGATTGTGTTATTAATCCGATGTAAAGTGACATCCAGAAAATTTATTTTATTATGCTGTTCAATCTCTTTAGTAAATTTTAGCTTTGGGTGGTAGTTGTTAAAATTTTCTAAAATTTCGTTCACTTTATTTGTTGGGACAGCACATACACAGTCATCAATGTAGCGGTAGAAGAATGGTACATTAAAACCTAAGTGACTTATGACAGATTCCTCTAAATCTTCTAGAACCAGCTGGGCAATAACACTAGAAATACTTGCACCCATTGCACATCCATCTATTTGTTGGTATATTTCGTCTTTGTATAAAAAGTATGTTGAGTTTAATGTTAACTCCACAGATGATTGGAACTCTTGCAATGGGATATCAGTGTATTTTTTTATGTCACTCCACTTCTTTTTTATGATGTCAGTGGCAAGTTTTATTGGAATGTTAGTGTATAGTGAAACGACATCTAAAGATATTAATATGTAGTTATTTGGTATATGGATATTTTTAATTTTAGAAATAAGGTCATTGGAATCTTTAATGTAATATGGATTATTGTTTGTGATATTAGAAATAATGTTTTTCAAAAACTTTGAAAGATTCTCGAAGGGCGATTGAATGCAGGAAACGATAGGACGTAGAGGTACATTATTTTTGTGTGTTTTAGGTAACCCATAAATTTTTGGTGCTATAGCATTTTGTAGTTTAAGTGATTTTGCCGTGTTTGGTGATATATAAGCACTTTTGTCCCATCTGTCAATAAGCTCATTATTTCTTTCTTAAATTTACTTATTACTGACTGTGTTATCTCATTGAAAAAGCTAAACTGTGAACTCATTAAGAATGAATCAAATTTAATCAATATATTACCACCAAACATGTTTTATACTTTTAAGAATGAGTGTTTAAAACAAAGTGAATATGTTTTTAGCGAAACTAAAAATAGGAACACCAAAAAAATAAATAAATTACTTTTAAAATCAAATGAAAATGAAATTAAATTAGAGAGATCTTGGGTTGAAAATTTAACTGACGTCGTAATACCTAACGACGTACAAGAGATTTTAAGTTTAGGAGACAACTTTGCAGTTCCTATTCATAATAAAAACGAAATTCCTGTATCTGATATTATCTGTTCGATTGAAAACTCAATTTCTAATTTAAATGGAGATGCACAACATCAAATAAGAACAAAATGTTGTAATATTTTAACCAATTTTAAAAACAAAAATAAATATTCATTCGAAAATAAAGCATTACATAAAAAAATTCAAAAAACAAAAGCGTTCTTGAGGGAAAATCCTAATGTAGTTGTACTAAAACCTGACAAAACCAACAAAACCGTCATTATGGAATCTAAAGATTACGACAACAAAATGAATGACCTTCTAAAAGACGAAACCGTATATCGTAAACTTAAAAATGATCCCACCAACATTTTCCAAAAAAGAAATAATGAGCTTATTGACAGATGGGACAAAAGTGCTTATATATCACCAAACACGGCAAAATCACTTAAACTACAAAATGCTATAGCACCAAAAATTTATGGGTTACCTAAAACACACAAAAATAATGTACCTCGACGTCCTATCGTTTCCTGCATTCAATCGCCCTTCGAGAATCTTTCAAAGTTTTTGAAAAACATTATTTCTAATATCACAAACAATAATCCATATTACATTAAAGATTCCAATGACCTTATTTCTAAAATTAAAAATATCCATATACCATATAACTACATATTAATATCTTTAGATGTCGTTTCACTATACACTAACATCCCAATAAAACTTGCCACTGACATCATAAAAAAGAAGTGGAGTGACATAAAAAAATACACTGATATCCCATTGCAAGAGTTCCAATCATCTGTGGAGTTAACATTAAACTCAACATACTTTTTATACAAAGACGAAATATACCAACAAATAGATGGATGTGCAATGGGTGCAAGTATTTCTAGTGTTATTGCCCAGCTGGTTCTAGAAGATTTAGAGGAATCTGTCATAAGTCACTTAGGTTTTAATGTACCATTCTTCTACCGCTACATTGATGACTGTGTATGTGCTGTCCCAACAAATAAAGTGAACGAAATTTTAGAAAATTTTAACAACTACCACCCAAAGCTAAAATTTACTAAAGAGATTGAACAGCATAATAAAATAAATTTTCTGGATGTCACTTTACATCGGATTAATAACACAATCAAAACTATGTGGTTCACAAAAGAAACATGGTCTTCACGATATCTCAACTATAAATCTCACCATCCATTCTCCCAGAAAAAGTCGGTAATTATAGGCCTTGCTGATAGATCCATAAAACTAACAGATCCAGAATACAGACCAACTGCAATAAAAAAAGCAAAAGATGCTCTCCTAAGTAATGCATATCCCGAACATCTAATCGAATCGGTATTTAAGTCAAGAATAAACAAATTTTATAACAACACCAACAACAATAAAAGTAGTAGAACCAAAACTACGTATACAACTCTTCCATATATAAAAGGTTCATCCGAACAACTAATGCATCTTCTAGCCCAACACAACATAACAGTGGCTCATAAAGGCAACAACCTTTTAAATAAATATTTCACCAAACTAAAAACAAAAACTCCCAAACTCAAAAAATCGCATGTTGTTTATGAGATACCCTGTACAAACTGTGATGGTGTCTATATTGGTCAGACTAGTCAACTACTTCAATCCAGAATTCGTTCCCACAAATACGACAAAAACAACACAACTGCACTGACAAAACATGAGAAGGGGAAGAAGCATACATTTGACTTCGAAAGCACAAAGATTTTAAAAACCGAGAAGAACAAAAAGAAGAGGGAGATTTACGAATCAATAGAAATAAAAAGAAACAAAAATTCAATCAACGATAGGAAAGACACGGACAACCTGAATAGAATTTATTTTAATCTAATTTAATTAATAATAAATAACACCATTAAAAAATTTCTTAAAGTAACATATTTCCATTTTGTATCCCTTTTACTACATTAAAGATACGCTCCTGTAATTAACTAGCACAGTAAGCAATGAGATATCAACACTCAATTTTTAATTTGTATCTGTTCATCGTCGTTAGTGTGTCGTTTTACGTGTTTGGTAAGTTTTAATATTGTTCTAAAATAATGTATTGTTTTTCATTTGTAAAAATTTTTAGAAATCAATCTTGACAAAGGCAAGAGTTTCTGCCGAAACGTTGATTGTAAATGAACAATAAAATCTAGTTCCAAATTTAAAACATAATCTCTGAACCTAAACCCAAGAAAAACAAATATATATTATATATAATTAGTATGGTTCAAGAACATCAATAAAACTATATATATATATATATATATATATATATATATATATATATATATATATATATATAAATATATATGAGTTAGTTAGAAGCAACCTACCTTGCTCGTTTCGGTACGAAACCGATCTGTGCCTCTACTTTGAGGCCACGAGATGTCACCTGGTATTTATTGAAAAATACCTACGGCGTCAAACAAGCAGGAAATAATCGCAACTTTCTACTTTTTAAAAAGTATGAAAATAATATGTAAAATATTATACGGGAAATAAATATTCTACCTTCGTCTGTGCTGCCATCTTGGGAACGTTTTCGCTGTCTACAGCTCATCAGCCAAGCTCTCAGAACAGACGAAGATGTAGAATATTTCCTCCGTATACCCGAGGCCGTAAGACAGCCATGCAGTCCTTATGAGACTAGCGCAATCTGAGTTAGTTAGAAGCAACCTACCTTGCTCGTTTCGGTACGAAACCGATCTGTGCCTCTACTTTGAGGCCACGAGATGTCACCTGGTATTTATTGAAAAATACCTACGGCGTCAAACAAGCAGGAAATAATCGCGATTCTGAGAGCTTGGCTGATGAGCTGTAGACAGCGAAAACTTTCCCAAGATGGCAGCACAGACGAAGGTAGAATATTTATTTCCCGTATAATATTTTACATATTATTTTCATACTTTTTAAAAAGTAGAAAGTTGCGATTATTTCCTGCTTGTTTGACGCCGTAGGTATTTTTCAATAAATACCAGGTGACATCTCGTGGCCTCAAAGTAGAGGCACAGATCGGTTTCGTACCGAAACGAGCAAGGTAGGTTGCTTCTAACTAACTCAGATTGCGCTAGTCCCATAAGGACTGCATGGCTGTCTTACGGCCTCGGGTATACGGAGGAAATATTCAACATCTTCGTCTGTTCTGACAGCTTGGCTGATGAGCTGTAGACAGCGAAAACGTTCCCAAGATGGCAGCACAGACGAAGGTAGAATATTTATTTCCCGTATAATATTCTACATATTATTTTCATACTTTTTAAAAAGTAGAAAGTTGCGATTATTTCCTGCTTGTTTGACGCCGTAGGTATTTTTCAATAAATACCAGGTGACATCTCGTGGCCTCAAAGTAGAGGCACAGATCGGTTTCGTACCGAAACGAGCAAGGTAGGTTGCTTCTAACTAACTCAGATTGCGCTAGTCCTATAAGGACTGCATGGCTGTCTTACGGCCTCGGGTATACGGAGGAAATATTCTACATCTTCGTCTGTTCTGAGAGCTTGGCTGACGAGCTGTAGACAGCGAAAACGTTCCCAAGATGGCAGCACAGACGAAGGTAGAATATTTATTTCCCGTATAATATTTTACATATATATATATATATATATATATATATATATATATATATATATATAGACTTTAGTTTTTTATTGAGGTTGCAGTCATTTATTTCTAAGGGGCAGGGTAAGAGAAACTCTGTGTTATAATCAAGCTTTCGCAAAATTTATTTGCTTCGTCAGGATTAGCTAAAATTATTATATAGTTATAAATAAATACAACGAAATGAAAGAACATTGCATAAAAATTAGTACAAAAACTTACAACGTGAGGCTTGTTCCTTAATTTGACATTTCTACAAAACATAAAATATCTAAAAAAATCTTTATCCTAATGGTTTTCAAGTTCCAATGTTTCAATTTTTACAATTCATGATAAAAAATATGATTTATTAATTTAGTTCTAAATTTGACTAATGCCAGAAAGACACTTAAATAATGTCAAAAAGACACTCGTAGGTATTTGTTTATTTGATTTTAAGTTGTTAAGAACTAGATTTTTGATTATTACTTGCTTGTGCATTTTAAAATTTTAGAAGTTATAGATGTATATACACATATATATCGAATACCAAATACCCAATAACCAAAAATATATTAAATACCAAATGAATATGTAAATGAATGAATGAATACCAAATACCCATATATATGGCATTTATAGATTTTGAAAAGGCATTCGACTCTACAGAATTGAAAGCTTGATTATAACACAGAGTTTCTCTTACCCTGCCCCTTAGAAATAAATGACTGCAACCTCAATAAAAAACTAAAGTCTACATATTGTCAGTCAATAATACCAAACTTCTTTATATATATATATATATATATATATATATATATATATTATTAATTTGGTTTCTTGGGTTTAGGTTCATAAGAGAAAAAAAGGTGACTATGATGTTGTCATATTTATTCGACGTTTCGGCTGGATATCCATGCCTTTTTCAAGAATTATGATTACATGACTAAAAAAACAATTCATCAACGATACAATACTAAAATTTAATAAAAGATTTTGACTTACCCTTCATGCAAACTTGGTAGTGAAACAGAAATACATAAATAGATAAATAGACGTCACGAAATAAAACAATGGTGAAACATAGGAATACACCCACTAGTCATTACGTTTAAAATATAATGTGTCAAAATTAGTGTGATGTTTTATCGATGTTTGAAACATCAATTAAATAATTAATTGATTTCGCATCATAGGCGTGCTGAATTTTCTTTGGTATAGTTCAAATTAAGTTAAAATAAATTTGGTTTAAATTTTGGACGTCCTTCTTGTCATTTATGGCATTGTTGTTCTTTTTTATTTCTATACACTCCAGGAGCTCCCTCTTTTTTTTGTTATGTTCGGTTTTTAAGATTTTGGTGTTGTCAAAATCAAATTTATGTTTCTTCTCGTTTTCGTGTTTTGGGAGGGCCGTTGAGTTATTTTTGTCGTATTTGTGCGAACATATTCTTGAGTTGAGTAGCTGGCTCAAACAAATCTAACTCAAACTATATATATATATATATATATATATATATATATATATATATTGATGTGATCTTGATCATTGATATGAGATAATATTTTTATATGTCATTTAATTTAATCAATACATTAATAATAATCTAATTAATTTACCAGATCACATATCAATATGTTTTCAATCTCAGGGCTTTTTATAAAATTAATTACTTACATACGTGGCTTCTAAGTATTTCTCAATGGTTCCTAATCGGGATAGGAAAGAAAAGAGTAAAATAATAACACATATGGGTTACAATTGTAATCAAAATATTGTTTATTTTATTTAAATGGCAATCACTGCTTAATATTTGCTATATCTTATTATTCTTAAACATTACATTTACACATGGGAATCTTATTTCCTTTTGGTTTCCAATTGAAAGTTTTTATTAACATTTAACTATTATGATTTATTAGCAACAATTCTATTTAAGTTTGATGAAGCTTTTCTGATATTTTTGATTATGTTTCTTCAAATTTAAATGTGGTATTTAATACGAAAAACCATACATTCATGTCCAAACAAATGAGACTGACCTTTTTCTGGTGAACTGAGAATGTCTTCACACAAGACCCGTTTCCTGCTATCCTTGGCTGCGATCAAAACCTCGTCCTGGCTTCCAGTAATGTTCTCCTTTGAAACTAGCTCGTATAGCTCTCGTTTCCTGCTTCTGTCGTGATGCTGTGTTCTACCTTTTTCGAAACTGCAATCAGCTACCGTGAACTCTTGGCTCAAGGAGGTTCTTTTACTCTCAACCTGGCCTACCTCTCGTTCCACGATCGATACTCCACACTCACGGAACTACACCGGCTTTCTCACTCTCCGTACACTACCGTCTACTACTGGACTTCACTTCTCGACCGCTCAAAACATTCTGCTCTCTATTTGTCATTAATTCCCCTACTTTCTAAATATCCCTTCCAGATTCACAAATCAAACTTCCACCACCAACTCTCATTCGCAGTATTCCTCAAAACCAATTTTTAAACTTTCTAAATATGCTTAATGGATTTCAAAAGAAAAATAGTTAATTCCCATTCTAAAATTACTTTCTACTAATTACAAAATTTAATGATCTATTATCTACTTCAACTGAGTCTTATTTAGCATAAGCTAATGATCGAACCTTCCGCGAACAACGATAATGACCTATTATCGATTTCACTTGAGTCTTATTTAATCACTTCTTAAAATTAAATATAACAATTTGTTGTATACAGGTTGTTCTAAATTTATATGCCCGTGGTTGAGAAAATTGAAAATATTTTATATTAAATTGAATTCTGTTTATAATTATCAAAATTTAATTTTCATATCAAATAGAAATATAACAATATATATATATATATATATATATATATTATATATATATATACAGTGCTGTTTTTGTAACAATAAAGGTTCCGGTACGCAATGTTTCGGGGGGTCTGGGGAGGGTTCATAAAAGGGGTCTGCCCCCGGGAAAACTTTTTAAATTTAGCCTCAATAAGGGCGTTTTAAAGCTATTTGGAAGCAAGGAAGAGATTCAAGAATTTGTTTATAATTTGGTTGTTTTTTTATTTTTTGTCCCAAAAGGTGCCGGTACGGCGTACCGGCGCGTACCGTCACAAAAACAGCACTGTATATATATATATATATATATATATATATAGTAATCAAGAGTGAACTTCAGTTTAAATTTTTTGTTCGATGCAAATATATAAATTTATAATTTATATATTTTTTCATTGTTAATTATTCATGTTCATTTAGTTCTGCTGCTTCCTTTGCAGTCTTTATAATAAAGATAAAGTTAAATGCAAAGTTTGAGACTATCTGGTTTGATCTCGCTAAGAACTGACTATAAATTAGTTTTGCTTAAATATTACTAGAATAATAACAATACCTAATATTATAATTGATTTGAAAGTACCAACATATTAAGAAAATTCGTATTTAGCGTAGAAATTTCTTCAAAAAAGTTGTTTTGGTGAACTTTTGGTGAACTTTTAGTCCAGGGCGCATCTGTTTTGAGATGGACGTTGAGAGGTGACTTAAATTTTTTTGCAGAAATTGCTTGAAAATAACTCAAATAATAATATTTGAGTTATCCTCCCACTCAAAATGGTCCGAAAAATTGTTTAAATAATCAAAATGTCAAAATATGAAGGAAAAATTCGATTTTTTTATTGGTTTTTTGATTATAACTTTAAAACTATTCATTTCTGAGAAAAGTTGTACTACATAAAAGTTGCGTAATTAAATTTCCTACAATACAGAATTGGTTAAAAATTTAAAAAATAGTCACCCTTGTTGCAAAATAGCAATAATTGCGAAAAGACCATACAAAAACAAGTATTCGCATTTTACGTTTTTCAATCATTTACGCTACACTTAGGACCTTCATATTTTACCCAGAAAAACTTTATGATATAGTAAAACAACCCTGTCAATTTCATCAACATCGATCTAATAGATCTTGCAAAATAAATTTTGCAATCCAGCTTTCGCAAAAAAAATCATTTTTTTAAATGTTGCAGGACTGAAAATAAAGCAAATAGCAAGTTTAATTTTTTTTTGCTTATAGAAGTGTACTGTACCTTTCATTTTCAATTTGCAAAATTAAAATCGATTAATTACCACGGCGTCAGGAAATTTTTTAAATAAACATTAATTTTTGGTGCTACGCGCAGGACAGCGGTGTTCGATTCACACAAGTTGATTTCCACCAAAATTTCTTCCAATCTTTATCTAATATATTATTTTCTTACTCTATATTTTGTTTTTGTAATATTTGTAATATTGTAATATTTTAATTCCACAAAAATCAAACTAAGTTTATTATTGTTTGTGAAATATTGTTTAAACAATTGCATATTATGTTTACAAATAATAAACTTTTATTCTCTAAGTTAAAATATATGAACAAAGAAAGTTTTTACTAAAAAAAGCGTTATTTCGAAAGATAGAGTATGTGTTTTTATTTTGCAATAAACAAATTTATTTATTTATATCGAAATGTAATAAAAATTAAAATGTATCAACCATTATCAAAGGTCATTGGAATGCCCAATCAGAGCAAACTATCCGCTGTCCTGCGCGTAGCACCAATAATTAATGTTTATTTTAAAAAATTCCTGACGCCGCCGTGGTAGTTAATCGATTTTAATTGTGCAAATTGCAAATGAAAGGTACAGTACACTTCTATAAGCAAAAAACTCAACTTGCTATCTGCTTTATTTTCAGTCCTGTAACATTTTGAAAAAATGAATTTTTTTTTGCGAAAGCTGTATTGCAAAATTTATTTTGCAAAATCTATTGAACCGATCTTAATGAAATTTACAGTACTGTTTTGTTGTATCATAAAGTTTCTCTGAGTGAAATATGAAGGTCCTAAGTTTAGCATAAATGGTTGAAAAACGTAAAATGCGAATACTTGTTTTTGTAAGGTTTTTTCGCAATTATTGCTATTTTGCAACAAGACTAACTATTTTTAAAATTTTTAACCAATTCTATATTGTAGGAAATTTTATTACGCAACTTTTATGTCAGTACAACTTTTCTCGGAAATGAATACTTTTAAAGTTATAATCAAAAAACGAAGAAAAAAATCGAATTTTTCCTTCATTTTTTGACATTTTGATTATTTAAACAATGTTCCGGACCTTTTTGAGAGGGAGGATAACTCAAATATTATTATTTGAGTTATTTCAAGCAATTTCTGCAAAAAAATTTGAGTCACCTCTCACCGTCGAAATGTACTAATATTTTTACAGATGCGCCCTGGTCTATTTAAAGTTGTCAATAATCATAGTTTTAACATTACCCTGAGAAATCTTTTATCTCCCTAGCACTGTTCTGTTAGTAATGAGATGCGATCTGATGGTTTGTACACAATTTACTCATTTAGAAACAGTACCGGATTTGACTTGTAATGATATTGATGGAGTACGTATAATGTACCAGGAGGCATCAACTTTAAGAAGACTTTTATTATCGAATTTAAGTACGATGCAGAATGGATCTTCTAAGCTCTAGTGATTTAGTCTTAGTCGACTTCCCTAATAATTATATTTTTCCATAAGTCTCTATCTTTGGTCGTACCAATATTTATCCCTTTCAGAAATATGTCCTGATTATGCGTCTTTTGTCTACCCCTCCTAGTACTTCCGGGAACTTAAAACTATGATGTTAATGTACGCTGTCTTATTTTGATATCGATTGGTCGCACCAAAGTTTGAAAGTATTTTGTCACTGCATTCATCTATGTAAGCGTTCGATCAGGTCTGGCACACAGGTCTGATAAAAAAACCCGTCCGATTCAGACTGCCTATAACTGTCATCAAACTTATTCATTCCGACCTCTCAAATCGGACCATACGCGTCAAAGTCGCAAACCAGTTCTCCACGCCATTCACTCCACAAGCTGGAATGCCACAAGGGCCAATATTAGCTCCAATTCTATACACAGTATACAATAGTGACGTCCCCCACCCCATTAATCGAACCGAGTCCATCCTACTATACGCCGACGATAGTGCTCTACTGACTGCAGGCACTGCATACGGTACGCTGAGACATCCTTCTGTCTTCGATAGGGCCCAAACATAATTAAATAAAATTCTTACATGGTGCAATAAATGGAGAGTCACCCATCAATTGCCAATCAAAAATAAATAACAATTTTCAATTTCGTTGCAACACGAAACTACAGCCGCATCATATTCTAGTTCAATCAGAGAGTGCAGCAAGCACCTCTACCGGTTTCGAAACTTATTAGTCTCTCATCAGGAAGCACATATGCTGCTCTCTCTGATTCAACCAAAACAAACCCCGGCGTGAAGTCCCGGATTGCAACGAACGAAATGGCATAGATGCCCTAACGGCAACTGCTAGCAAAAGAGTTTTCAATCTAATAGCACGTAAAATATTTAGTACATATTTTATTTTTATTTTGTATATATTTTATTTCGTTTATATTTTTTTCAATATAATAGAGTAATATTTTTAGTATTCCCCCATTTCGTTCGTTGCAATCCGTAACTGCACGCCGGGGTGTGTCCGTGTTGGGTCAGAGAGAGAGAGCAGCATATGTGCCTCCTGATGAGAGACTAATAAGTTTAGAAACCGGTAGAGGTGCTTGCTGCACTCTCTGATTGAACTAGAATATGATGCGGCTGTAGTTTCGTGTTGCAACGAAATGGAAAATGGTTATTCATTTTTTATTTACATGTTTACTCTGATTGGAGTACGAAGGGAAACATTCTCGTTGGAACTTTACAGCGCTGAGCAGGTGGGACGTGAATTATAAATTGTAAAATTCCCTCATCTTCTTTAGTCTCAGCATCCGTTAAGGCTTGCAAATTTTAGAAGCCTCGGAGGTGTAACCAGAGAAGGTTCCCATTGTTTTCAGTCTGGTGGGATGTAGAGTAATATTTTTAGTATTATTTTATGTGATATTAGATTGAAAACTTAGTCTCTTTCAAATGATTGCCTTCAGACATCTTAGTAGTTCCCGTCACGAACGGGCTAAAATAACCCTCCAGGGTGAAGCTCTTGATTCCGTTCGTCGGTTGTCTATTTGGGAGTCCATTTCAACAGGACACTCAACTGGAACATCGACATCCAAAACACCTTAAATAAGGTAAGGAATAGAGTTATCCTTGGAGCAATATCTGGAAGGTTTGGAGTCACATCAAGCAAGAGTCTCCTACACACCTACAAAACATACATAAGGCCCATTATCGACTACAGAGCTTGTCTCTATGCCTCACTCTACCACAGACAAAATAACAACACCCTTGGTTTTGAGCGTAAAATCCTCAGAAAGTGCCTCAGGAGACACTGAAGTTATCCGTCGGTGTTAGTACACCCACTCGCAAAAATTTCCCCCTAAAAGAGCGAATCCGTTCTCATCATTCTCTTTGCTTTATTCCTATGCGGAGTCGGTTTCCCTAATTGCATTTCTCCACATAATTCTATCTTGGGTCATATCAATTTTAATCCCCTTTACCAACATGTCCTGCCTTATCGTCTCCCCCCAGGTCTTCTTTGGTCTTCCTCTCCTACTCCTTCCAGGAATCTGCACTTCAGCTATTCTTCGTATTGGCTGATTAACGTCTCGACGTTGAACATGACCAAATCATCTTAACCTATGCTCTCTCATTTTGGCATCAATTGGTGCCACACCTAGACTTCCCCTAATATACTCATTTCTAATTTTATCCTTCTTTGTCACTCCACTCATTCATCTAAGCATTGTCATTTCCGCCACATTCATTCGTTGTTCCTCTTTCTTTTTCACTGCCCAACATTCAGTTCCGTACATCATAGCCGGTCTTATAGCTGTTTTATAGGATTTTCCCTTCAGCTTCATTGGAATTTTTCTGTCACACAACACACCACTCGCCTCTTTCCACTTCATCCATCCAGCCCTAATTCTACTGCATGCATCTCCATATATTTGTCCATTACTCTGTAATACCGATCCTAGGTACGTAAAACTATTGCTTTTCACAATCATTTCACCATTCAAAGATACCATTTTATTTGTAGTAGCTCCATCTTTACATGAACATTCCAAATACTCTGTTTTTGTCCTACTAAGTTTTAATCCTTTTTCCTCCAGAGCTTGTCTCCACTGTTCCAGTTTTTGTTCTAAGTCTCTTTCACTATTTCCTACTAACACGACATCATCAGCATACATTAAGCACCATGGAATGTTACCCTGTAGTTTCGCTGTTATCTGATCCAAAACTAATGAGAATAAATACGGACTAAGCACAGAGCCTTGGTGCAATCCTACTTTCCCATGAAATTTATCAGTCTCTCCCACACCTGTCCTAACACTAGTCGTTACTCCCTCTCATACATATCCCTCACAATCTTTACATATTTACCAGGGACTCCTTTCTTATTGAGTGCCCACCACAGAATCTCTCGAGGAACTCTATCATATGCTTTCTCAAGATCAATGAACACCATATGAGCGTTTGTTTCTTTACTCCTGTATTTTTCCATCAACTGCCTTATAATGAAAATTGCATCTGTTGTTGATCTACCCTGCAAAAGAGAGAATCCGTTCTCTCAGCAGAAAATACATAACATACGAATAATGGTACAAATGTTAGAGCTAAGAACGTTCTAAAAATCCCTTGCAATCGACAAGGTAACATACTCACCAGGATTCATAAAACCTTCCATTCCCTCCAGCGAATCTTCTACAATTGGCCAGGAACAAACTTCCAGGTGAGTATTATGTAATTCTCGAACAAGAGCTGTTCCCGATTAGTGGCAGCTTGGCTTCCTTGCTGGTTTAGGCAAGTTCATAGCAAAAGTTCTTCTCCTTCAACCTCTACAGCTTCTTCGCTAAAATTACAACACCGCCTTCTAAGGCCCCCGCTTCACTAGCCGTTTTACTTCTCCACTTAATTATTCTAATGTCCACATTCTGACCTACTCAATATCGTCCTTACACTTCTGAAAGGGAGTTTCCAGCACCCTGAAGAGACTTAAGCCTAAACGGGGATAAAATAACGTGTGGTCGTTCGTTTTATGTAAGCGTTTTTATTTCCGCAAAATGCATTCATTGTTTCTTTCTTGTTAACTGTCCAAGATTCACTTCCGTACATCATAGTAATACATATCGTAAATAATTTTCTTTTACGGACACCTTTCATGGACAGTCGAAATACTTTTTCTCTTCATCTCTTCTCTATTAAGCTTTAAACTGTTTTCTTCTAGAGCTTGTTTACATTGTTCCAGTCTGTACTCTAAATCAATTGCAGTATTTCCTCTACCACTACATTGTCAGCAGATATGAAGTACCAAGAAAGGTTATCCCGTAGTTTCCCTATTTTATAATCCAACATAAATACAATAAAGAAGAACTACGCACATCCCTGATGCAATCCTACTTTCACACTTGTCCTAACCCTCTATAGCAAATATTACGGTGGGCAGGTCACCTTATAAGAATGACTAATGTACCTAGTATACTAATAACCTATTAGAACGCTTAGCGAAACTATGGTGGGACGTAGGGCAGTAGGAAGACCAAGGAAGAGGGGGATGGACGAAGTGAGAACCAGGGACAGAGATACTTGGAGGCTGATGCTGGGGGAGGCGAGGGCACGACTTGGGCTGTAGCTCATAGGAGAGAGAGAGAGACAGCGAGAGAGAGAGAGAGAGAGAGAGAGAGAGAGAGAGAGAAAACTTGGAGAACAAGGTCGTTTAGTATTAAATGTTACTAAGAATTTTATCAAGTATCTGTCGCCCCCATCTATCATTTGGAAAGAAAGAAAACCGTCTGGACATTGCGATTAATAATTATTATCTTTAAGTATCAAATTTTAGTCTGAATAAGAAACGTAGCCTCGAAACCGTCTTATTTAAATAACTACATAAGTATTATCTAAAATGAAATTAACACATCGACCCTTGGGCTAATGTTTACATTATGTCTATATAGGTACTTATAACCTCCACCTTAATAACAACCTGACAGTTTATTCGGATACTCACTATATTTCACCGGTAGCAAATTGCACTCATACATCATCATAATAATAAAATTAAATCAAACGATTTTGCGCAATCGCACCGGAGTTAGACAGTGGCGTGAGTCGTGGTCAGTCACAATACAACAAAATCTGAACAATGTAAAATTTAGATGTACCTACTAGGCCTGGATGCCTGGATCCAGCGTACCAAAAAAAAGTTGATTATTAGCAAGCTGAAAATTTGTAATAGCTTAACGGTGTCTAGTCGGACAAACTTTGATGTACGGGAACACTGGAACAGGGGAAGTTTTAATTGTGGAACAGCTTAAAAATTTGGAACGTCAGATTACGAAAACGTCCCATGTATTTTGTCGAACAGAACATCCAATTGATTTGTTACCATTTCATTAAACTCTCATGCAAAAATCAGACTGCTATTACTAACCAACATGATTCCTGTCATTTGACATGCTCTTCGTATTCCACTCATTAAAATGCCCAGTTGGTGATAAACAATTTTTGCACGAGAGTTTAATGAAATGGTAACAAATCAATTGGAAGTTCTGTCCGACAAAATACATGGAACATTTTCTAGTCTAAGAGCTAGTGAACCCTCCGACTAACGGTCGTCCTGTAAGGCTAGAAATATTTCTAGTGATAATTCATAGCACTCCAAGGCTAAAAACCATGACCTGGCAGGTATCAGCGGTGCACGTGTATCTACCAGGTGAATCGAAAAGTGCAAATTTAGGGGGTAAAATAAACTTTCTCCTGTAAGGTTTAAATTTAAGTATGTGTTTGAGTCATTTAGAAGAAACGTGTACAATGACAGGCGATTCTGAAGAGCATAAGACCTTGCCAGGCGAGGGGAAAGATTAGAGGTTTTTCCTAAAATTATTCTTTTTGCATCGAACAAATTTTTTTTAGGTTTTTTGAATCATTCCAAACAGAAAAGATCTTTAGTGATTTTTCTCTTAAGTTAATAGGTTTTGTTATATAAGCGATTGAAAATTTTGAAAATTGCAAAATCGGCCATTTTTAACCCTAAATCGGACATTTATCTAAAAATTTCAAAGTTGCCAAGGTAGGTAGATATTCTTTAAATATTTATTGATGAAATCTCAAAGAGTTTTTGCAATACAATATCGGAAACGCCTTTGTTTTTTAATTGCTAATCAAGCGGGCGTGACACTGTAGTATAAGTGAGGACGTTTGAGTTGGCATAAATTCATTATCTCGAGAATGGGCAAATTTCAAGAGAAATCCTCAGACAGGTCGATTTTTATTTTTAAATTAGGACTTTTTGGCATATATATAATACTAGTGACGTCATCCATCTGAGCGTGATGACGTAATCGATGATTTTTTTTAATGAGAGTAGGGGTTGTGTGATAGCTCATTTGAAAGGTTATTTAATTCTCTATTCACTAATATAAACATTAACATAATTATTTATATAGGGTGTACAAAAAATTTTTTTTTATTAAATTAACTTTGATTAAATTTGACAAATAGAAGAAAAATTTTTTTTGTACAGACTGTATAAATAATTATGTTAATGTTTATATTGCTGAATAGAGAATTAAATAACCTTTCAAATGAGCTATTACACAACCCCTACTCTTATTTAAAAAAATCATCGATTACGTCATCACGCCCAGATGGATGACGTCACTAGTATTATATATATGCCAAAAAGTCCTAATTCAAAAATAAAAATCGACCTGTCTGAGGATTTCTCTTGAAATTTGCCTATTCTCGAGATAATGAATTTATGCAAACTCAAACGTTCTTACTTATACTACAGTGTCACGCCCGCTTGATAAGCAATTAAAAAAACAAAAGGGTTTTCGATACTTTATTGCAAAAAACTTTTCGGGATTTCATCAATAAATGTTTAAAGAATATCTACGTACCTTGGCAACATTGAAATTTTTAGATAAATGTCCGATTTAGGGTTAAAAATGGCCGATTTCGCAATTTTCAAAATTTTCAAAATTTTCAATCGCTTATATAACAAAAACTATTAACTTAAGAGAAAAATCACTAAAGATCTTTTCTGCTTGGAATGATTCAAAAACCCTAAAAAAAATTTGTTCGATGCAAAAAGAATAATTTTAGGAAAACCCCTAATCTTTCCCCTCGCCTGGCAAGGTCTTATGCTCTTCAGAATCGCCTGTCATTGTACACATTTCTTGTAAATGACTTACTCAAACACATACTTAAATTTAAACCTTACATGAGAAAGTTTATTTTACCCCCTAAATTTGCACTTTTCGATTCACCTGGTAGATACACGTGTACCGCTGATGCCTGCCAGGTCATGGTTTTTAGCCTTGGTGTGCTATGAATTATCACTAGAAAAAATTTCTAGCCTTACAGGACGACCGTTAGTCGGAGGGTTCACTAGCTCTTAGACTATTCGTAGTCTGACTCTGTCTAACATTCCAAATTCTTAACCTGTTCCACAATTAAAACTTCCCCTGTTCCAGTGTTCCCATACTTCAAAGGTTGTCCGACTAGACACCGTTAAGCTATTAACAAATGTTCAGCTTTCTGAGTGTTTAACCTTGTTCTGGGTTTTTCTCTTCTTCTCTGATCAAAGGGTCTATCAAGGACGGTTTTTCTAGCTGGATCATTTTGTTCATTTTGATTCGCATTACATGCCCTATGTATTTCTCCTCCTATCTTAATATATTTTACGACATCTGTTTCCTTTTATATTCTGTAAAATTAAAAGTTTTATCGTCTTCTCTACACTCCATTTTCATTAACTGCTCCACAGATTCGCCTTAGTCCTTTTCTTTCCAGACTTACTATCATGTTTTCAGTACTCTTTTTCAGAGTTCATGTCTCTGAACCATATGTTAGGACTGGGCGTGTTATTGTTTTGTGAAGTAATAACTTCATATTTCTCGATGTAATTGAGGATTTAAGGATATTGAGCTCAAAATAGAACCTATTATTCGTGCAAATTCTTCACGGTAGTGTTTTTTAATGCTTTTTGTAAGGCTGGTAGTATAGTGTTTTTGTAGGTATACAAATTTGTTAACTGCTTCGATGACGTTGTTTTCTATAAGCGGCCATAGGATTTGTGGTTGCGTGCTTACTTTCATGTCTTCGGTGTATTGGTGTTTATTACTAAACCCATTTTTGTAGCCGATACTTTTAGTGCTATAATATACGCCTCTCGTACAGAGTTTCCGTTCTCCCAACAATATTGAAATCATCCGCACATGCAAATGGTTTTGCACTGATTTGATGTGATTTTTGACATACCTATTAATTTTTGCAGAGCCAATTGAAAGGTTTTGGCGCAGCCCGTTAGGTATTTGTTTTAAAAGGTTCAGGGAGTTCCTCCCTGGGATTCGTACTCTAGGTTACACGATTACTATTTTGTAACCGCTATCGGTTGTAGAATTATAAAATTGTGATCGAAAGATTTTGAATATGGGACTAAAAGAATCCGATTGCCGGTATGATAAAGGAATAAGGATCTGAATTAATTAGTCTTAAAAATATTCATATTAAATCATAACGACCTCCGGGATTCAGATTCTGATACAGATAACGTTCATAATAACTATTTAGGCAGCTTAACGACGCTACTGGTATCTAATCGGGACAGTTATATTTTTTATTACTTACATAATAAGTATATTTCTGAACATCCTTGGCAATCATCATTAGAATGAAAATTATCGAGATTTGATTTATTGGCCGCAGCCAAAGTTTTTTTCTTTTCATTTGTTGATAGAAATAAAGATAAAAGCCATTCATATAGAATAAAATAGACATTATTAAAATTGATTGGTAGGTATTAAACGAATATTATTTAACCGCAGGCAAAGATTTACAGGTTCCTTCAAAATGGGGATCATTATTCAAAACAGCATGAACAAAGCATGTGTGGGGAAAACGGTACATTGGTTTCAACAAGAGCTCCACATAAACCATTGGTTTTCTATTAAGAATATTTAAATGTTATTTTACATATACTTGATTTTTTATGTATGTATACTAAGTAAATATAATTAATATGAAAGTGGACTAAAAGAAACAAGGATTAACCTTCTTAGATAGATATATTCAAAGAGGTTGCATTTTGGCCTATTCCACTGCGACCTTTTCAGATCTATTGTGGTCATCTTGTCCTAGATTACGGTCTAGTAGAAAAGGTCTAATACCGGATTTACACTCAGTCCTGTTGGACAGGGAATTGGGCAGGGAAGTGGGCAGCGTGAATGTGTAAATAGCTCACTCCCGCTGCTCATGCTCCTGCCATTGCACGGCGCTCCCCAGAAAGTCGGTTTTGGGACGGAAGTCAAAAGAGAGGCAGCGCTAATGCGAGTGAGGAGTGAGTATTAAGGTGGGGTGACATTACTAGTGAATAACGAACGTGGCTTACGCTTACGTAGTTTGCCCGTGCTCGTGCTATTGTTAGATATTTTATTATCTATTTGCAAACTCGAGCAGTACATTTGTATTTATGCAATGCATATCATGATGACTCATGAATGTAATGATGATCAATGATCATCGTAAAAGATGACGTATTACAATCTAGGAAAAGGGTATAAGAGAGGATTTAATAGAATGACATTGTCATTTTCAGACAGGCAAAGACCCATCCAGTATTATGATATCCACCCTCCTAATCGGAGGTTGGATATCATCCTCACTATCTTTATTCTATCTACCGCTGCTCTGAAGAATCTATAGAACTGCATTTAAACCAGTCCCTTAAATTCTTCAACCATGACACTCTCATTATTCCTATACTCCTTCCTCCTCTTACCTTTACCATATATTATTCCCTACTTATGGTAATATATCAGAGACTGTACCTAAGTTATATTGGTTCTTATTGGTTCTCTAAGACGCAATAGCATAAAGAATAGGATGCACGTAATTTTGATGTAATAAAACTCCAACGATGGAATGAAAAACACTCTGATAAAATAGAAATAATTTAAAAACTTATAGGGGAGTGCATATAGATTTTCACTTCGGAAAAAATCAAACAAGATAGAACTTTTTGTAATTTCATTAAGAAATGTTTAATAAACAACATATCAAAAAGTTCTACTTGAGAAGTGGGTGCTTCATTTTTTATTAAACCAATGAACTACGAAATCAGATGTTTTTTTAAATAACTCCGAAAATATAAATTTTAGAAAAAACTGACTTGACCATTGAAAAATTCAGAAAATTTTACAAAAAAACCTTATATAAAGAATTGTCTAAAATTAAATCTGTATCTTCTATAATTTTTTATTTATAGTGCTAAAGTGACCCTTCTCACAAACATTGGAGCACTGTAAACTAACGTACGGCGAAGTGCACGGTTGAGTTATTTTAATGTAATTCTTTAACTAATGGGTCAAATGAAATTTTACAAATTGAACATGAAAGAAGAATAATTAAGCTATCTTATGGTTATAATAGAAAGAAATAAAATGTATGGGCATAAGTAAGGTGTGGGCGGAAAGTGAGCCTTACATGAATTTTGTTTAAAAATGATTTAAAAACGTGTAACTAATACAATCTTTGTTATAAAACTCTCAATTTTGCACAACTTACCTTTCAAGTATCTTACTAAATAAATGATGTTTCATTAAAAAAAAGATCTCAAAAATTTAATTCAAATGATATGTCTCAAAAAATGTAACTTTTAAAATCTTCGTAGTTTTATAGATTTACCACCACTTTAAGACGATATTACTCAAGTTTGAACAGATCTATTACAGTTTTATAAGTGCTTTTTTAAAGCTTAGGATGTAATCTTTAAAATGCACTAAATTATTTTACTTTAGAAATGAAATGAACTATTTCTTTTTAAGAAAATTAAGAAAGATAACAAAAATGTAATACAAAGACCGAAAATTACCAGCTAAAAAAATATTTATACAAAGTGATCAAAACTTTTTTCTGTAAAACTTACCTAAAATACATTTAATAATAAGCTTCAACAATAATAAATGTTCAGCAAAAAAATTTTTTTTTAGTACACAGTTTTTAGCTGTTTCGTATCAGTTTTACGAAAAAAAGTTATTCTTTATAAAATACACATCGTATATAATCTAAGATGGAATCATCAAATATCAAATTTAATTAATGTTATACGAGGTATGTCAAAAAATATGAATTTCACTCAAGAGTAAAGTACCTTTACATTTCACAATATCGAAAATTGATATTAAGAAAAGTTGTTTGGAATTAAAAAATTTGTTTTAGTGTTCAATTACATCCTTCCTCTTAAAATATTGTGACTAATAAAGGCACTTAACTCTTAAAAAAATTCATATTTTTTACATACCTCGTATAAAACTAAAAAAGTTTGATATTTAATGATTGTATCTTAGATTTTAGACCAGGGAGAGCATTTTATGAAGAATAACTTTTTTTCGTAAAAGTGATAATAAAATAGTTATCATAATTGTAATAAAATGATGATAAGTATCCGTAATTTGAGAAAAAAATGAATTTTTTTTACGATTAGAATGATGTAATTGTATATTTAGACATACTTTATAATTTCAAACAACTTTTCATAATAGCATTTTTTGATATTCTGGAATATAAAGGTTCTTTACTCTTTAAAGAAATTCATATTTTTCACATAACTCGTATAAAATTGATAAAATTTGATATCTGATGGTTGAGTTTTAGATTTTTGACTATGCAGAGCATTTCATTAAGAATAACTTTTTTTCGTAAAATTGATAATAAAAAAGATTTCCATGTGGTTCCTAGCTACGCAGACACACTGTATAAGAGCTTCTGTATAAGAATTTTCAAATTGCAATGGCATATTCGGATTCAGCATAATCAAAAACAAAATAGAAACATATTTGATCAAAGTAAAATGATGAATTTAACGATATTTTTAAAATTATTTATACAAAACAATTGTTATTGTTTGAACAATTAATAAACAATTACCGGCCAAATCTGCGAGTAGAACTTTTTACTTTAACATGTATATAAACTAACAAAAAAAGTTTTTGAAAAATATAAGCTTGTTTGAATTTTTCCGAAACAATGCATATTTTCGTTTTAATTGCACTCCCCTATTAATTAATCTCTGATTAATTTGGAAAGTCGAAAAATTCTTTCAAAAACCAAGTTATTTTTAATGAATGCCTACCTTCTTACCTTCAGATGTCGGCAAGGAAAAATGTAAATGACTAAATCTTGTCAGTTACATTCAAAGTTATTTTAATTAGCTGTTAAAAGATTTAATCAATAGGTCCATTGTATTACAGAAGCGAATTCGATGTTATAATATCTTGTCGATTGTTATCATAAAATGGCCTGCAGACTGATCGAATGATCGCTATTCAATAACTAGCTTCGACCGACTGATGTAGAAGAAGATAAGCCATTTCTTTGTAATATTATTGTCTTCCCTTTTTGTTTATGATGGAAAACGTCCTTTAATAAATTGATATATCTTTCAATACTTTACAGTACGGTATTTTGGAATTCATTATCTATATGCAATACGGAATAACGCTGAGTAAAATTTATATTTGAAAAAAGGAGTTCTTCTTCTACTTCTTTTTGTATAGACATGACTGTGTCTGTTTTTTCAATGTGCCTCTAGTAAGTTGTCGTACCATCTTTTTCGTGGTCTTCCCACTGATCGTCTTCCTATTGGGGAACCGTCTCTCGCCGTCCTTACTACTCTATTTGTTGTCATTCGGCTTATGTGGTCATTCCATTCTATTCTTCTGTTTCTTACCCAGTTGTTAATGTTATCCACCTTGCATCTCCGTCGTATATCTGTACTTCTAGCTCTGTCTCATAATGTCTTACCATCGATTTTTCGAAGGGTTTTCATCTCCGCTGTTTCGAGCAATCTTTTTGTCATCTCTGTGTCGGGTCGTGTTTCTGCCGCGTATGTCATTATTGGTCTGATGACTGTTTTGTAAATTCTGCCTTTCATTTCTCTTCCGATATTTTTATTTCTCCATATTGTGTTATTTAGGCAACCTGCGGCTCTGTTTTCTCTATTCGCTTGATCTTTCACTTCTGTTTCGAGCTTTCCATAGCTAGATAGTGTGATGTGTAGATATTTAAACTCCATCACTTGTTATATTATCTGACCCTCCACCTCCAATTTACATCTTATTGGATATGCTGTTACAACCATGCATTTTGTCTTTTTTATGTGAAAATTAACATGTTAAATTTTCTGGCGGTTGTATTAAATTGGTCTAGCGTAGGGATGGGAAAAACCTACCGGTTATAACCTAAAACCGGTTTTTTTACTCCGCAATAATCGGTTTTTCCGGTTGTTTTTTTGTCCCGGTTATAACCGATTTTTTCTTTTTAATAATAACCGGTGAAAAACCGGATAAGTGGACAAAATAATGAAATCAAAGAAAAATGGAAAAATTTTCGCCCCTCGCACACGAACGAGAAAGTTTAAGCTGACAGAAACCGATTTGACAACACTGATGACTGATATCGATTCGAATGGAGTATCGCAAACTAAAGAGCAAGATTATTGTAACTTACTGGGTATTGGCTATCGACTAAAAAAACGAAACACCGGTTTTTGGAATAACCGGTTTTTTTGACCGGTTATACATAACTGTCAGGTTAAACCGTAGGTAAAAGAACCGGTATAACCGAAAACCGGTGTTTTGCCAACAACTGCCATCCCTAGTGTAGCGTACGTTGTAAATCATCTTCACTTTGGGAGATTAGTATAGTACATATTACATCGTCTGCATAGCAGATTATTTTTTTGTTGTTTTTCTCCCATTTGGTATCCATTTTTAGTTCTTACTTTTTTTATTTCATCTACGATCAGGTTGAACAATAAAGATCCCAGGGAATCCCAGTGTCTTATCCAATTGCCGGCTTCAATTTGGTCAGTTAGCTTAATCTTCTATTTTTACTTTTATTTTGTTTTTCTGGTAGATGTTTTCGATCGTTTTAATTATTCCGAGAGGTACCTCTCTTGAGTATAACAAATGGCAGTAGCGTACTGATAGATCCGCGGGCCCTGATTCCATTTGGGATGCGGGCCCCCCGCGGCCCCCGCCCAATGAAAACACCCGTTGTATATCAAAAGTTTTTAATAAACATTAAATATAAAAACTCATCATACACTAAGTAGCAAGATTAACGCACCACCTTAAAAATGGGACTTTTTGATGTCTCCTATTTCCTAAACTTGTTGTCCGATTTAAGTGATTTTTTTGATATGTTATAGCGTTATTCTTTAACAATATCGCTGTAATAATATTGTTGCTAGACAGATGAATCGTCATTGTTTACCGGGTGTACAAATCAAAATGGTGTTTTTTTCTCAAAGTTCGCAACACCCTGTGGAGAATTCTAGCATCTACAAGATATTAAAATTAAAACCCAACTATAGCATCAAGTTTTCTTAACATTTTGCTTTTTCATTCATTCACTTTTATTAAAAAATAAAAAAGTTAGGTATTTTAACAACTAGTCATGTTCTTCGTCAATAAATTCTTATTTTTTGGTTAGTTTAATAAACAAGCCTAAAGTAGGCTATGATAAATTAACAATTTGATAAATGTCAAATTGTTAACAGTCAAAAAGTGTCTGGTTTGTTGTAAAAATTAGTAGATGTAGGTATTATTTATGTCCGTAATTTTTTTTGTTGTTTGGTGGAAATGGAACGCGCTACAAGGAATTTGACCCGCAATGAGTGCGTTCAAGCAGTCACCTTACATAGCGAAGAACTTAGCTACCATGCTATCGGCTCCTTATATTGGTAACAATTTTTTGCTAATGCACGATACTGCAAGACCTGACTTTGCACGAACTGTAACCGAAAATTTACAACAGGTAAATCTTCGGATTTTGGATTGGCCACCGCATAGTCCAGATCTTAACCCAATCGAACATTTGTGGGCCACAATTGGCAGAAGACTATGACAGCGTTTGCCACCTCCTAGAATCTTACAAGAGGTAGAAACAGTAGCTCTCGAGATTTGGAATGATATTGTTATTAAATACCAACTAGCAAACCTCAATTACAATTATTTTAATATTAAAGGACATATCATAGAACATAAGCGAATGAATCAAAAAACAAAAATAACAAAAACGAGAAAACTGAAATATCTAGGCCACATAATGAGAGGGGAAAATAGTCCCTGCTAGACTCATAATCCAAGGAAAACTCTCGGGAAAGAGAAATGTGAGACGTAGGAGGATTTCCTGGTTGCGAAATTTAAGGGAGTGGTAAGTGCGGGTGCAGTTCAATACAATTGTTCAGAACTGCAGCCAACAAAGTTAAGATTGCTGTGATGGTAGCCAACTTCCGATAGAAGATGGTACTGCAAGAAGAAGAAGAAGAATATTGCGGAGGGTGTTCCGAACTTTAAAAAAAATCACAGTATGATTGGTACACCCGGTAACTTACCTGTCTAGCAACAATAGGTATTATTACAAGGATATTGTTAAAGAATAAAGCTATAATATATGACAGCCTTAATTTCTGTTTAACACGTCACTAAATTTATCTTTAATTTTTTTTTCAATTGTCCCTACAAGATGTATTATTCTTTCTTTGATATTATTATTTGCAAATGCTATCTCTGAGGTTCTCCTTCTATCTTTGTATCTTTGACTCTCCAGATTTGTAATATAATTTACAATTATGTCAAAATTTGATTTTATATAGGACAGTTCAGTCTGAACAGAATTCTCACTAAATATTTGTTGACATGTAAAGGACATTTTGTCGTAAAGAGGATTTAAAAACGAATTTACTATACCTAGCTATTTACCTGTTGGCCCTATTCTACTGATAAACAGTTCCAGATGGGTTTTCCCAAACAGTAAAACTTGTATTTAATAAAGCCGTTTAGTAGATACATTTGCAATAAAGTAATAAAGTTATTTAGTAGATACCCCAAGAATATACCTGCTATGAATAAGCACATGTACAAAAATGTAAATGCGAATTTCGTTTTATATAATATAGTAAAATTTTGAAGAATAGACACTAAAGTATAGTTTATTGTTTCAGATATTCCTAAATGCAATGTGATAAACCAACAAGACATCAGACTAAGTTTGACAGATCCAAGTCGATATTTAACATCAACAGCAACACTTCTAGCCTACCAGAGGATAAAGGATGCCGCTTTGTAAGTAATATAAATATTTAATCAAGCACGTTTCATCAATGACCAATTGCGTCAACTGTTGGACATAGGCCTCCCTCAGTTATTTTCAGTATTCTCTACACTGGGCCGCTTGTAGCCAGTTTCCTCTTACTCTTTTTATGTCGTCGGTTCATCTAATAAGTCGAGCTATCTTTTGCTGTAGTATATCTCCTCCTGATTTTAATATTTCTGCTTTCACTATGTTTTCTTCCGCAGTTTTATTATTTTTTAAGTCACTCATTACTTATATTAGCTGTTTTTCTATCAGTTCTTGTGTTTGTTGTTGCTCTGTTTCTTGTGTTGGTTGTTGTATTTTTTCTGTTTGGTCTTTATAATTTAGTAATTGATCTAAATACTCTGCCCACCTGTTTAATTTTTCTGTCTTGGTTTCTAATAGCATATCATCTTTATTTCCGCAAAACAGTGTGCTTTTATTTTGTGTCGCTCGTGTCTTTTTTTACTCCTTGATAAGAATTTTTAACTTCTTTTTGGCATAGTTGTTTATTATTTCTAGTTGTTTTTCCAGTAATGTTCTCTTCTTTTGGCTACATCAGGCGCGGATCCAAGGGGGTCAATGGAGTCAATTGCCCCCTCCTTGAGACCTCGCCTGGTGTCTACTGACACTTTTTTCGTAGGCACTGACACAAAAAATAGCAGGCAAACGAAACAGAACGAAGAAGAACTTCATGGTTGATTTAGGATGGCAGTGAATAAAATTAAGAAAGCTATGATGGTAACCAATGTTCTGAAAGGACATGGTTGATGAAGAAGAAGAAAATAACAGAGCACCCCGAAAAGGAATCCTGCGTACTCCAGTGACAAGAACATTTTTATTTCATTGCCCCCTCCTTACAAGGTTGCTGGATCCGCCGTTGGGCTACATAATCGTTTAGCTTGTCTCCTTTTGGTTTTATAATGCTCCTTATAGACGGAGAGCTAGAGCCGAAAAACCATCGTCATAAGTAATATGGACTTTGGCATGTGAAATGTGTCTATTGTATATTGATAATTATAACCCCTTTCAGGCTGACACCTCAGTGGATACAGGAAGTAGCAATAAGGGATGAAAGGGGAAAGTTAGTGAAGTCATTAAAGGTTTTCACCTCCTATTTTGTTAAACCTCCATCGATTTGCATGAAAATTGGTGACTAGTTAGAGCATACCTCAAGAAACAAAACTGATTTGGTGCCACTTGCACTTTTACCCTGGTGGTGAATACCACCCCTTCCCACTGGTGAAAACTATTTTATTAAAAATAACCCCACAAATCGATAGAGGGACAAATTTTAAGTAAAATTTGTTATATCATGTTATTAAAATAAATCAATACTTTTTGAGTTATTAAAGATCAAAGATTTGTCTATATTTAAGAGCATACGCGTCAAGTTACGAATGATCAAAAGAACATGTTAATTAATTGTATGTTAGTAAAATAGTATTTTTATATTATTTCGATATTTAATTAAATTTTTTTTTTCATTATAAACTGAATATGTCCAAAAACTGGGGGGTCCAATAATGGGTACATTTGACATATTCGAATACACTTTTGCTAAATTTATAATATCGAAATAATATAAAAATAATATTTTAGTAATATACAATTAATTAATATTTTCTTTTTATCATCCGTAACTTCACGCATGTGCTCTTAAACAGACAAATTTTTTATCTTTAATAATTCAAAAAGTATTGATTTTTTTTAATAACCTGATATAACAAAGTTTACTTATAATTTGTCCCTCTATCGATTTATGGGGTTATTTTTAATAAAATCGTTTTCACCCCCCGAGAAGGGGTGGTAACCACCCCCAGGGTAAAAGTGCAACTTGGCACCAAATCATTTTTATTTCCTGAGGTATGTTCTAACTAGTCACCAATTTCCATGCAAATCGATGGAGGTTTAACAAAATAGGAGGTGAAAACATTTAAAGACTACACTAACTTTCCCCTTTCATCCCTTATTACTACTTCCTGTATCCACTGAGGTGTCAGCCTGAAAGGGGTCATAATTATCAATATACAATAGACACATTTCACATGCCAAACTCCATTTTACTTACGACGATGATTTTTCGGCTCTAGCTCTTAGACTATTACTTTTTTCTGTATTACTTATAATATTATCCATTTTTGCGTTTTTCCTCTGTGCTAGAATTATTTTGCAGTCCTCATCAAACCAGTATTTTCTCTTTTCTTTTTATGCTTTTCCAATGCTAAGGTCTGCCGCTTCTATAATGGCTGTTCGTATTAGTTCCCATTTCTCCCCTAAATTCCCCGTCGTGATCCTTCCCAAACTCTTGTTTATTTCTTCCTCTCTTCGTTTTGCACTTTATCCTGTAGCTGCTCTAATTGGTATGTTTCCATTATTTTCCTTTTCTTGGTTGTTTGGGATTTTCTTTTGTAAGTTTGACTATTGTCAATATATGGTCACTGTCGGCATCTGCTCCTTTGTAGCTTCTACAATCAGTAACGGATCTATTGTGTTTTCTTTCAATGAGAACATGGTTATTTTATGTACATACCTAAATTAGCAAATTGTGTACTCGCTATTATTTTTTTCCATTGTCAGTACTTTCTTTATGCAGGCATTTCTTCTTCTTCATGTACCATGTCCTTTCAGAACGTTGGTTACCATCACAGCTATCTTAATTTTATTCACTGCCACCCTAAATAGCATGCCTGTATCAACATGCCAGTTCTTCAACCATGAGATTCTATTATATTCATATAAATATCTTTTCTTTCTACTTTGTTTTTGGTACGTGTTCAATTAGTTCACAGAGTTGTTCATGAAATCCACGAGGAAAAAGTTTTCCTGTAGTTGGCTGTATATACCATATATTACAAAAACGATCAAATCCTTTATAAAAGGTATATTTGTTAAAATCCCTAAAAAGGGCTACATCACAGAACTAGTTTTCGATCGGATGACCGATCATCATCAGTGGTTACGTGAATCGAACATGCTAATTACCAAATTAAAAATATGTGCGTAAAAACCTTTTACAATTTATCCCTCATAGTAACATAGTAAAATAATGTCACTTGCTACCATATAGTCATGATGTCTTCCTCTTCTTCTTCCTTCTTGTATGTAAGCTTTAAAGCCTGTTTCTTCTTCAATATTAGCCTCCTAAATTGTTTAAGTTATCGCACCATCTTTTCTTGGTCTGCCAATACTTCTTCGTCCATTTGGTGACTTATCTCGTGCTATTCGTACTATCCTATCCTCTGCCATTCTACTAATGTGTTCGTTCCACTCCTGTTTCCGTTTTGTCGCCCATCCATTTATGTCTTCTATATTGCATGATTTTCTTATGTTTTCGAGTCTTTCCCTATCCAACAGACTTTTTCCTGATATTCGTCGGAGTGGTATTTTCATCTCTGTTGTTTCTAGTAGTCGTCTCGTTTTAGACGTGTCAGGTCTTGTCTCCGTGTATGTTCATCATCATCACTGGCTCGACAACCCTTTCTGGGTCTTGACCTGTTCCAGGATTCTTCTCCATTCTGATCTGTTTCGTGCTTTTTTTCTCCAGTTTTTTATTTTTAAGGTTATTATATCATTTCCTATTTGTTCTAAATATCTCACCTTCGGTCTTCTTCTTGTTCTTTTTCCTACTGGCATCTGTGTGAATATTTTGTTTGGTATTTCGCCTTCTTCCATTCTTTCTACATGTCCCATCCAACGCAGCCGTCCTAGTTTAATGAATGTTATGATATCCGGATCATGGTATATTTTGTATAGTTCAAAGTTGTACCTTCTTCGCCAAATTCCGTTTTCTTTTGTGCCCTTATATATGTGTCGCAAGATTTTTCTTTCAAAGGTGGCTAGCAATGTTTCCTCTCTTTTAGTGAGTGTCCAGGTTTCTGAGCCGTATGTGAGTACCGGTCTTATTAAGGTTTTGTATATGTATTTGGCATTTTGTTTTTGTTGCGACGTTATCTGATCTTAGTTGCCGTGTATGTTAATATAGATCAAAAATCAAAATAATTTTGATCAAAATCAAAAAATGCTTTATAGATTCTTGCTTTTGCGTCTTGTCTTAGGTGTTTGTTCTTCCGGATTGTGTCATTAAGAGATCCCGCCGCTTTACTTGCTTTTAAGCTTTGTTGTCGTACTTCCTCTTCAACATCTCCGTAACTGGTTATATCTAAACCTTGCTTCCTGCTTTATTATTTTCCCATCAATTTCGATTTTATATCGTAGTGTGTATTTAGATGTTGTTATACATTTGGTTTTTTCTGCTGATATTATCATATTGTATTTCTTGGCTGTTGTATTGAAGATGTGTGTTAATCTTTGGAGATCGTCTTCTGTCTCGGCGATTAATGCGATGTGAACAAGTCGAATTCGAGCTCAATGGTACCTAGAGCATATACATTGGATATTTTAGACATCCATGTTTAATTTCACATTATTTTACTATGTTACTATGAGGGATCAACTGTAAAGGGTTTTTACCCACATATTTTTGATTTGGTAATTAGCATGTTAGATTCACGTAAACTCTGATGATGATCGGTCATCCGATCGAAAACTAGTTCTGTGATGTAGCCCAGTTTTGGGAATTTGAACAAATATACCTTTTATACAGGATTTTATTGTTTTTGTTCATAAAACTCATTTAGATAAGATACGTTTCAATTAAACAAGCTTATATATTTCCCGCGCAATTTTAAATAGCACAGTCTATCTAATATCGCTTTAAAGTCAGTTACTACTCGAATTATTCTCTATGATACCATAAAACCCATCTCCAAGTGTCTATTTGGCCCGCCGCTTTTAAAAAGAGTATCCTTTCAACTTCCATTGTCCCACTTTCCAGCTGCTTGGTTTCTTGTAAGGCCATTATTTCGATTCTATTTTTCTCAAGTGTTTCATCTAAATTTCCTAATGCTTCTTCCTTGTAGGTACCTCTTATAAAATATACTTATATACTCTATAAAATATAGATACTTAATAATAATACTTAATAATAGATAATATCTAATATAGATACTTAATAATATTTTTTAAAGTATTTTATTATTCTCCTTTAAGATCATTTACGAGACCTTCAACTACGGAACCATCATTACCTAGCAAATCTAGTACAATTCCAGTCAACAAGGATTTTGAAGACAACAAAACGCCAGACATAACAATAAGAAGAAGAAAGATTCACCGGTGTGACGTAGCAGGTTGTCATAAAGTTTACACGAAGAGTTCACACCTTAAAGCACACAAGAGGACTCATACAGGTAAGTAAAATGAACTCAAAATGAATATATTTTCAATATAAAACACTGAAAAACTTTTCTTTTCGATACTTTCACAAAACTTATTAAAAGTTAATGTCACTACAGCTATTTCGGCAGCTCGCTTACACGGGTTAGCCAAAAAAGCAGTTGCAAAATTGAAAACGCATACTCAATAGCATATCATTATTATGTTAAAGGAATTACATATATTTATATAAAAAATAAAAAACAAAAATTAAAATTAAAAAAATGTTACAACCATTTTGAAAATTTGACATTATGATGCTAACAGTCATAACCTCCATTCTTTTGGTACCTCTTTTGGACCAGTTACGTATCTTTTAAACAGTTATAGAAGCATGTATAAGCACTTATCTAGCACTATCAAATATTTGAATATCATATTTTGTAGCAATTTGTTGCATTTATCAAATCAATCCATTTCGAGTTTCACTCCATTAAGTAGGTATTTTGGTTCATTTAGTATTGAATATCTACCGACAGTACTTTCCCACACGTTTATCAATTAACGTTAACTTGAAATTTATTCAAATTCGCCCAGTTTTCGGCTAACAACATATAAACGCTTTAGACACACCAATTAATTTACAAATTTTTCACTATTATTTCATTACGTTTTTATGTCGGCTCATTAATTTAATACCGACTCGTATGTTCTTAGGTGTTGCTAACATGCTACTTTCAAGGTTTGTGATTAAGTTATCCTATCCTTTCTTTTATTTTTTCCTAGCTCCGGGCAAACGTTAAAAAATTTATTTTATTCGATACCAGGGACGGAACTAGGAATATCTACCTCACGCACGCATTTCGTATTCCAATTTTTTTTTCAACGAAAACTTTGTTTTCGTTTATAAATTCGTAAATTTTGTTTGTTCGTTCGTTCGTTTGTGCGACGTCGGCCCTGCAAGACTTTGAGCCGATCTACCGATGGATACCTACGTAGTTTTGTCTCCTGAATCCAAATCTGAAAACGGCATTTCGATATCTCAAACCGACCCCAAAATGGAACAATCGAATTTTTCACGTAAGGCATATTTTATATCGCACCCCGACTTCATTAGTGCCATAACCCTGAAATCTCAAACTTTCAAGAGAACAAAAACAAGATTTTATGTGAACTATTTTTTTTCTCTGCAACTTCCTTATCTAAGTTAACCAAATTCTGCACTTATGTTGATTATGTGTGTAGCAGTGTAGCTATCTAATTCTAGTATTTATGTTTAGTAATTACATTGCTTTACCCTGAAATTCACACTTAAAATATTTATATTACATGTTAGAGCAATATGTAAAAATGAACGGTACTTATCACACATCCACTCTCGACCGCAGCGTAACGCAAACTATCTTGTGGCAGGCTCGCTAATGGTAGGGGAGCAAAGTATGCTAAATTTGCAGTCACTCGAGCGTTATGGGGACCTATTGGGTTGTGATTATTAGATTCTAAAACCAAAAAAAGTTAAGTAAAATTTTCCATTTTAGGGGGAACTTTCAATTTTTTAATTTAATTTTCCATTTACAATAATATTTTTTCCGATTATAGTGCCATCTATCCATAATTCGAAAAAATGTCTCCAATAAAAGTTGCTTATTTGTACGTAAAGAATCCAAATCTACAGTAAAAATTTGGGGGTCCCATTTAAGATTTTAGAGTAATCCCCCACCCCACCTCCGTGGGGGGTCGTGTTTGATACCATTCGATAGATTTTTCGAAAACAATTTGAAAATGTATTTTACAGTTTTTCGATCTGATGTTCATTTTGCGAAGTATCGCGGGGTTTGTATTTAAAATTTTAATTTTACCCCCCCACCCCTCTCCGTGGGGGTCATGTTTAGTACCATTCGATAGATTTTTGAAAAATATTGAAGACGTAATTTTTAGTTTTTCGATCTGACGTTCATTTCGCGAAATATTCGCTTTTTTTTGTGAAACTTTTTGACTCACCCATTTCCTTACGCCCGCCCCGCTCAAATTTCGACAATTTTTAAGGATAGATTTTTTTTCGGGTACCCCTTAACGAACTTCCCTGTGTTAAGAGTCAATATATGGTAGAGGTACATCTACAGGGTACCAGGTTTCTCCCCATATGATAATCTGACGCGCTCGAGTAACTGCAAAAATACCCGCTTAGGCTCCCCTACCATAATGCTGAGAGAGCCAAACCGGAAATGGTAATAACGACACAGGAACACTATGCAGATTCTAAGATAACTAAATTATATGACATAATTCCACAATGAAGGCAACGGCTAAAGGAACGTATTAGGCCAAAAACAGATTTTCCTTCCATTTTTTAGGATTATGGCACTATTGAACTCGGGGTGCGATATCTAGATATCAATTGAATGTGTTTTTACGTAGATTACGAATATCATATTGCCTGAATGATATTCCCTAAGTCTAAACAAAATTTTCATTATGATAATCCTCGCATTCTCGGCTTATTTTACTTACATTTATTTAATTTATTATTATTATTATTTTATATTTATTTAATTTAAAAATCAAAAAATTACTGCCCTCTAATTTTCAATTAGAATATCTAAGGGAAGTCAATAGAAGAAGACTACAAACTAATTGGTATCTAAATTTTTACTGTGTCATGGTTTTTTATTAAAATTTAAGCAAAAAAAGTTATAAAACGTTTTTATATACTTCGCTTGTTCTTTGTCTGTCTCTTTGTCCGGGAAAAATCTTGTGATCGATTTTAAACATACTTCCCGTCTAGCTAGACATCTGAAATTTTCAGAATAGCTAAGAACTCGATGACAATGCAATATTCAACAGCTTTTACATGGCTGCATTAAGTTTTATTTGGAATTTTAAGCCATTTTAAATTTTTAATTGTAAAATTAGTTCTCACTTTTAGCAAAAGATGGCGATACTAGTTTTCTCAGTAAATGGTTTTCTTAATATATGGCGTTACTTTCTGTCATGTAAGATTTTCTATTCATTTTTAAATAATGGAAATGTGATATTATAAAAAGTTCTTTTTTTATATATAAAAGTGTAATTATACTCAATAAGAATTTCGATACCCGGAGATGGTACCCCTTTTCTATTGACTTCCCCCAAATATTCCAGTTGAAAAAGAGAGTCCAGTAATTTTTCGATTTTTCAAGCGCTTTTACTGCTTCGTTTCCTGGGGTAGTAGACAAAAGATTACAAACTACAAAATACTATTCAATTATTTCCCCTTTAGTAAACTATTCCATCTTTTCAGGAGAGAAACCATATCAGTGTTCATGGGAGGGTTGCACTTGGAAATTCGCCAGATCCGACGAACTGACCAGGCACTACAGGAAGCACACGGGCCAGAAACCGTTCAGCTGCAACTTGTGTCAAAGATCTTTCAGCAGGTCCGATCATCTGTCCTTGCACATGAAAAGACACTAACGGAGATTTCCTAAACTCATTGTGTAGAATAATTGTTTAGCTAATTTCTTTCAACGTTCAAATTCTTTTTCACAGTTGGCTTTTCGTAACAAGAAGGTGATTCAGTATGTGGTAAGTATGTAGAAGAAGTATGTGTCGCGTTTAAAGAACAACACTTGTGTATATCACTAAGTGCGTAGCATGTATTTAAATAGAGACAAAAAAATATCATTCGCTAAACTATTTTCCAAAAAAATAGTACCGATAACAAAAATTATATTAATTTTTTGAAGCGAATCTTTTATAGTGACGTTGTATTAATTTTTATGTATAGGAAAACGAAAAATCGTCGTGACACTTAAGATAGATGGAGTCAATTTACTCAACAAGAGGAGTCCGTTATACAAATGTAAACATTTCATTTAATTATAAAACAATTTTTTTTATTAATATTTAATAATTTTTACGCTTTATTTTTATACTGAATTGTTATGAAATAGTGGTTGGTAGAATGTAAAGATAATCAATTTTGTTAATTAATATTATGCATTGAATTATGACAGCGTCTGTGCGAGGCTGTCAATTGTTGTAGTAAGTTTCAAACATCTTCTTCTTCTTTTAGTTTCATGGCCTCCACCTCTTAGGTACTTGGCCAGTCCTCGTATTTAGACTGTAATTGGAAGGGAATCCTCTTTTCAAAGGGTCTGGATTTTCCATATTCCATTCTTTAAATTCATTGTAATATGATTTTCAAATAACTATTTTATATTTTAATTTGAAATATTGTTAAAAATTGATTGATCTTTCTTAAGGTTTGGTCATTAATATTATGTAGGAGATTTTGTATTGAAATGGCGGTTGGACTTCCTATATTAACAAGTTCCTGGGCATTCAAGTAACATATATGAATTATACTTCCTATTTGTCCACGTTCACAAAAAGGAGTATCACTACAATTGATTTTAAACAAATGGTCTGGTGTGAGGGAATAGCCCAAATTATTAGAATAGCATTCTAATAATTGATGTCAAGTGCCTTCGATCCACAAATGTGAATTTGTGGAAGCAAGGGTTTATAGAAAAATCACTTTGGCATTGTTGATACCGTTTGCCTTTAGTTTTAAACTGTTTTGTCCATTCAACTTTAAACTCATTTACAATTTTTTGTTTAATAAAAGGCAAAAAGTCAAATTTATCTATTTTAATGTCTGCAGGAACATTTAAAGTCTTGCCTATATTTGCCAATTTATCAGCCTCTGTATTCCCCTTTACTCCAGTATGGCCTGGAATCCAAGCTAAGATTATATTAAATCCTGCTTCCATTGACTCAATAATGAGTATTTTAGTTAGGTTTACAATATGGTGTTTGTCCCTCAGGTGATGTTATGTAATTTTTGGATAGCACTTTTAGCATCTGAAAAAATTATTGCTTCTTTAATATTTTTTTCAATACAAACAGATACTGTCTTGTTAATTGCAATAATTTCTGCAATGCATATTTGAGTGTGCTCGTGTAATCTGGATGCATAGTTATATTATAATTGATTGAAGGTATGTGTACTCCAAAACGTACTGTCCTCGACTCGGGATCTAAAGAACCATCTGTAAATACCCATGAATAATTTCCATATGTAGCTGAAAATTCGTTAAGAAATTCCTGTTGAGTATAGGTTTCCTTTTTTTTGTGGGTTGAGAAACTTGTCTGAATTGTTCCCGTAAGATAATTCAGTTCGATCTAAAAGCGGGATTTAATGTTCTCTTTATTTAGATTAACGAGGTATTTGTCAAAGTTATTTTTAATTTCAAATGAACTCTGACAGGATGTCGTTCAGTCAGTGGATTTTTCAGATCAGCTAGGATTTTCAGATAGAATTTAGCGCAAAGTAATTTTCTTCTTGCATCTAATGAAATTTCTCCACTTTCTGCTAACAAAGCATTAGTGGGGGTAGATCTCATACAGCCCGTGATGATTCGTAAAGCTTTAAACTGAATTTTATCTAATATTAAGAGTGTGGACTTAGTACAGGGTTTTAATATTGCACATGAATAATCCGAATGGGGTCTTACGATTCCTTTATAAATTAATGAGAGTGTATGGAGGTTTGCTCCCCAACAGGTTCCACATATTGCCCTCATTGTCAGGCGCGGATCCAAGGGGGGTCAATGGAGTTAATTGCCCCCTCCTTGAGACCTCGCCTGGTGTCTACTGACACTGTTTTTAAGAAAGAGATTACGATTGAACATAAATAGTGAATTTTGTGTCCTGTTGATAACTGAATAACTGAAACATAAATATGGCAGAATTACTTGAAATCGAAAATTATTAAAAGTCTTTGGAACATAATAAATGAAAAAATCTGTTATTGCCATCTATTCAATTGTTATTGCTGTTGATAAATCTATTTATTGTCATCTATTCAATTCAATGCCAGAGACTAGATAAAAATAGTAATTGCTGGTGCTATGTTATGGTAATTTGATCATTTAATAAAACCCCATGAATAAGAGCCGTTTTTAGAAGGATGCCCAAAGTATCAGAGTAACAGAGATCTAAAATTGGCATTAAGGATCCGACTACTTCGCTGCTACGTGTTCTCGGTCTTACTGTAAGATGTCGATTGGATTGTGAATAAAATCGATCTAAATGATCTTGAAACTCTCGAAATGTAGTGCAATAGAAGAATTTTAAGAGTTTTTTGGATGAAGAAGATTCGAAACCACAATACTAGAATGTCTCAGCAAGACTACTACGATTATAGAAAGCATCAAGAAGATATAGCTGGATTATTTCTGACGTTTAATGAGAGGTCCAAATATAGGTTGCTAAAAAATATTATTCAAGTGAAAATAGCAGGCAAACGCAGTCCAGGACGAAGAAGAACTTCATGGTTGATTTAGGGTGGCAATAAATAAAATTAAGATACCTATGATGGTAACCAACGTTCTGAAAGGACATGGTACATGAAGAATAAGAAAATAGCAGCCCATCCCGAAAAAAAATCCTTCGTACGCCAGTCACGAGAAAATTTGTATTTCATTGCCCCCACCTTGCAAGGTTGCTGGATCCGCCGTTGCTCATTGTATTCAAACCTTTTTAAGCTTGTGTTTCGATACAAACATTTTAAATGATGTACAACTTTTCTTACAACGGTGTTTTCTGTTATTATTGATTACGATTACACAAACGATGCTCAATTAATCTAATACTTGCAAAATGTTGGATTAATTATTGAAGAGCAATTTAAATGTAAATTTCGAAATTGTTGACATTTATGTGCAGTCAGACAAAAACACGAGTATTACAAATTAAACCATGGTTTTTGGTTTTTGGTGCAGTAAATGTAAGAAGATGTATCCCATCCCATATCTATGATATCTACATTTTGTGAAAGATTGTTACTACTATCGGTCAGAACTGTATTTTATATAATTAGCCCAGTAAATGACCGTTTTGGAGTGTAATTTTCAGGGGCAACTCCGAATTGCATGAAAATTTGGATTTAGGTTCTACTTACCCTCCGCTTCAAAGTTGAATTTGTCCCGTTGGTTGCTTTTACTTGGGGGGTGACAGTCACCCCTTCTCGGGGGTGAAAAGCGCGTGTTTAAAATAAGCCCAGAAATGGATAAATTGGCCAATTATAAGCAACTTTAGTTCTATAAAGTTTTTTACGTAAGTCAATACTTTTCGAGTTATTCGCAATTGAAAATGCTGATTTTTCGACAAAAAAAAACTACGTTTTCAGACCGTTTTTCGCAAATAACTCAAAAAGTAAATATTTTATCGAAAAAAATATTCTTAGTAAAAGTGTAGCTTATAAAAAAATTTAAAAAAAATGGTGTATCAGTAAAGTTTATAAATTGAGAAAAAGCAAAGTTGTAGCTCATGAAAAATACGTTCTTATTCGTCTAATTCCAAATCGAATAAGTCAACGCAAAATCACCGAAAAATTAAGCACTTTTCGGGAAAAGCTTATTAACATTTTTAAAGTATCTAAAAAAAGCTTTAGGTATATTTGTTTTTTACAAAAGTTTCTAGCACCAAAAATAAACGAGTTACACTGAAAAAAAAAAGTTGGCCCCTTTTTTTGGTAAAAAAAAATTGTGAAAACCTCCCTCTATTTAGCACCCTAAATAAAATTAATCGTTACCGCTTTACCATTTATTTTAATGGTATGTATATTGTTTATATGATCTGTAAGTTTGATTGGTTTGAAGTGCTTATTTTTTAAAAAATTTGGTTTTATAGTAAAAAAAATTTTCTAAAAATTTTTGAAAAATTTCCTTTTTCAAAATAACTTAAAAAGTATTAGTGATAAGAAAAATCTTAAAGAGTAAAAAAATGTAGGTTTTGCTATGGGCCATTCCACGAATATACGTCTGTTCCAGACCATCGCGACAACGAATATTTTAGTGTGCAACATAAGAAGTACGAAACTAAATTGCAATCTGTTCCAGACCAGAAAACCATGTACGGTTCTGAAAGGTTATGAAAACCATGTACGACTCACAGAACCGTAGAATTTTTTTAATTCACTGTGCAATTGTTTTGGGCGGGTGGCTTTTTTAAAAATAAATTCCATGTCGTATGCTAATACTTATTTTAATAGATAGATTTAATAATCAATAAGCTATGTTTAATTGTTTATCGAAAATATTCCATGTCAACCTATGTATTCATAACAATTCTTAAATAAATTATAAAAAATTGCTTTTCTCGCTTTCAAATATTTTTTGGATTATTCACAAAATCACTTTTTTTGGATAATTTGGGTTATTTTTAAGAAGAAAGTTTCGTAAAATGCGTAAAATTTATGCGTAAATTAGCAAAATTTATTATTAATAATAATCGTATTTTTAAAATTAAATCAAGTAATTTTATTTTTTTTTTATTTTACAATTTTTTTTACAATTATCGATGTACAAAGTTTATTTATGTATTTTAAAAAATTTTTGTACATTCGAAAGTACATAACCGCTAGTATTTAATATAGGTCTGGATCCCGCGTATGAAAAAAAGTTGATTAATAGCAAGCCGAAAATTTGTTAATAGCTTAAGGGTATCTAGTCGGACAAACTTTTATATATGGGAACACTGGAACAGTAGAAGTTTTAATTGTGGAACAGGTTAAAAATTTGGAACGGTCAGACCACGAAAACGTCACATGTATTTTGTCCGACAGAACTTCCAATTGATTTGTTACCCTTTCATTAAACTCTCATGCAAAAATCAGACTGCTATTTCTCACCTGTCATAATTCCTGCCATTTGACATGCTCTACGTGTTCCACTCATTATAATGCCCGTTTGGTGATAAATAGCAGCCTGATTTTTGCTTGAGAGTTTAATGAAAGGGTAACAAATCAATTGGAAGTTCTGTCGGACAAAATACATGTGACGTTTTCGTGGTCTGACCGTTCCAAATTTTTAACCTGTTCCACAATTAAAACTTCCCCTGTTCCAGTGTTCCCATATATCAAAGTTTGTCCGACTAGACACCCTTAAGCTATAAACAAATTTTCAGCTTGCTATTAATCAACTTTTTTTTCATACGCAGGATCCAGACCTACTATCCTTGTTATAGATTTTAATAAAATTGAAAGAGTTTACATGTTATATAACGGACTCCCCTTGTCGCGCAAATGTATTGTTCGAACCATTTCGTGACGCTAGTTCATGACAACCACCTCAGCATTTTACTATCAAGAAAAATAATACAACGCCAATATTATAGAAGCTTTATTTCAAAAATATTTATCTTATTTTAGAGCAGAAAAAGAATCGGTACAAAATTTCTTAAAGATTTTGGCTCTATTGGTTCTTAACTGAGAAATTTACATTAAAAATTACTTGTCTCACTCTCTCAAAAACTAAATCATAGAGACTATTATTGTGAACATGTTACTGATCTTTGTCTTCTATTGTAATGTGTTGGATATGTCTGTGCCTAAGTTGTTCCAATATTATTGTGTGATATATTGTTACATAAAATTTACCTTTTGTATCATTGGTGCTAAAACTGATTTCGGAAGTGGTGCTTTAATAATTATGTCATAAGTTTTTATTTAAAAGTATTCGACAGCAGCAAAAAATCATTCAATATTAACTCAAATCATTGTTCAATGCTTAAAATTTAAGCATTGAACAAATATATTTATTTAATAGAAAGCTTTATTTTTTTTATTGTTTATTATTATATCTCCTTTTAACAAATTTTCATGTTGTCATGATCAAAAGGCAGTCAAAAATTCTTTAAAGGTTTTTTTTTTATTTTTGGATCATTCCAAATAGAAAAGATTTCATGTGACTTATCTCTAAATGTGATAGTTTTCGAGATATAAGCGATTGAAAAGTTAAAAATTGCAAAATCGGCCATTTTTAACCCTCAAAAACTATGTGAAAACCCGAAAATTTCAATGTTACCAAGGCACGTAGATAATCTATGAGCATCGGTTGATGAAATCTCGAAGAGCTTTCTGCAATGAAATATCGAAAACCATTTGTTTTTTAATTGCTAATCAAGCGGGCGCGACACTATTTTCAACCGTTGCATGTAGATGTAATCGGAAAACATTTGAAGTTTAAATAAATTGTTTAAAAAATGTTTTGACCCATTTTTGACTCTGGCAACATGCAAATTTGTTAATAGGTAACCTTTTCAAGCAAGATGGTGAAAAAAAATTGAATCAGAATATTTTTCCACACATATATTAACGCATATTACATCCTAGATGCAACAGTTGAAAATAGTGTCGCGCCCGCTCGATTAGCAATTAAAAAACAAAGGGGTTTTCGGTATTGGATTGCAAAAAACTCTTCGGGATTTCATCAATCGATGTTTAAAGAATATCTACCTACCTGGGCAACATTGAAATTTTCAGTTTTTTACATACCTAGTTTAGCGGGTTAAAAATGGCCGATTGCACAATTTTTAAATTTTCAATCGCTTATATGTCAAAAACTATCAACTTTAGAGAAAAGCCACTAAAGACCTTTTCTGTTTGTAATCATCCAAAAACCTAAAAAAACTTTGTTTGATGTAAAAAAAATAATTTTAGGAAAAAAAACAAAAAAAAAACGTTTAAAAAATTTTTGACCCACTTTTGGTCCTGGCAACATGCGAATTTGTTAAAAGGGGTCCTTTTTGAGTAAGATTGTGCAAAAAATCCGAATTAGAATATTTTTCCTAGCGGATGCGCAGTGGCTTTCTGGACTACATGGTGTTTTGAAAATCCACTGCTAAACTCAACTCGATCATGTATAAAGTCATGTCTGTCACATCTAGTTCATAAGAAAAACGTTTCTGTTCCCTGTTTGGAAAAAATGTTGTTTGCATAATGTATATCACGTTAATATCAAACCGTGGCAGAATGTATCGAGGAAAAATAATGCAAGATTTTGATATGTATCTTTCATTGACGTGTATATCAGTGTTGCAGATTGACGCTTTTAACAAGTGAATGGTTTGGATCTAAAAACAGCAAATACCATGTTAGGAAACGTATAAACGTTTTCTGATATTTTACATAAGTTTACGTGCATTACAACAGAACTGAACTTAAGTTTAGTAATATTTTGTGAGGGGTAACGTTTTTAGTGTTGTTTTTTCTACATTAAATGTGATCTCAGGTGGCTCAATATATAGAATATATTTAGCTATGCTAATTGTTTGCAAAAAATCAAAGTAAAAACAACTAGATAATTTAAAAACGTCAACTTTTTGACAAATAACCAGAGAGAGACGTTAACAATATTTTTCTACAACCGTGTTAAAAATGCAATTTTTAGCACTCCATATGAGCGTTAAAAATGCTACTTTAAGGCACTAATGCTTTAAAAAAAATTTTAAGGCACTGCAGTTCGTATTGACCGTATATGCAATTTTGATGTAATGTCAAAAAAATATAAAATTGGAATGTCAGTCAAGTTCAAGTAAAAGTTTTTGTAGATATTGTCCTGTAATTACGTTTGTAGAAAAAATATTGTATGATATGCGTGTTAAAAAGTACATTTTTAAGGCACTCATGTGAATTGCAGAACTCGTTTTCGCTCATTCTGCAAACTTTCACATGCGTGCCTTAAACGTGTACTTTTAACACTTACATATCGATGGTTAAGAGCGCAGATATAGTATGTCCAAATATCTTAATTGTTGAGGAGAACGTTTTGAAGTTTTCGCGTTACTTTTTGTTTGATACTGCTGATATACCGATATATCATAATGTTTATGTAATAAGTTCGGGTATCATTATTAGCTTAATGTAGATATTTTTTAAAATATTATGTGTTATTGGGTTAAAATATATATTTTTTTAAAATGTGTATGGACACACAACATAAGGTATGTTACTGCATGTCCGGACAAACAGTATTTACAGCCATGATAAGTTTGATCGCGTGAGCACTAATATTGTATGTCCCAAAACACATGTTTGTGCACTTCCAAACGGACGTAAAATATCTGTGCAAGTCGGTTTTTAGTACAAATGGGAAATACTATATTTTGGCAAGGCCGTTTAACCCATTTACAATCATTCTGGACTTACAATAATTATGCAGAACATTCATATGAGCCTACTGAATATTTTTATAATGTTATCTTAAAATCAGCAAAAAGTGGACATACTATATCTGTGCTCTTAACCATCGATATATCATAAATAACTATTATTAATTAAATGCGAAACTACAATTTTAGCATTTATTTAATTTATTCGTCAAAATCAGCTTAAACCCAATAGTCATGATCATCATCATCATACAACCTCTTTTGTCCACTGCTGGACATAGATCTCTCCCATTTTTCGCCACTCTCCACGGTTCGGTGCGTCTTGTTGCCCTTTATTGGACATTCGTTTAATGTCGTCCAACAAGCGTGTTGGTGATCGTCTTCTGCTGCGTTTGGCTTCTCTTGGTCGCCAGTCAATTAGTTTTCCGGTTCATCTTAAGTCTTTTAGTCTCCCTACGTGGCCTGCCTAATTCCATTTCAGCTTGGCAATGCCTGTTTTTTCCTCAGGTCTTGTGGTAGTGCTGTTGTTTTTGTGAGCGTGAGAGTTTCTGCTCCGTATGTCATAATAGGAAGAACGCATTGGTCAAAATGTCTTCCGTTTCATAGCTATCGGTATGTTGCTCTTAAGATGTCTTTTAGTGAACCATACTCCGCCCAAGCAAGTCTTACTGAGGTTCTCTTTTAGACCTATTGTTGAACATACGTTTTCTAATTCCTATAGCATTTGTTGTGCTTCACCGACTTCACCCAGATCTTCGGTGATAAGTACTATATCGTCGGCAAAACGCAGATGATTGAACATTTCCCTATCTATTTTTATTCCTCCATTTTCCCACTTTAACATTTTAAAAGCGTATTAGAGGACCGTTATAAATAATTTAGTTGAGAGAGTGTCGCCCTGTCTCACACCTCGATTGATATGTATTTCCCTGGTGGCATCATGTAGTTTTACACGCATGGTGGCATTCTGGTACAATGTTTATACCTACTAACTTTGTAAAGCGGTAGTCTATTCTACTGTTGTTCAGAGCAGTTATAATGCTGTCTAGTTCCACGGTGTCGAAGGCTTTGTGAAAGTCTACGAAGATAAGTAGCAGTGACCTGTTAGTATAACAGATCACTGGAACAAAATTAGTATGATTGATTAACACATTTCAAACGAGATATTATTTGCCATAAGGTCCCGTTTAAAATTATCGGTTACAGTGGCTGTAACGTAATCTATCACTATTACTTCACCTGTCATGACGACTAGTTGAGAAGGTTACGCCCGTTTATTTTTGGGGGGACTTTTGGCTAGCACTTTATACTTTATTAAGGGGGGAGTATGGTTTGAAATCAACATACGAAGCACATTTTTGTGAATTTTTTTTAAAGCTATGGTAGAATTATTTTATTTTTAAATTAAATAAACATATTAAGTACAATTCAAAGAATATTTAAGAAAAAAATTCAATCCAAAATATTAAAAAATAAGCCATTGGTGACAAATTTTGGCAGGCAGCTCAGAAAAAATGGATTTTGCGGTGGACATCAGAACTCATCACTGGATGATACGAAACAAAAAATTCAAAAAGATTTAATTAGCTTATGAGTTTCACGAGGTAACACATTTTTAATGATTTTTGAATTTTTGGTATCACTCAGAAGTCAAAAATACGAAATTTTTTATAAAAATTTTGTGAAAACCAACAGATTTAATATTGTTGAAGAAAAATAAGCATAAAACGAAAAATGTCTCAACGTTGTTACCTCACGAAATGTCTAAAGAAAATCTGTGCAAAATTTCAGGTAGATCGGTCAAGTAGTTTTTCAGTTACGATGTCCACCGCATTTGAAAAATCAGTTTTGAGAAAAATGCGTTTAAAGTTTTGACAATTGCATTTTCATCTTCTTATTTGTCTGCCAAATCGTAAAGTAATGAACATTGGAATATGTTTTTTGAATTGCGGGGTAATCACCAAAAGAGAAGGCGAACAGTTGTTTAACGTTTCTCACTACCCTCAAGCGTGCTGGCGCGAAGCCGCGGCAAAGCGGGTCGAAGGTAGGGATATTCAACACTCTGTATCTCGGGTAATTTTACTCCGATCAATCTGAAATTTTCACAGAGTATTCTTGAAAGTATAAAAAATAATAATATAAAATTAATAAAAAATTTAAAAAAAATTAAAAGTTTCAAACCATACCCCCCCCCCCTCATAATAAGGAAGGATCATCATTTTATATGCATAATAAATTTCAGTATCTTTAAAGTTTTAAATTTTTAATATTAACAGTACAATAAGAAATAAATATGCTGTCGATACTATAGCGAATAAAAACTTTAAATTACTAAAATGTATCGTTACCTCTAATTTTATTTATTATTTTCTTGTAAATATTTTTAAGAAATTATCCGAATTTATATAAAAATCTATATATTTCCACCTTTGTATATAAAAAACGTTTAATATTGATATTTTGGAAAACTTTTTTATACTAATTGTTGTATATAAAATTTTACATGATATATGTGCATTCCTATTGTAGATTTTAAGGACATTTTTGGAACAGGTGCCAGTAGAAAGGTCAAAGCTGAATTTGAAATCCAAATAAAAGGAAAATACTCAAAATGTGATTCGTTTGAGAAGCTTATAGTCTAAGATCTACATCTAGGTCGACGTTCTCTCATCTGTTTACCGGATGAAACAATTTTTTTATTAAATTTCGTACATAAACAAATACGACTTGCATTTTGCAGTTACTCAGTAAATTTAAAATTTTAAATATGAATCCCGAGATATTTCGCGAAATAAACATCAGATCGAAAAATTGAAAAATACACTTATTCAATATGTTTGAAAAATCTATCGAATAGCACCAAACACGACCTCCCACGGAGGTGTAGTGGAGGGTTACTTTAAAATCTTAAATTGGAGCCCCCATTTTTATTGCAGATTTGGATTCCTTACGTAAAAATAAGTAACTTTTTTCAAGACGTTTTTTCGAATTATGGATAAATGGCGCTATAATCGGAAAGAACGATTGTTGGAAATGGAAAATTAAATTAAAAAATGGAAAGTCCCCACTAAAATGGAAAACTTAACTTTTTTTGGTTTTAGGACCTACTCTTCACAACTCAATAACGCTCGAGTGACTGCACATTTAGCATACTTTCCTCCCCTACTATTAAGGGGGCCGTAGAGTTTAAAATCAACATTTTAAGCATATTTTTGTGATTTTTTTTAAAGTTTGGTAGAATTATTATTTTATTTTTAAATTAAGTAGGTAAGCATATTCAGTACAATTCAAAGAATATTAAAAAAATTCAAGGAAAAATATTAAAAACTGAGCCAACGGTGGCTCAGCAATTTTTTAAAGAAACCTCAAAAAATGGATTTTGCAGTGGACATCAGAACTCATCCTCAGTTATACTGAGGAGAATACTAAGACCTGTGAGGGACAACGGAATCTTCAGAAGTCGATACAACAACGAACTTTATCAACTTTATAAGGAAGCACCCCTGTCAGACTTCATTAGAATACAAAGATTGCAATGGGCCGGACATGTGATAAGAATGGGAGAGGATAGGCTACCAAAAAGAGCACTGAATGCTGGAATGCAGGGAAAGAGACCGGTTGGAAATCCAAGAAAGCGCTGGGAAGACACAGTAAACAGCGACGCACAAGCCCTTTTAGGAGTCCGTGTATGGAGAAGAGCAGTCAGAGACAAGCAAGGGTGGAGGCAAAAATAAAGGAGGCCAAGGCTCAATTTGGGCTGTAGTGCCGTAGAAGAAGAAGAAGAAGAAGAAGAAGAAGATCAGAACTCATCATCGGATCATTTGAAACAAAAAATTCAAAAAGATTTTATTAGCTTATGAGTTTCTCAAGGTAGCGCTTACTTATTGGTATGGTAAAAATGGGTGAAAATCAACAATTGCCACAGTTAATGTGACAAGTTTAATTAGTAATAATTATTGGTAAGTAATAATTATTTAAGTAATAATTATTGGTGACTACGAGTTTGAAAAGGTAGAACACTTTAAATATCTTGGGGTCTCAGTTAATGTAACCAATGATAAAAGCATGTTAATCAATATTAAAGAATCCAGGCAGGAAATAAAACCTACTGGAAATACGACAAGTTTCTCAAAGCTAAGATGCTAACTTAGAATACTAAACTGAAAATTTACAGAGTAGCAATTAGACCAGTAATCACACATGGTGCCGAAGTAATGTGTCTGACACAGAAAGATGAAGAGATGAAATATTAAGGATCCTAGAGAGAAAAATATTTCGAAGGATAGTAGGCCCACTAAACTTAGGTAATAACGAATTTAGAAAACTGAAGAATCACGAAGTAAAAGAACTTTTGAAAGGAGAAGAAATCGTCAAATTTATCAGGCACAGAGACTCAGATGAATGAGGCATATAGAAAGGGAAAGAAATCCAGAAGACGTTATCAATAAAATTACCAAATGGAGACCAGTATCTGGCAGACCACGAGAAAGACCCAAAACCAAATGGGAGAACCAGATAGTCGAAAACCTTAACTCTGCCATGATGATAACTCTTTTCAGAATCAAGTTTTACACTGTTTTCAGCTACCATAACCTCACTTTGTTTACAATTTGAAGATCGGATATAGACCATTCCAGGGTGACGTCATTAGACAGCGACTGATGGGCAAAATATTGTAAACAAACTAGGTTAAGTGTAGAAAACCATTGTTTAATTTAAGAATATGATTAAAATACCAGCGTTTTGTTCAGTTTGAAAGTGTTCCAGTAAAGGTAAAAGAGATAAAGTTTTTTTTATAATACCAGCCACATTTAAAGACCGAAATGTTTTAAATCACTATAATCACAATACACTGTAAACAGAACGACGATATGGGCCAAGAAAACTGATTTTCTGATTATACCGGGTTTTTGCATCCCCTGCAAGGGTGTCCTATATCCAATATTTAAAATTTTTGTAGTTAAAACCACAGATTTTTTATAATAAAGCGAGAAAATAGCAAAAATAACACCAAATACACAATTTTTGCCCCTCAGCAACGGTGTCGAAAGTCACGTGACCTGGAATGGTCAATTATTCGTTATTTAGCACAGCATTGACGCCATATTGTGTGAGGGAAAATCAGGCCAGGCAATCAGAGTGAGAATACTGATTGTTATGTATACTGTAGTAGTGTTGTATTTTGTATTGCACATGTTTATCTCCGAAATCTTGTTTTTTTTTTTCATTTATATTACAATATTACGACAGTCCACAAAAGCATCCAGCAAACTATGTGAAACTTTCCACGCTTTTTCAAATTTTTTCACTGCGCACCCAGAAATTGCGTCTCTTCGCTATCTTGAACTACTGTACTTAATCAGCAACCGTAAGACCAAAAAAATGCATGTTTCCAAAACAGGTTTTATATATCAAATGTTATATTTCAAGAAATAAATCAATATAGTATGAATACGTGTGTAAACGTAAAACATTGGTAGACTGGTTAAAAATCATTAAAGCAATACAAGTAATTTTTAAGTTATTAACACTTACTATCAAGAGCGTTATGAAGTAACCAAATGCATAACATCTCTGTGTACGGATCACATTTTAGTATTTTTTTAATGCTAAAAACCCCTTCTTAGTAATAAAATATTTACCTCTTGTTAGAGGTACAGCCGGTTCCTAAAAAAACTGATACGACTCTTAGTAAGATTTGATCATGTTGAGCAGTGTATTTGATTGATCTGACATATTGATTATGACAGACAAATAATAAAATAAACAAACAACAAACAACTTATCCATGAAAAAACTAATAAGTATTTTAGAAAAATTTAAAGGCAGGATGAAAGATTACATTATTACCGAGGGCGGAAAGCCCCTTAGAATAAACAAGCAGTTTCTATTGAATGAAATATTTGAAATTAAATATCACACTTTTTTTTATTTTCAGCCCTGTAACTTATTAAAATAAATATTATAGAAGTTTTCAGGGACTTTCAGCCCTCGGTAATAACGTAATCTTTCATTCTGCGTTTAAATTTTTCAAAAATACTTATTAGTTTTCTCAGGATTCGAAAAAAATGAATCCCCATTTGAATAGCATTGCAGCCGAAAATACGTACCGATCCTCTTAATTGAAATAATTAAATTCAATTATTATGTGATTACTTGTTTTTCATAACTTTGTTATTTTTTATGATCTTTTAAATGGTAGGGAATAAAAATTTGAAATCTTGCAAATGTGTATAACTTTACACACCCTATCAAAATAGCCATCAAAATGACAGTGTTGATATTTAAGAAAATCAACGATGACGTAATATCGCTAAATTGGGACACCCTCTATACATTATTATTGTATGTAAAAAATGACAATTTGAAATACTAATCGACGGGTCTGAGCAATTTTTCAAAAATATTTATTAGTTTTTTCAGGATTCGAAAAAAATGAATACAATTAAAATACATTGAGAATTTTGACATGCGTCACAATTTTGCATTAACTCAATGTAAAATTCTAAACTGTTGAATTCCAGCTTCCCTAATTATTTGACATCAAAAGACATTAGAAACTATTTGTAGATGATTGAAATATGTATTGAAAACAACTGTTAAAATTGGTCTACGTAATTAAACATATTCCAAAATTTTGTAAAAATGTAATACATTTCAGTTTTCAGCCCAAACTTAGACCACACACAATGCAATAATGTTCACATTTTTGAACTGTCAATATTTTTATTTTATCATCTATTGTTTAAAAACAATACAGTTGATAAGATACCCTCAGTTGCGGAAAAAGGATTAATAATAAAGATTAATAATAAAGTCTAATAACCGTGGAACAGAATAAGCTATCTGACAAATTTTAAGATTTGGCAGTGACATTGACAGTATGTAAATATTAAGTATTTATCCTTCAAAATACACTGCTCAATTTTCTACAAAATACGCGTCAAGAGTCGTATCAGTTTTTTTTGGAACCAGGTGTACATATAGTAATTAATATTTTTATAGTTCATTGTATAATGTTTTGTTAAGTTTACATAGATATATTATTGTAATAGCTTTATATACTATATAATATCCAATTCTGCCTCGAAAGACACTTCGTTTTCGTATTATCAGATATTTATTAATTGCTGGTAGTCCAGGTTGTTAGGTAGCTTCCGTATGAAAAAGGTTTCTGATTTGGCTTCTTTACGGATTCCTGTTCAAAAATATCCCCTACGAATGAGAAGGGTACCGGGCGAAATTTTTGAACGGAAATTATTTAAACAATTCTTTTAAACAAATTCTAACAATCACCTTTTATGACTCCGGCAAAAAAAATTTTAAGGTTTTGGGTCATTTTAAACAAAAAACGCATCTTGACAATTTTTTTCATTAGTTTTCGAATTATAAGCGGTTTAATATTGAATTTCAAGATTCTGAAGAGTAGTCTAGTTATTTTTGTTAAGAAAACTATCAACTTTGGAGAAAAATGACAAGATATATTTTTTGCTTAAAATGACCCAAAAAACCTTATAACAGAAAAAAAGGTGATCGTTTGAGTTTGTTTATCTCCAAAAATATCCAAAAATTTTGCACGCAACCCTTCAAATTTGCTTAAAGGGGACATTTTTAAACAGTAATCCGCAAAGAAACCGAATCAGACACATTTTTTGTACGGGAGAGGCCGCACAACCTGGACTATGGATTTTTTAGAATTTATTACATGCATTAGTTTTACTATTGCTTACAAATGTTTTTCGAGAAGAAGTTTAAGTTACGCAGCCATGTTCCCTTTTGCCTGAACACGAGAAAATTAAATTAATGAAAAAATGTTATTCTTTCAGTTATGAGCTCTATTATGTAAAGTATACACTAAATTTCAAGAAACGGCTACGGCGTCAGAAGCGTTTTAACAAAACAATTATTGTAGTCAACATTTAGGTACAGTTTGTCTAATTTACTTACCGTTGCACGTCATTATCTATGTCAGAGATCTAAGTTGACATAGATAGGTGCTTTTAGGTATATTATATGCCTAAATTGAAATAAAATACATATACACATATGTAGGTACCTATTTAATATTCTTAATATTTATATACTTTATTTAAAATTATAATTAACAGTTATATTTGAACAGTTTTGAAAGGAAATTCCTTGCAAGTTTTGCTTCAACACATTTTGTTTGACAAAAATAATTGTGTTTGTATTGTGCATGCACCTGCCTCGGGCCCGTATTTTAATGGGACCTGGAAAGATTACCCATAAATCAGGTTTAATTCAACAACAAATTAAATTTTCAAAATTCTTTCATTTTACGAACAGGAAATGATAAATGATAACAAGAAAAGTTATAATTAAACAATGTTTAATTTCGTAAAAATAAATTTTATTTATTTTTAATAAAAATTGAAATTTCTGATGCAAATATCTTCTTCTTAACGTGCCCTATCAAGTCCCCTTGACGTTGGTGATTAACATGGCGAAACTGTCTCTGTCTCGAGCTATTCTAAATAGTTGTTCTGCTTTCTTTATTCCTGTCCATTTCCTGATATTTTTCAACCAAGAGCGTCTCTGCAACCTCTGCGTCGTTCGATTTTATCCATCATAATAAGTTGAAGAATATTATATCGGTCTCCCCTTACTAGGTGTCCAAAATAGGCCATCTTTCTATATTTGATGTTATCAAGCAGCTCGCGGGCAGCATTTGCTCTCTTAAGGACTGCCACATTTGTCAACATAGCCGTCCATGGTATTTTCAGTGTACGTCTGTGCAGCCACATTTCAAAGGCCTCTAAACGAATAATGGTGGACATTTTTAATGTACATTCTTCGACACCATACAAGAGGACTGACCAAATGTAACATTTAATCATTCGCTTTCGAAGTTGGAGTTTTTATCTGCTAGTTATAAGCTCCGTTACAAGCTTTATCTGGATCTAGTTGTTCAGTAATATGGCAACCAAGATTTAAAACTGGGTATTCTTTGAATTATATGACCATCAACATATAACCGTGAATAATGATGGGCCAGATGGCTAAATACCATGTATTTTGTTTTTGAACAGTTTATGTTTAGGCCAAACTCTCTTCACAGTGTGTCAAATGGCATTTAAAAGACATTGTAATCCATTAATATCATCACTTAAATAACTGTATCGTCTGCATATCTGATTGTATTTATCAGAATTCCATTAACTTTCACACCCCATTCCAAATTATAACTAATATATTTCTATTAACTATATTTTTATTAAATAATTAATTAATACATTTAAAAAAGTTATTACATATTACTATTAAATTATATTTACGGGCCAAAAAATTGTGTCGTGCCTCAGGCCTGATTTGAAGAAAAATTGGGTTACCATGGAAACGGCTATCATATATATGGAAACTGGCGGAGAACCCGTGAGAAAGAATATTTCTCACTGCAATGGCCGACTTTTCTCACTGCGTGAGAAATTTTTCGTTTTGAATGTGTGTAAGTACTGAGGGAAGTTGCACATTGTATAGCATCCATAGAAAAAGATATGTGACCTTCTCTATTTATCTCGCTCATTCTCGTATTTACAAATCTCGCTTCCTTCGTACGCTTCTGGTCGTAATTTTCTGAACAATAAAATAACCATTTAACAATAATTAAGCAAGAATTGAAGTGTTTAGGTTTAGAAAGGAACAGAACTGTAAGAATATTATATATTTAATATTATATACATTATATATTATAAATATTACTACCTACAGTAAAAATTGAGTCAGTTTCTTTTTTTATTTATTATAAATTAATTTTTTGCCAGTACTAGGGGCCAGTATATAGAATAGATTTAGCATGTAAGTAGTGTTCTTTGTATCATTCTTTTGGATCTCTGATTTTGTCAGTACTGTACATTATATTATTATACTAGTTTTAAGAAAGATGGTAATTACTGTAGGGCATTTAGATTTAGACAAATTGTGACAATAAAGAGATGTTATTTTTTATTGATTGAACGTAATATATTTATTTAATGCTGTTTAAAATAAAATGTGGAAGGGTATATAAATTGTTTTTTTCTTCAAACGTCAAATAATGATGACATTACTTATCTAACTTGATCCTGTCAAAGTTTGATGTCTCCGCCGGCAGCAGTTTTTGAAGTTATACTTCTTTACGGGCGTAATGACGGTGAAATTTTATATGGGAAAACCTAGCGACCGGGCGCATGCGCATTATAACTTTGTTCTGATTGGATGTTCAAATGACATGACAAAAATTATCCAATATGGCAGCTGTGGCACAGCTGTGGGACTGTGCGGTTTGTTTATAATGTATGCTTGTTGCGTTTTAAAATTTGTAGGAAGAGAAACAACAAACAAAAAGTTAGTTAATGGTTATACTGCCTTTTTAAATAGTTTTCATATTATATTTTTGGACTTATTTACATAGAAGAGATGATTGTTGCATGCCAGTGTGAAAGCTCAACAAACTGTGCCTAGTATGAGTGCCGCAGATCTCGCTTATTCAAAGCTAAAGAATCTTTCACTGGTAAGTGTTTTATAAATAGTTGATCAAATTTTGTTATGATATTTGAACATAGCCACTTTGCACGACGCAAGTGATTGCGAAATTTATTAGTCGTTATACGGGCTCCGATACCTACCTTGAACCTACCAAAATACATAAAGAGTATGTAATACTTTTATTTACATAATTTGATTACCATCAAAATTTCTATCAATATTCACCTAATATATTGTCTTCTTACTCTATGTTTTGTTGTATTTTTTCAATTCTAAATCATTTCAATTCAAAATCAAAATAATTTGATTTACATAAGTTAAAAATGTCAAAAGGTTAATCTGTTTAGTTAGACGATCTTCGCACATAATGACAAGCTGTCTCTGTGGCGAAGTTTTAATGCGAGTGAATCCCAAGACAACGCAAATACCAGCCGCGTGGTAAGTTGGTTCGAATCCCAATAGAAACTTTTATTTTTTTATTTTTTTTTATACATTTTATGATTGTAAGTATATTTATTATATAATTTTATTTTCAGAAAATACGTATTTAGTTAAAAAATTTTCCGACAATTAATGTTCAGAAATCATTTGTGGCATTTTTAATGTGTTTGTGTGTGTTTTATTTTTTTATTATTTTAATTTTTGGCACTGTTTTAATAAAAATGTTTGAGAAGTAGTAAGTATAAATTAATTTAGTATTTAAATAAAATATAAATAAAAAGTATATTAATTTCGTTTATAATCATATAATCATATAATAGAAGTTTAACTTCTTATGTGCGTACAAAGTACACACACATTCTTTTTTTTTCCATTTCTTTACGGCGGAGGGGAAAATGTTGTCATGGCAACAATATGAAGCAACAATACAAATGTCATTAACAACAATTAAACATCATTTTTATTTATAGTAATATTAAAAGTACAATTAGTTAATGAGGCATTTTCAAAATTGAAACCGTGCAAAAATGTTCCCGACTCTTGATACGCATTGGTAATTGTTGATGATACTGATGGTCGAGCACAACTTTCAGCAATCATTCCCGATGTTGGCGAATCATGAGGGTTTATCCCACCGACGACTTAATTATTTTAATTTCTAACATCTAGACGACTTTGGACGACTTTGATAGTTGTCACAGTTAATTTCGAGTAAAAATAGCGTATGAATTGTACTATTTATGGTTGAAAATTGATACGTTTGAAGAAAAAATAGTATACTTTATTCGGCAAAGAAGCGACTTTTCTTGACTTGCCCTCTATTACGCGCCTCACTTCGTTCGGCGCGTAATATCGGGCGCGTCAAGAAAAGTCATGCTTCTCCGCCTCATAAAGTAATATACTATTATTTTTATCTTTTACTACTAGGCAAGGAAACGAAGCATTAGGTACACCTAAGAATTTTGTGCAGTAAGATGAATCCTCATGCAATTCTTTGCATTCGATTCAGGAGAGTGTCAGGAAATTTTGTGAACTAAATTGATCTCCGGGAGATGAAAATTTTCATAAGAAAAATGCATTCAAAGTGCATCTCGAAGAGATGGAAAATTAAAAATTTGTAACTCAGGAAATACTGACGGAAATGAGTTCAACTTTTATACTCGGGGGGTTTTGGAGGTCGTTGAACATGAATTTCATCTCGTCGATGCACTCCAAGGTGCCTGGTGTCCAGGGTGGAACTCGTCGTCTGGAGTTTTATGTTATAATCATTCAAAATGAGTCAATAACCATTATTCGGGGGGTTTTGGGGCCGCTGAGCACGAACTTCATGTCGGCAATTGTCTTCCTAGGTACCTGATGCCCAGGGTGGAACTCGTCGCCTAGAGTTTTATGTTATAAATATTCAAAATCAGTCAATAACCATTACTAGGGAGTTTTGGGGGTCCCTGAATATGAATTTTTCGTTATAGTCCGTTCTTTAACTGTAAAATATTGCAAAACGTCTAAATTCTAAAGAACCGCTTGGATTGACATGAAATTTGGCATACACATAGCTAACAAGTCAAAGAAAAAAAGTGATATTGTGCCGATGTGTGCTTTTGTCCCGGGGATGCTTTTCACCCCCTCTTGGGGGTGAAATACTACTAATTTTGAATGATTATAACATAAAACTCCAGATGACGAGTTCCACCATAGGCACCAGGTACCACGGAGATCATCGCCGTCATGAAATTCGTTCTCTGCGGCCACCAAAACCCCCCGAGTAGTGGTTATTGACTGATTTTGATTATAACATAAAACCCCAGGCGACGAGTTCCACCATATAGGCGCCAAATAGGTACCTCCGAGATCATCGCTGACATAAAATTCGTGCTCAGCGACCAACAAAACCCCTGAGTATTAGTTATTAACTGATTTTGCATCATTATGACCTAAAATTCCAAGCGACGATTTCCACCCTAGGCACCAGGTACCACGGAGACCATCGCCGTCATGAAATTCGTTCTCTGCGACCACCAAAACCCCCCGAGTAATGGTTATTGACTGATTTTGGTTATAACATAAAACTCCAAGCGACGAGTTCCACCATAGGCACCAGATAGGTACCTCCGAGATCGTCGCTGACATAAAATTCGTGCTCAGCGACCAACAAAACGCCTGAGTAATAGTTATTAACTGATTTTGTATCATTATGACCTAAAATTCCAAGCGACGATTTCCACCCTAGGCACCAGGTACCACGGAGACCATCGCCGTCATGAAATTCGTTCTCTGCGACCACCAAAACCCCCCGAGTAATGGTTATTGACTGATTTTGGTTATAACATAAAACTCCAGGCGACGAGTTCCACCATATAGGCGCCAAATAGGTACCTCCGAGATCATCGCTGACATAAAATTCGTGCTCAGCGACCAACAAAACCCCTGAGTATTAGTTATTAACTGATTTTGCATCATTATGACCTAAAATTCCAAGCGACGATTTCCACCCTAGGCACCAGGTACCACGGAGACCATCGCCGTCATGAAATTCGTTCTCTGCGACCACCAAAACCCCCCGAGTAATGGTTATTGACTGATTTTGGTTATAACATAAAACTCCAAGCGACGAGTTCCACCATAGGCACCAGATAGGTACCTCCGAGATCATCGCTGACATAAAATTCGTGTTCAGCGATCAACAAAACCCCTGAGTAATAGTTATTAACTGATTTTGTATCATTATGACCTAAAATTCCAAGCGACGATTTCCACCCTAGGCACCAGGTACCACGGAGACCATCGCCGTCATGAAATTCGTTCTCTGCGCCCACCAAAACCACCCGTGTAATGGTTATTGACTGATTTTGATTATAACATATAACACCAGGCGACTAGTTCTACCATAGGCACTAGATAGGTACCTCCGAGATCATCGCTGACATAAAATTCGTGCTCAGCGACCAACAAAACCCCTGAGTAATAGGTATTAACTGATTTTGCATCATTATGACCTAAAATTCTAAGCGACGATTTCCACCCTGGGCACCAGGTACCACGGAGACCATCGCCGTCATGAAATTCGTTCTCTGCGACCACCAAAACAGCCCTTAGTAATGGTTATCGACTGATTTTGAATGATTATAACATAAAACTCCAGGCGAAGAGTTCCACCCTGGGCCCCAGGCACCATAGCTGAAATTCGTATTCAACGACCTCCAAAACCCCGAGTATAAAAATTGAACTCATTTCCGTCAGTATTTCTTGAGTTATAAATCTTTCATTATTAAAATTTTCATCTTCCGGAGATCAATTTAGTTAGTGGGATCGGTACTCACCGGAGGGACCGCAGACGTTTGGATACAATTAGCGTCTCTTTGCAAAGACAATGACGTCGACTTTGCAAAGTAACAAGACACTTACTCAACACACACACTACACATTACACCTGAGTCAGTGATAAGTTATACAATTACGTGGCTAAAGGTTCTAATTCTAAACCAATGCCAGAATCAGAGAAAAAAAATTTAGTTCACAAACTTTCGTGACACTCTCGTGAATCGAATGCAAAAAGTTGCATGACGATTCGTCTTACTGCAAAAAATTCCTAGGTTTTGGGGTTTTTTTAGGGCTTCGTAGCTTCGCCTGTACTACTACTATCGATTTAAAACGTTCTCCGACGCCTTCCGACTCCTAACCGCCATTCTTCTCTGTTTAAACATAGACCTGGAGGGATTTCTCTTTCCTCTGGTTCTTTTTCAATTCCCTCCCTCTAGCTTCTTCTCGGCCTTCCTATTTTCCTTCTCCCTTGTGGTGTCCACGCCAAAATCTGTTTAGGGATCTTGTCATCTGGCATTCTCTGTACTTACTCATGGCCGTACCATATTAGTTTTGACATAAAAAACATGAAGAGTATTATCCATAGTTCACAAATGTGGTCTAGAGGTAACATGGTAACAAAGTACTACGAAAATACCACAAAAATGTTTGTATTAAAATGTTCAATCTTAAAAAAGGCGTGTTTCGGCCCAACACGAACCATCATCAGCAAATACAGAAACACAACAACAAAGCACTGACCCAACGGGAAAGAGGAAGAATCTATTGGTTCAAAAAAAAATTGTACCACACAAACATTCTTAAATTAAGTTTCAAACGATTAACATCGTGTTCTATGTAAAATTATAAGTGTGGAAAAACATCCTCAGCTTGTTCATCTTAATGGGGAGGAACCATCTTGCCATGAACCATGGGCATTACAAGTTTAAATATTGGTGAATATGAGTTTGAAAAGGTAGAGCACTTTAAACATCTTGGGGTCTCAGCAGTGGCGTGCTGGCCATATAAATGAATCGGTGCAATCACCGAGAGGCCGCGGCCTATTGAGGCCGGTCAAATAAGTTTTTTTCGCAAAAAATTTTGGATGTAACAAAAATTTTTTTATTTTCTAATCAAATGATATTAACAGAACATTTCAAAAATATTTTATTTCCATACATAGTGTTCGAGCCATTTGAATAATATTGCATTTGTTGCAGTTGTTTGTTTTATACACGCCCTGTATTTCAAAACGGTTAAAATTAAGACGTTCAATTGAGCCATGAATAGGTATTATTCGGCTGATAATATAAACACAGACTTTTACACAAAATACGACTCAGCAATTGTATATATTTTTTTAGATAATATGTGTTCCTGGGAAAAGTTCGTTAAGTATTTTTGGATGTTTTCGGTTTTGCTGAGTGGACAAAACCAGGCGATGTATCGCGGTTATCTTGAAATTAGCGAGGATAGATCCATTAGAAATATATAAAGTGAAGATGATTTACAGCGTATCTCTCTCTCTCTCTCTCTCTCTCTTGTCGTTTCCCCATTACTGAGGATCGTGATTTCTTCCAATATTCCTCACAATTTTATTCCATTGGTATCTATCTTCAGCTGCTCTAAGTGCTTTGCAGAATGACTTTCCAGCTGAATTCTTAATTTGGTCGGACCATCTAGTTGGTGATCGTCCTCTTGATCTTCTGCCCGGAACGTTTCCAGAAACAATTAAAATCTCCAAACTATCGTCACCTCTGTGGACAACATGACCGAAGACTTGCAGAATTCGTTACAGACATATTGTGGGCAGACTTTTTTTTAATTTCGAGTTGGTTTAGAATGGAAACGTTTGTCCTATGAGCTGTCCAAGGTATGCGCAGCATTCTTCTCCAGCACCACATCTTAAAGGCATTCGCTTTCAAAAGCACCACACTTGGACTCAAAGAGTCCAAGTCTCTGCCCCGTATAGAAATATTGAGAATACAAGGGCATTCACCAGTCTCATTTTGATATTTTGAGAGATAGATCTGTCTTTACAAACTTTAGTTAGACGACTTATCGCATTTTTTGCAATACCAATACGTCTCCTAACTTTTGCTTCACAGTTACCATCGTTAGTTGTACTGCTAGACCCGAGATAGACAAAGGTGTTTACTATTTGGTATTCCTGTAACATGTTAATCAGTTGAATAGTGTCGAATCTGAGCAATGCTTGGCATATCACTTAAGGACAGGAGAACAAACACATGGATAAGACAGAAAACCAAAGTCACCGATGTGGTTCAAAAATCACTAAAATTGAAATGGGAATACGCTGGACATGTAGCTAGGAGCGATCTTAACAAATGGTACAGAAGAATTCTAACCTGGAGACCATACGAACATAAAAGACCCAGAGGCAGACCTCCTATGAGATGGACAGATGATCTGAAACGAACTGCCGGGAAAAATTGGCTACAAGTAGCGTACCTACAACAAAAAACAATGGAAAGGAAGACTTGAAGAGGCTTATGTTCAGATGTTGAAGTGAATGGCTAGACGAAGAAGAAGAAGAAGAAGAAAAAGTGTCGAATCTGTCGACCACCATTATTTTTGTCTTAGCTTTATTGATTTTCAGACCCACTTTACTGCTTTCGTACTCAACTCTTCGCAGGAGATCAAACATTTCTTACAACGTATGCTGCACCAATTTAACATAACCGCCAGAAAATTTAACATGTTAAATTCCCCAAAAAAGACAAAATGCATGGTTATAACAGCAAATTCAATAATATGTAAATTGGAGCTGGAGGGCTAATAGAACAAGTGATGGAGTTTTAATAACTAGACATCACACTATCTAGCTACGAAAGGGTCTAAACAGAAGTGGAAGATCAAGTGAATAGAACAAACAGAGCGGTAGGTTGTCTGAATGACACAATATGGAGAAATAAAAATATCGGAAAAGAAATGAAAGGCAGAATTTACAAAACAGTCATAAGACCAATAATGACATACGCCGCAGAAACATGACCCGACACAGAGAGGACAAAAACCGTTCGAAAAATCGATGGTAAGACTCTATGGGACACAGAGCTAGAAGTACAGATATACAGCGGAAATTCAAGGTGGGCAATATTAATAACTGGATAAGAAACAGAAGAATAGAATGGAATGACCACATACGCCGAATGACAACAAATAGAGTAGTAAGGACAGCGAGACACGGTTCCCCAATAGGAAGACGATCAGTGAGAAGACCACAAAACGATGGAATGGCAACTTACTAGAGTCGCATTGAAAAAACAAACAGACAGTCATGTTTATACAAATAGAAGAAAAAGAAGAAGAAGAAGAAGTATTTTTGTCTTATAAATTAGAAATACAAATTCTGATAATAGAAGATAAAATAAGGATGGGAGGCCGCTTTTCTATAAAATCACCGGGCCGCTTGAAAAGTTCCAGCACGCCACTGGGTCTCAGTTTATGCAACTAATGATAGGAGCATAGTAGGTAATCAATGAAAGAAGCAAGGCAGGAAACAGAACCTACTGGAAATACAACAACTTCCTCAAAGATAAAATCAAATACTATGGACGTTTTTTCAAAACGTCCATAGGTCCATAGTATTTGATAAAATAAACAGGCCCATTTCGCGATTCAAGTTTATATAGGCAACACAAATTACACGCCGCTAACCAACGGGTCGGATCTAGAATCGAGTATACATACCAGTTCCTAGCAAATATGCAATTAGTAATGCACGAACTTTAGTGACATCTAAGGAGTAATGTCTACAGTTAAAAAGAAGTTTAGTTCAGTCTTATATGTATAGATGTCACAACTAAGGTGACGATATGACAATACAATATGACATATGTCATAAATGGTCATAAATTGTAAATCAAATAAGAAGTGTAAAGTGAAATTATTAGAATATAAAAAATTTAAAATACACCTCCAATAACTACAAATATTTAACCTTTTTACACTTCGAAAATATCCTAATATTAATATAAATACAAGTTCCTATAATTTGATTATAGTAATCCTTATAATATAATAAGATATTTTCATGCCTTTCAATTTTTTAACAGTGGCAAATGGCATCCGAGTGTGAGTATAATATGCAATAATTACATAAAATTTAAGCAAATTTAAGTTTCTGCATGTGTACAGATCTGGGACATTGTTTTGAATAATGCTTATTTTTATAGCTATGTTGGTAAAAGCTGAAATTAAGGATGAGTTTGAAGATGAGTCAAGCTCAAGATATTGTATAAAAAGTCAGCCATTCACCTCCCATGATCTGGGAGACTTGAGGATTGAACCAGAAACTATCTCAAGTAAGACAAGTAATACTTGCAAGCTTGTTCAATTTTAAGGCATCTTTGGTCAGGTTAGCCTTGCAAACAATAAATTGTAACCATTCAAATGTCCTTTTACAATACTCTTTATTACAAGGTTTCGCTTATAAAGAAGTACATTAGGTGGCCCATGAAATTCCTCTATAACAGCGCATTTTTGGTTATAATGAGGGAAAATGAGATCACCTGTTTTTGTATGCACAGCTGCCTGTATACAAAAATGCCTAGAATCTGCCTGTATCAAGGCCAGTGATGTAATAAACTCCACCGCCTGTCAACTTCTACCTGTGTATCCACCTACTCTTTTTGAAAAGCGCCATTGAAACAATATTTAGCATCTTATATTGCTCGGAATGGCTTCACTATAGGAAGTTAATGTTTTAGAAAACTACATATTTATATGTATGCACAATATTATTGTTGTCTAATATAACAAAATCGTCTTATAACAAGGTAATTAGTCTGCAATTTCGTTTCTCGTTATAGAGGAAGTCTACTGTATTTGTCAATAAAATGTTTCTGGGCCAAAGATGGGTTTCAATTGAACAAGCGAACAAGCCTCGTAATTAGCAGGGTTGTTTTGTTTTAAACATTTTGTTTTAAACAACTGTTAACATGTTTAAAACACTTAAATTAAACAAGCGTTTTTTTTTTCATTTTTTTTTGTGAATAATACATAAATATGAAAAAAGTCTTATACATATTATTATACAGACTTTGTAACAAATATATTTTTATTTATTAATAATGGGAACCCAACAAAAATTGGAAAACTCAAAACATTTTGCATACAAGAGTTAATAATTTTCTCAAATTGTTTTAGTCTCATAGTAATCTTGTAATCTAAGTCACCAATTTTATCAGCCACGTGATCACTTATAGAATTAAGCTCTTTAAAAATTGAAACCAACTTAGCAGCTTTGACATTGCCTAGCCGGTTACATAGTTTGGAATTGACTAAAGCGTATGATGAGAAGAGATTTTTTTATGTTGTATGATGACCAAAGAATGCCACCATGCCAATGATTGTACATTAGATGTTTAGAAAATATATATGGATTAAAGGGTATACACTTTGCCTGGTAATTAATAATAATTGGCAATGCTTCTGGATGTGAAGTGAAGTTTCTACATATTCCGTACCAGTTTTTATTTGCTCTTGACTAAATTTACTTCCACTAAAGCGATGAGCAAGCAAACTTGTCAAGAAATGAGCCAGGATCAAAGCCATTTTCATAAGCTCCTTGACTTTATTCGTATCATTTACCAAAAATTCGCCATTTGCGTGTTCAGTCTTGAATGCTTCCAGAAGTTCTAACCATATCTCCGTAGCCTCTCCTTTAGTGCAAGTATTTGTATGGACTTTGTCCCTGCACTGCAATATACTTTAATTTTTATAAAAAATTGAGTTGTTTACATTTCAATGACTTAATGGCAACTGAATGCGAAATGAGTGATGTTTCTGAAAAAAGGGGTTTTTTCAGAAACATCACTCATTTCGCATTCAGTTGCCATTAAGTCATTGAAATGTAAACAACTCAATTTGGATCCCACATGTTGGGAAATTTCAATACATTACCTCAGGGCATTATCCTGGTTGCCATGTGATGTAGCCCCTTTAAGGGATTTTAATAAAAAAAAATATACCTTTTACAAAGGATTTTTTTCCAATTTTTTTAATACTTATTCTATTGTTTAGAGCAAATGTGAAATAATATTGGTCAGTTTTTCAACTAACTTTCTAAGCATTCCGATAAAGTATTCCAACGAACATCCTAATGCAATACAAGAGCAGAATCACCAATATTTGCAATTTTTTGACACTGTTCTTTATTCCTGGCACTTCTATATCGTGGGCAAGTAAGTTCATAATATGGGCTGAACAGTCATAAGTTATTATATGTATCTGTGCTGCCTAATTCCTCAAACAGATCCTTCTCATTGTAAGAAATATGATTTAAACAATGTTTTTTTCTACGTTTTATTTGTTTAAAACACGTAATTTAAAAACGAAGAATAAAACATGTTTAAAACAAAAAAAACCGTTTAAAACAAAAAAAAAACGTTTGTTTTGTATAAAATAAAAAAAACATGTTTTTTTTCAACCCTGGTAATTAGTAGTAAACAATATGGTGTAATTCCTATTTTTTATTAGCAGTAAAAGCTGAAGCTGAAATTAAGGACGAGTTTCTTGAAGATGACTCGAGGGATATAAAAAGTCAGCCATCGACATCCTTTTATCTGGGAGGCTCAGGGAATGAACCAGATTCTAAACCAGGTAAGACAAGTAATATTTGTGAGCTCTAACTGCAAAACTCACATTCTCCACTTTTTCAAATATGACTTTTTAATTCATTCCAGCTGTACCTACATGTTGAACTAAACTACATAATTAGTAATATAGGATTATAACCAAAACTAACAATATCCCATATAAAATCAAACAAAACATGGGTCATTTTCAAAACTCACATTGTCCTCCCTGCCGTCCAATCAAAAGCATGCATTTCGGTCATGTAACGCATGTGTTTAAAATATTGTGTGGTTTGATATTATACAAGCTGTGTAAAAATTATTTACCAGCAATTTTATTGCTGGAAACGAATCTTATGATTCCATATAATAATAATATAGGTATGCAAAGTCCACAGATACTGTGCTACTTTTTTTATAAACAAAATGGCGCCACCAAATCATGTTTTTTCAATTATTGCTCTATAACTCCAAAGATTTTAACTTTACACCAAAAAACCCAAATAAAATTCACTGTAATTAAATTCTGCATAGAGACATGTTTTTCCCGATTTACTTCGACAAAATTAATTTAGTATAACAAAACAAAAGCAACTTTGACGTTTAATGGTGAGTTAGTTAGAGGGCTCTACTCGAGTTACTTGGGAACAAAAAAAATGAAGAAAATTGCTCCATGGGAAGCTGAGAAAATGCATTTTTGTAACGTATACCAATTTTGAATTTGGACATTCCATTTTCTCCAACCTAGTTTTTATTATTAGTTTTTATTATTTTAATATTATGTTATGTTTTAAAGATATGAAAATTTGTGTGGAAAAAGAGTGCTGAAATAAAAAGGTGATGTTTTAAAAATTACCATCCTATTTTTTACATCTTCGCCGTACATGCTGGTGAACATTGACCGATTGTATCTCAAGAACCACTCATCGCAATTAAAAGTTTTTTCTTTTATAAGAAGCGTCCTGCTACGTTCTTTCCAATACCGTTTTCATAATTTAATTTAATTTGAATAATTGCCGAGATATTCTAATTATATTATATTAATTTAGTATAACAAAACAAAAGCAACTTTGACGTTTAATGGTGAGTTAGTTAGAGGGCTCTACTCGAGTTACTTGGGAACAAAAAAAATGAAGAAAATTGCTCCATGGGAAGCTGAGAAAATGCATTTTTGTAACGTATACCAATTTTGAATTTGGACATTCCATTTTCTCCAACCTAGTTTTTATTATTAGTTTTTATTATTTTAATATTATGTTATGTTTTAAAGATATGAAAATTTGTGTGGAAAAAGAGTGCTGAAATAAAAAGGTGATGTTTTAAAAATTACCATCCTATTTTTTACATCTTCGCCGTACATGCTGGTGAACATTGACCGATTGTATCTCAAGAACCACTCATCGCAATTAAAAGTTTTTTCTTTTATAAGAAGCGTCCTGCTACGTTCTTTCCAATACCGTTTTCATAATTTAATTTAATTTGAATAATTGCCGAGATATTCTATTTGTTTATAAACCAAAAAATTGTTTATAATTTTAAAATATTCCTGAGGCCGCTTAAATAGTCCAATTTCAATTCTGTAAAGTACATTAGATAGGTATAGTGCCTTTTTATACAAAAATCATAGTTATTCTTATGTATCATCATTATTATGGTTATTATAGTGACTGTAAATTTTTAATTAACAATTTAATTGTTGCTAAACTGTTCATTCAATTTCCATCGGCTTCTGGAAATATAATCTACACCATAAGGGCTTTTATGTTACCAAGTTATTTAATTATTGATAAATAAGTCCTTACCTAAAATTTTAGTTGAAAATTAAAGATTTTGTTGAAAGAACCTGTATTTTCCGAGGAAAATTTTCGTAGAAGTAAATCGGGAAAACATGTCTGCAAGTCTGCATGCAGAATTTAATTACAGTGAATTTTTATTTGAGCTTTTTTGGTGTAAAGTTATCTTTAGAGTTATAGAGCAATAACATATATTAAAATAGAAGTATATATTAAAATATTCATGTAGCAGTTGTGATGGATGGGAAGCACAAACTGCATTAATTCCATAAGATTAGCATACTTTGCCTGTTTTAATAATGTCTTTCTGGTTTCACATGGTAGATTATTTTGTACTATTTAAGGTTTTTCCAAACGATTCGGTTTCATGCTCAAATTTTCGAAAAGAAATTCAGTTCCTATACTGTTTTTGAAAAATAATGTATCAGTAACAATGCATTTCAAAACTAAGCCACTGCATGTCACGTATTTTCGGTACAGTATCTTTATAGAACTGCCGAAGCGTATCTAAATTAACAAAATCCTGATCTTTCATCCTAACCACAATAAATTTTGAACTGGTCTTGGCAATAGTCTCTTCCCAGTGTTTTGGTACAAACATTTCTCTTTCAGTTTTTCTTTTTTTATCTCAATAAGACCAAATTTTTGTCGCACTCATTAAATGAATGTCCAGTTACGAAAAATCTGTGATCTACAGTTTTAATTTCCGTTGTTGCAGTTATGTACAGCCAGAATTTTACAATAAATGTAACTAACTGGCGCAAAAATATAATTACTAAAATTATTAGACTGTTGTGTCTGAGATTAGCGAACCAACTATACCACTAATCTAACAAGTATTAATGAGTTGGCTGCTAAATGATATAACTAACAATTGTTTGGAGGCCAAGGGATATAAGCGTACTCATATCCAATGGCTGCCAAATGATAAACAAACTATTTTCAGGTTATAAGTGAAATACCCATAATAATTTCACTACTGGTTTTAAATTCACTTGTATCCTTTGTCCTCAACATTAAAATGGGTATTAACTATCTATTACTGTACTTATCTCCAACTTAACCAAAATTGCACTTATACCCCTTGGCTTTTAGACGCCTCATATAGAATCATAAGATTCGATTCCAGCAATAAAATTGCTGGTAAATAACTTTTCCTCCGATATTATCTCCGATAATCTGCCCAGACTATGGTTCATTTTTTAAATAGGAGGAGTAAACTTAACAGACATATTCACACCCAATAATGTCACTAGAAAAATAACCAGATCCATCTTCTTTTTTGGTTGATCATATCGTCCTTTGACGGTAATCCATAAATATTAGCTGCGTTCGCGGTATGGTGGTACGTGGTTATTTACTATACTGGAATGGGGTTGACTATCAGGAATACACTATATACTCATAACTCCTTTATTTGGTTAAACTAATACCATATAAATGTATTCAGTTGATAGGTGACATTATTCTGCTCTAACGGCAGCAACCTCCCAAACCTAACTAACTAATTCGACTGACCCACTAATCACTCAAATCTGACCGTGTTCCCATATTTATCAAATACTTCGTTATGTAAATATGTTTGTATATATTCTCGTTAGTGTGTCAAAATGAATAATCGACCTTGTTGATCTAAGCAAAACGTGGACTTTAACTAAGGTGTTCTACTTTGCAATTATTATAACAAATATGCGTTATGTTTATTGTTTTATAAATAAATATCTAACGAATACTTTAAGGTAATTTAAGGATTTCTAAAATATCTAAATAATGAGATAAATCCCATTATATCATCCCCCTTAGAAAAGAAAATTTTCTGAGCCATGTACCGTGCTTCCTTTTTCCTCCCCGAAGAGAAGAAAGTTTTCTTACTATCATCATCAACTGACTACGTTATATGTATAGATTTATACAAATTTTTACAAAAAAAAATATATAAACAAAATTTACAAATATATACAATTTATTTCACTAATTATCAAACATCGTCTATTCTTAGTTATTTCTTTCCTTATGACTCGCGAAAATCTGTAAGTACTCAGAAATTGTATTTTATACTTTACTTTGATTTCAGAGGTTTAAAAAAAATTACAACTCCTACATTTGAACTTACTTGTTAATTCTACTTCTTTACTAGACCTTTAAAACAAATATTTTGATGTTCTCCAATTTTTAATATTCTTCTATTAGAAATTATCTCTTTTTTTCTTCTTCTTCTTCTTGTCTGGTACTTCACAATAATTACATATTTCTTCATTTTGTTTATACTTAGTACTTTCTTCATAGTGTACTATTAAACAAAAATCTTCTTCTTCATATATTCGTATTATTTTATAATTCTTCATTTATATATATCATTTACTTCATAAATTCTTCATTTTCTAACCCCATGGGTAGTTTTTCGCAACTTTATACCCTTTAATTTGCTTCCGGTCCTTTTGCACGTCCTTAGTCGTGAGAAGGTTTGTTCCAAAAAGAAAAAATGGATAGTTGTGCGCTTACAAAAAACTTCTACATCTTGCATCCCTAAATTCCTGTCTGATCTGATATACTCAGTCTAGGTGAGATCCAGTTAGTTTCAAAACACGAAATGGGTATGCTAATATCTTCTAATTTTCATTTTGTACCTTTCTTTGACACGAGTTGGTTTTTATTGTCTAAATTGTCTTTAATTGTACTTTATTATAAAATATTTATACTAAAATTCGACCGATATTAAAAAAATTGAAATAAAAAAGTCGGTATCAAAAAAAAATTCAGCATTCAATTATGAAAAGAAAATCGAAAGAAGGTGTTAATAAAAATAGACCATATTCTGTTAAAAAACATCATGAAAATCTCCTGAAATATCATGAAAATCTCCTATAAACATAAAGAAAATTTCAGCTTGCAATTGCTGAGTAATTAATATTAAGTCTGGACGTCCATTAAAATATTTACGTTAAAACTACTAATGAGAAAAACCTACAATAGCTAAATAGTTAATCTAAATTTTTGTTACTAGCTAAATAGAAGTTCCGTTTCTTCACGCGAATAGTCACTTTTACGTCACAAAAATAATCTCTATTTCTTTAATTGAAATACAGCCTTTACATGACCTCATTCGAATAAAATAAGTATATCTATATTATACAAATTTAAAGTTGTTTTATATAATATACTAATAATTATGTTACTTGAAGCAATACAAAGTATTCTTCTTAAATAGTAATTTTTTCTGTAGGTACTGTAACTTTTTGTACTGTAGGTACAAAATTCTCTTCAATTCTATTTTTCCATATCTTTTGACATTAATCTTCTTCAAATTATCCTTAATACCTACTTGTCTTTCTCTAGGGTAACTTTTTACATCTTAATATTTAATCTTCTTTTGTCTTTTTCCTCAGATGGGTTTTTCTTTTCCTTTATAAACTCCGTTACTTCAACATATTTTTATAACTTGTTTTGTCTTTATTTTTCTTCTTATATCAGTTCATCATCATTTCTTAACTGGCTTTCTTTTCGTCACAAAATCATTGTATATAAATAATTCACTCTCTCACGAGGAAATTCGTTTACTCAATAAACATTCCATATGCCATTATGGTAGTAGTTGTGGTCTCTATCACGAGGACGAATTTTATTGGTCCTATGTACGTGGAATAATAATACTCTGTGTATAAAAAATGTATTTCTTTTCCATAGTCATTTTTAATTTTGATCGAATACTAATATGTTATATTTTTCAGGCTAATTTTATTTATCATAATATCTTTCTTCCTAAAAATTTGTCGCTTTAGCGAATTCCTATGTAGTTCATTCGTTTCAATTTTCAATGTCAAACACGTCATATCATCATAGTATTATACTCGAAGTACTTAGTTTAAAAATAGTATAATAGTAAACTGTTATCAACAAAATAACTTCCGTATGCAAAAATAGCATTTTCATCAAGTATAAATTACATCAAAATCAAAATAAACTTATTTACTATTTACCTACTCGTATGGTTAAAAATAATTCTTTTAATATATATTTCTTACGATATAATATAAGAATTGCTATGTTTCTATTAAAGTAAAACTATCGATTAAGATTAAGATTATCTATATATGAAATGTAATTACAAAAAAAATCTTCTGAATTATTTAATATGGGGAAATACTTCTAAAACTTAATAATATACGAAAAAATTTTACCTAATTTAATTATATTTAAGTGAAAATTAATAATTCTAGTTCTTCTTAAATGATTATATTTATATTTTATTAATAAAAAAACTATTCATATCTGTGAGACTGTATATGCAATTTAAAAAAAAATAGCTAAAAAGTTACTCACGATTAGGTACACATTTGTCCATTGTCCATTCCTTTCCATTTGTCCTCTTGACGTTTGGGCGTGACCCCATGTCTCCAAACCTTCGTCCATGTCGACGTCTACCATTTGGACTCCCTTATCGTTGGCCTCTCCAGCTCCATATAGTCCGTCCCATTCCATCTAACGATACCAATTAGTATGAGGATTGGTACTTTACCCCAAATTTTCTTCGTTTCCTCCAGTTTTTTGCCATCTTTCCTGTTTTCTGCTGCTTCAGAAGTCCTAGTTCGTCTCTCAAAAGGTCGCCATATGGTGGTACGTGGTTATTTACTATACTGGAATGGGGTTGACTATCAGGAATACACTATATACTCATAACTCCTTTATTTGGTTAAACTAATACCATATAAATGTATTAAGTTGATAGGTGACATTATTCTGCTCTAACGGCAGCAACCTCTCAAACCTAACTAACTAATTCGACTGACCCACTAATCACTCAAATCTGACCGTGTTCCCATATTTATCAAATACTTCGTTATGTAAATATGTTTGTATATATTCTCGTTAGTGTGTCAAAATGAATAATCGACCTTGTTGATCTAAGCAAAACGTGGACTTTAACTAAGGTGTTCTACTTTGCAATTATTATAACAAATATGCGTTATGTTTATTGTTTTATAAATAAATATCTAACGAATACTTTAAGGTAATTTAAGGATTTCTAAAATATCTAAATAATGAAATAAATCCCATTATATCGGGTACAGTGGACAAATTGTCGCCGACAATTTCTAACCTCACTTAATATAAATAATACCGTTAATAGATACATATACAAGGTATATTTACTTTCAATTAATATTAATAACTAATTATTAAATTATACTAGGTAAATATACCTTGTATATTTATCTATTATCGATATTATTTATATCATTTTAAAGTACGCATGCGTTTTGCTGCTAATTTCCGCCGACTAGCCGCCGACAGGCACCCGCGAACGTACTTATTAGGTGCGTTCGCATGTACAGTTGACAAATTGTCGCCGACAATTTCTAACCTCATTTAATATAAATAATATCGTTAAGAGATAAATAAACAAGGTATATTTACTTTTAATTAATATTAATAACTAATTATTAAATTATAATAGGTAAATATACCTTGTATATTTATCTATTAACGATATTATTTATATCATTTTAAAGTGCGCATGCGTTTTGCTGCTAATTTGTCGTTGACAGGCACCCGCGAACGCACTTATTATATTATACTAATACGTCGCTAACGAGTTCTAGAAACAACTGTTTTTTATATAAAAGTAGACTACCAATCTAAACATTAAAGGAATAACGCAGAAGACGCAAAAAATCGGCGATATATCTTAATTAACCTATTAATTTTAAATATCATTAGTGTCAAAATTTTATAAATGTCAAAATTTCATAATTTAATGGGGTAAGCTTGTTCGCGGTTGGACCAATTACAAGCAAGCATTACGGCGCGGTAAATTTGAATTAGTCCTATTAAAAAAATGAACATTAGTATGTATAAAGATACTTTATATGGGCCATTCCACGAACATACGCCTGTTTTGGATTACTTCGACAACGAATATTTCATTGTGCAACATAAGAAGTACGAAAGTAAATGGCGCTAATAATTATTCCAATAAACAACAATGTAATTTGCAATTTACTTTCGTTCTTTTTATTTTGCACAGTAAAATATTCGTTGTCGAAGTAATCCAAAACAGGCGTATGTTCGTGGAATAGGGTATACAAACTTTATTTATTATTTATGGAGCTTTTGCTTAATGTACGATGTATACAAACAGACAATATTTACTAAACAGACTCAAAAAATTTTTTTCTTTTGTTTACTTGTGAATTGGTATAAACAATGGGGTGAAATTCATGTTTTTTATTAGCAGTAAAAGCTGAAATTAAGGATGAGTTTTTTGAAGACGACACAAGATATATAGAGAGTCAGTTATCTACATCCCTGGATCTAGGAGAGCTGAAGAATGAAGCAGATGAGGATAACTCAGGTGAGATAAAAAATAAAAAATGTAGGAGGAACTTATTTTCATAGCTTTACTTGTTGGGTCATTTCTCTGTAGTATAATGTTTTCATTGATTGATTTTATGTCTCTTTAGGTTATGGGGTATAGTCGTGGTAACATATATTGTGGCAGGTTTTAAAGGTGGCGTCATTTGATACCTCTTAGTTAAATCAAGTTTTTAGTTATATAAGTGTTTTAGTTGGGAAGCAGGCCATTAGTAGAGTGTAGACTGTTGTTTTGCACTCAGATTAGAACAATTTTTTTGACTTGATATTATAGCAATAGGAGGGTTGCAAGGTGAAATAATAATAAAACTAACTAACTATAATAAACCTAACCTTGCAATAAATTATCAAATTGATAATACATAATGTGTCGCATTTAAGATGAAGACACGCATATATTTCAGCTATCAAAATATATACAGATTTGAAATTTTGCACAGTCATACAGTGTGATGGTTCACATTTTTTAAGATACTGAAATTTAAATTTTAAACTCGGCCTACTGTGAATCCGTAAACAGGGTGAATTTTCGATATTTTGCTTCGCGTTAGAGATATCGGAAAAGTTATTTGGAGAAGTTGTTCCAAATATTATTATAACCCCACATACCTTTCATGACTGAATTCACACTTCTAGTTTTTTTACTATTTTTGTAGTCAGGACCCTAAAATTGCATCTCGGCTGTCCTGAGATGCAACTTGGGACAGCCCGGTGCAGGTTTTAGTATCTTGATTGTTTTAGTATCTTGATTGACAGGTTTTAGTTATTAGATTTAGATTGTTTTAGTATCTTGATTGACAGGTTTTAGTATCTTGATGCTGAAAAAAACTAAAAGTGCGAATTGTGTTATGAAATTTGGTATGTGAGGTTATATTAATATTTGGAACAACTTCTCCAAATAAATATTTCCAATATCTCTAACGCGATGCAAAATATAGAAAATTCACACTGTTTGAGGATTCACAGTAGATCACGTTTAAAATTAAAATTTCAGTTGAGTGTCATAAAAAATGTGAACCATCAACCTGTATGACTACAAAATTGTAAATCTTTATTTATTTTTATTTTTTTTTATTTCAGACTTTCTCGATGAAAAGAACACATCAGAAATTATGAAAATAAAATCGGTACATTCATGTAATAAGGGACAACGCATGGGCCGGTCTGTTGAAGAAAAAACATTAAAACGTGAAATTTGTTTTAAGCAACTTGACCATAGAAGGTCCTTAAATAAACACAGGATAGCTCACACAGGAGAAAAACCTTATGGGTGCCAAATTTGTTTTAAGAGGTTTTCTCAAAAAAGTAATCTGAATACACATTCGAGATTGCACACTGGAGAAAATCTTTACAAGTGTGAAATTTGTTTTAAGCAGTTTAGTCGAGCAGAACATTTGAAAGATCATATAAAATGGCACACTGGTGAAAAACCTTACAAGTGTGAAATTTGTTTTAAGCAGTTTAGTCGAGCACAACATTTGAAAGACCATATAAAATGGCACATTGGTGAAAAACCTCATAAGTGTGAAATTTGTTTTAAGCAATTTAGTCAAGCAGGTAGTTTAAAAAGACATTTGAGAGTGCACACTGGAGAAAAGCCTTACAAGTGTGAAATTTGTTTTAAGCAATTTAGTCAAGATAAAGAATTGAAAGATCATTTGCGGATACACACTGGTGAAAAGCCTTACAAGTGTAAAATTTGTTTTAAGAGGTTTTCTCAAAAGAGTAATCTGAATAGACATTCGAGAGTGCATACTGGAGAAAATCTTTACAAGTGTGAAATTTGTTTTAAGCAGTTTAGTCGAGCAGAACATTTGAAAGATCATATAAAATGGCACACTGGTGAAAAACCTTACAAGTGTGAAATTTGTTTTAAGCAGTTTAGTCGAGCACAACATTTGAAAGACCATATAAAATGGCACACTGGTGAAAAACCTCATAAGTGCGAAATTTGTTTTAAGCAATTTAGTCAAGCAGGTAGTTTAAAAAGACATTTGAGAGTGCACACTGGAGAAAAGCCTTACAAGTGTGAAATTTGTTTTAAGCAATTTAGTCAAGATAAAGAATTGAAAGATCATTTACGGATACACACTGGTGAAAAGCCTTACAACTGTAAAATTTGTTTTAAGAGGTTTTCTCAAAAAAGTAATCTGAATACACATTCGAGATTGCACACTGGAGAATTACAAGTGTGAAATTTGTTTTAAGCAGTTTAGTCGAGCAGAACATTTGAAAGATCATATAAAATGGCACACTGGTGAAAAGCCTTACAAGTGTAAAATTTGTTTTAAGAGGTTTTCTCAAAAGAGTAATCTGAATAGACATTCGAGAGTGCATACTGGAGAAAAACTCCATAAGTGCCAAATTTGTTTTAAGCAGCTTACCCACGCACACAATTTAAAAGTACATATGCAAACGCACAATGGAGAAAAACCTCACAAGTGTGAAATTTGTTTTAAGAGGTTTTCTCAAAAAATTCATCTGAATGAACATTATTTGAGATCCCACACAAGAGAAAAACCTCATAAGTGCGAAATCTGTTTAAAGGAGTTTTCTCGAAAAGGTGATTTGAAAGCACATTTAATATTGCACACTGGAGAAAAACCTCACAAGTGTGAAATTTGTTTAAAGGAGTTTACTAGAGCATCGGGTTTGAAGAAACATATGCGACTGCACAATGAAGAAAATGTATTTTGTTATAAATAATGATTTTTGAGGTACATACAGTGTTTATATATTTTTTTTATTTTAAAATCCATGTTCATTTGTTGTGTTAATTTGTGTCAGTGATTATTTTTGTGTTACATATTTCAAAAAATGGAAGAAAGTAATAAAAAAAGAGAATTGTTAACTGTACGTCAAGAAAAACGTAGATATGTTGAGATAGTAATGTTGCTTTTTTAGCTTATAACAATAAAAATTTTATATCAAATGAATGTTATTTCCTTCCCAAAAAATTCATGAAAAGTTTTTCCAATTTGTTTTTACCTGATTTTTACACACAATGAAGAACAAGTGAAACTTATGACAATATAATAGGTATTTATAAATTACCATGCATTTTGTAAAAAGCATAAGTACCTATACACTGAGAAATCTAATTTATTTTTATGCTACTATGTGCATCATTGGGTTATAATCATATGAGAAGTATATTTTTTTAAATAAAAAAAGAAATTAACAACAGCTAATTAATCTTCGTCCTATGTGATATCTCTGTCGAGTCATATATGGCAGTGTCCGTGTTTAAAAGATATTTCTGCTTTATACATACGGCGAGCCATATGGCTTGGTTTTCGTTGTTTTAAGGTGAAGAGATGGTTGGGCTTACTAGCCCACTTCAGATTGAAACCCTTGATAAGAATATATTGCCGTTTTAAGAAATGTGTAGATATTGTAATATGTTTTTAAAGTCAGTCGAGTTTGTAACATTCTTCGGATAACATCCAAATAAAAACTTTGTTTTAAGCTACACTTGCGTATTTTTAATAGGGGTAATTTTCTGTAATCGAAAGTTATTTTCTATAATTTAATTTCGAACCTAGGGATTTTTGCGTAAAGTAACTCGTGGACATCCCAACGTAACAATCGCTATCATCAAAATCAAAGACACCGTTATTAAACATAGCCATTATTATTATAGACACAATAATATAATAGATTATTACTGCAAATCTTATCTAAGACTGAAAGTTTTGTAGAAAGAACAATACAATATATTATGTATAATGCAATAACCATGGTTGTTTTAGTCTGAAATTTTCTTGAAAATATTTAACTTAAAACCAGAAATTAATGTAAAACATGTCTAGTTAACACCGTTAATCCTTCGTTTTTGAGCGATTAAGATAATCTCTTATTAACAGATGGATAAGTGTAAACTTGCATTGAACAACGAACTATTAAGTTTAATTGAAGATTATGTTTAATCTGAAGATAAACACACCTATATATTTTGTTTTCTATTTCAGGCTTTCTCGACGAAAAGAACACATCAGCAAATATGAAAGCAATATCGGTACATTCATGTAATAAGGAACAACGTATGGGCCGGTCTGTTGAAGAAAAAACATTAAAAGGTGAAATTTGTTTTAAGCAACCTGACCATAGAAGGTCCTTAAACAAAAACATGATAGTTCACAAAGGAGAACAACCTTATGGGTGCGAAATTTGTTTTAAGCGGTTTTCCCGTAAAAATAATTTGAAAATACATTCGAGAGTGCACACTGGTGAAAAACCTTACAAGTGTGAAATTTGTTTTAAGCAGTTTAGTCGAGCACAGCATTTGAAAGATCATATAAAATGGCACACTGGTGAAAAACCTCATAAGTGCGAAATTTGTTTTAAACGATTTAGTCAAGCAAGTACTTTAAAAAAACATTTGAGAGTGCACACTGGAGAAAAGCCTTACAAGTGTGAAATTTGTTTTAAGCAATTTAGTCAAGATAAAGAATTGAAAGATCATTTACGGATACACACTGGTGAAAAGCCTTACAAGTGTGAAGTTTGTTTTAAGAGGTTTTCTCAAAAAAGTAATCTGAATAGACATTTGAGATTACACACTGGAGAAAATCCTTACAAGTGTGAAATTTGTTTGAAGAGGTTTTTTCAAAAAAGTAATCTGAATGAACATTTAAGATCCCACACAAGAGAAAAACCTCGTAAGTGCAAAATTTGCTTTAAGCAGTTTACTAGAGTAGCTAGTTTGAAGAAACATATGCGATTGCACGATGAAGAAAAACCTAACAGTGTGTAATTTGTTTATAGGCTATTGATTATATTCAAAATAAGATAGCTAAAAGGAACTACAACGTTAACGGGGTTTTATTATTCCATATGGTCAATGGACATCTATATATGAAAAAACCGCGGAGTGCTACCATTTAGTGCGTTTTTGAGAAATGGGTGAATTAGTCCTTGGGCAAAGGTTACATTAGGGTGAGTTCTATGCACTTTTGGTACAAACATATCTGGGTGGTTCGCCAAAATAAGCGGCATATTGTGTAACTCGCTTTTTTCTTAAGTCCTTTACATACTGTGTTTCAAATTGTGTTGCCAAAGTTAAGTTATACAATAGATGAATGTACGCCACTTAACATTAATTTAAAAAAAAAGTATTTTTACAAGCATTCTATGCAATTTTTATGTCAAAATATCAACTCCGAGGCTGTAACCCACCTTGGTTTTTGATCTGTTTTATAGTATTACACACTGAAAAGTTACAAAAGTGCAGATTATTTTATCAATAATTAATTAAAAACCCAATGTAACTTAAAACTGTCAAATTAATAATTTTCATTTTTAAAATTAAACCATAAAAATCTACTACTAAAAACTGTAACCAACTTGGTGCATCAACACCGAGGCCTCATGAGAATATATGAAAATTTTATTCCAAACTGCACTATATTGTATGGCAGGCAGCTTGACAAGAGAGGAACGCTTCAGTCTAACCCAAATTGTGGAAGAAAGTGGACGAACATAATATCGTTAAGCGATAGAAAATTTTTCAAGGTGTCTTAAGCTAAGCGTATGTTTTTATACAGTCAACATCGAAGCCTTCGTAAAAGCTTAATTTTGCTAATTTTTTACTATGATTTTTTTCTAAGTATACGCTATGAAGTTTTTTTGACACACGATGAATAAAGTAGAATTATTTTTAATATTTTGTAGAAAGTAGAATTAAAAATGTATGAAATCATCAACACCGAAGCAATCGACTCCGAAGCCCAGTCGTGCCTCGGAGTTGTTTAAAGTGTGCGAATGGTCATTCTTAAACTAAAAAAATACAATTTAAATTTAGTCTGATATAGGGAAAGGGTTACTGGGTAAGCTGTCAAGATGTTTCGGTCGGTTTGGTAATTATCTTCTTTTTATAGAAAATGGCTCGTATACACTGGAGTACGACGGAAAAATGAAGGCGAAAGCCCCCAAAATCGTTAAATAAAGATTTTATGAAAGAAAGTAATTTTTTATGCAGCTATGCTTATTTCTGTAAGAATATACCATTTTGGGTAGTCTTCTCTAATGTTGATAAAAGAGACATATGCTGTCCATGTAGGCACATTATGTGAAAACATGGAGCTCATGTGTGGAAGCGGATAACAAATAATTATGTTGACATGAAGACAATGGAGAAAAGACAGGAGAATGTGTAGAAAGGAAATGCCAAGATTGTGTTCAAAAGCAGATTAGATTTTTGAAGTTTAACGGAAAAGACACGGTTACATATTGGAAAGTTTTGTCAACACGAAGGCCGGTCTAAATCAACTCCGACGCAATTGATATTTTACCTATTTTTCATGTTTTTCTGTAGTACTTTATATCAAAATGGAAGTGTTTTGTATAGTTTTATTACATACCAGTTTTTATTTAATTGTTACGATCATAAATTTCAATTAACAGAGAATTACGTCAACACCGTGGACACTTGTCAACTCCGAAGTCACAACATTTCCGTTTTTCGGTAAATATTTAAAAATGATCTCTGCTGGTATCATGGGTAAGTTGAATAGCTCATTTTATAAAAAATATTTAAAAATGAACTAATTCTACACCATGTTTTGAATTAAATTTCTCTACCTCGAAATTGCCGTCTATTTTGGCGAATCACCCATCTACATAAAAATTGTTCCTGGTTAAATTTCCTATCTAAATATCACTTTTTAAAGTCAACGATACTTTTTTTACAAAAATATATTCAAAAGAAAAAGCACAAAGATACCCAAAAGAAAGAATTTTTTGTTTTTTGTTCCATAACTTTTGTCCACGAGGATATAGGTATAGAGATTGCTTTACCGAAAAATAACCTACATATTTCTTCTTTAAAATATTGTTTAGTAGAGGTAATTAGGATTTATAGTTTTCGAAATATGGTTTTTCAAAGTGCGCCACTCACAGCAATTTTGGGCAATTTTCCTTGTTATTTCGCAAATATTGTTCTGTAACTTTTTTCTACGTAACTTTAGATATATGCAATGGTACACGTAATAGGAATAGAAATCAATTACCTTTAAAATGTTCTACTGTATAACGTTGTACGACTTTTTTTAAAGAGATTATGGTTTTTCAAGGTTTTATACTTTTAATGATTTTTTATAATATAATATAAAAATAAAATAATATTATTGTATAATATATTATATACATAATATATTATATATATATATATTTAAAATTTCTCATTATAATTTTTTTTCTTCTACATTTAGGTATATATAATATAATAAAAAAGCTTATTTTGTTTGCTTTAAAATGGTGTATTACAAAAAATTCTAGGATTATTTTTGATTTTAGGATTATTTTTGAATTTCTCATTATAACTTTTTTTTTCTTGTACATGAATATACTATATATTGCTCAATAAAGAGGGCTTTCTTTTACAAAAATTACATAAACATTAGTCTTAGAAAACATCACTTTAGTTAAAATTATTTAAACGTTAACATTTAAAAAAAATTTCAAAATCAAAGTCCATCTCTTTGTTAGCATTAGCTTCAATATCTTCCTCTGACACCTCAGTTATCTTGAGTTCTCCAATTAGTACCCATGCACATGCACCCTTTGCAGAATATTGAACAACTAATTCCTATCTTCCTACAGCCGCAGTTTTTTGTACATCCTTCGGTACATTTACATGCTAGTTTTTCAAGCAAAGCTTGTGGTGCAGGAGCTTTGACAGTAAATATTGGAATTAATCCATATTTTGAAGTTTGTCCGGCCGAGTCAAGTGGGTCCAAAGTATTATTTATAAAAAATAAGATTCAATCATAACACAATCACATAAAAAAGTTATCCATAATGAGAAATTTAAAAAATAATCCTAAAATCAAAAATCGTTGCAAGTACTTATTACATTTTGAAAAAGCAAATCTTATTCAAAAATAATCCTAGAATTTTTTATAATACACCATTTTAAAGTAAACAGAATAATAGGTCTGGATCCCGCGTATGGAAAAAAAGTTGATTAATAGCAAGCTGAAAATTTGTTAATAGCTTAAGGGTCTCTAGTCGGACAAACTTTGATATATGGGAACACTGGAACAGGGGAAGTTTTAATTGTGGAACAGGTTAAAAATTTGCAACGGTCAGATCACGAAAACGTCACATGTATTTTGTCCGACAGAACTTCCAATTGATTTGTTTCCCTTTCATTAAACTCTCATGCAAAAATCAGACTGTTATTTATCACATGTCATAATTCCTGTCATTTGACATGTTCTACGTGTTCCACTCATTATAATGCCCATTTGGTGATAAATATCAGCCTGATTTTTGCATGAGAGTTTAATGAAAGGGTAACGAATCAATTAGAAGTTCTGTCGAACAAAATACATGTGACGTTTTCGGGGTCTTACCGTTCCAAATTTTTAACCTGTTCCAGTGTTCCCATATATCAAAGTTTGTCCGACTAGACACCCTTAAGATACAGTATAGCCCGAAATAAACAGTACTGAAACTGAAACATAGGTTTCTCTTTCTGCACGCTGTCATACCCAAATTAACTTGTATAGACCTGCCAATTAATTCTTAACAAGTTACAAGACCTGCCAAGTAATTCTTACTTGGCAGGTCTATACAGGTTAATTTAGGTATGACAGCGTACAGAAAGAGAAACCTATGTTTCAGTTTCAGTGCTATACTGTATTTACAAATTTTCATCTTGCTATTAATCAACTTTTTTTTCATACGCGGGATCCAGACCTATAAGCTTTCTTTTTTATTAAATAATATATACCTAAATATAGAAAAAAAAAGTTATAATGGGAAATTTAAAAAATAATCGTAAAAAATATAAAAACTCGTTAAAAGTATAAAATCTTGAAAAAGATAACCTCTTTAAAAGAAGTCGTACAACATTATACTGTAGAACATTTTAAAGGTAATTGATTTCTATTTACATGTACCACTGCATATGCCTAAAGTTACGTAGAAAAACGTTACAGAACAATGTTTGCGAAATAACAAGGAAAATTGCCCAAAATTGCTGTGAGTGGCGAACTTTGAAAAATCATATTTCGAAAACTGTAAATCCTAATTACCTCTACCAAACATCATTTTAAAGAGAAAATATGTAAGTTCTTTTCTGTGAAGAAATGTCTATACCTATATCCCGTGCGCAAAAGTTATGGGACAAAAAACAAAATTTCTTTCTTTTGGGTTTCTTTGTGCTTTTTCTTTTGAATATATTTTTGTAAAAAAAGTACCTTTGACTTTAAAAAGGGATATTTAGATAGGAAATTTAACCAGGAACAATTTTTATGTAGACTTGTTTGTACCAAAAGTGCATAGAACTCACCCTAATGTAACCTGTGCCCAGGGACTAATTCACCCATTTCTCAAAAACGCACCCCTTTAAATGGTAGCACTCCGCGGTTTTTTCATATAGAGATTCATTGACCATATGAAATAATAAAACCCCGTTAACGTTGTAGTTCCTTTCTATAAGTAGTACCTAATCAAGAGCCTATTAAGCGGTGGGCCAGAAAAGGTGAATTAAATAATCGTATGCAAATCCACATACAACAAAATCGTTACAAGCACTATAATAAGCACAAAATAATTGGTTCAGGGAAAATTATGTTATGCTGAGTAAACAAAACTTTGCGATACGCTGCGAAGAGAGATTAATCGTTGATGAATAGAATAGAATAGAAAAAAGCTTTATTCTCAGGATTCACACTACGCTTAACATAAAAGTAATATTAAAATACAATGATAATAACAGTGACATGTAGATTCAGATAAGAGCCCTCAGTCTCCCGGGAAGGCCAGTGGACCGGGAATGACATTTGAAAATCAGAAGTCCAACAGATATCGGGCAATGAACGTCGAAATTACGTGTTGCCGCTAATAGTAAAATTGAAAAGTCGAAGATACGATGCGTCGGTGACTGGGTCATGTTTTCCGTACCGCGTACATAATAAAAACACTTTTTAATTATTTACGTTGTTAGATCCATTAGAAATATCCTGTTTTCGTTATTCATTTTTGTGCAACCTTTTATACTAACTTAAAGCTGATTTAGATAAATAGAGGTTTTTAAATGAAGAGCAAGGGCGGATCCAGGGAGGGGGCCATGGCCCCCTCCGAGAATTTAGAATAATATAAATTTAAATATTTGCAGTTAAAATCTTTTTAATTTCATACCCATATATGTACAAAACAGGGGTAAATAGGTTTTATGGACTAGAATTGAAAAAAGAAGTAACGGAGAAGCTTCAAGAATGACTTGGGTTTTTTATAAATCAAAATGTTGATAATTTTACAGAGTGCCAATTGTTAGAACGATCTTGACAGCCATCAAAATCGTATAAATTTCCATATTCTATACACACAAAGAATAAAAAAGAAGTGAAGCGTTACTTGGGTCACTAGCACTTAGAACAAAGGAGTTGGTTGGTATTTTCGCACAGTCAAAAGGAATTGTTTTAAAAATATTGCGTTTCGTTTTTCTAATGAAAAATATGGTCACAATAACGGGATGACAGCCCAAAGCCTTGTCACGAAACCTTTAACATCTTTCGCCAAACTCATGAGCAAAGACGGAGTCATATAAACCCATGAAAAAACATCATACCACAAGGAGTGCGTTCAGGTTGAACTGGATTTTCTAAAAAGTTATCGCAACCCCCAAAAGTCAGTCAATAAACAGATAGACTCTCAGAGGTCTAAACAGAAACAAAAAATAAAGAAAGTGTCCAATATCAAACATTCATTATTCATATCCGATATTGAACAGTATATTTTTATCACCCCGTATATCACATGAGCTAATCTATTATGTTATAAATACTTTATCATTATCATTGTAAACTTTGAGCACTGACTACATTCGTTATTACTTATTTCGTCGGGCAGTACTTATTTCGTCGCGCAGTATGTCCAATATCAAACATTCATTGTTCATATCCGATATTTAACAGTATATTTTTATCACCCCATATATCACATGAGCCAATTTGTTATGGTATAATTACATGTACGGGTTTCTAATTTAGTTCACGAATTGTAAATTGTAAACAATAATTCGGGCAATTGCATTATTTAATTTGATGATCAAATATATTTCTTTGTTCTCAAATTTTTTTAAATATACTCAGCGTGTGGCTTGATACCAATACTAAGTGCCACCGCTGAGAAATAATACACATTTTAGAATCATTCTCAAGAATCACTTCAACCAGGCCAGAGGTGCCTTTAACTTCATTCATTACATTCAACATGTATCATAGAGTCTTCAACTAAAGCATGTACAAGTAACAAGTCAGTACTCAAAGTTCTCCCAAGGTAACAACCCTTATTGTCGGTCTTATAAATAAACTCTCGAATTGCTATTTGGTGTTTCCCTTATCTGAAGAAGAGCCTCCACTGAGCCCTAGGGTTTATACAGAAAGAATACGACCAATAGTAGGGTCTACAGTGTTCTTAGGTCGATAAAATATTCCTCTAAGAGACCTTCGTGATGATGGCCTTATGCTTCTGGACGAAGATGCTGGACCTAGGAATGAGGGGAATTGCTGTGGTACTAAGGCAAAACCCGATATGTCAAAAATTATCGATTTTTCGTTTTTAATGCCAATATGTACATTGAGCGATGAAGAATGTGATGACAAAACCCTACATGGCATCCAATTAATTGGTAGATAATAAAATTGTTTCCGATATGTCCACTATTACAACAACACCGCGAACTTTTAAACTCATCTGCTGCAAAGTCACGTTTTTTGACATATCGGGTTTTGCCTTAGCACCACAGTGTTAAGGTTTAAAATCGCATCAGAGGATAAGACTCTTAAATAACACTTATCCACAGCATCTTCCTGAGCAACATGCATTAGTAGCAGTAGTCAAAAAAAAATTAAATTTTAAATTCTGTAAACACATTTGTCTTTTTCTCTTTAAAAACAATAGATTTAAATAGCAGACATTTCAGATATTATAATCTCTATCATATCATTGTTTTGATCACCACCTACTGTTTAAGCATTTGAAAATCGACTACCTTTTCCTCAACTGTCACTGTCACGACAAGTAGTTCCTTACCAACTTTTGACACCTGGCAGACATCGTTGGCCCAAGATAGTTGAGAGGGTTCTCGTTTAGAGTATCACCATGTTCCTGAAGGTATTCTTGTAACATCAGCGTTTAGCCTTTCCAAATACTTAACACTATAATGTAGATTGATTTATAAGTACAACCATTGTTTGGTTCTGGGGCTAGTTAGCAAGTATATATGAGTAAGTAATCATAACCACATTTTTACTGCAAAATTTCAACCATCTTTTCAATTTTAATAGTGGGATTACTTATTCTATTTTAGATTCACTGATGATGGACTGATAGGTCCGAAAACGTTCTGAATGAACCTATTTTATTTAATCCATTGGGATTTTAAAATTTTAATAAATATACCTTTTAAATAGAAGTGGTTTTACTTCATGTTTAGATTTAATTAATAACATGTTGTGGTGAAGAAATAATTGAACATAATATTTGACGAAACGACTGACGTATCCCACGTGGAACAGCTTTCTCTAAATTTGGGATATATACACAATAACAACATTCGTGAAGACTGTCAAATTCATTGACGCTTATGAGAACCTAAAAATAATTAGTGAAAATCAAGAAAGAGGGAAAGAACAAGGCCTGGCAGGAGAAGCATTGGAAAAAATAGTATTAAATTTGTTGAAAGAACTGCACTTGGATCAGAAGAAATGTGTAGGAATCGGTACTATGGCAGGAAGGGTCAGTTTTAAGGCACTTCTCAAAGTGTGTGAAAAGTAACTTAAAACTCACCATTGTAACCCTAATTTTTTAAAATTACCCCCCGTACTTCTGGTACTCCTCCCTAAAAAAAGTTTATGGCCCCTCCCGAAAATCGGTCCAAGATCCGCCCTTGATAAAGAGACTTTTATTTACATTCTTACTTCAAAAGTACTTACATTTAATTAATAAAGATTATCGCTCTTCTTTCTGACAAATTTACAGCCCCGTTTCGTTACTCCGACAACGTAAATATGTTAATGACGCGGAAACGCGTCCAACCTGCACTCTGAAATTTTTCAGAAAGTAGTAGACTCACTCAAACGAAGCAGTTAAAAACATGTTTTAGAACTTTTGTAATCATCTTCCAAAAAGGACGATGTACTGTGGACTAATACCTATATATTTTGTTTTCTATTTCAGGCTTCCTTGACGAAAAGAACACATCAGAAAACATAAAAGCAATATCGGTACATTCATGTAATAAAGAACAACGTATGGGCCGGTCTGTTGAAGAAAAAACATTAAAAGGTGAAATTTGTTTTAAGCAACTTGACCATAGAAGGTCCTTAAACAAGCACAGGATAGGTCACACAGGGGAAAAATCTTATGGGTGCGAAATTTGTTTTAAGGGGTTTTCTCGTGAAATTTATTTGAAAAGACATTCGAGATTGCACACTGGAGAAAATCTTTACAAGTGTGAAATTTGTTTTAAGCAATTTTTTACTACAAGTCTGTTGAAAAGACATTTGATAACACATACTAGGGAAAAACTTCACAAGTGTGAAATTTGTTTTAAGCAGTTTTCTCAAAAAAGTGATTTGAAAAGACATTTGATAACACACACTGGAGAAAATCCTTACAAGTGTGAAATTTGTTTTAAGAGGTTTTCTCAAAAAGGTAATATGCATACACATTTGAAATTCCACAAAGGAGAAAAACCTCATAAGTGCGAAATTTGTTTTAAGCAGTTTAGTCTAGCACAAGAGTTGAAAACTCATATAAAAACGCACACTGGTGAAAAACCTTACAAGTGTGAAATTTGTTTTAAGACGTTTGTTCAGAAAAGTCATTTGAATACACATTGGAGATTGCACACTGGAGAAAATCCTTACAAGTGTGAAATTTGTTTTAAGAGGTTTTCTCAAAAAAGTAATCTGAATACACATGTGAAATCCCACACAGGAGAAAAACCTCATAAGTGTGAAATTTGTTTTAAGCAATTTTTTACTACAAGTCTGTTGAAAAGACATTTGATAACACATACTAGGGAAAAACTTCACAAGTGTGAAATTTGTTTTAAGCAGTTTTCTCAAAAAAGTGATTTGAAAAGACATTTGATAACACACACTGGAGAAAATCCTTACAAGTGTGAAATTTGTTTTAAGAAGTTTTCTCAAAAAGGTAATATGAATACACATTTGAAATTCCACAAATGAGAAAAACCTCATAAGTGCGAAATTTGTTTTAAGCAGTTTAGTCTAGCACACGAGTTGAAAACTCATATAAAAACGCACACTGGTGAAAAACCTTACAAGTGTGAAATTTGTTTTAAGACGTTTGTTCAGAAAAGTCATTTGAATACACATTGGAGATTGCACACTGGAGAAAATCCTTACAAGTGTGAAATTTGTTTTAAGAGGTTTTCTCAAAAAAGTAATCTGAATACACATGTGAAATCCCTCACAGGAGAAAAACCTCATAAGTGCGAAATTTGTTTTAAGCTGTTTTCTCAGAAAAGTCATTTGAAAAAACATTCGATATTGCACAATGGAGAAAAACCTCACAAGTGTGAAATTTGTTTTAAGCAGTTTACTAAAGCATCTGGTCTGAAAACACATATGCGATTGCACACTGAAGAAAAACCTAACAGTCTGTAATTTGTTAAGCAATTGGGCCAGAAAAGGTGAATTAATTAATCATATGCAAATTCATCTTCATCAATCAGCCCTTTGCATCCACTGCTGGATATAGGCCTCCCCTATTTCCTAAGAAGAAGAGAAATTTGTAAGAATATCTTATAGTTATATCTAGATATACGGTTTAATTTTATTGTGTTGGTGAAGTGCAGTGGCGACGCGTGACTTTTTCTAAAGTGTTACCAAAACCCCAGATGTAAAAAAATCTTATTTAAAAAAATATTTTGAACCTCCCAAATATAAGTTTTTGTTTTCAATCCTGTGGGATAAAATTAAACAAATCACTATTCCCAAATTATATGTATGTAATTATGTGTATGTAACAAGTATAACAATAAATAATAAACAAACTAAACATACACTCGCGATCATAAAATCCGGGTCACCCTGAAAATTCCAAGTTTCTTGAACATTTTTGACTCGGGTACAGTAATAACGTTTTTTTAGGCTAAGCTAATGTATTTTTTATTTGTCATCAATGTTTGTTTGAAAAAAAAAACGGTTTTTTATTGTTTTTATTGAAACAGCAGATAACAAAATAAAATTGTTGATAGTTCAGACAAACGAAAAAAAAAATAGAAAGTACAGAACGTGGTAGGATATCAGTGAAATTTCAATGTCTAATATCGTGTATTGCCTCCCCTTGCTCTAATAACCTCTTGCAGACGATGGGGCATACTCTCAATTTTACTCCAGATTAGATGTTTTGGTATGTTATTCCACTCTCTAACTAACAGATCCTTAATCTTCTGTGCGTTGTTACGAGAAGGTATATGGGTTTGAATACGTTTTTTCAAATCGTCCCAGATATGTTCGATAGGATTTATGTCCGGAGACCTAGCTGGCCAGGGTAACCTCGTAATTCCTACCTCGTCCAAGTATTGCATACTGATCCTGGCAACGTGCGGTCGCGCGTTGTCCTGCACAAAAACGGCATCTTCTCCAAGCCCCACCATGGCGGGCATAACATGCTCCTCCAGAATCTTCGTAATGTACCTTTGTGCAGTTAAAGACCCATTTTCGACAAAAGGTAACTCTTTGCGGAAGTCGGAAGCCACACCTCCCCAAGCCATAACCGAGCCACCACCAAATGGCATTCTTGGAGCAATGCAAGCTTGTGAAAATCGTTCGCCGGTTCTCCTCCTAACTCTTACAAGTCCATCGGATCCAGTTAGGCAGAAACGGGATTCATCTGAGAATAACAATGCTCCAATCGTTAATTCCCCAATGCGCGTATTGTCGAGCAAAAGCTACTCGTGCTACTCGATCCTCCCGGCGAAGTGGCGGTCCTATAGCCATTACCCGAGAAGATAGTCCAGAAGAGCGAAGTCTTCTCCTGACTGTTGCAACGCTAACGTTGCAATTTCGCACTTCCTGTAGACGATCTCGATGCATAACTGCAGTTGAGGTCCGGTTTCGTAAAGCTTGAAACACAAGGAAACGGCCATCTCGTGCCGTGGTCTTTGTTCTTGGTCCAGAGCCAGGCCGTCTGGTTAGCAAACCCGTCTCCTGAAATCGTTGAAGTACTCGTTGAACCGTAGAAAGGCTTACACCAACAGTTCTTGCGACTTGCCGTTGAGCGTGACCGTCTTCCACAAGTGCAACAATTCGTGCCGTTTCAACAACAGCCAAAGGCATTTTTGGCAAAAAATAAACAATAATAAACACTAATAATGACACTAATGAACAATTAAGACTGCAATAATAAACGGTGTTCGCTGCGTTTGACAGTTATAGATAACGTTCATTTAGACACGTTTTCACTTTTCCGCGAAATCGCCAATTTTGGAATTCTTTTTTACAAAGGAAATCGCTAAGCCGACAACAATTGTCAGAAACATGTATTAGTTTGTATTTGTGTTATTATTATTTACGATAAAGCTTGTTAAAAATGAAATATCGGTTATTTTTAAGGTGACCCGGATTTTATAATCGCGAGTGTATTATTCTACCATAAAATTAACATAAAAAAATGAACAAGTAGGAAAAAGAACATATTTTGAAAACTATTGTTTATATTTTAATTCTTCCATTTTCAATAATATCATTTTTTTCTTTAAAATAATATACAGGGTGTCCCAAAAGTAGTGGAACGGTCGAATATTTCGCGAACTAAACATCAGATCAAAAAATTGAAAAATACGTGTTCAATCATTTTCAAAAATCTATCCAATGACACCAAACACCAACCCCCACTACACCCCCTGGAGGTGGGGTGGAGGGTAACTTTAAAATCTCAAATAGAAACCCCTAGTTTTTCTTGCAGATTTGGATTCGTTACGTAAAAGTAAGCATTTTTTATTCAAGACATTTTTTCGAACTGTGGATAGATGGCGCTATAATTGAGAAAAACGGTTTATCCTGATACCATAGGTAAATTATAGAAACGGTCTAATATCTCGAGAAATACACTTCCAAATGAGAAACCAAAAAAAAAGTTTTTAATACTTTTTGAAAACCTATCGAATAACACTAAACATGACCCTCCAACCCACCCCCTGGAAGTGGGGTGGGGGGTAACTTTAAAATCTTAAATAGCAACCCCCACTTTTTATTACAGATTCGGATTCGTCATGAAAAATTAAGCAACATTTATTCGAAACATTTTTTAGAATTGTTGATAGATGGCGCTTTAATTGGAAAAATACGATTTATTAGCGCCATCTATCAGTAATTTTAAAAAATGTTTCGAATAAATGTTGCTTAATTTTTCATGACGAATTCGAATCTGCAATAAAAAGTGGGGGTTGCTATTTAAGATTTTAAATTTACCCCCCACCCCGTCTCCAGGGGGTGGGTTGGAGGGTCATTTTTGGTGTTTATCGATAGGTTTTCGAAAAATATTAAAAACCTGTTTTTTGGTTTCTCATTTGGAAGTGTATTTCTCGAGATATTAGACCGTTTCTATAATTTACCTATGGTATCAGGATAAATCGTTTTTCCCAATTATTGCGCCATCTATCCACAGTTCGAAAAAATGTCTTGAATAAAAGTTGCTTACTTTTACATAACGAATCCAAATCTGCAAGAAAAACTAGGGGTTTCCATTTGAGATTTTAAAGTTACCCCCCACCCCACCTCCAGGGGGTGTAGTGGGGGTTGGTGTTTGGTGTCATTTTATAGATTTTTGAAAATGATTGAACACATATTTTTCAGTTTTTTGATCCGATGTTTAGTTCGCGAAATATTCGACCGTTCCACTACTTTTGGGACACCCTATATAAAAAAATATACAAGTAGAATGACTTTTCAAGTAGTTGATTAATTACGCAATGCGTAGCAACACTCTTCCATGTTTAAATGCACGCACACTGTAATCTGTAATAAGTACTAAACCAACGTTACCAATCTTCAAAATGGTTACAATACTGATATGAACCGCGTGCCCGCGCGCCGTCTCTAGACCCGTCGCGTCGGTCCTTCAAAATTTTCAGAGCTAGTCCCGAGCGATAGCGAGGTTTCTCTTGCTTTACCGTTACCAGTGCCAGTATTTTTAACGGCATATGATAACGTGTCATGGATTCACATAATATATCGCCAATATTTTCGTGCGTCTAGTTGGCTATTGACTGAATTAGGTACTATTAATAAGCCTATTTCTGTTGGTAAAAAATATAAATAGAATTATTTCGTAGTAGTCATAAAATATTTATTTGCAAGATTTGTAACTGTTACCAATGGTAATAGTGGTTACATGGACGCTTCGCCACTGGTGAAGTGTAAAAGAAAGAGTTATCATTTTTAGATTTATTTTTGAAGTGGGACTTCCAAATTATGCAAACTAGTAGATTTTAAGAATAGTAAATATTATTTAAGTATTATTTAAGAATAGTAAATAATATGTTGCATTGAAATATGAATTCTACCTGCAGTTTTCAAGGATTAATTTCTGTTATCATAAAACGAGTCATTAACGGTATAAGGAGAAAGTAGAAAGACTTTGTCTTGAATGATTTGTACACTATTACAGGAATTCGAAAGTAGAAAGTAGTTTGAGTTTTGAGAATTTTGGAATTTGTTTGAATGAGAAAGAAATATAGTCCAGTCGGGTTAGACGAATAACAGGCCTAACCTTGCATTAGGAGCTGTCCCAAATTTTATTTTTTTAATCTTTAGGGGGGGTCAATAGTAGTGTAAATTTAAAATCTCGACTGAATTCCGCCATTGCGTTAGCCGCCAACTTGATTTTAAACGAGAACCGTTTTTGCTCAATATCTCCGCCATTTCCAACTTTTCGACAAAAAGTATAACGACCAAAATTGTTGAAAATGTAATTTTCTATCATTTCTATTTTTACAATTTTTTTGTGCCATCGATATTTTCCGAGTTATAGCGGAAAATAGTGACAGAATTGAATTATACACAATTTTAGTTTCTTTTTTTTTGCTAAAGTTAATATTTAAGGTAGTCTTTATGCGATAATGGCGCGAGCGTAAGGCCTGATTGATTTTGTAGCAATTGTTTTTGTTCATTATCTACGCCATTTTCAACTTAAATTGTTCCAAATATGATTTCCTACAATTTCTTTTTAACAATTTTTTTCATGCGGTTGATATTTTCCGAGTTAAGTGGGAAAATAGTAAAAAGTAGTGGGGGGGAGCATAATTACTGAATTGAATCTTTTTTCAGAGCTGCCCCAAGTTTTATAATTATATCCTTTAGGGGAGATCAATAGTAGTGTAAATTTAAAATCTCAACTGAATTCCGCGATTGCATTATCCTACATATTGATTTTAAAGGAGAACCGTTGTTGCTTAATATCTCCGCCACTTTCAACTTTTCGACAAAAACGGTAGGAACTAAAATTGTTGGAAACGCAATTTCCTACAACTTCTTTTCCACAATTTTTTATGCGATCAATATTCTCCGAGTTAAGGAGGAAAATAGTGGGAGCGGAGGGGAAGCATAATTATTGAATTGTCTCATTTATTATTAACTTTACGACATAATTGTACATAAACAAAAATAAAGAGAATTATATTTTATACAATTTTTGAAACTTCCAATGAAACACCAACCAAACTAAGTACATAAGAGACAAAAATAATAACTTATATGCATTAAGTTCACTTAATTTTATTAACTAGCGGGCTTTATTAGTTGAATTTGTCTGTCGATAATTAAGTTTCATGTCAGCTAACATATTTTAATATTTCAACATTTTTTTTTTAATTTTGGACCCCGATGGGGGGAATTTTCCCATTCCCCCTCTTAGACCCGCCACTGGTTCTATCGAAAAATTGTAGTAAATCGTAATTGCAACAATTTCAGTCCTTACACTTTTTGTCGAAAAGTTGAAAGTGGAGAAGATATTGAACAAAAACAATTGCTTTAAAATCAATCGGGTCTTACGCTCGCGCATTTACCGCATACGTACTACCTTAAATATTGATTTTATCAAAAAAATTAAACATCAAAATTGTACAAAATTTAATTCTCTTCATTTTTGTATAGGTTAAAATTTGTTGTAAAAGTAATAATAAACAAGATAATTCAATAAATCAATAATTATGCTTTAATTGTCACTGTTTTTCCTCATAACTCGGAAAATATGGACCGCACGAAAAAAATTATAATAATTGAAATTATAGAAAATCGCATTTTCAACAATTTCAGTTTGTATATTTTTTGTCGAAAAGTTGAAAATGGCGGAGATATTGAGCAAAAACGGTTCTCGTTTAAAATCAAGATGGCGGCTAACGCAACGGTCAAATTCAGTCGAGATTTTAAATCTATACTACTATTGCCCCCCCCCCTAAAGATTAGAAAAATAAAATTTGGGGCAGCTCCTAATGCAAGGTCAAATGGTATCCCGACTGGGCTAATAATGATTTGATTGGTTAACAAAAATTATGGAAGGGATGGAGAGACGGAAATGATTTTTGAAGCAAAAGAAGATCTCAGCTGCTGTTCAGCAACTTGAGGAGAGGTAACACCGAATCGAAGAGAGTGCCGATAGTTTGTTTTTTTTAACGGTGAAAGGAAATTGTATTGTTATGATAAGTAGTGCAAATAAAAGTGCTGAAAGCTATGAGTTACAGTATGAAAAGGTTGCAGTATTTGTAAGTAGAAATCATTTACTATTCTTGGAACGAAGCATAGCTAAGGAGAATTTTGGCCCCAACAGGAGCAATAAACATTGATTAGGAGTTTGTCTAGAGTTTTGTTTTTATAAGTAGAACCAGGTAAGGAATTTGTTTGATAGGGAACTAATTAAAACATATCAGTTTCAAAAGGTACAGAGGAAAATTGTGGAAAAGAGACATTGATTGAACTATATTTATTTTGAATTTTATCTGTTAATCAAGGCAAATTTTTTTTAAACTTTTGTATTCTCATTTCGGACTTTTCATATTTCAAAATTTATAAGAAATTTATCAAAAATTGTAATTGGTTCAGTGGTGGTGACGTTCCTGTATGAATTCAAAGAAAATTGAATAAACATCGATATTCTTGTTCTCATGATCATTTTTCAGTGCGTCACAGTTTTTCGATTTCTCTCTAATGCATTAAGTTAGATGAGACGGAAAAAGCGGTAGCTCCGTGATTAAACACAAAAATAATGCAGCATTACAATGGTTATATACGCTGTGAGCTCGTACGTAGAGGGGATATTTACAAATTCGCGAACGCCTGTAGTGACAAGTTTGTAAACGTTTACTGGAAATTTGACATAAATGTCAAAGTGATTAATTTAAAATTAAAATTAAAAACATTAATTATAAACAATATTAGTTGGTCAAAGCTGTGGTATATATTTTTAATTTAAATATACTGTTATATTTCTATTTGATATAAAAATTAAAATTTGATAATTATAAACAAAATTCACTTTAATATAAAATATTTTCAATTTTCTCAACCACGGGCATATAAATTTAGAACAACCTGTATACAACAAATTGTTATATTTAATTTTAAGAAGTGATTAGAATAAGCGTACGAGACTCGGGACAATGTGCTTAGAATAAACAAAGTGAATGACGCGTACCATTATCGTTCTTCGCGGAAGGTCGATCATTATCCTATGCTAAATAAAACTCAGTGAAATAGATGATAGTTCATTATTGTTTTTCGCGGAAGGTTTCGATCATTAGCCTATGCTAAATAAGACTCAGTTGAAAGAGATAATAGGTAATTAAATTTTGTAAATAGTAGAAAGTAAATTTAGAATGGGAATTAAATATTTTCTTTTGAAATCCATTAAGCATATTTAGAAAGATTAAAAATTGGTTTTGAGGAATACTGCGAATGAGAGTTGGTGCTGGAAGATTGATTTGTGAATCTGGAAGGGATATTTAGAAAGTAGGTGAATGAATGACAAAGTGAGAGCAGAATGTTTTGAGCTGTCGAGAAGTGAAGTCCAGTAGTGGACGGTAGTGTACGGAGAGTGAGAAGCCGGTGTAGTTCCGTGAGTGTGGAGTATCTATCGTGGAACGAGAGGTAGGCCAGGTCGAGAGTAAAAGAACCTCCTTGAGCCAAGAGTGTCCCGGGTAGCTGATAGCAGTTTCGAAAAAGGTAGAACACAGCATCACGACCGAAGCAGGAACGAGAGCTATACGAGCTAGTTTTTCAAAGGAGAACATTACTGGAAGCCAGGACGAGGTTTGATCGCAGCCAAGGATAGCAGGAAACGGGTCTTGTGTGAGGACATTCTCAGTTCACCAGGAAAAGGTCAGTCTCATTTGTTTGGACATGAATGTATGGGTTTTTCGTATTAAATTCCACATAAAAAATTGAATAACATAATCAATAATATCAGAAAAGCTTCATCAAACTTAAATAGAGTTGTTGCTAATAACTCCTAATAGTTAAATGTTAATAAAAACTTTCAATTGAAAACCAAAAGGAAATAAGATTCCCATTTGTAAATGTTATGTTTAAGAATAATAAGAAATAGCAAATATTAAGCATTGATTGCCTTTTAAATAAAATAAAAAATATTTTGATTATAATTGTAACCCATATGTGTGTATTGTTTTACTCTTTTCTTTTCTATCCCGATTAGGAACCATTAAGAAATATTTAGAAGCCACGAAAGTAAGTAATTAATTTATAATTCGCCCTGAGATTGAAAACATATTGATATGTGATCTGGTTAATTAATTAGATTAGTATTAATACATTGATTAAATTAAGTGACATATAAGAATATTATCTCATATCAATAATCAAGATCACATCAACTGTCGTCCAACGTGGAAAGCATTGAAAAGTATTTCTAGTGGCAAATTTGAAGGATAGAAAGAGTAAAGCCGGTATTTGAAAATTTATATGCCTGTGGTAAAAAGTGAGATACTTACATTTGATAGCATAAAATTTTAGATCTATTTAGGTACAAATTTTACATAACTGATTTAATATTTTATTTTTACGATATTTACATTTGATATTTATTGACAATTTATAATATTTGGGTGAGAAAAAGTCGTCTTGGTAACATACTAGTAAAATTTCACATTTGGCGGGGATAGTACTTCTTGAAAACAAATGTCTGTGACAAGAAGCCAAAGCAAGGACAACAAAAAACAAAAAGAACATTCAGATCAAGAGGAAAATTCAGACCAAGAAGATATTTTAAACACAACAATCATGGAAACAGGAAAAAAAGAATTGTCAGAATTAGAAAAGATATTACAACTTATGCAACTCCAGTCACAAAAAATGGATGAAGCAAAACGAACAATGGATAAAAATCAGGAAGAAACATGAAAGAAAATGGATGAATCACAACAAAAAATGGATGAAACACAACAAAAATTGGATCAAAAAATGGATGAAACACAACAGAAAATGGATAAAACACAACAAAAAATGGATGAAACACAACAAAAACTGGATGACAATCAAATAGAAACAAAACAAGCAATAGATGAAACAAAAAGAATAATGCAAGAAAATCAGAAGGAATCAAAACAAGCAATAGAAGAGAACAACAAGAAAATGGAGGAACGCATAGGAAAGTATGAAAAGGAAGTAAAAGGATGTTTGACAATGATCAAGAACGATATGGGACAACAAGAGACAGAGATTAAAGAAATCAAAAGCAAAATAAAGGAAATAACGAATTGCCAGAAAAAGGAAATAGAAAATTTGGAAAATAAGTTGGAAAATGCTATTCAAGTAGACAGAGAAGAAGTGGAAAAAAGAATCACAGAAATAGAAAAACAAGTCATCGAAAACAGGACGCAACAGAATGTCGGAGAAAGAAGAGAAATGATTATACATAGCACAGATCTTAGACAAGGAAAAAAGAGAGGACGGGTAACACCCATTTAACACACACGTTCCAAAAGTGAAGCCAGTTTTTGGTTTGTTTGTCACCAGAAACATGGCGGTCACGTCAAAAATAACAATGGGTTGCCAGTGGTGGGTGTTCGTTGAAGGTTAAAATTTCATAAAAAATAAAGTAAATCATCATCTAAAATTCGTAATAAAAACATATGTATGTATTGAAACATATGTACGTAATATGAGCAACTTAATAAAACATTTACCGTACACAAATTCTTCATTTTAAATACATTTCATGTTTTTATTTTAAATACTCAATGCATAACAATACCCCAAAGATACGTCGATGATCAAAATCCCTGGTGTCAGTTTGGCTTCACTTTTGGTCATAGGATTACTCGTCCTCTCTCTTTCCTTGTCTAAGGCACAGATGACGTGAAGATAAGGTTTGGCGGGGATGTAAGAAGATTACACCCAGTGCCGTTCATAAAGAGCCTGAAAAAGAAAATACAGCACATCGGAAATTTCGAAACAGCAAAAGAAACTATCAGAAACCATCTCAAATATGAAGCAAGCCTATGGTTCGATAGCAAAGAAGAAGAATTCGGCAATTGGCAACAATTTGAACAAAAATTTTTGAATTATTTCTGGGGAAAGGTCCAACAATTGGAAATTAACAAGGAATTGCAAAATGGGAGATACAATGATAGGATGGGTGTATCAGAAAGGACATATGCTTTGCAAATTTACAATAATGCAAAACATTTACAATATAATTACTCATCGGAACAATTAGTCGAACTGATTGCAAGACATTTCGAGGAAACGCTGGAAGACCATATCACATTGCAAAATTACAAAGACATAGATAGTTTATGCCAATTCCTACAAATAAGAGAATCACGTCTAAGAGAAAGAAAATCAAGAAGGTCGCGAGAAGATTACAGGCCCCGAGAAACACAAGATTACAGAGATAGAAATCAAAATAGGAGGGACTATACAAGACGAGATTTTAATCCCAGAAGGGAAAACGAAAATAGAGACAACGGAAGAGGAAATTATGAACAAAGAAATAGGCAATGGAATGAGGACAGAAATCGAGAATACCAGAATAGAAACACCACACGCTCAAATCAAGAAAACAGAAATAATGGTAGACAAAATGAACAGGGATATCGAGAAAACCGAAACAGATCCGACAGACCAAGAGAAAATAGAAGAGAAGTAAATAATACCCAGACAGATGAATATGACGGAGAGAGACATTATGACGAAAATATAAACAACGATGAGCAACCGGCGTCTTTTCACGACGGCGCTCACTAAAAACCAAAAATCAAACAGGAATCTTTTGTCACCCCAAGGAGTTTATTAAATTGGCAGGAAACAACGAAAAGAAAAATGGAGTTAATTTAAAATTTGTGGATGGATTTATCAACGAGAAACCAATTAAAATTATGATAGACACTGGATCTGAAATAACATTGGTCAACAGAAAACTAATAGAAGAAGTTAACTTAACAAATTTAATTTATAAAATACCTAGGGTAAATTTAGTGGGCGCAAACAAACGGACATTGGCAACTATAAATGAAGGCATACGAGTAATGGTACGACTGGGCAAGAAAATGTATGCACTACAATGTGTAATAATGCCAAACATGTCACATGACATGATAGTAGGAGTGGACGAATTGGCAGAAAAACATGTAGTGATAGATTTTAAAAATAATACGATGAAACTAACAGAAGAAAAAGAAAAAGAACAGGACAAGGAACATGAGAAACAAAATACGGACGAATCAGGTAAAGAACAAACAGTGGAAATGAATTTGGCAGCGAAGCAAGGACAAAGAAAAAAAAGGAGAAAAGGTCAGAAATAGATAAAAGAAAATGAAACCTGTGGCTCCTCAAAAGAAGAGTTGAGCCCAGAAGAAGAAAATTTGAGAGTATCAGAAACAAAGGAAACCTGGGATTCCTCAAAAGAAGAGACGGGCTCAGGAGAAGAAGAAATAAAGCTAAAAAATGAAAGTGAAAAGAATATGATTGAAACAGTGGTATTTGAAGAGGAGGTATATGCAAACGAGGATGCAGAATGCACGGTAAACATGTGTGAAGAATCTGAGAAAAAAGACAGAAAATTGATATGTGGAGAAGGGAAAGAAAAAGAATTGCGGTTGATGTTAAGAAACTACGAAAATTTGATCAATGAGGAAAACAGAGTGGCTAAAAAGTACGAACATTCATTTGACGTGAAAAACTTGGGAAATTTTCGATCAAAGACTTACCCGATTCCATACAAGTATCGACAAGAGGTGAAAGAAGAAATAAATAAAATGTTGGAAGATCAAATCATCGAAAGATGTGATTCACCGTATGTTAACCCGATTGTGATAGTAAAGAAAAGCAGTGGAGAATTGAGATTATGTTTAGATGCCAGGAATATAAACCAGCACACTGTATCACAATATGAATCACCTCTAAACATCGAGGCCATTTTTGGAAGAATCACGGGGTCACACATATTTTCGAAAATTGACTTAAAACACAGTTTTTGGTTGATACCGTTAGCTGAAAAGTGTAGAAACTACACCGCTTTTTCTATTGATGGTATTGTCTACCGGTTTAAGGTAGTGCCGTTTGGATTGCAGAGTGCTTGTGCTGCACTCGTCCGAGCTCTACATACCATTTTGAATCGCCACGAAGATTTCATAGTTCATTATATCGATGATTTATTAATTTTTTCACAAGATACTCAGAGTCATCTGAAACACATAGAAATAATTCTGGAAGAATTGGACACAGCGGGATTGAAATTAAACATTGAAAAATGTCAATTTTTTCAAAAAGAAGTCATTTATTTGGGTTTTCAATTGGACACCAAAACAGTAAGATTAGCCGAAGACAGAGTCAAGCTCATAGATGAATACCCAAGACCAACGAATTTGAAAACATTGAGAGGTTTTCTTGGCACGATTAATTATTTTAAAAAACTGATTCCCGATTTGAGCCAAAAGGAAATCCCTCTGATAAAGTTGCTTAAAAAAGGAATAAAATGGAATTGGAAAGAAGAACAGGAGGAAGCTTTCGAAACATTAAAACGAGAATTCGCAAAAGGAACGAAAATATACCACCCCATTTACAATTTACCTTTTATACTCCGAACTGATGCGTCCATACAAAAATTTGCAGGAGTTCTGTCTCAAATACAAAACGACCAAGAAGTGCCGATATGTTTTATATCGCGAGTGACTAAAACACATGAGAGAAAATATAGTAAAACATTAAAAGGGTAAACCCTGTAGTTGGCTGTATACCTTTGTTAAGACAACGTAGAATGAAGTAAACACTTCTGTTGTATATAGGTATATTATAAATTTATTAAAAAATTTTTTTTAAAATTCATCCACAAGGGAGTGGTTGTACAAAACGTTTTCGGTCAAACTGACCATCCTCAGTGTAAACCTGGAAATAAGTGAACCACTTAGATTGAAATGCAAAAGGGTGAAATTTTGACAGTTAAAAAAGAAAATGTGGTTACTTACGTCCAGTGTACAAGTAATTGAAACTAGCCACTTGAATAGGTGTAAAACCTCAAAATGACATTATTGCTACATTATGAGCTGTATAGTAATCGACAATAAGTCGATGTCTTAAGATTAAAAATGTATCACATGTGGATGTATGTCATCCTTGCTCGGAATTAGCACAAGGTTGTGATCAGGTGAGAGGTTAACACATAGAGTTAAATATTAGCATAGAGAGAGTGTCATTCAGAGCGAAGTGACGACACCATCTTTTTATTTGGATTAGTGCTGTTTCACTCTTACGCATAGTAAAGCTGCTACAGTTGTCCTCCTCTTCCGTGCCTATATTCACACTGAATGTGATTATAGATTCTCGATACAATGTGTTAGAAGGAGATGCAGCAAACCAGTCCCTGAGATCTTGTCGTCAGGAAGCGCGGAAGGTAGGCTCCCTCTATGTTAATATATACCTCTATGGGTTAACAACCAACTGATTAGACAGATTGGTGCCTGAAAATTCATGACAAGATGTCAAAGAAGATAGGTGGATTTCTCAAATGTCAACCGAAAAATTTTTGACAATGTGCATTAATATTTAACTTAATTATTCAATTGTGAATATGCAACTATTAAATTTGTTTGATATGAATTCTAAATTGTAAATAAAGGTTAATAAGCTATAATGATATATTCATTAGTGCACCGTAAACAAAAGCAAAATTCTACTCATATGCTGTGACGTCATAGACTGTTTGTCTACTGTATAGGACTGATAATAATTATATTAATTTGAGCAAAGTTATAATGAATGAATATTATTGAAAATTATATAGAAAATTTTTAAAATTTTTTTATCAAAATATGATATTTTAATAGAGTAGCAGCTGTAGAATTGGAAGAAATGCCAATAGGGAATGGTCGGTTGCATATGTTTCAGGGAACCAACGAATATAATGAGAAAATACCAATCTATAGATCTGTAATGTGAATTATTGGAGGTATTAAAGGAAATGATATTAAAAGAGGGAAGTGGAATTGAAAAAATGTATGTACATATCTTAATCAAGAAATCTTCTCTAAAAATATTTTGTTATGACTGAATGTAAAAAGTTTGTCCCATATAGAACTATTGAAAATCTAAATTTAGAAAAATTATTAAAAAAGGTGATAAGGTAAGTTGCCTATGTTCAGTGGACAAATAAATGAAATATAATTACTGTTTTGAAATTAAATTGTGTGAATTGTGTTTTTCAATTCCACTTCCCTCTTTTAATATCATTTCCTTTAATACCTCCAATAATTCACATTACAGATCTATAGATTGGTATTTTCTCATTATATTCGTTGGTTCCCTGAAACATATGCAACCGACCATTCCCTATTGGCATTTCTTCCAATTCTACAGCTGCTACTCTATTAAAATATCATATTTTGATAAAAAAATTTTAAAAATTTTCTATATAATTTTCAATAATATTCATTCATTATAACTTTGCTCAAATTAATATAATTATTATCAGTCCTATACAGTAGACAAACAGTCTATGACGTCACAGCATATGAGTAGAATTTTGCTTTTGTTTACGGTGCACTAATGAATATATCATTATAGCTTATTAACCTTTATTTACAATTTAGAATTCATATCAAACAAATTTAATAGTTGCATATTCACAATTGAATAATTAAGTTAAATATTAATGCACATTGTCAAAAATTTTTCGGTTGACATTTGAGAAATCCACCTATCTTCTTTGACATCTTGTCATGAATTTTCAGGCACCAATCTGTCTAATCAGTTGGTTGTTAACCTCTCACCTGATCACAACCTTGTGCTAATTCCGAGCAAGGATGACATACATCCACATATATGTGATACATTTTTAATCTTAAGACATCGACTTATTGTCGATTACTATACAGCTCATAATGTAGCAATAATGTCATTTTGAGGTTTTACACCTATTCAAGTGGCTAGTTTCAATTACTTGTACACTGGACGTAAGTAACCACATTTTCTTTTTTAACTGTCAAAATTTCACCCTTTTGCATTTCAATCTAAGTGGTTCACTTATTTCCAGGTTTACACTGAGGATGGTCAGTTTGACCGAAAACGTTTTGTACAACCACTCCCTTGTGGATGAATTTTAAAAATTTTTTAATAAATTTATAATATACCTATATACAACAGAAGTGTTTACTTCATTCTACGTTGAGAAAATATAGTGTTACAGAATTGGAGTTTGCCAGTGTACTATATTGCGTAAACAAATTGAGGTTTTACTTATTGGGAGCAAAATTCACAATCGAAACAGACCATGCAGCTTTAGTACATATCATGAAGAATAGATTAGTAAATAATAGAATACATAGAGGCATTCTATTATTACAGGAGTATGATTTTGAGTTCCGATATATAAAAGGAAAAGACAACATAATAGCCGACGCTCTAACACGGGATGAGGACACGGGAAAAAAGGAAACAATTACTCTACAGGTGGGACTAAATAGATTAATACAAGAAGAAGGGATATATTCGTTAAATGAGATAAGGACAAACCAAGAAGACCTAGAGGAAAGAGAGAAAAGAAGAGCGGAAGTAGAAAATGACATATATTTTAAGAGAATAGACGGAAAGGAACTATATTTAGTGACACAGACATTGGCCGAAAAGATAATAAAGAAATTACATGAGGACAATGGGCATATCGGTAGCAGAAAAGTTTGGCTCGTTTTTAGGGAAAATTACATCAGCCGACAGGATTACCGCATTGTAAAGGAAATTACCCAGAAGTGCGATGTATGTCAAAAATATAAGAGTCGGAATTTCAAAAACGAAAATGTTGCCAAAAATATTGAAGCCCGAAACAAACTAGACATTGTAGCAATAGATATGTTAAGCGATCTGATTATGACCACTAAAAGGAACAAACATATTCTGGTAATGGTGGATGTGTTTTCAAAATACGTAAAATTATATAGTTGCCGCACCACAAAGGGGGAGGAAATATTAAGAAAAATCGACAATTTTATAGCCATAGTAGGAACACCAAAAAAGATCCTACTGGACAATGCAACGTATTTCCGAAATGATCGTTTCAAAGGACAACTTCGAGAACGAGGAATAGAGACAAATTTTGTCAGCATCAGGCATCCACAGAGTAATCCTTCGGAACGATTCATACAGGAAGTGACGAAATTTCTTCGCATTGCAACAGATGGTCAACATCGCCACTGGGACAGGAAAATGGCGGAAATAGAAAGGTATCTAAATACAATTCCGAGCACAGTAACAAAAGAGACCCCAGAATACATCATGAAGGGTGTACTGCCGATAAGGCCACGGGAAGACCAAGAGCCAAAAGAATATCAACAGGTGATTGAAACCGTACAGAGAAGATTACGGCGAAGCAACGAAAAATATATCCAAAGACAGGAACAAAATAGAAAAAGAAGACCAGTGACTTTCCAAAAGGGTGAAAAAGTACTCGTGAGGGCATTACGAGTATCAAATCTTCCTGGTGGCATTTGCGCAAAGTTGATGCCTGTTTTCGAAGGCCCGTACATCGTGAATAATGAAAATGGGATAAATAGTTATGAGTTGAGGCACAGGAACTCGGAAAAGATCCGAGGAATTTATAATATTCACGATGTATACAAATATCAAGAATAAAAGACAGAATTACATGAAGTAGATAGTAAGTTAGGGTATAAGACATAGATTAAAGTAAGGAAATATACAGGGAGTTGGTTTAGCCTCGAAAAAATTTATTTAAAAATGCAGATAAATTTTATCGAATACAAGGCGGGGATTTGTTATATTTCTATTTGATATAAAAATTAAAATTTGATAATTATAAACAAAATTCACTTTAATATAAAATATTTTCAATTTTCTCAACCACGGGCATATAAATTTAGAACAACCTGTATACAACAAATTGTTATATTTAATTTTAAGAAGTGATTAGAATAAGCTTACGAGACTCGGGACAATGTGCTTAGAATAAACAAAGTGAATGACGCGTACCATTATCGTTCTTCGCGGAAGGTCGATCATTAGCCTATGCTAAATAAAACTCAGTGAAATAGATGATAGTTCATTATTGTTTTTCGCGGAAGGTTTCGATCATTAGGCTATGCTAAATAAGACTCAGTTGAAAGAGATAATAGGTAATTAAATTTTGTAAATAGTAGAAAGTAAATTTAGAATGGGAATTAAATATTTTCTTTTGAAATCCATTAAGCATATTTAGAAAGATTAAAAATTGGTTTTGAGGAATACTGCGAATGAGAGTTGGTGGTGGAAGATTGATTTGTGAATCTGGAAGGGATATTTAGAAAGTAGGTGAATGAATGACGAAGTGAGAGCAGAATGTTTTGAGCTGTCGAGAAGTGAAGTCCAGTAGTGGACGGTAGTGTACGGAGAGTGAGAAGCCGGTGTAGTTCCGTGAGTGTGGAATATCTATCGTGGAACGAGAGGTAGGCCAGGTCGAGAGTAAAAGAACCTCCTTGAGCCAAGAGTGTCCCGGTAGCTGATAGCAGTTTCGAAAAAGGTAGAACACAGCATCACGACCGAAGCAGGAACGAGAGCTATACGAGCTAGTTTTTCAAAGGAGAACATTACTGGAAGCCAGGACGAGGTTTGATCGCAGCCAAGGATAGCAGGAAACGGGTCTTGTGTGAGGACATTCTCAGTTCACCAGCAAAAGGTCAGTCTCATTTGTTTGGACATGAATGTATGGGTTTTTCGTATTAAATTCCACATAAAAAATTGAATAACATAATCAATAATATCAGAAAAGCTTCATCAAACTTAAATAGAGTTGTTGCTAATAACTCCTAATAGTTAAATGTTAATAAAAACTTTCAATTGAAAACCAAAAGGAAATAAGATTCCCATTTGTAAATGTTATGTTTAAGAATAATAAGAAATAGCAAATATTAAGCATTGATTGCCTTTTAAATAAAATAAAAAATATTTTGATTATAATTGTAACCCATATGTGTGTATTGTTTTACTCTTTTCTTTTCTATCCCGATTAGGAACCATTAAGAAATATTTAGAAGCCACGAAAGTAAGTAATTAATTTATAATTCGCCCTGAGATTGAAAACATATTGATATGTGATCTGGTTAATTAATTAGATTAGTATTAATACATTGATTAAATTAAGTGACATATAAGAATATTATCTCATATCAATAATCAAGATCACATCAATACTTACGTTTTAAATACTGAATTTAAGTTTTTTTGATCTTCCTTAATATCTAATTATAAATAACCTATTATAATCTTAGCGCCATCTACACGATTATTGTCAAAGTATCCGAAGTAAGAAATTGATATTTTATCAATAGAACGTCAAAATGATTAGAAAAATCTTTAAAAAATCGATTACAATTTAATTACTTTTTTGCGTTGTAAATATTAAGCGATAACAATTAAATAATAAATTTAAAAATTACCAGTAAAAGTTGAATTAGTAACCGCTAGGAGCGACACCAGCGAAGCTCACAGCGTAATCGATTATTTATAATTAGATATTACGGAACATTAAAAAAACTTAAATTCAGTATTTAAAACGTAAGTATATTTAAGGTAAATATATATACCACAGCTTTGACCAACTAATATTGTTTATAATTAATGTTTTTAATTTTAATTTTAAATTAATCACTTTGACATTTATGTCAAATTAAAATTAAAAACATTAATTATAAACAATATTAGTTGGTCAAAGCTGTGGTATATATTTTTACCTTAAATATACTTACGTTTTAAATACTGAATTTAAGTTTTTTTAATGTTCCGTAATATCTAATTATAAATAATCTATTATAATCTTAGCGCCATCTACACGATTATTGTCAAAGTATCCGAAGTAAGAAATTGATATTTTATCAATAGAACGTCAAAATGATTAGAAAAATCTTAAAAAAATCGATTACAATTTAATTACTTTTTTGCGTTGTAAATATTAAGCGATAACAATTAAATAATAAATTTAAAAATTACCAGTAAAAGTTGAATTAGTAACCGCTAGGAGCGACACCAGCGAAGCTCACAGCGTATACATAAGATGTCTATTCCTAACCTACGTTTGATTCGTTGATATTTAGAATGCGCGTTTTTTCTAGCCAATCAAATACACGTATTACGAACATTTGACGAAAACTTCGTCCATTTTGGCCATTTTTTAGAAGTGTCAAAGAGTCAAGTGACGGTTATTATTCAGGTCAGTATTTTGTGTACCTGTCATTTTGAAATTTCGAATTCGACTTCACTTGTGTTTCACAACGTCTTTGTGCATTATTTTGTGTTTTGGTTTAGAATTTAGTTCGTTAAAAGTTAGTCATTGGCGTGAGGAGACTAGAGACATTCGAGATGTACCGAAGAGTGCTAAATATCTCATGAGTAGATAGAATAGCCAACGTGGAGGTAATGAGACTTACGCATAAGGAACGAGAACTAACAAATAAGAAGAAAACTGAGATATATGGGACATGTGATGAGAGATGTATATCTAATACTCCAGGTCATTAGGAACTGGTTTGGATGTAATAACAATGAATTATTTAGAGCCGCGGTTTCAGAAATAAAGATCGCTCTGATGATTACCGACTTTTGAAGCGGAGACGGCACCTAGAGAAGAAGATAAAAACACAGTTTATGGATAGTTTTGTGTCATTTTTAATGTTTCCATATTTATAAATTTAATTAACAATATTGTTTACTTTTTAATTTTATTCCCCTTTATAAAAAAATACCTACATCTACTAAATTACTAATTAGTTTAATTCCACAAGCTTTTCACCTATGGCTAAGTACGATTGTGGCATTGTCAGATTCGTCAATAATTACATGAAATAAGTCTCGACACACCCAATACAGTATATGACGTCATAATTAATGACGCACTGAAAAATGATCATGAGAACAAGAATAACATTTTATTCTTGTTCTCATGATTATTTTTCAGTGCGTCATTAATTATGACGTCATATACTGTATTGGGTGTGTCGAGACTTATTTCATGTAATTATTGACAAATCTGACAGATGCAAGAATCGTACTTAGCCATAGGTGAAAAGCTTGTGGAATTAAACTAATTAGTAATTTAGTAGATTTGATTTTTACACAATATGTTAACATGTAGGTAATTTTTATAAAGGGGAATAAAATTAAAAAGTAAACAATATTGTTAATTAAATTTATAAATATGGAAACATTAAAAAATGACACAAAACTATTCATAAACTGTGTTTTTATCTTCTTCTCTAGGTGCTCTCTCCGCTTCAAAAGTTGGCAATCATCAGAGCGATCTTTATTTCTGAAACCGCGGCTCTAAATAATTCATTGTTATTACATCCAAACCAGTTCCTAAGGTTCTTCAGCCATGAGTTACGTCTCCTTACTATGGATCTTTTTCTTGCATAATGACCTGGAGTATTAGAATAAATTTATTCTAACGAACTAAATTCTAAACCAAAATACAAAACCAACTTTTAACGAACTAAATTCTAAACCAAAACACAAAATAATGCACAAAAACGTTGTGAAACACAAGGGAAGTCGAATTCGAAATTTCAAAATGACAGGTATTCTTGTTCTCATGATCATTTTTCAGTGCGTCATTAATTATGACGTCATATACTGTATTGGGTGTGTCGAGACTTATTTCATGTAATTATTGACGAATCTGACAGATGCCAGAATCGTACTTAGCCAAAGGTGAAAAGCTTGTGGAATTAAACTAATTAGTAATTTAGTAGATTTGATTTTTACACAATATGTTAACATGTAGGTATTTTTTATAAAGGGGAATAAAATTAAAAAGTAAACAGTATTGTTAATTAAATTTATAAATATGGAAACATTAAAAAATGACACAAAACTATCCATAAACTGTGTTTTTATCTTCTTCTCTAGGTGCTGTCTCCGCTTCAAAAGTTGGCAATCATCAGAGAGATCTTTATTTCTGAAACCACGGCTCTAAATAATTCATTGTTATTACATCCAAACCAGTTCCTAAGGTTCTTCAGCCATGAGTTACGTCTCCTTACTATTATGGATCTTTTTCTTGCATAATGACCTGGAGTATTAGATATACATCTCTCATCACATGTCCCATATATCTCAGTTTTCTTCTTATTTGTTAGTTCTTCTCGTTCCCTATGCGTAAGTCTCATTACCTCCACGTTGGCTATTCTATCTGCTCATGAGATTTTTAGCACTCTTCGGTACATCTCGAATGTCTCTAGTCTCCTCACGCCAATGACTAACTTTTAACGAACTCAATTCTAAACCAAAACACAAAATAATGCACAAACACGTTGTGAAACACAAGGGAAGTCGAATTCGAATTTCAAAATGACAGGTACACAAAATACTGACCTGAATAATAACCGTCACTTGACTCTTTGACACTTCTAAAAAATGGACAAAATGGACGAAGTTTTCGTCAAATGTTCGTAATACGAGTATTTGATTGGCTAGAAAAAACGCGCATCCTAAATATCAACGAATCAAACGTAGGTTAGGAATAGACATCTTATGTATATAACCATTGTAATGCTGCATTATTTTTGTGTTTAATCACGGAGCTACCGCTTTTTCCGTGTCATCTAACTTAATGCATTAGAGAGAAATCGAGAAACTGTGACGCACTGAAAAATGATCATGAGAACAAGAATACACAAAATACTGACCTGAATAATAACCGTCACTTGACTCTTTGACACTTCTAAAAAATGGCCAAAATGGACGAAGTTTTCGTCAAATGTTCGTATTACGTGTATTTGATTGGCTAGAAAAAACGCGCATTCTAAATATCAACGAATCAAACGTATGTTAGGAATAGACATCTTATGTATATAACCATTGTAATGCTGCATTATTTTTGTGTTTAATCACGGAGCTACCGCTTTTTCCGTCTCATCTAACTTAATGCATTAGAGAGAAATCGAAAAACTGTGACGCACTGAAAAATGATCATGAGAACAAGAATATTAGACATTTTGTAAATGCCATTTATTTATTAGACATACATAATTTTTTTAAATATTTTACCTTTTATCAGTTTATACTTGATTTTTATAACAGTTTTTGTATAGTTTTTAATTTTAATTTATATTTACTACTTTTACCAAGACAAAATTTCTTTTTGTATGTCAGTATTTAACAACTAGGTAGAATAGGGCTTTTCATCGATTGTCATTTGTTTCGAGCTTCTGTCATATATTGTATAATCTGTGTATAATATTAATATGCACGGAGTATACGACATATGACAGAAGCTCAAAACAAATGACTGTGAATGAAAAGCCCTATACCCATGAAAGATCACATCAATCACATATTATTCAGATTATTAATAATCTATCTCTCTCGTTTGTTATTTATGGAAAAAAATCAGCAAATACAAAATATGTGATTGATGTGATCGTTCATGGGTATTCTTTCATTTTTCCGACTGTAAGTACCTAAACGCCTAAACATATAAGTAACTTAATAATAAAATGATGGTTTTGCTTGTTTTCGATTCAGAGGGTTGCACACCCGCTAGACAGGCTGTTTCTACCATTTCATGCGTCTTCAGTAGCTTTTGTTAGTGTGCACACCTCTATATAAGTAACTCTTTAGTAAGATTGTTCTGTGATATGCAGTGTTTCTAGTGAGAGTATTGGCTCTGCATTTCTCAGAATGATATTTTGTTGTTTTTGTGTTTTTTGGGGATCCTCGACACCTAGTTTAGTGAGAGGAAACTGTGGTGTTTTGGATTTTTGGTGGCACAAAAATAACAATTTTTATTGATTTTAGTTAGACTATTTGTTAAATACTGTCTATTTATGATTGTAGTTTCCCTGAAGATAATAAACATTATCGAAAGCTTGGAACCATGATACTTATTATAAATAACGTAGTATCATGCTTGGAACTACACTTGAGAGGAAAATTATCGACTCACTTGCTGAAGTACACGTTAGAAGTCTCGTTCGTAAACCTGTTTTCCGATTTGAGTGATTTTTTTAGTATGTTATAGCTTTTTCATCGATTGTCATTTGTTTCGAGCTTCTGTCATATCTTGTATAATCTGTGTATAATATTAATATACTCGGATTATACGACATATGACAGAAGCTCGAAACAAATGACTGTGAATGAAAAGCTCTATTTAATCGTTATTCTGAGGAGACGTTAATTTGTCCAATCCGTTCCTTTATTTGCGTATGGGCAAGCAAGGTCATATTGAATTTCTTGCCAAAATTTAAATCATGTGCAGTGGACCTATCACCGCTAAGAAAAAAGATTATTCTTTCTTCAACTACTAGATTTCATACTTTCATTTCATAGACCGATGCCAACGGAAAAGACGGTAATTATTTTATCAGATTGGACACTTTACTACATATTTATTTTAGAGTGTAGTGTGCTTAAAGTGTAATTAAAACAATTGATGGATTCGATGGTTACTTTGAGGAAATTCATGTCTAACAATAAACACAAAACTTTTATTTTGAATCTTCCCACAAAGATTTATTTAAAATATTTGTTTAAGATGTTAGTTCTGAAAGCTGGTGTTATTCCTTTCTTTTTATGTGTTTTGCTACATATTTGTTGATATCTTACCTGTGATAGAGCAGAAGTTAGGTATTACTGGGTTTTTTCTTTGATAATGGGAAGCCTAATTTCAGGGCTTTTTTTTATGCAGTTTTTGATTTTAGATTCTGTTAATTGTATGTTTCTTGTACCCATTGTTTACTGCTACATATTTGTTGCATGATGTACAGTTCTATGTCGAAGTTATTTTGCCATGGATATTTCTGTCAGTCTATGTAACATACAGTGGGTGATCAAATTATTAGAGCCACCTAGTAAAATTCAATGTTTTAGAGAAAGGGTATCATTGAGGTGTATAATATATTTTCAATTCAATTCAATTTTATTTCCAAAGAAGAATTTTGTACATTGTAATTAACAATAATATTATATTTAATATAATGCACCACACTTCAGGGAAAAAGCACACTAGGCAACTTAATACCTGTATTGTAACCTTAATCCCTGAAGGTGTACAATCCAATCATATTGATGGGTTTGTTTCCATTTGACTGTCTTGTTGCACCTAATGAATGCAATAACTAATAGTCCGACATTAGTGGTAACACGTGTGTGTGCATGCGTGACTCAGATGCCATTGTTTGTCAGTGCTGCCCAGCTAGCTTGCAACTCGTGTGCCTTATTTTGTATTCTTGGTGTTTAGAGTTATAATAAACTTTGAGAGTTTCCATTGCTCTCTAGTGATATTCTGACAGTCCTATACTATTTTTTGTGAATTTAGTAAACATTGCATGTTCGTTACACTAGTGTACCAGAACATCATGGGAAAGGCCAAAGACATCTCACCAATGAAAATAGCAGAAATAAATACTTTATTATTCAACACTAATCACTCCAACAGAAACATACCATCCATTTATAAAGTTTCAAAGGCAACATGGATCGTATAAATAAAAGATGTACATACCATTATTAAGGCTATGGGTACATAATTCGCAAATATTTTACGTGTATCCCTACTTTTTCTGTCTTTACACGGCAAATTACGTGTAGTAAAATTCACACTGGTGTGGATATGTAAACATTACTAGAATGTCATTCTACTTGAAAATGTCATAATTAATTTAAAGAGATGGCTTTTGAAGTTCTTGGATAACTGTTAATTTTATAATTGCAAATTATTAATTCAGTTAATAAATGTGATAATTTTTTCACTAACTATGTTTTCAGTGATTGTAATAATTTATTTGTACAACAAAAACTAATAATCAATCGAGAAAAGAGGAAAAGTGTTAAAGTGATTTTTTAATAATATGTTGTTATTTTGGAACGCTTACAATTTTGAACATCTCTAACAACAAAATACTTGGATCACAGGATATATCTGATGTATTCTCTGCTTGGATCTTTCACAAATAATACACAATAAATAACTTTTTATTAAGTTCACGTCTTAAATCAATTATTTATCAAATACACTATATATCAATAATATTTAATCAATTTCTCAAAATATTCCCGATGCAATGTCAAATATTTAAAATTGTCACTGATTGTCAGTGTCTGACTGACAATATATGCTGACATTATTATATTCGGTTGAGTGCGTTGTAAGACAAAGACAGATTTGGAAAATATTACCACGGCATTGTGTTCATTTTTTTCAAATCCTGAAAAAACCAATAAATATTTTTGAAAAATTTAAACACAGAATGAAAGACTAAATTATTACCGAGGGCCGAAAGTCCCTTAGAATAAATAAAAAGTTTATTTTGAATGAGATATTTGAATTTAAAAATCACACTAAATTTTCTCTTAGTTTTTTCACCCCTGTAACTTATTAAAATAAACATTATAGAAGTTCTCAGGGACTTTCGGCCCTCGCTAATAACGTAATCTTTCATTCTGCGTTTAAATTTTTCCAAAATACTTATTAGTTTTCTCAGGATTTGAAAAAAATGAATCCCCATTTGAATAGCATTGCAGCCGAAAATACGTTCCGATCCTCTTAAACAAAAGTAAAATTTTCTGAGGTGGCTCTATATGGTTAGAATGGGATGATGAATTGTGTCAGTATTTTGTATTAGATAAAAAAAGTAGCAAGTTGCCCAAAGTATTGTTCTCTTATTCTTGTCTTTTTCCTCATGCCTATTACAGCGTTGGATAAATGGATGCCCAAAGTCTAATATCTTAAAAGCCCTGTTTTTGATTTACAATGATGATTCGGGCAACTTGCTATTTTTTTATCTAATACAAAATACTGACACATTTCATCATCCCATCCTAACACAACATAAATAGGACTTTTCAACGCTTCTCATTTGTTTCGAGCTTGTCATAGTTCGTATAATCCATGTATAATATTAATATACGACATTATGAACAGAAGTTCTAAACAAATGAAAAAAGCTGAAAATACCTATTGGCAGCCTTCATATATGTTACGTACACTGACAGAAATACCCATGCCATAAATAACTTCATGATAGAATTGTATATCATTCAACAAATAGCAGTAAACAATGGGTACAAGGAACAAACAACAAAATATAAAATCAAAAACTGCATAAAAAAGCCCTGAAATTAGTCTTGCTATTATCACAGAAAAAAACCCAGTACCTACCTTCCTGCTTTATCACATATATAATACAGGTAAGATATCAACAAATATGTAGGTAGCCAAACACATAAAAGAAAGGAAAAGGAAAACACCAGCTTTCAGAACTAACAACAAATATTTTAAATAAATCTTGTGGGAAGATTGAAAACAAAAGATTTGTGTTTATTGTTAGATATGAATTTCCACTAAGTAACCATGGAATCCATCAATTGTTTTAATTGCACTTTAAGCACACTACACTCTAAAATACCGTCTTTTCCGTTGGCATCGGTCCATTTTAATTCGTATCTACTTATCCAATATCTTTCAAAAATTTAAGATTTGATTTAACCTAACCTATTTTTTATATTTTAAACTTGCTTCATCTGTTTCTACCACGTATGTATTTAAAAGATAAATAATTTAATCAAAATCTACCCTAAAGGCTGATGACACTATGCATTTTCTTGTATCATTTCTAATATCGTTTCTGATATCGTTTCTTGTATACATTTTCTTGTATCATTTCTTGTACGTACATTTGTGCCCTGTATGACACTATGCAAGTTCTTGTATCGAAAATTGTATGAAATTCGGCACGTGATTGGTCGAAATTTTGTTTGTCACCCTGTGTCACGTTATGGTAGTACTGCATCTACAGACACAGCTGATTTTAAATATTTTATAAAATTTATAAACTTTTATATAATTAAAATATTGAATTTTATATAATTAACATTTTAATGTTAACCAGAATTTTACGTTGACTGAGGTTGATTATGTGTGTTTTTATTTTGTTTTGATATTTGTGCTAAAATATTTGCATTAGAATTATCTTCAGTTTGATCCAAATTAGGAACTATTGTATTTTCGTCTATTAAAAAATTATGCACCATGAAACCTAAATTTATAGTTTGAACTTTACTAGGAGCTAAATATATGGTTATTAGTAGAACAGTAGTCCATACCAAACGGTATATTAAGTATCAATAAAAGATTTATAAATAATACCTACAAAAACACAAATAAATTCATCAATACATTATCCCATTTTCATTTAAGCCGCAATTATGAGTAAGTAATTATGACATTTTAGATGTTTTACCAGCAGGTTTTACGTTTTTGCTCTTTGCGCAGAAATTGGCGCAGTTCTTGTACAATAATCTGTGCCTGACACAAATTCTTGTATCGTTTCTGATATCGTTTCTTGTATCTGTGTATGACACTATGCATTTTTTTGACATATCAGAAACGATATTAGAAATGATACAAGAAAATGTATAGTGTCATACAGCCTTAACATTTGTCTAAAATCACATTTAGATATGTACTATGAAAGTATGAAATCTAGTAGTTGAAGACGAAGACATAATAATATTATTTATAATCTTTTTTCTCTTAGCCGTGATCGGTCCACTGCACTGCACATGATTTAAATTTTGGCACGAAATTCAACATGACATTGCTTGCACATGCGCAAATAGAGGAACGAATTGGACAAATTATCGCCACCTGTTATCTGTGCTTTAGCACGGTGCTTTAGCAAGCTTTAGTGACATCTAAGTAGTAATGTCTACAGTTAAAAAGAAATTTAGTTCAGTCTTATATGTATAGATGTCACCACCAAGGGGACGATATGACACTTGACAATATGTCATAAATATTCTAAACTGTGATCAAATAAGTAGCAAGTAGGGTAAAGTGAAATTATTAGATATTAGAATATAAATAATTTAAAATACACCTCCAATAACTACAAATATTTAACCTTTTTACACTTCGAAGATATCCTAATATTAATATAAATACAAGTTCCTATAATTTGATTATAGTGATTCTTATAATAAGATATTTTCATGTGTTTCAATTTTTTAACAGTGGCAAATGGCAACCTTACAGTGTGAGTATAATATTTATACAATAATTACATAAAATTTAAGCAGATTTAAGTTTCTGCATGTGTACAGATCTGGGACATTGTTTTGAATAATTCGTATTTTAATAGCTATGTTGGTAAAAGCTGAAATTAAGGATGAGTTTGAAGATGACTCAAGCTCTAGACATTGTATAAAAAGTGAGCCTTCTACCTCCCATGATCTGGGAGACTTGAGGATTGAACCAGAAACTGTCTCAGGTAAGACAAGTAATACTTACAAGCTTGTTAAATTTAAAGGCATCTTTGGTCAGGTTAGCCTTGCAAACAATAAATTGTAACATTTCAACTGAGCTTTTACATATCACTGTATACTCTTTATTACAGGGTTTCGCTTATAAAGAAGTACATTAGGTGGCTCATGAAATTCCTCTATAACGACGCATTTTTGGTTATAATGAGGGAAAATGAGATCACCTGTTTTTGTATGTACAGTTGTACAGCTGCCTGTATACAGAAATGCCTAAAATCTGCCTATATCAAGGCCAGTGATGTAATAAACTCCACGGCCTGTCAAACTGCTTCCTGTTTATCCACCTACTCTTTTTAAAAAGCGCCATTTTGAAAAAATATTTAGAAAAAAAGCACAATACTTAGCATCTTATATAGGGCTTTTCATCGATTGTCATTTGTTTCGAGCTCCTGTCATGTGTCGTCTAAATTAATATATCGACTTCATACGTTATTGGTATATACCAATGATACAAACCAAAGTCGTATGACATAGATATCTTAATATTATACGACACATGACAGAAGCTCAAAACAAATGACTGTGAATGAAAAGCCTTATTGCTCGGAATAGCTTCACTATAGGAAGTTAATGTTTTAGAAAACTACATCGACGGCTGAAAGGTAAAAATGACCAAGCGACATTTGGCTAACTTTACACTAGAGCGGTTTAAAGATTGAAAATTTGGAAAAAAATTCATAAAACATGATTAAGTGGTTTTATTGTCATAATTCCAACGAACTTTAAATGCAGTTTAGATACTTTATAAACTACCCTTTGTAGACTATCTGTTTTTTTAATACTTTATGAAATAGTGTCGGTTAGTAATATTTTCTGCTAAATCGCAACCAGGAAAAAGTTACCAACCGACTATATTTTTTTACCTTCAACTGGAAAAAAATACTGAAAGTCACTAATTTTTATTATCGGAACTGGTAAAATTGACTAAACCCCATAAATTTTTGAATGTATTTTCAGAAATATGACCTATCCGAAAATCATTCATGTTTTGTAACAGGTAAAATGGTTGAACTAGAACACTAAAAAATATAATATACAGTAATTATCATATTAATAACAAATCTTACTTTGAATCGTGTCGTCTTTATCTATACGACATGCATGATCAGTGAAATATGTATAAATTTCTTATTTGAAATATTTACTGATTTCTTGGCATACTGCTACACTTGCAAATGCTAAGATATTTCTATTAAGTACCAGTGACCTATTTATATAACAGTAAAGCGTTTGTAAAAATGAAAATAGTTATCTGCTACGAAGACTTTAGCTTATGTAGATACTGCAATATGGACTTGAAAGCTGGACATTAAAACAAGAACACATAAATAAGCTAAGGTCATTTGAAATGTGGTGTTACAGAAGGATGCTTGGAATAGCATGGACACAGAAGAAAACGAACACGGAAGTATTGCGAGAATTGGTTAAAGAATCCGAAATAATAAACACATTAAAAATAAGAAAGTTACAATTTCTGGGGCACGCAATGAGGAGACAGCGATATAAAATGCTAAGACTGATAATACAGGGAAATATAAGAGGCGGATTGAGTATAGGAAGAAGGCAGTGACATGGTTGAAGAATTTAAGGCACTGGTTTAAAAGCAGTTCTATAGAACTATTCAGATCAGTGGTAGATAGAGTAACGATAGTGATGATGATATCCAACATCCGATTAGGAGACGGCACTTACAGAAGAAGAAGAAGTTAGTAACACCAAACACTAATATAGTATAAGAAACACTAAAATATTATAAATATGGGGACTTACCGAAGGTAAATCTTTGGTAGATGCCCCTGCTCTTGCTAGAGCTAGGTTTAGGATGTTATGTATTCGTTTTCTACTCTCCATTATATTTAGCTATTCCACAATTTCGAAGCACACTGACCGGTATTCTGTTACTAACTACAAATCAAACTATGATTTGGAGCCCTTCTAAACGGCGGAACAGGTTACGTGCAATAATGATAAAATTTCCTTTTTAAAGAAATATAATATTATATCTAAGCAACAAAAACATAAAAAACGGCAGGTAAATTATTACCAAGCGACAACTTCGACCTATTTTCGGTAGAAAGAAGGACCTATTGATCCTTTTTAAGAAAGTTACATCTCGATATAATCAACTAAACAAAAATGGTATTCAATTAATGTGCGAAAAAAAGTAATAAATGACAAAAACAAAATTTTCGGGTAGGGTAAAATTTCTTAAGCATTTTAAAAACTCTAGATATTGTTTGTAAAAAATCACTACATGCCCAACATTTAAAATACAATCTAATAAAAACTTACTAACTGTAAATGATTAAAATGGAAGAGGTACCAAATGAAAGTTGTTCTTAAATTTACAAAATTCTAGTCGCTTGGTCGCCGAAAATTGTTAAAAATGTCAATTATTTTAAGTAACCAAGCGACAAAAACTTCATCGTAGCTGCATGAGGATACAACCAATCGACGCAGAAAAATTTTCTGATTTCAGTGATATATATATATATATGTCAGTATCGCCAAATTGGCGTTTGGTAACTTTTGCCTTTCAACCGTCGACATATTTATATGTATGCACAATATTATTGTTGTCTGATATAACGAGATCGGCTTATACAGAGGTAATTAGTCTAGTCTGCCAGTTCTCATTATTCACGGTGTGCAAGTACTTGGAGAGTATACGAGAAACAATCGTATGCAAATAGCGGAGAAATATTTCAACTTTCTTAAATAATTCATATTGTCAAATGAAATTGTCAAATTGACGTACATTTCATACCTACTGTCATTGAAGAAGAAAAATTGTATATTGCTCCACAATGTTGATATGATATGCAATTATTATATAAAGGTAAATTTAATTATGTAATTGTATTTTACTTGCAATACTGCATTTTAATAACTAATTTTATTTACTACATACAATTGTTTACATTTTAATAACATAACCTGAATCTTACTTTGTCTTATTATTTTTTTTTTAACTATGACCTTGACAATTATCCAGTAACCAGGACTAATATAATTGGCCAATGTAATTAAAAGTGTGAAAATGTTGCTGAGCGTAGAAACCAGGTGTCGCTTTGCCGAACTTGCATGGTCCCAATAGAGGGAGTCTCCTGTAGTTATTTTGTAAGCTTCACACTGACCAGTTCCTATCATTTGTATTTGACTGTGATTTTAAGGATTGAAATTAAACTATGGCGTTTTTAGTTAACAATCCTTCTAAAAGTATAATAATCAGCCTGAGGCCATTAATTTTTGCTAACTTTTTTTTACCATGAATGATCCTTGTTCATACAGTTTACATCAACCCAAAGCTGTATAATGAAACTTTGAACAAGCTCCATCAAGCAGTATGATGAAAAAATGTAGAGCTACACATTCCTGTATATAGGGTGAGGCAGATAAAGGGCCTATTAGAAATATCTCGAGAACTAAAGGCAACTGAATGAAAATATTTTCATCTATTTGGTACTTCCGGTTATACCGGAAGTTGCTTATAACTTCGTTTTTTTAAATGGGACACCCTATATATTTTTACATTTTTGGATTCTCCTTGATTTCTTCTTTCCTAAAATATGGTTTTGTAATATTATACATTATACAGGGTAATTTAAAAGATAATTACGTTTTTTTTATTCATTTCATAGCAACTTTCACACACTGTAGAATTGTAATAGTTTGAGATCAAAATCTCTATTTATGTTCAAATGATTTTAATATAGTCTACTATTGTTAAGAATTATTAGTATAGCTAAATTTTTAATTTTAGTATACAGGGTGGGTCGAAACTCTGAATAGGGAACTTGCATAAATTTTTAAATTCGAAAAAAATGTTATAAATCACCACAGAACATAATTTAAAACATGTATCAAAGATAAAAAAAGTTTTGTTTGTCTTTCGTTTGGCCCCTAAAGACGATTAAAAATTCAAATTAAAACAGGTGGTCCAAAACGCGTCGTGACGTCACTGGGTTGTATAATAATAATAATAATAATAATAATGTTTACCTGTGGCCTGTGGGAGTTTTTTGTCATTTCTTCTATCAGGCGCGGCCCCCTGCGAATGGGGGATACTTTCTGGGTATTCGTAGCGCCAATACCCAGAGAGTAGCAGGGATACTTGCCGTGGAACAAAAACTGACACCTGGCAGTAGGTATAAAATGCACACCCATTAATATGGAGAATTATGGTTTATGTTTAGGATCGCTGCCTGGGGATCGCCAGGGCACGTCTGGAGCCGGCGCTGGACGTGACAGCATGCGGGACGTCGGTGGCAGGGTGTTGAGGAGGCGGGCCCCTGTCACACAAACAGCTACAGCCCAACAACAAGAACAACAACCACAAGCGAGCCAAACAACAGCAAGAGCTCCACTCGCTGAAGGTGCTGCGCTGGAACATCAGCCGGCGCTCACTCAAGCGGGACGACCGAGGCAGCGCATGAAATGGACTGTGTCCATTAACGAAAGCATTTTGCGCTTCTATTATAAGGTGACAAACCTCGGTCAAGAAACGATCGGCTACAGACAACAGCTGTATGCCGAATTTTGCAGGGAGTACCCAGATATTCAAGTATCGGAGCAAAGAGTATCAGATCAATACCGGGTAATCATAAGAAACAACCTTATCCCAGAGACTAGACGCAATACGATCAAAAGCGAAGTCGAACGGGAGATTAATAACCAACAGCTAGTTTTAGATCAAGTCCCTAATGAAATCCTTGAGGAGCAGATTCCTGAGATTCCCATACCAGAAACTCAACCTGACAATACACAGCAGGAAAACAACGAGTTGCGCGATAGTCTAGAAAACGAAATGGCTCGTGCTGTACAAGAGTTTAATGGAACAAATCCACTTAGCAGACCACCGCTACCACGAATAAACTCTTGTAAGAAACTAGGTGCGCTGTTACAAATTGTGAACACTGAAGTCCTACCCAATTATGTCGTAGAAGCCCACACATTGGAATATCTGCATATGCTAATCTACTGTGCAGCAACAGCAATTGCTAATGTAATGGGCGTTAAGATCAGAACACGACGGGGTACTAATAACGGAAGGACTGGTAACAGAATTGCACCCTGGGAAAAAAGACTTCTCGGAAAAATTGAATTACTGCGTAGGGATATTGGTCAAGTCACAGAATATATAAGAGGTGTAACAAGTAGAAAAGTCATTAAGAGAGCTGAAGAAATAATGCGGAGCACTGCAAGACACTCAAGATACGATCCAGAAAATAACACAGCCCAACAGTGTCTGGATACATTAAAACAAAAACTCTCCGTCTATTCAGGTCGATTAAGAAGGTATAAAGTTAGTAACAACCGAAAATGTGACAATGCACTTTTTGAAAACTCTGAGAAGGCGTTCTACCGAAAACTTAATTCCACCGTAGAAAGTGTGAAACAATAATAATGTTTACCTGTGGGAGTTTTTGTCAGTTCTTCTATCAGGCGCGGCCCCCTGCGAATGGGGGATGCTTTCTGGGTATTCGTAGCGCCAGTACCCAGAGAGTAGCAGGGATACTTGCCGTGGAACAAAAACTGACACCTGGCAGTAGGTATAAAATGCACACCTATGAGAATGGAGAATAATAATGTATGTTTAGGATCGCTGCCTGGGGATCGCCAGGGCACGTCTGGAGCCGGCGCTGGACGTGACAGCATGCGGGACGTCGGTGGCAGGGTGTTGAGGAGGCGGGCCCCTGTCATACAATCAGCTACAGCCCAACCACAACCACAAGCGAGCCAAACAACAACAAGAGCTCCACCCGCCGAAGGTGCTGCGCTGGATCATCAGCCGGCGCTCACTCAAGCGGGACGGCCGAGGCAGCGCATGAAATGGACTGTGTCCATTAATGAAAACATTTTGCGCTTCTACTACAAGGTGACAAACCTCGGCCAAGAAACAATCGGCTACCGACAACAGCTGTATGCCGAATTTTGCAGGACGTACCCAGATATTCAAGTATCGGAGCAACGAGTATCAGACCAATACCGGGTAATTATAAGAAACAACCTTATCCCAGAGACTAGACGCAATATCATCAGAAGCGAAGTCGAACGGGAGATTCATAACGATGTTTTAATTGAAGATCAAGTCCCCAATGAAGTTCATGAACAGATTCCTGAGCTTGCCATACAAGAAACTCAATCTGACAATACAGAGCAGGAAAACAACGAGCTACATGATAACCTAGTAAGCGAAATGGCACGTGCTGTACAGGAGTTTAATGGAACGAACCCACTTAGCAGACCACCTCTACCACGAATAAACTCTTGTAAGAAACTAGGGGCGCTGTTACAAATTGTGAACACTGAAGTCCTACCCAATTATGTCGTAGAAGCCCACACATTAGAATATTTGCACATGCTAATCTACTGTGCAGCAACAGCAATTGCTAATGTAATGGGCGTTAAGATCAGAACACGACGGGGTACTAACAACGGAAGGACTGGTAACAGAATTGCACCCTGGGAAAAAAGACTGCTCGGAAAGATTGAATTGCTGCGTAGGGATATTGGTCAAGTCACAGAATATATACGAGGTGTAAGAAGTACAAGAGTCATCAGGAGAGCTGAAGAAATAATACGGAATACTGCAAGACACTCAAGATACGATCCAGAAAACAACACAGCCCAACAGTGCCTGGATACATTAAAACAAAGACTCTCAGTTTATTCAGGACGACTAAGAAGGTACAAAGTGAGTAACGACCGAAAATCCGACAATGCCCTTTTTGAGACTGCTGAGAAGGCGTTCTATCGGAAACTCAATTCCACCGTAGAAAATCTCGATAAGTCTTACCCAAGCCAAGAAGAAATTCATGAGTTTTGGGGAACTCAACTTTCCACACCAGCTGCTCTTAACAACAATGCTGGATGGATAGAAGATACGGCACAGAACTGCCAACACTACACTACTACTCTCTACGAACCCTTCACCACTGAAGAAGTCTCAAATATCATCAAAGAGCTTCATAACTGGAAATCTCCTGGACCAGACGGAGTTCAAAACTTTTGGCTCAAGAAGTTCTCGAGTGCTCATGAATGCTTATCAACACTAATTAATCATGTTATTTCTAATCCGCAGGATATACCATCATTCCTAACTCAGGGAACCACTTATTTAATACCTAAGGATCAAAATAACACCCAAGATCCAGCAAAATACCGCCCAATTACTTGCCTTCCAACTTTGTATAAATTGGTCACATCCTGTGTAGCCCGGCGTATCTACCAACACTGTGCTCTGAACAATATCATAGAGCCTCAACAGAAAGGATGCGCTAAGGGTTCCATGGGTTGCAAAGAACAACTTATCATCGACTCAGTCATTTCTAATCAAGCATATTCCAAAAAGAGGAATCTATTTACTGCTTTTATTGATTACAAGAAGGCCTTTGATTCAGTGCCGCATGAATGGCTTATAGATATATTGAGAATATATAAAGTCGATGATAATATAGTGACCTTTTTACAACATATAATGACAGAGTGGAAAACTAGAATTCACCTTCAAATACCTGGTGAAAGTAACATCGAAACTGAAAATATCGTAATCAGCCGGGGCCTGTTTCAAGGAGATTCGTTGAGTCCTCTGTGGTTCTGTCTAGCTATGAACCCACTATCTCAGCTATTGAACTCCTCAGATGCAGGTTTTAGCATAAAAAATAACAACAATGTGGTGGCGAAGCTTAATCATTTATTGTACATGGATGATTTGAAATTAATGGCTTCCACTCGAAACCAACTCGACGAGATGCTAAAAACTGTAGAAACTTTTTCTAATGATATTAATATGCACTTCGGACTAGATAAGTGTCGTATTTTAAATATAGTCAGAGGAAAAGTACAGCCCGGAGGATTCGATATGCAAAATGGCCAGAACATCGAGGCCATGGGTGAAAACGATATGTATAAATATCTTGGAGTAAAGCAAGCGCGGAAAATTGACCATAAACAAATGAAAACAGAGATAACTACTGAGTTTATACGAAGGGTAAAACAGCTGCTTCGCTCACACCTTAACAGTAGAAATTTGTTTAAGGCACTAAACACCTACGCATGTTCCGCGCTTAGCTACTCATTTGGTATTGTTAAGTGGACAAAAACAGATATAGAAGCTCTTCAGCGAAAAGTACGAACACACCTCACAAAGGCACAAAAACACCATCCTAAAAGTGCAGTAGAAAGAACAACATTACCACGGAATCTAGGAGGAAGAGGACTTATGGATATAGGTGAGCAATTAGATAAACAAATTGCTAATTTAAGAACTTATTTTCAGATGCAGGCTGAGACATCTACTCTACATCGCGCTATCTGCGCAGTAGATGACACAACACCGATCAAACTGAGGGAACCAGAAATGCGCATAAACCACCTTACTAAGGACGAAAAAGTGCGCGCCTGGATGGGTAAACCTCTGCACGGGCGACATCCCAATGAAGTCAGCCAAGATTATGTCGACAGTATAGCGTCGAACTACTGGTTGACATCAGGAAAGATGTTCCCTGAGACGGAGGGTTCATTACTGGCCATTCAGGATCAGGTTATACCAACCAGAAATTACCTGAAATATATCATCAAAGACCCTCAGGTTCAAAACGACAGATGCCGATATGGATGTCAAGCCCAAGAAACCATCCAACATCTTACAGGGGGCTGCCAGGCATTTGCTGCAACTGAATACAAGGAACGGCATGACGCAGTGGGAAAAATCCTTCATCAAGAGATAGCTATCAAGCTGGGACTTCTCCAAACAGAGCATCTCCCGTATTATCAATACGTCCCTGAGAGTATGCTTGAGGATGGCAACTACAAGCTATACTGGGACCGCACTGTGCTCACAGACCAAACAGTGGCACATAATAGACCAGACCTCGTACTAGTTAATAAATTAACAAGACAAACAACACTAATTGATGTGGCGATACCTAACAACAATAATCTACGTAGTAAATTTACTGAAAAGATCGCCAAGTACAGAGATCTAGAAATTCAAATACGGAGGCAATGGAGAATGCAAAGTACCCAGACGATACCGATTATTATGTCTACTACTGGAGTCATTCCGAAGACCCTCCTCGAAAGCATAAAAAAGCTGGGTCTGAATGAACATCTTTATAAGACCATGCAGAAAGCTGTACTACTCGCGACGGCCAGATGCGTACGAAAATTTCTGGGAGATACACCTGCATTCCAAGTCACCTAGGGCTCGATAACACGGAAAGAGTCCCACCAGAGCTCAATCCTTTTGATACCGTAGGTATCTGGGATGAGTCAATTTTCCCCTTAGAGGGAGTGTGAGCCGTATGGCTAAATCTGGATAATGTTTATTAGCTTTCATGAATACAAAATATCTTTTATGAATACAAAATATTTCTAAGCCACAAAACTTAACTAATAAACAGAAATCTCCACAGAAGTAACACCAGTGCAAGCACTGGAGTTGCTTGTATGTGGAAGTACAATATATTTTATGGAATATTATGAATAATGTAAATATTTAAATAGTTATAATTACACCAATGACACTAATATTAGGTAACTAGTAGTAATCTGATCAAATCTACTAACAATATAGTAAACCTATGAAAAAAAACATTAACAACAAAACAAAAACTGTAATTAAAACTTTACATAAAAAGAAAAACATAATAAATATATTTAAACATTCAACTAGACCTACTTATTTACAATTTCTTATGGACCCATATTACATCAAATTAAAAAAAAATTTCAATTTAATTTAATGAACCGCTGTAATTCGTAATTGATTTCCTTTTCTTTTACTTAAGTGGATGATTTTTAATATGTTTTATTAATCTTTTCTTAAAAATATATAACGAAGGACTTTCCTTGATTATATGTGGAAGGCTGTTGTAAAGCCTAGGGCTTAAATAAGAGTGTGCCCTTTGTCCGATAGTTCGACGAGCTCGTGGGACTTCATACTGGTTCGCATTTCTGGTGCTGTATTTATGATTGTGTGATGTTAGTTGTTTATTATTTTTGTACTGCATTATGTTAGAATTTTTACAGTAAAGTTGTTGAATAGTCATTACTTGGGCTTCCTGATATAACATATTGCTAGGATATCTATTACTTCTGGAGAGTATACACTTTAGAATTCGTTTAATCATTACCTCAAGGGGTTTAAGATAAGTGTTTGGCATTGATCCCCATACTAGTAATCCATAGGTTATATGACTTTCGACAAATGCGTGGTAAAGTATTATTTTATGTTTTAAGTCTATGATATTTTTTAGTTGACGAAATTTATATAAAACATACCTTAGTTTTTTTAATAAATAGTTTACGTGCTCCTTCCATCGTAGATGTTTATCTATAAAGACTCCCAAGTATTTAATAGTGTCTACTCGAGTTATTTTTTCGGTGTCATTTAGAGTGAGGTTTTGAAATATGGGTTGGGTTGACTCATAATTTGAAAAGGTAATAAAAAATGTTTTTTTAAAATTTATAGATAATAACTTATGGTCAAACCAATCCTTAATTATTTCTAGATCAGTTTCTACTTCTGTTTTTAAAGTTTCCCAAGACTCTCCTCTATAAAATATGGCTGTGTCATCTGCAAAAGTAATAATTTCTCCTGATGTTTTTAAGTTAAATAAACTATTCAAATAAATAATAAATAGTACTGGTCCAAGGACTGTACCCTGAGGTACACCATACTCTATTTCTTTATAACCGCTATATTCGTTTTCCACTTTTACACATTGCTTCCGATTTGTGAGGTAGTTTTTAAATAATTCAATACAATTGCCTCTAATTCCAAGGTTTTCGAGAGTCGTGAGAAGTTTATGACTGACCGTATCGAAAGCCTTGGCTAGGTCCAGAAAAACTGTAAGACATGGTTTAGCTGCATCCAGTGTTTCGTACAGACGGTTGATTAATGTTAAAATTGCATCTTGGGTGTTTTTTTGCTCTCTGCCACCATCTGCATTTATCATAGTATTTATTGTGTTAGATTTTTTAGTATTACATAGTTTGTTTATAGTTGTCCACAGTTCTTTTGGGTTGTTTTTATTTTTATTTATTTGACGTTTGTAATAATTTTCTTTGGCTTCTTTGATTAAAGTGTTCGTACTGTTTCTGTACCTGTTGTATTCTATTTTGAGTTCTCGGCTTTCAGGATTATTTTTAAGTCGTTTAAACATTTCATTTTTTTTATTAACTGTTTTAATTAATGATTTAGTGATCCATTCTTTCCTCTTCATTTCTTTATTTTTTATTCTAATTTTGTAAGAACTTTTATCTAAACATGACTGAAATATCTCTATAAATCCTTTTGCAGCCATTCTACCATTGTTTGCAAGGTACACTTCATCCCAGGAAGTTTCTGCTAAAAGTTTATCCAATTTAGTATTATTTATATGCGTTCTATATTTTATTTTATACTCATTTTTTCCTGCTTTTGCACTAAAGATTATTTGCAGCATTGTTGTAAAGTGATCAGTGATATTAGTTCGAATTACCAGCGGTATTATATTGTTGAGGTCACCATGCAAATTTCGTATAAAGATATGGTCGAGGCAAGTTTTTGAATTTCCTTGTACTCTAGTAGGGGCATTTATTGTTGATTGATATCCAAATTCACCACGAATATCCAAGTACTCGTTAGATATATCAGTCAACTCTAGAATATCAATATTTATATCTCCAGCTATGATTTTAAATTCCGACGGTTCTCGTCATTTTCACTGAGATATGTGTGAAGGTTTTCAAGGAAATTTCTAACGTTGGTAGATGGTGACCTATACAAAGCATGAACTAAAACGGAATTGTTATGGACTAGTAGTTTTAGCTTAATTGCATATGATCCATTGATTTCTATAAAACTGTGAGAGTGATAAATTTTAGATTTTATAAATACTAATACGCCATCGGACTGGTTGAGAGCACCTTCATTATATATAGTAATATATCCATCCAGTGCAAAAAAGTCAATATTGGGAATATTCCAGGTTTCTGTAAAAATAATGCAGTCAAAAGTTGTGTCAATCTGTTCCATAAATATTAAAAACTCATCCATGTTTTTAGAGATACTTCTGATATTGTTATGTACCACTTTAAGATTATGTGAAGATTTGTTAATTTGAAATATTTCGTTAATTTCTTTTGGTAAATTTAAGGTATATGTATCAATTTGATTTATTGGGAAGTCGCTTTTTTTTTCTCTTTTTTTACCTAATTAAATTAAAATTTACAAACAAATAGAAAAAAAAATAATCTACACAGGTTTAATATTATTGTTTGTTATTACAGACCTTGTTTTGCTTCTAATTTACAACGCTGCAGTAATTGGTTACTGCAGAAATCCGTTTCAGCTGTTACTTTCTGGAAGAAGTGGAAGAAGTTGATTTATTTCTGTTTCTTTGGTCTTGCTGGCGAGTAAATGGTTTACCTGTATATTTCGACGACGTGGGTGTTCCGTTTGGTTTATCTCTTATGTCCGGTTTATTCTTGTGGTTTTTTGGTACCTCTGGAATATGTTTAGTAGGTTCTTCACAGGTTTTTGCTTCAGTTGTTGGCGTAGCAGGAGCACTATTTGTAAGTCTTGCGTTATTCTCTTCTATATCTATTAAATCTTCTGCTGCATAGGCTCTATTATTTACATAGAGTTTGCCTCTTTTTATGTAGCTGTTTTCTCTCTTGTCTTGTTTGGCCAGTAATAAATGTTTCCGCAATATTTTGGCTTCTATTTGTTGTTTCTTAGTTAGCACTGATGAAATAAATATACCCGGCTTTTCTTTCAATTTAAAAGAGTTCTTTAGAATTTCAACTTTCATCCAATAATTTACTAAATCTATTCTTAAAGGGCTATTTGGTTTTTTTCCCAACGTGTAAAAGTTGTTTATGTCTGATGGTTTGGTTTCAATTTCCACTAAAGACAATATATGTGCGCAAAGTATATATTGTACATTTACATTTTTCCAATAAAGTAAACAGAAGTTTAAAATAGACGTTATAAACGTCAGTAGAAAATACATTTATGTGACGTTACAAGTGTTTTTGATCGTTTGAACTATTCATAGAAAATTTTTCTTTTACAAAATTGTTTTATTTTCAATAGTAAACCTTCGTTCCTTTCCTTCAAAAACAGTATAAAACTCCAATTTTAACAAACTGGTATATATTATTACAATGACATACGATAAATGTCATTAGAATATAAATATTTTTGACTTATTCCACGACGATGAGCTGGCCAAATACCCAAGTAGGTGGAGGCCAATAAACTAAAGAAGGAGAAGAAGAATATACCTAAATATAAAGTTGTGTCTAGGTATACGTTAACGTGTACGCAAATAAAAAAGTTAGAGTGTCAGTGATTTCTTATTTTTTATTTGTTTAGTGTTTGTTTTTAAATTAACTATGGAGTGTGGACAATTACTTAGTTCTTTTAGCGAGTTTAAGAACATTTTAAAACAGTACAAAAAAGATAAGAGACTATAAATTAATATATATTTTTTTAGTTATAAATGAAATAGTATTACCGTCCAAGATTAAAATAAAAGGAAGACCTAAAGCTTTCACAATAATAATTAACTTGTTCTGAAGCTATTATCCTTGTGGAATTTTTGTAATCAACTATTCTAAATGAGAACTAAGCCACAATTTAACTAAAAAATTGATTTTATTAACGTTTCGACGTCTAAACCGGATGTCGTTGTCAAAATACAAAATATTATTAAATTAAACAAAAATGTTGTTGCTTAGTAAAAAATTGTTTCTAATAATTTATTTAATCTGACTAATTTTTGTATTTTGACAATGACATCCGATTTGGACGCCGAAACGTTAATAAAATAATTTTTTTAGTTAAATTGTGGCTTATTTTGCATTTAGAATAGTTGATTATAATAATTCACTTACATATAAAAATTATTTTAACAATATTTTGTACCTACATGTCATGTCAACTAAATACATATAATTATTTTGCTAACCTAAATAATATTTAGGTAGTATATATTATATACTTTTATATATACATTGATTTATTACAATTAAGTTTGAAACATCTGAATAGTTCTGCTTCCCTTCCCTTAACAAATATTTTTCTATCAAACAAACACTAAACATATCAAAATAGCATGTACTAAAATGTATAGTCACTGCGCAAGCTAAATAATGACGTCACTGGCTTGATGAAGTTTAATTCGCGTCTACAACTTTTTTATTTGCGTACACGTTAGCGTGTACCTCGACACAGCGAAATATAACCATAATCAAAACTAATGCAAAACTATGTGACGTCACGGGCCGTTTGAACTATTTTATACCGCAGAAGACTTTAAATATGTATTTCTAAGTTATTACGAGTTTTTGAAGAGTGAAATTTTGGAAATCTCATTTTTAAACAAAACTGTACATTATTATCTAATAAAAAAAATGTGCAAGTTCCCTATTAGCATTTTCTGAGTTTTCTTAAATGGAACACCCTATATTTTAGTATTGTAATGAAATGATATTTTATGGTACTTTTTGCTTCTTAAGCATTCCCTATACCTACTGCTTTAATTTGTGCTTAATTGTTAATCGCACCAACAATCTTAACTATGTATGTAGATATTTTGATAGCTCAACTATTATTGGCAATTTAAAGTATCAGTTTAGATTAATATGTATTTATTTCCGAAAAATTATTTATGATTGAATATTATCACGGCCAACCTAATAAAATTTCACGTATTTTGTGTTGCAAATAATGTTTGGCTTGAATCACCAATAACTCACAAATTAAAGCAGTTAGGTATAGGGAATGCTTATACAATTAAAAAGTGCCATAAAATATAATTTCACCACGATACTAAAATATAGGGTGTTCCATTTAAGAAAACTCAGAAAATACTCATTTCGAGTTTCGACCAACCCTGTATACTAAAATGAAAAATTTAACTATACCAATAATTCTTCAAAATAGTAGACTATATTAAAAATCATTTGAACGTAAATAGAGTTTATTATCTCAAACTACTACAATTCTACAGGGTGTGAATGTTGCTACGAAATTAATATGAAAACGTAATTATCTTTTAAATTACCCTGTATAATATTACAAAACCTGATATTTTAAGAAAGAAGAAATCGAGGAGAATCCAAAAATGTAAAAATATACAGGGTGTCCTATTTAAAAAAACGAAGTTACAATCAACTTCCGGTATAATCGGAAGTAGCAAAGAGACCAAAATATTTTCATTAAATAGCTCACACCTCAAAACCCCTGTATGCCAATTTTCATGATTCTCTTACATTTGTTCTCGAGATATTTCTAATAGGCCCTTTATCTGCCTCACCCTGTATAGAGTAGATTGTAAAAAGGCAGTGTATCAAATAAAAAAAAAATTGCTCATAATGGCTTCACTATAAGAAGTTAGTGTCTTAGAAAACTACATATTCATATGTATGCACAATAATATTGTTGTCTAATATGACAAAATCGGCTTATAACAAGGTAATTAGTCTGCCATTTCGTTTCTCGTTATAGAGGGAGTCTACTGTATTTGTCAATAAAATGTTTCTGGACCAAAGATGGGTGTCAATTGAACAAGCCACGTAATTAGTAGTAAACAATATGATGTAATTCCTATTTTTTATTAGCAGTAAAAGCTGAAGCTGAAATTAAGGACAAGTTTCTTGTAGATGACTCAAGGGATATAAAAAGTCAGCCATTGACATCCTTTTATCTGGGAGGCTCGGGGAATGAACCAGATGCTAAACCAGGTAAGACAAGTAATATTTGTGGGGTCTAACTGCAAAACTCACATTCTCCACTTTTTTAAAATATGACTGTTTAATTCATTCCAGCTGTACATGTTGAACTACATAATTAGTAATATGGGATGATAACCAAAACTAACAATATCCCATATAAAATCAAACAAAAACATGGGTCATTTTCAAAACTCGCATTCTCCTCCCTGCCGTAAAATCAAAAGCACGCATTTCGGTCATGTAACGCATGTGTTTAAAATATTTTGTGGTTTGATATTATACATTGTAAAAATTATTTACCAGCAATTTTATTGCTGGAAACGAATCTTGTGATTCTATATATTAATAATATAGTCTGCAGATAGTGTGCTACTTTTTTTATAAACAAGATGGCGCCGCCAAATCGTGTTTTTTTTTTAATTATTGCTCTATAACTCCAAAGATTTTAACTTCACACCAAAAACACCCAAATAAAATTCACCTTAATTAAATTCTGCATAGACATGTTTTTCCCGATTTACTTCGACGAAATTAATTTAGTATAACAAAACAAAAGCAACTTTGACGTTTAATGATGCGTTAGTTAAATGGCTCTACTCGAGTTACTTGGGACCAAAAAAAATGAAAAAAAATTGCTCCATGGAAAGCTGAGAAAATGCATTTTTTTAACGTATACTGATTTTTACGGATGGGGAGTCCGGCACTGGCAGTGAAACGGAAAGTTCGAAGTAAAATCGCTCTGATTTAAAGTGTAAATTACGTAGGAAATACAAATCCGAAAATTTAAACATCATCTCTTAGTTTGTGATTGGTAAACGCCTTAGATTATGTGCATTAAAAGTCTATACAGAGAGAGTCTGTAAAGTGGAATAAATTCAATATCTCAAATACTAATTGTTTTTTTGGAAAATGCTCAGACCCGTCGATTAGTATTTCAAATTGTCCTTTTTGACATTCAATAAAAATGTATACAGGGTGTCCTAATTTAGAGATATGACGTCATCGTCGATTTTCTTAAATGGCAACACTGTCATTTTGATAGCTAATTTGATAGGGTTTGTAAAGTTATACATAACTGCAAAATATCAAATTTTTATTCTCTACCATTTACAAGATAAGAGAAAATAACAAAGTTATATCTGTAATTTGGAATATATTCAATAATTAAAATACTAACTGTTTTTTTGAAAAATGCTCAGACCCGTCGATTAGTATATCAAATTGTCATTTTTGACATATAATAATAATGTATACAGGGTGTCCCAATTTAGAGATATGACGTCATCGTTGATTTTCTTAAATGGCAACACTATCATTTTGATAGCTACTTTGATAGCGTGTGTAAAGTTATACACATCTGAAAAATTTCAAATTTTTATTCCCTACCATTTACAAGATAATAAAAAATAACAAAGTTATGAAGAACAAAAAGTAATCAAATAATAATTGAATTTATTTATTTCAATTAAGAAAATGCTCGTAACGTTGCCCATTGACAATTTGACAATAATTGAGGGCAACATTATGAGTTTTTGCTTAATTTATTGAAATAATTAAATTCAATTATTAGTTGATTACTTCTTTTTCATAACTTTGTTATTTTTTATTATCATCTAAATGGTAGAGAATACAAATTTGAAATTTTGCAGTTGTGTATAACTTTACACACCCTATCAAAATAGCTATCAAAATGACAGTGTTGCCATTTAAGAAAATCAACGATGACGTCATATCTCTAAATTGGGACACCCTGTATACATTATTATTATATGTCAAAAAGGACAATTTGATATACTAATCGACGGGTCTGAGAATTTTTCAAAAAAACAGTTAGTATTCTCCTTTTCATGAACATTTTTCAGTGCGTCACAAATTATGGAAAAAAAGGTAAGTCCGTGATAATACACATTTATGACATTTATTCTAACGTGACATTTTAGTTAAATCTGACAGTTGTCAAATTTTATTTTCAATTTGGAATAAAACCAAATCAATTGTGTCTATTGCATTTATAAAATGGTATTTTCTTTCATTTGTATAGTCTTATAAATTGTACAGATTATATTGATAATATTATTATTTTATTTAATAAATAATTCTTTTTTGATTATGGCGCCATCTATCGACAACTAGAATAATCACCGAACTAAAATAATTACCAAAGTATTCACAGACGTGCCTTTTTTTCTGTCACATACAATTTAATGCGTTAGAGAGAAATCGAAAAACTGTGACGCACTGAAAGATGATCATGAGAAAAAGAATATTTTAATTATTGAATATATTCCAAATTACAGATATAACTTTGTTATTTTCTATTATCTTGTAAATGGTAGAGAATAAAAATTTGATATTTTGCAGTTATGTATAACTTTACAAACCCTATCAAATTAGCTATCAAAATGACGTGTTGCCATTTAAGAAAATCGACGATGACGTCATATCTCTAAATTGGGACACCCTGTATACATTATTATTGAATGTCAAAAAGGACAATTTGAAATACTAATCGACGGGTCTGAGCATTTTCCAAAAAAACAATTAGTATTTGAGATATTGAATTTATTCCACTTTACAGACTCTCTCTGTATATTGTAAGTAAGCAACAATTTTGATAATATCAATTTCATATATAAATAAAAGCGCAAAAGAAGGTCTTTTTCTTCCACCGGGTCGACCGGAGAGGGGACCTTATCGCTTGCCAAGTATTAAAAAAAAATTTAGATAAAAGTAATTAATTTGCGATTAATTTGTAGAAAAAAGTACCTAATTTACGATGCGGCCAAGAAGAAGTTAGAACTATAGACAAACATTGCTAACCAGATACAGGGCCGGCTTAATAATTAATAATAATAAATTAACAATTAATAAGTAAACAAATCTGTTTTTCCATGTTTTAGTATTTTGGCATTTCTTCTCTTCATTTAATTAGGTATTTTACTAGTACATGAAGAGGAGTAGGAACGAGCATAACTCGTCACAAGAAGAGCAGGAATTTCTCAGAGAAAGCAAATTAGTAGCCAGATCACCTCAACATAAAGAAAAGGTAAAACAGCCAGAACCCAGCATGGATGAAATCAAACAAATGCTGCGCGATCTTAAAAAAGACTTACATGAGGATATGGCACAAATAAAGAGAGAAATTCAAAATGACATCAGGGAAATGGTAGAGGACATAAAGGACACCAAAAAAGAGCTGCAGAAGAACCGAGAGGAAATGAAAAGCATGGCGAAGGAAATCACCCAAATGAAGGAAGAATGGACGAGAGAAAAAGAAGAACTACATAACAAAATAAAGGAAGTGGAGGACAAGATGGAAAGGATGGAAAAACAAAAAATTCGAAACAACTTAACAATAACTGGACTTCCAACGAATACCGATAATGAAGATACACTCGAAGAAGCTTTGGAAAAAATGTTTCAGACAGAACTCCTTTTGAAAACAAAGATACGTAGAGCGCAGAAGATAGGACAAGATAGATGCATAGTCGAAATGGTAGAATGGAATGACAAAATAAAGATACTCCAAGGAAAAGCAAAGCTAAAGGGAAAAGACATTTTCATAGACTCGGAACTTACAAGAAATGAACAAAAAATCCAGAAAAATATAAGAGATATAGCCAGAGAAGAAAAGAAAAAGGGTGCTATCGTAAAAGTGGGTTATCAGAAATTAGAAGTGAACGGGAAGAAAATGAAGTGGGATCATAGGTCCCAGAAACTCACAGAGGCAAACAAGTTAAAAAACTAAAGGCCGAAACGAAACCCAGAACTATGATGACGATTAGGCAAAGAAATTGGAAAAACGAGGAAGAAAATGAATTATCAGATATAGTGCAAAAAACATACAAAAATAAAACAGATTATTGGCAAAATGAACAGGACAATCAGGAAACAGAAGAAGAAACGGACTCTCGGATGCAGAGAGCTGATTACTCACTCACCTTAAACTCTAAAATCAATTAAACTGAAGCGAAGCAAAACACTCAATATGGGTTCCGCAATGGTATGGGTACCAGAGAGGCATTATTCTCCTTCAACGTGCTGACACAGAGATGTTTGGATGTTAACCATCCTCTTTACGTCTGTTTTATAGACTACAATAAGGCGTTTGATAAAGTAAAACATGATCGACTCATGGAAATAACATCTGAAGAAATGGAAATAAAGAGAGGAGTCAGGCAAGGCTGCATACTATCACCTCTATTATTTAACGCTTATTCTGAAGAGGTAATGCGAGAAACTCTGGAAGATGAAACAGTCGGCATAAGAGTAAATGGAGTCTTAGTTAACAACATCAGATATGCAGATGATACAGTAATAATAGCCGATAGTTTACAAGACCTGCAAAGACTCATGAGTAAAATAGTAAAGTGTAGTAGGGAGTACGGACTCTCTCTCAATATCAAAAAGACGAAGTTTATGAAAATTAGTAAAAACAACCATAATACTAACGAAATCTTGATAGTAGAGGGCCAGCAGATCGAAAGAGTAAAAAAGTACACTTACCTAGGAACACTTATAACAGAAAATAATGACTACACTGCAGAAATAAAAGTCAGAATCGAAAAAGCACGTTCTAATTTTATAAAAATGAAAAAGGTCCTATGTAGCAAAGATTTAACATTAGCTCTTAAAGTACGCCTAACAAAATGTTACGTCTACAGTGTTCTATACTATGGAGTGGAATCATGGACGTTAAATGTAGAGACAATGAGACGACTTAACGCCTTTGAAATGTGGACCTATAGAAAAATTATGAGGGTTTCCTGGGTAGATAGAGTTACAAACAATGAAGTACTGAGAAGAATAGGTAAAGAAAAGGAAGTTGAACTTACAATTAAAGAAAAGAAGCTACAGTATCTCGGACATGTGATGCGGGGCGAGAAGTATGGCATCCTACGACTCATAATGCAGGGAAAGATAGATGGCAGAAGAAGCATCGGAAGAAGACGAATTTCATGGTTGAAGAACCTGAGAGAGTGGTTTGGATGCAGCTCGAAACAACTATTTAGAGCTACTGCCTCAAAAATTAAAATAGCTATGATGATTGCCAACCTCCGTAGCGGAGATGGCACCTGAAGAAGAAGAAGCAAAACAAACCCAATAATACCTTTTATCTCAAAAAACGTTACAGAATCGGAGCTTGGAACGTCAGGACCATGTATGAAGCGTCAAGACTAGCGCAAGTAGTAAAAGAAATGGAAGAATTAAGGATACACATTATGGGGCTATCTGAAATAAGATGGCCTGGGCAAGGAGAGACAACAATATCAAACGAAGGAGTGCTGTTACACTCAGGAAACGATATAAAAGAAGACAGGAGGAATGGAGTTGGGATCCTTCTAAGTAAAGAGGCAAAAAGAGGGCTAATAAAATGGCATCCTATATCAGACAGACTAATAGTAGCACAATTCAATTCTCAAATAAGAAAGATAACCATTATTCAATTTTACGCACCGACAGAGGTAAGCGCAGAAGATGAGAAAGAAAATTTCTACCAACAATTAACAGATACTATCGGAAAGGTGAACAAAGGAGATATACTAGTAGTCATGGGAGATCTGAACGCGAAAGTTGGCAAAGACAACAAGGGAGTGGAAACATGCATGGGAACACATGGACTAGGGAATAGAAACAACAATGGAGAGAAACTCATAGAACTTAGCCTAGAAAACAATCTTGTCATTGGAGGAACGATTTTTCCACACAAAGACTGCCACAAAATAACCTGGATATCACCAGATAATAAAACGCAAAATCAAATAGACCACATTTTGATTAATAAAAAATGGAGAAGTAGCCTTCTAGATGTACGAAATAAAAGATCAGCAGATGTAGGAAGTGATCACCACCTACTAATAGCAGAAATAAAAGTAAAAATTAAAGCAAAACGCGGGAGTAAACAATATAACAAACGAAGAAGATACAATATACAACGACTGAAAGACAGTGAAACCCAAAAAATGTGGAGTAACAAAATAAAGTTGAACACAGAAACTGTAAACAACACACAGACAAATATAGCAAACAAATGGGAGATGATCAAAGAGGCTGTACACCAAACCGCACAAGAAGTGTTGGGCTACAACGAAGAAAAGAAATCAGAGTGGCTAAGTGATAACACATGGCAACTGATAAAAAAGAGGAAAGACTTAAAAGCCGAACTAAATAGAATACAAAAATTAGAAGATAGAATCAGAATAACCCAAGATTATGCAGATACAAATAAACAAGTAAAAAAGAGCGCTAGAAATGACAAAAGAAAATTGACAGAGAAGATGGCGCGCTTAGCAGAAGAGGCAGCCGAAAAAAATAATCAGAGAGAGCTATATAGAACCACTAAACGTCTTGCAAACAAGAACTTCAACAGTGACAAACCACTAAAAGACAAACAAGGACAACTGCTTACAACAACTGAAGAGCAAACACGAAGATGGCATGAGTACTATAGCGAGCTTATGACAGAAGAAGAAAATGAGCCGCCGTTCCAAGAGGGTAACGACGTAGAGACAAATGAAAATTATCTAAGGATAAACGAGGAAATTCCAACGAAAAAAGAAATAGCTGAAGCAATCCGGCACCTGAGGAACAACAAAGCAGCGGGAATGGACGATATAATGGTGCTGATAATTTTATTGTAAGTACTAAGTATATCGTTTGCGATTTGTGTATTAAACCATATCATTTGCATTGTGCTAAAGTGAAAGATCAAGTCTTAAAAATTAAACAAGATTGTGTTAATTTAAAGTGGTTTTGTGGCAATTGTTTTACGATAGCTGAAAATAGACTTAACAAAAACGAGTCTGAATATCAACTTAATGAAAAGAAAACAAAAGAAGTATTGGAAAAAACTTGTAAGTTAATTGATCTTATTGAAAATAATGGTACACTAACAAACAGTCAGCGTCAATGGAGCGATGTTGTAAAAACGAAAAAAACCGAACCACTTATTATAAAACCAAAAAATCAAAATCAAACTTGTTTAACAACAAAAACTGTATTAGCACAAAAATTTAGTCCAGTTGATATAAATGTGTCGGTTGAAAATGTTAAATCTTGTGCTAAAGGGTCGATTGCAATTCACTGTAATAATAAGGAGTCTTTGGATAATTTGAAAATTAATGCTGAAAAAGTTCTTGGAGCAGATTATGAGATAAAAATTGCAAGTATATCTAAACCTAAGATCAAGATCATAAATGTCCACGAAAAAGACATTGAAGATATTGACAGCTTTGTTGATAGTTTTAAAAAACAAAATTTGATTGACGGTATAGAAACTTACATTAAAATATTACGTAAATATAAATCGAAAACTAATAACCGTAATGCACTTAATGTAATAGTGGAAATTTCAGCAGATATATTTAATTATCTAATTAATGAAAGGGAAAAAATACATATAGGATGGAATAGCTACAGATTTTTTGAACACGTAAATATTATTCGTTGTTTTCGGTGCTGGAAATTTGGGCATTTTGCAGATAAATGTACTTCACAGGATGTTTGTCCATTATGTGGAGGTCAACACAAAAAAGATGAGTGCAGAATTACTAACGATAATTTTACTTGTGTTAACTGTAAATATGCAAATGAAATTCTTAAACTTAAACATGTTAATTATAACCATAATGTATTTGATAGAAATTGTAGTAGTTATCAAAGACAGTTATTAAAAGCCAAAGAAAGAATAGGGTATAATATCTAGCCATCAAAGACGCCTTCAAATATTACACGCACAAATAAAAAGTGTACAGATAATCTTCTTCTTTCTTGTATTAATGCTGAAAGTTACTATAAACATTGCGATGAAATCAAACTTTATGTTCAGGTATATGACCCACACATTTTATGTTTGACGGAAACTTGTATCACTAGCGATTTTTCAGATTCAGAGCTACAGATCCCTGAATATGTAATGGCGCGATGTGATTCTAGTAGTCGTCATACAGGAGGAGTTCTAATTTATACGAAAGAATACATAAAAGTCAATAATATCAAAACATTTATTATTGACAAGAGTTTGTGGGTTTTGTCTTTGGATGTTGTAATTAATGGATCATATTATGGAATAGTGGGTATTTATAGATCGCCAAGTGGTAGTATAAGTGAATTCATTGATGTATTTTTCAAGTGGATGGATGATTATTATGAATCACATAGTAGTTGTAGTATAGTCATTGCTGGAGATTTCAACATACATTATGATAAAAATTGTCAGGGTAAAAGTAAATTGAAAGAATATATAGAAAATAATGGAATGCAGCAACTTGTAAATGAATATACAAGAATTTTTAAAGATTCAAAATCTATGATTGATCTTGTCATAAGTAATGACTATACGTTAACTGCTCATGTAGAAAAAAATTACATAATATCTGATCACTGTATTGTCCATGTGCTCAATAATAAAGTAACTAAAAATGAAGTCATTGAAACAAAACAAATTCGTTCTAAAATAATATATGATAATATGGTAAACATGTTGATTGAAAAAGATTGGGCATATTCTTGGGTAAACATCCATGAGGTTACTGATACTTTCATCAGTAATATCGTAGATGTTTTGGATAGAGTGTCACCAGTTAAGAACTTTGGTAATAAATGGTTTGGCAACACTTGTAAATTGGCAGTTAAGAATAAAAATCTTGCTTATAAAAGATTTTTGTTTACAAACGATTGCGTAGATTGGAATAACTATAAATTTGAAAGAAATAACTGTGTTAGAATTTTAAAACAAGTTAAAATTAGATTTTATGAGTCAAATATTGATAGGAATAGGGGTAATTCTAAACAAATGTGGAAACATCTCAAACAGTTAGTAGGAACTAATAAAACTATATCACAATTTCAAAGTCTTGAACATGAAGGTGTAACATATAGTGTAAATTTGGCAAACATATTAAATCAATATTATGTTGATAGTATTAAAGATATTATTGTAAGTTTTGACCAAAATAGTGATATTAATTTAAATTTGCAGACAGTTGTTTCATCTGATGTAAATTTTGAAACTTTTGAGAGCATATCACTAAACCAACTATATGATATAATCAAAGTACAATATAAAAAAAATAGTACGGATGAAGTAGGTCTTGATATTATCAAAAATCTATTTCATGTGTTAGGTTATCCTTTATTAAATTTAATTAATATGAGTTTAGAGAAGGGCCTGGTGCCCAAGCAATTTAAAATATCAACTATAGTTCCTGTTCCAAAAGTTCCTAATACTAATAAACTTGATCAATTACGTCCAATAAATATGCTCCCATTTTGTGAAAAAGTTTTAGAAATTGTGGTGTACAATCAGCTGATTAAATTTATTACTTCAAATAATATCCTGTATAATTACCAGTCTGGATTTAGAAATTCTCATTCATGTGAGACCGCATTACAGTTAGTTGTCTCAGATATGAAAAGTATTTTAGATACGACAGGGGTCGGTATATGCGCAGTTTTTATAGATCTCAAAAGAGCATTTGAAACAATAGATCGTCATATACTTCTTTTGAAATTAAAGAAATATGGTTTTAACGGGACAGTTTTTAATTGGCTGGAAAATTATCTGTCAAATAGGTACCAAAAGACTAAATTAAATAGTGAAATGTCAAATCCACAGTTAAATGATATTGGTGTGCCGCAAGGCAGTGTACTTGGACCTCTACTTTTCATATTATACATTAATGATTTGGGAAACGTATTAAGCAAATGTAAAATTCATCTTTTTGCTGATGACACATTATTATATTTTTATGGGGAAGATTTTGTTGATGTAGTGGACACGATGAATCGTGAATTGCATTTATTAACTGAAAGATTTAAGTTAAACAAATTGAAAGTCAATGAGTTAAAATCCAAATGCATGTTTATTGGTAATAATACTCTTTTCGGGAAATTCTTAAGTTCGGATGTTCACATTAAATTAAATAATGAAAAAATTGAAATGGTTCAGGAAATAAAGTATTTGGGATTCATATTGGATAGGGAACTAACTTTTAGTAAACATGTTGATTACATTTGCAGAAAGATAGGGAAGAAAATAGGTTTTTTTCGAAGAGTATCACCATTTTTGACATTTCAAACTAAATTAACAATTTATAATTCGTTAATATTACCTCACTTTTTGTATTGTTGTTCATTGGTTTATACAGGATGTTCTAATTATGACAGGCTTCAAATTCTCCAAAATAAGGCTATGCGAGTAATATTGAGATGCAATCGATATACTCGAATTCAAGATATGCTGAAAACTTTAAATTGGTTAAAAGTTGAACATTTTATGTATGTCCAATCTATGACATTCTTATTTAAGATGGTAAACCATTTATTGCCTGAGTATTTGAACAGTCAGTTGGTCCCGATAGCAAATGTTCATGAGCATAGCACTAGAGCTGCAAATTCAATAAATTTTTATGTTAGAACAACCAACAAGTCCAGTTCAATGAAAAGCTTGTTTCATAAAGGAATTGTACAGTTCAATAATATACCTTATCACATTAAAAATAGCCATAATGCAACTATCTTTAAGAGATTATTAATCCATTATATTAAAACTAAGACCTAGAAACCAATTGGCAATGTTTGTTGTTCTTCCAGTGTTTTTATTTTTATTTTATTTTTTCTTTTTTTATTTATATATTGAATGTTTCTGATTAATTTAATTTGACAATGCTTATTTGTATTTGTTTAGTCTCATGTTTTTAATTTTTGTAATTATGATAATTATACAGCGCTCCTTGTCTTGACAATTCTTATGTAATTTGTACAGGTATGGAGTGCAATGTTTTTGTTTTGTGTATTATCTATTATGATAAATAAATAAATATCTATCTATCCCAGCAGAACTGTGGAAAGCGGACATTGAGAGAACCGTGGACCTAATAGCACCATTATTAGCAGATGTATGGACTGAAGAAATCCTACCTAAGGAATGGAATAATGGAATTATAGTCAAGCTTCCAAAAAAAGGGGACGTACAGCTATGCGAAAACTGTAGAGGAATAACGCTGTTATGTTCCATAAATAAAATATTAGCATTTATTGTTCATCAAAGAATCAACAATATAATAGACAAAACTCTCAGAAAAGAACAAGCGGGTTTCAGAAGGGGAAGATCCTGTATAGACCAAATCTCGACGGCAAGAATCATCATAGACGAAACTATAGAGAAGAACGCAGCCTTGATAATGGCCTTTATAGACTTTGCTAAAGCCTTCGACAGCATAAAACATACAGCCCTGTGGAAAATCTTAAGACTAAATAGATTACCTCCAAAGATCATTGGAATAATCAAAATGATGTATCAGCAAACAACATGTCAGGTATTGCATAAAGGGCAAATGACAGATAAAATACCAATTGAAGTAGGTTTAAAACAAGGTTGCATACTGTCACCTTTGCTCTTCAATATATGTCTTAATCATATACTGGAAAAAACAATTGAAAGAAAAAATGGGATTCCTTGGAACTACCTTCAGAACAAGAAACTAGCAGATATGGAATACGCAGATGATATCTGTTTCGTAGCGAACACAATAGATGATATGAAGAACATGTTAAGGAAGCTAGAGGTGAAATCGGCAGAAGTGGGTCTTAAAATCAACACGAACAAGACAGTAGAGATGAGAATAGGAGTAACTAACTGTGACAAACTATACATCAACCAACAAGAAGTAAAACAGGTTCAAGAATTTTGCTACCTAGGCAGTATAATCAGTGCAAAAGGTGGAGCTCAAGCAGATATTAAACAGAGAATACGAAAAGCACAACAAGCCTTTGGAACCCTCGCAAATATATGGAGATCAACACAGATCAGCCAAAATACTAAAATAAGGCTATTTAATAGTAACGTGAAAACAGTGCTACTTTATGGGAGTGAAACATGGGCAATAATTGACGGAAATGTAAATAAAATCCAAGTTTTTGTAAATAGATGTCTACGTAAAATTCTAAAGGTATACTGGCCCAATACCATAACAAATATAGCACTATGGAAAACAACCAAACAAGAACCCATCAGAACAACAATAAAGAGGAAAAGATGGAACTGGCTGGGACACACACTGAGGAAAGAAAATGCAGACATAACAAAACAGGCACTCAAATGGAATGCAGTAGGACGAAGAAGCAGAGGACGCCCGACCAAAACATGGAGGAGTACCGTTGAAGAAGACCACAAAAGTATGAAGAAAACCTGGGGAGAAATAGCAACCATGGCCAGAAATAGAGGAGAATGGAGAAGCTTCGTGGATGCCCTATGCTCCTTCACGGAGTAACAGGATTGGATATATATATATATACTGATTTTAAACTTGGACATTCCATTTTCTCCAACCTGATTTTTGCTTGAAGTTTTGGTATTTTTCACTCGTAATACCGATAGTTTTTATTATTTTAATATACACTAAGTATAAAAATTAACGCACCACCTTAAAAATGGAACATTTTTGATGTCTCGTATTTAATAAACTTGTCCGATTTTAGTGATTTTTTTAGTATATTATAGCTTTATTCTTCAAGAATATCGATGTAATAATATTATTGCTAAACAGGTAAGTGCCATTGTATACCGGGTGTAACAATGATAGTGTGTTTTTTCCTCAAAGTTTGGAACACCCTGTGGAATATTCTAGCGTATATAAAATATTGAAATTAAAACTCAACTGTAGCCTTAGGCTTTCTTAATATTTTGCTTTTTGATTCATTCGCTTATGTGGGATAATAAAAAAGTTAGGTACTTTAACAACTAGCCATCTTATTCATCAATACAGGGTGTTTTTAAATAAGTGCAACAAACTTTAAGGGGTGCATGACAAAATAATGACCGTTTGCTTTATAAACATATGTCCACAGAAATGCTTCGTTTCCGAGATACGGGATGTTGAATTTTTTTCTTACAAACTGACGATTTATTTATTGCTCTAAAACCGGTTGAGATATGGAAATGAAATTTGGTAGGTTTTAAGAGGTAGTTATTGCGCATTTTTGGACATATAATTAGAAATTTTATATTGACCATTTGCGTGCATGCGGGATGTATCTAAAATGTTTATACTCGTATGCACGCCAATGGTGAATTTAAAATTCGTAATTATATGTCAAAAAGTGCGCAATAACTACCTCTTACAACCTACCAAATTTGATTTGCATATCTCAACCAGTTTTAGAGCAATAAATAAATCGTCAGTTTGTAAGAAAAGAATTCAACATCCCGTATCTCGGAAACGAAGCATTTGTGGACATATGTTTATAAAACAAACGGTCATTATTTTTTCATGCAGAATTACCCCTTAAAGTTTGTCGCACTTATTTAGAAACACCATGTATTAATGAATAACATGTCTAGTTGTTAAAGTACCTAACTTTTTTAATATCCCACATAAGCGAATAAATCAAAAAGCAAAATGTTGAGAAAGCCCAAGGCTACAGTTAAGTTTTAATTTCAATATTTTATATACCCTATAATATTCCACAGGGTGTTCCAAACTTTTAGGAAAAAACACTATCATTGTTACACTTGGTATACAATGGCACTTAATTGTTTAGCAATAATATTATTACATCGATATTCTTGAAGAATAAAGCTATAATATACTAAAAAAATCGCTCAAATCAGATAACAGGTTTAGGAAATACGAGACATCAAAAATGTCCCATTTTTAAGGTGGTGCGTTAATTTTGATGCTTAGTGTATGTTATGAGTCTTTTAAAGATATGAAAATTTGTGTGGAAAAAGAGTGCCGAAATAAAAAGGTGATGTTTTAAAAATTACCATCCTATTGTTTACATCTTCGCCGTACATGCTGGTGAACTTTGACCGATTGTATCTCAAGAACCACTCATCGCAATTAAACATTTTTTCTTTTATAAGAAGCGTCCTGCTACCTTCTTTCCAATACCGTTTTCATAATTTAATTTAATTTAATAATTGCCGAGATATTCGATTTGTTTATAAGTCAAAAAATTGTTTATAATTTTAAAATATTCCTGAGGCCGCTTAAATAGTCCAATTTTAATTCTGGAAAGTACATTTGATAGGTATAGTGCCTTTTTATACAAAAATCATAGTTATTCTTATATTATATCACCATTATTATGGTTATTATAGCGACTGTAAATTTTTAATTAACAATTTAATTGTTGCTAAACTCTTCATTCAATTTCCATCGGTTTCTGGAAATAATATACCAAAAGGGCTTTTATGTTAAAAATTTTAGTTAAAAATTAAAAATTTTGTTAAAAAAACCCGCATTTTTGGAGGAAAATTTTCGTCGAAGTAAAACATGTCTATGTAGAAGTTAATTACAGTGAATTTTTATTTGAGTGTTTTTGGTGTAAAGTTAAAATCTTTGGAGTTATAGAGCAATAATTGAAAAAAACACGATTTGGCGGTGCCATTTTGTTTATAAAAAACGTAGCATACTATCTGCGGACTTTGCATACTTATCATATTAATATATAAGGCGTGTAGAAGCCAAGGAATGCAAGTGCATTTTTAGTACTTTTGAGAAAATCAAGTTTGAAGTTTAACACCTTTCCTAAATTCTGCCGCTTAATTTTCAATAGTTAGTGACTGGCTGGTCTTTTTAACTTTAAAAACTTTTATGTAATAGTACAAAGTACAATTATATTAGATTTAAAAAAACTTAGCATTTTATAAGATATTTTAGAATAAGAAACAGCACTTATACCCATTGTCTTCCAATTAAATACTTAGAATATACTACTTGTATCTTTATTATTTTAAATACAATTTATTTCAAAAATCGAATTTTTGCAAAAATAGTAAAAAATTGGTATATGCAATGCAAAAAGTAGGAAACACACTAGAAATAAACTAAACTAGTCATCATCTCTCTCAAAGCAGTTATCTGATTCGTCGGGTTCTTCCTGAATATTATCCTGAGTTCCTTGATCTGGGATTTGTTGTCTTTCCTGTTATTGCTAAGACAAATTCCTGTAGCAGTTGTGATGGATGGGAAGCACAAACTGCATTAATTCCATAAGATTAGCATACTTTGCCTGTTTTAATAATGGCTTTCTGGTTTCACATGGTAGATTATTTTGTATTATCTGAGGTTTTCCCCGACGATTCGGTGGCATGATCAAATTTTCGAAAAGAGATTCAGTTCCTATACTGTTTTTGAAAAATAATGTATCAGTAACAATGTATTTCAAAACTAATTCACTGCATGGCACTTATTTCCGGTACAGTATGTTTATTTATAGAACTGCCGAAGCGTATCTAAATTAACAAAATCCTGATCTTTCATCCTAACCACAATAAATTTTGAACTGGTCTTGGCAATCGTCTCTTTCCAGTGCTTTGGTACAAACATTTCTCTTTCAGTTTTTCTTTTTTTATCTCAATAAGACCAAATTTTTGTCGCACTCATTAAATGAATGTCCAGTTACGAAAAATCTGTGATCTATAGTTTTAATTTTCGTTGTTGCAGTTATGTACAGCCAGAATTTTACAATAAATGTAACTAACTGGTGCAAAAATATAATTACTAAAATTATTAGACTGTTGTGTCTGAGATTAGCGAACCAACTATACCACTAATCTAACAAGTATTAACGAGTTGGCTGCTAAATGATATAATTAACAATTGTTTGGATGCCAAATGATAAACAAACTATTTTCAGGTTGTAAGTGAAATACCCATAATAATGTCACTGCTGGTTTTAAATTCACTTGTATCCTTTGTCCCCAACATTAAAATGGGTATTAACTATCTATTACTGTACTTATCTCCAACTTAACCAAAATTGCACTTATACCCCTTGGCTTTTAGACGCCTCATATAGAATCATAAGATTCGATTCCAGCAATAAAATTGCTGGTAAATAACTTTTCCTCCTATATTATCTCCGATAATCTGCCCAGACTATGGTTCATTTTTTAAATAGGAGGAGTAAACTTAACAGATAGATTCACACCCAATAATGTCACTAGAAAAATAACCAGATCCATCTTCTTTTTTGGTTGATCATATCGGCCTTTGACGGTAATCCATAAATATTAGCTGCGTTCGTGGTATGGTGGTACGTGGTTATTTACTATACTGGAATGGGGTTGACTATCAGGAATACACTATATACTCATAACTCCTTTATTTGGTTAAACTAATACCATATAAATGTATTCAGTTGATAGGTGACATTATTCTGCTCTAACGGCAGCAACCTCCCAAACCTAACTAACTAATTCGACTGACCCACTAATCACTCAAATCTGACCGTGTTCCCATATTTATCAAATACTTCGTTATGTAAATATGTTTGTATATATTCTCGTTAGTGTGTCAAAATGAATAATCGACCTTGTTGATCTAAGCAAAACGTGGACTTTAACTAAGGTGTTCTACTTTGCAATTATTATAACAAATATGCGTTATGTTTATTGTTTTATAAATAAATATCTAACGAATACTTTAAGGTAATTTAAGGATTTCTAAAATATCTAAATAATGAGATAAATCCCATTATAGCGGGTACAGTGGACAAATTGTCGCCGACAATTTCTAACCTCACTTAATATAAATAATACCGTTAATAGATACATATACAAGGTATATTTACTTTCAATTAATATTAATAACTAATTATTAAATTATACTAGGTAAATATACCTTGTATATTTATCTATTATCGATATTATTTATATCATTTTAAAGTGCGCATGCGTTTTGCTGCTAATTTCCGCCGACTAGCCGCCGACAGGCACCCGCGAACGTACTTATTAGGTGCGTTCGCGGGTACAGTTGACAAATTGTGGCCGACAATTTCTAACCTCATTTAATATAAATAATATCGTTAAGAGATAAATAAACAAGGTATATTTACTTTTAATTAATATTAATAACTAATTATTAAATTATAATAGGTAAATATACCTTGTATATTTATCTATTAACGATATTATTTATATCATTTTAAAGTGCGCATGCGTTTTGCTGCTAATTTGTCGCCGACAGGCACCCGCGAACGCACTTATTATATTATACTAATACGTCGCTAACGAGTTCTAGAAACAACTGTTTTTTATATCAAAGTAGACTACCAATCTAAACATTAAAGGAATAACGCAGAAGACGCAAAAAATCGGCGATATATCTTAATTAACCTATTAATTTTAAATATCATTAGTGTCAAAATTTTATAAATGTCAAAATTTCATAATTTAGTGGGGTAAGCTTGTTCGCGGTTGGACCAATTACAAGCAAGCATTACGGCGCGGTAAATTTGAATTACACCTCCTATTAAAAAAAATGAACATTAGTATGTATAAAGATACTTTATACAAACTTTATTTATTATTTATGGAGCTTTTGCTTAATGTACGATGTATACAAACAGACAATATTTACTAAACAGACTCAAAAAATTTTTTTCTTTTGTTTACTTGTGAATTGGTATAAACAATGGGGTGAAATTCATGTTTTTTATTAGCAGTAAAAGCTGAAATTAAGGATGAGTTTTTTGAAGACGACACAAGATATATAGAGAGTCAGTTATCTACATCCCTGGATCTAGGAGAGCTGAAGAATGAAGCAGATGAGGATAACTCAGGTGAGATAAAAAATAAAAAATGTAGGAGGAACTTATTTTCATAGCTTTACTTCTTGGGTCATTTCTCTGTAGTATAATGTTTTCATTGATTGATTTTATATCTCTTTAGGTTATGGGGTATAGTCGTGGTAACATATATTGTGGCAGGTTTTAAAGGTGGTGACATTTGATACCTCTTAGTTAAATCAAGTTTTTAGTTATATAAGTGTTTTAGTTGGGAAGCAGGCCATTAGTAGAGTGTAGAGTGTTGTTTTGCACTCAGATTAGAACAATTTTTTTGACTTGATATTATAACAATAGGAGGGTTGCAAGGTGAAATAATAATAAAACTAACTAACTATAATAAACCTAACCTTGCAATAAATTATCAAATTGATAATACATAATGTGTCGCATTTAAGATGAAGACACCCATATATTTCGGCTATCAAAATATATACAGATTTGAAATTTTGCATAGTCATACAGTGTGATGGTTCACATTTTTTAAGATACTGAAATTTAAATTTTAAACCCGGCCTACTGTGAATCCGTAAACAGGGTGAATTTTCGATATTTTGCTTCGCGTTAGAGATATCGGAAAAGTTATTTGGAGAAGTTGGTCCAAATATTATTATAACCCCACATACCTTTCATGACCAAATTCACACTTCTAGTTTTTTACTATTTTTGTAGTCAGGACCCTAAAATTGCATCTCGGCTGTCCTGAGATGCAACTTGGGACAGCCCGGTGCAGGTTTTATTATCTTGATTGACAGGTTTTAGTATTTTGATGCTGAAAAAAATTAAAAGTGCGAATTGTGTTATGAAATTTGGTATGTGAGGTTATATTAATATTTGGAACAACTTCTCCAAATAAATATTTCCGATATCTCTAACGCGATGCAAAATATAGAAAATTCACACTGTTTGAGGATTCGCAGTAGATCACGTTTAAAATTAAAATTTCAGTTGAGTGTCTTAAAACATGTGAACCATCAACCTGTATGACTGCAAAATTGTAAATCTGTATTTATTTTGATAGCCGAAATATAGGGGTGTCATAGGGGTATAGCCACTCTATATATTTTTTTTTTATTTCAGACTTTCTAGATGAAAAGAACACATCAGAAATTATGAAAATAAAATCGGTACATTCATGTAATAAGGAACAACGCATGGGCCGGTCTGTTGAAGAAAAAACATTAAAACGTGAAATTTGTTTTAAGCAACTTGACCATAGAAGGTCCTTAAACAAATACAGGATAGCTCACACAGGAGAAAAACCTTATGGGTGCCAAATTTGTTTTAAGAGGTTTTCTCAAAAAAGTAATCTGAATACACATTCGAGATTGCACACTGGAGAAAATCTTTACAAGTGTGAAATTTGTTTTAAGCAGTTTAGTCGAGCAGAACATTTGAAAGATCATATAAAATGGCACACTGGTGAAAAACCTTACAAGTGTGAAATTTGTTTTAAGCAGTTTAGTCGAGCAAGTAGTTTAAAAAGACATTTGAGAGTGCACACTGGAGAAAAGCCTTACAAGTGTGAAATTTGTTTTAAGCAATTTAGTCAAGATAAAGAATTGAAAGATCATTTACGGATACACACTGGTGAAAAGCCTTACAAGTGTAAAATTTGTTTTAAGAGGTTTTCTCAAAAGAGTAATCTGAATAGACATTCGAGAGTGCATACTGGAGAAAATCTTTACAAGTGTGAAATTTGTTTTAAGCAGTTTAGTCGAGCAGAACATTTGAAAGATCATATAAAATGGCACAGTGGTGAAAAACCTTACAAGTGTGAAATTTGTTTTAAGCAGTTTAGTCGAGCACAACATTTGAAAGACCATATAAAATGGCACACTGGTGAAAAACCTCATAAGTGCGAAATTTGTTTTAAGCAATTTAGTCAAGCGAGTAGTTTAAAAAGACATTTGAGAGTGCACACTGGAGAAAATCCTTACAAGTGTGAAATTTGTTTTAAGCAATTTAGTCAAGATAAAGAATTGAAAGATCATTTACGGATACACACTGGTGAAAAGCCTTACAAGTGTAAAATTTGTTTTAAGAGGTTTTCTCAAAAAAGTAATCTGAATACACATTCGAGATTGCACACTGGAGAATTACAAGTGTGAAATTTGTTTTAAGCACTTTAGTCGAGCAGAACATTTGAAAGATCATATAAAATGGCACACTGGTGAAAAACCTTACAAGTGTGAAATTTGTTTTAAGCAGTTTAGTCAAGATAAAGAATTGAAAGATCATTTACGGATACACACTGGTGAAAAGCCTTACAAGTGTAAAATTTGTTTTAAGAGGTTTTCTCAAAAGAGTAATCTGAATAGACATTCGAGAGTGCATACTGGAGAAAAACTCCATAAGTGCCAAATTTGTTTTAAGCAGCTTATAGTATAGTATAGTTGATCCAAAAGATGGCATAACCCAGACATCCAAAGTGAAAGTTATCCTTCAACACCAAATTGTTCTATATGGTCCACACAATGTCCAGAAAAAAGTCACACCATTTTGAACGTCGTGTTTGGGGGGAGAGGGGGGAGAAATCGGTAAATTCGTAGTTTTTGAAGTTTTTCGCCAATATTTCTAAAACTATGCTGTTTAGCATGAACAACCCTTTATACAAAATTGTTCTACATTAAATTTGAAATAAAAAAGGCCCAATGCATAATCTTTCTAAAATGAATGGTTCCAAAGTTACGGAGGTAGTATATTATAACTGGTCCAAAAAGGCCTAACCAAAACATCCAAAGTAAAAGTTTTCCTCCAACACCAAAATGTTCTATATGGTCCACATATTGTTCAGTAAAAAGTTACACCATTTTGAGCGTCCGGTTTGGGAGGGAGATGGGAGAGAAGCCGGTAAATTAGTAGTTTTTTTACGTTTTTCGACAATATTTCTAAAACTATGCTTTATCGTAAACAATGTTATATAAAAAAATGTTCTACATTAAATTTAAAACAAAATATGTTCTATACATAATTGTTATAAAATCAACGGTTCCAGAGTTACAGAGGGTGAAAAGTCGAAGTTTTCGATACTTTTTATATTTTTGGACAATATTTATGATATAACTATACCAAAAACCCAGACATCCAAAGTGAAAGATATCCTCCAACACCAAATTGTTCTATATGGTCCACATAATGTTCAGAAAAAAGTCACACCATTTTGAGCGTCGGAGGAGAGGGGGGGAGAGGGGAGAGAAATCGGTAAATATAAAAAGTATCGAAAACCTCCACTTTTCACCATCCGTAACTCTGGAACCGTTGATTTTATAACAATTATGTATACAACCTTTTTTGTTTTAAATTTTATGTGGATAATTTCTCTATAGAGCATTCCTTACGCTAAAGCATAGTTTTAGAAATATTGACGAAAAACTTAAAAAAACTACTAATTTACCGACTTCTCCCCCATCTCCCCCCCAAACCGGACGCTCAAAATGGTGTAACTTTTTACTGAACAATATGTGGACCATATAGAACAATTTGGTGTTGAAGGAAAACTTTTACTTTGGATGTCTGGGTTAGGCCATTTTTTGGACCAATTATACTATACTACCTCCGTAACTTTGGAACCGTCCATTTTAGAAGGGTTATGCATAGGACTTTTTTATTTCAAATTTAATGTAGAACAATTTTGTGTAGAGGGTTGTTCATGCTAAACCGCTTAGTTTTAGAAATATTGACGAAAAACCTAAAAAACTACGAATTTGCAGATTTCTTTCCCCTCTCCCCCCCCCAAACCCGACGCTCAAAATGGTGTGACTTTTTTCTGAACATTATGTGGACCATATAGAACAATTTGGTGTTGGAGGATAACTTTCACTTTGGATGTCTGGGTTTGGGTCTAACTATACCATACTATTACCCACGCACACAATTTAAAAGTACATATGCAAACGCACAATGGAGAAAAACCTCACAAGTGTGAAATTTGTTTTAAGAGGTTTTCTCAAAAAATTCATCTGAATGAACATTATTTGAGATCCCACACAAGAGAAAAAAGTGCGAAATCTGTTTAAAGGAGTTTTCTCGAAAAGGTGATTTGAAAGCACATTTAATATTGCACACTGGAGAAAAACCTCACAAGTGTGAAATTTGTTTAAAGGAGTTTACTAGAGCATCTGGTTTGAAGATACATATGCGACTGCACAATGAAGAAAATCTTCAGGCCATTAATTAATGGCATAGAACCAATTTTATTATGCAAATTGTGCATAAAAATGTATTTTGTTATAAATAATGATTTTTGAGGTACATATAGTGTTTATATATTTTTTTTATTTTAAAATCCATGTTCATTTGTTGTGTTAATTTGTGTCAGTGATTATTTTTGTGTTATTTCAAAAAATGGAAGAAAGTAATAAAAAAAGAGAATTGTTAACTTTACGTCAAGAAAAACGTAGATATGTTGAGATAGTAATGTTGCTTTTTTAGCTTATAACAATAAAAATTTTATATCAAATGAATGTTTTTAATTTCCTTCCCAAAAAATTCATGAAAGTTTTTCCAATTTGTTTTTACCTGATTTTTACACACAATGAAGAACAAGTGAAACTTATGACAATATAATAGGTATTTATAAATTACCATGCATTTTGTAAAAAGCATAAGTACCTATACACTGAGAAATCTGATTTATTTTTATGCTACTATGTGCATCATTGGGTTATACTCATATGAGAAGTATATTTTTTTAAATAAAAAAGAAATTATATTAACAACAGCTAAGAAATTTTCGTCATATGTGATATCTCTATCATCAAAATCAAAGACACCGTTATTAAACATAGCCATTATTATTATAGACACAATAATATAATAGATTATTACTGCAAATCTTATCTAAGACTGAAAGTTTTGTAGAAAGAACAATACAATATATTATGTATAATGCAATAACCATGGTTGTTTTAGTCTGACATTTTCTTGAAATTATTTAACTTAAAACCAGAAATTAATGTAAAAAATCTCTAGGTAACACCGTTAATCCTTCGTTTTTGGGCGATTAAGATAATCTCTTATTAACAGATGGATAAGTGTTAAACTTGCATTGAACAACGCACTATTAAGTTTAATTGAAGATTATGTTTAATCTGAAGATAAACACACCTATATATTTTGTTTTCTTATTTCAGATTTACTCGACGAAGAGAACACATCAGAAAATATGAAAGCAATATCGGTACATTCATGTAATAAGGAACAGCTTATGGGCCGGTCTGTTGAAGAAAAAACATTAAAAGGTGAAATTTGTTTTAAGCAACCTGACCATAGAAGGTCCTTAAACAAAAGCATGATAGTTCACAAAGGAGAAAAACCTTATGGGTGCGAAATTTGTTTTAAGCGGTTTTCCCGTAAAAATAATTTGAAAATACATTCGAGATTGCACACTGGTGAAAAACCTTACAAGTGTGAAATTTGTTTTAAGCAATTTAGTCAAGATAAAGAATTGAAAGATCATTTACGGATACACACTGGTGAAAAGCCTTACAAGTGTGAAGTTTGTTTTAAGAGGTTTTCTCAAAAAAGTAATCTGAATAGACATTCGAGAGTGCATACTGGAGAAAAACTCCATAAGTGCCAAATTTGTTTTAAGCAGCTTACCCACGCACACAATTTGAAAGTTCATATGCAATCGCACAATGGAGAAAAACCTCACAAGTGTGAAATTTGTTTTAAGAGGTTTTCTCGTAATCTGAATAGACATTTGAGATTACACACTGGAGAAAATCCTTACAAGTGTGAAATTTGTTTGAAGAGGTTTTCTCAAAAAAGTAATCTGAATAAACATTTGAGATCCCACACAAGAGAAAAACCTTCGTAAGTGCAAAATTTGCTTTAAGCAGTTTACTAGAGTAGCTAGTTTGAAGAAACATATGCGATTGCACGATGAAGAAAAACCTAACAGTGTGTAATTTGTTTATAGGCTATTGATTATATTCAAAATAAGATAGCTGAAAGGAACTACAACGTTAACGGGGTTTTATTATTTCATATAGTCAATGGACATCTATATATGAAAAAACCGCGGAGTGCTACCATTTAAAGGGGTGCGTTTTTGAGAAATGGGGGAATTAGACCTTGGGCAAAGGTTACATTAGGGTGAGTTCTATGCACTTTTGGTACAAACATATCTACATAAAAATTGTTCATGGTTAAATTTCCTATCTAAATATCACTTTTTAAAGTCAACGATACTTTTTTTACAAAAATATATTCAAAAGAAAAAGCACAAAGAAACCCAAAAGAAAGAAACTTTTGTTTTTTGTTCCATAACTGTTGTCCACGAGGATATAGGTATAGAGATTGCTTTACCGAAAAAAAAAACTACATATATTTTCTTTAAAATATTGTTTAGTAGAGGTAATTAGGATTTATAGTTTTCGAAATATGGTTTTTCAAAGTTCGCCACTCACTGCAATTTTGGGCAATTTTCCTTGTTATTTCGCGAATATTGTTCTGTAACTTTTTTCTACGTAACTTTTGTTGTACGTTTGTCTACTGTATAACGTTGTACGACTTTTTTTAGATTATGGTTTTTCAATGTTTTATACTTTTAACGATTTTTTATAATATACTATAAAAATAAAATAATATTATTATATAATATATTATATACATAATATATTATATATATATTTGAAATTTCTCATTATAATTTTTTTTCTTCTACATTTAGGTATATATAATATATCATAAAAAAGCTTATTTTGTTTGCTTTAAAATGGTGTATTACAAAAAATTCTAGGATTATTTTTGAATAAGATATTATTTTTCAAAATGTAATAAGTACTTGCAACGATTTTTGATTTTAGGATTATTTTTTAAATTTCTCATTATAACTTTTTTTTCTTGTACATGAATATACTATATATTGCTCAATAAAGAGGGCTTTCTTTTACAAAAATTACATAAACATTAGTCTTAGAACACATCACGTAAGTTAAAATTATTTAAACGTTAACATTTAAAAAAATTTCAAAATCAAAGTCCATCTCTTTGTTAGCATTAGCTTCAATATCTTCCTCTGACACCTCAGTTATCTTGAGTTCCCACAATTAGTACCCATGCACATGCACCCTTTGCAGAATATTGAACAACTAATTCCTATCTTCCTACAGCCGCAGTTTTTTGTACATCCTTTGGTACATTTACATGCTAGTTTTTCAAGCAAAGCTTGTGGTGCAGGAGCTTTGACAGTAAATATTGGAATTAATCCATATTTTGAAGTTTGCCCTGCCGAGTCAAGTGGGTCCAAAGTATTATCTATAAAAAATAAGATTCAATCATAACACACAATCTCATAAAAAAGTTATAATGAGAAATTTAAAAAATAATCCTAAAATCAAAAATTGTTGCAAGTACTTGTTAGATTTTGAAAAAGCATATCTTATTCAAAAATAATCCTAGAATTTTTTTAATACATCATTTTAAAGTAAATAGAATAATAGGTCTGGATCCCGCGTATGAAAAAAAGTTGATTAATAGAAAGCTGCAAATTTGTTAATAGCTTAAGGGTGTCTAGTCGGACAAACTTTGATATATGGGAACACTGGAACAGGGGAAGTTTTAATTGTGGAACAGGTCAAAAATTTGGAACGGTCAGACCACGAAAACGTCACATGTATTTTGTCCGACCGAACTTCCAATTGGTTTGTTTCCCTTTCATTAAACTCTCATGCAAAAATCAGACTGTTATTTATCACATGTCATAATTCCTGTCATTTGAGATGTTCTACGTGTTCCACTCATTATAATGCCCATTTGGTTATAAATAGCAGCCTGATTTTTGCATGAGAGTTTAATGAAAGGGTAACAAATCAATTAGAAGTTCTGTCGGACAAAATACATGTGACGTTTTCGTGGTCTTACCGTTCCAAATGTTTAACCTGTTCCAGTGTTCCTATATATCAAAGTTTGTCCGACTAGACACCCTTAAGATACAGTATAGCCCGAAATAAACAGTACTAAAACTGAAACATAGGTTTCTCTTTCTGCACGCTGTCATACCCAAATTAACTTGTATAGACCTGCCAAGTAATTCTTAACAAGTTACAAGACCTGCCAAGTAATTCTTACTTGGCAGGTCTATACAGGTTAATTTAGGTATGACAGCGTACAGAACGAGAAACCTATGTTTCAGTTTCAGTGCTATACTGTATTTACAAATTTTCAGTTTGCTATTGTAGGATTACATTCGTTTAAGTTATTTTATTTTATCATAAACGCGAGCCGAAAGCCAGTTGAGTGGCATTTGCCTAATAATAAAAAAAACGCGATAGATCTATAGGTTCAGCATATCATGGCCAAGTGACAGTAGTCAAAAAGTCAGAGAAAAGTCGAGTTGACATTAAGACGCTGATGATAGGGGACAGACGGCCTTTTTCATCAGAATAAAGACGAACGACGAAATAAGATAGCATATTTTTGATATAAAGCCGTTTTAGATGTTCAGTGTTAATTACCGTTCACATTAGTTGTTTCATTATCCTTGTAATTTACTAGTAAAGTATTTGCTGTATCCTAAAATCGACCTGTGACCAAAGAATCAACCCTAGACACTAGACAAACAGAAGATAAAAGCCTACACTATTAATCAACTTTTTTTTCATACGCGGGATCCAGGCCTATAAGCTTTCTTTTTTAATATATAATATGAATATATAATGGGAAATTTAAAAAATAATCGTAAAAAATATAAAAACTCGTTAAAAGTATAAAATCTTGAAAAAGATAACCTCTTTAAAAGAAGTCGTACAACATTATACTGTAGAACATTTTAAAGGTAATTGATTTCTATTTACATGTACCACTGCATATGCCTAAAGTTACGTAGAAAAACGTTACAGAACAATGTTTGCGAAATAACAAGGAAAATTGCCCAAAATTGCTGTGAGTGGCGAATTTGAAAAATCATATTTCGAAAACTGTAAATCCTAATTACCTCTACCAAACATCATTTTAAAGAGAAAATATGTAAGTTTTTTTCTGTGAAGAAATGTCTATACCTATATAACGTGGGCAAAAGTTATGGGACAAAAAACAAGATTTCTTTCTTTTGGGTTTCTTTGTGCTTTTTCTTTTGAATATATTTTTGTAAAAAAAGTACCTTTGACTTTAAAAAGGGATATTTAGATAGGAAATTTAACCAGGAACAATTTTTATGTAGACTTATTTGTACCAAAAGTGCATAGAACTCACCCTAATGTAACCTGTGCCCAGGGACTAATTCACCCATTTCTCAAAAACGCACCCCTTTAAATGGTAGCACTCCGCGGTTTTTTCATATAAAGATGTCCATTGACCATATGAAATAATAAAACCCCGTTAACGTTGTATAGTCCTTTTCATGACCATTTTTCAGTGCGTAACAGTTTTTCGATTTCTCTCTAACGCATTAAATTGTATGTGACAGAAAAAAACACACGTCTCTGATTACAGACATTTATAACATTTATTCTAGTTATTCTAGTTGTCGATAGATGGCGCCATAATCAAAAAAGAATTATTTATTAAATAAAATAATATTATTATCAATATAATCTGTACAATTTATAAGACTATACAAATCAAAGAAAATACCATTTTATAAATGCAATAAAGACAATTGATTTGTTTTTATTCCAAATTGAAAATAAAATGTCACAACTGTCAGATTTAACTAAAATGTCATGTTAGAATAAATGTCATAAATGTGTATTATCACGGACTTACCTTTTTTTCTATAATTTGTGACGCACTGAAAAATGGTCATGAAAAGGAGAATAGTTCCTTTCTATAGTACCTAATCAATAGCCTATTAAGCGGTGGGCCAGAAAAGGTGAATTAAATAATCGTATGCAAATCCACACACAACAAAATCGTTACAAGCACTATAATAAGCACAAAATAATTGGTTCAGAGAAAATTATGTCATGCTGAGTAAACAAAACTTTGCGATACGCTGCAAAGAGAGATTAATCGTTGATGAATAGAATAGAATAGAAAAAAGCTTTATTCTCAGGATTCACAAGTTACAAATATAAATTGTCAATAGAGAGAATGGTGTCAATTACAATTTATAAGGGTTTCTGAAACAACCTACACTTAACATAAAAGTAATATTAAAATATAATGATAATAACAGTGACATTTAGATTCAGATAAGAGCCCTCAGTCTCCCGGGAAGGCCAGTGGACCGGGAATGACATTTGAAAATCAGAAGTCCAACAGATATCGGGCAATGAACGTCGAAATTACGTGTTGCCGCTAATAGTAAAATTGAAAAGTCGAAGATATGATGCGTCGGTGACTGGGTCATGTTTTCCGTACCGCGTTCATAATAAAAACATTTTTTAATTATTTACGTTGTTAGATCCATTAGAACAAATACAAAAGATCCCGCTTTTTTGCTCCGGAGCATATATTTTTCTATTTTGTGGGTCATTCTGAACAAGAAAGGTATCTTGTAAATTTTCTCAGAAATTGATAGTTTTCGAGTTATAGGCGATTTAAAATCTGAAAAATGCGAAAATACGCATTTTCGAGACTTAAAAACTGATATTCAAATTAGTATTTTTGAGGTTGCCAGATACTTCAATTGAAGACTAAATATTCAGCTTCAAAATTTTGAAGAGTGATCGCGTCTAACTTTAATATATACCGTTGTTTTTTAATTGTTAAAAATGCTTGTTTATCCGATTTTTTTGCCGGTGCGGCTCGCTCCGTTTTAAAAATCTTCAATTTTCCTCCGAAAAATATTTTTTCTAGATTCTTTGGGACATTCTCAATAAAATAAGTTTCTTGACATTTTTCTCAAAAGTTAATAGTTTTAAAGTTATAAAAGCGATTTAAAATCCGAAAATGCGTCTTTTTGTCATTTTTCGGATTTTAAATCGCTTCTAACTTAAAAACTATTTACTTTTTTGAAAAACGGCAAGAAACTTATTTTATTTAGAATATCACAAAGAATCTAGAAAAAAAATTTCGGAGCAAAATTGAAGATTTTTGAAAGGAAGCGCGCCGCGCCGGCAAAAAATCGGATAAACACGCATATTTAACAATTAAAAAACAACGGTATATATTAAAGTTAGACGCGATCACTCTTCAGAATCTTGAAGCTGAATGTTCAGTCTTCAATCTAAGTGTCTGGCAACCTCAAAAATACTAATTTAAATATGAGTTTTTAAGCCTCGAAAATGCGTATTTTCGCATTTTTCACATTTTAAATCGCCTATAACTCCGAAACTATCAATTTCTGAGAAAAATTACAAGATACCTTTCTTGTTAAGATTGACCCAAAAAATCTAAAAATATATGTTCCAGAGCAAAAAAACATGTTTTTCTGAATTTGTTTAAAAAATTGTTTAAACAATTTCTGCCCAAAAATTCCGCCCGGCACCCTTCAGATTTGTTTAAAGGGGACATTTTTAAATAGGAATCCACAAAGAAAACGAATCGGAAATTTTTTTCAGACGGGAGCGGTCTCACCACATGGACTATATTCATTTTTGTGCAACCTTTTATACTAACTTAAAGCTGATTTAGATAAATAGAGGTTTTTAAATAAAGAGTCTTTTATTTACATTCTTACTTCAAAAGTACTTACATTTAATTAATAAAGATTGTCGCTCTTCTTTCCGACAAATTTACAGCCCCGTTTCGTTACTCCGACAACGTAAATATGTTAATGACGCGGAAACGCGTCCAACCTGCACTCTGAAATTTTTCAGAAAGTGGTAGACTCACTCAAACGAAGCAGTTAAGACCATGTTTTAAAACTTTTGTAATCATCTTCCAAAAAGGACGATGTACTCTGGACTAATACCTATATATTTTGTTTTGTAGTTCAGGCTTTGTCGACGAAAAGAAAACATCAGAAAATATGAAAACAATATCGATACATTCATGTAATAAAGAACAACGTATGGGCCGGCCTGTTGAAGAAAAAACATTAAAATGTGAAATTTGTTTTAAGCAACCTGACTAGAAGGTTTTTAAACAAACACAGGATAGTTCACACAGAAGAAAAACCTTATGGACACGAAATTTGTTCTAAACAGTTTGAACGAATAAGTCATTTGAAAACACATTTGACAGTTCACACTGGAATAAAACCTTACAAGTGCAAAATTTGTTTTAACCAGCTTAGCCACGCACACAATTTGAAAGTACATATGCAAACGCACAATGGAGAAAAACCTCACAAGTGTGAAATTTGTTTTAAGCAATTTAGTCAAGCAAGTAGTTTAAAAAGACATTTGAGAGTGCACACTGGAGAAAAGCCTTACAAGTGTGAAATTTGTTTTAAGCAATTTAGTCAAGATAAAGAATTGAAAGATCATTTACGGATACACACTGGTGAAAAGCCTTAGAAGTGTGAAGTTTGTTTCAAGAGGTTTTCTCAAAAAAGTAATCTGAATAGACATTCGAGAGTGCATACTGGAGAAAAACTCCATAAGTGCCAAATTTGTTTTAAGCAGCTTACCCACGCACACAATTTGAAAGTACATATGCAAACGCACAATGGAGAAAAACCTCACAAGTGTGAAATTTGTTTTAATAGGTTTTTCAAAAAAAGTCATCTGAATAAACATTATTTGACATCCCACACAAGAGAAAAACCTCATAAGTGCGAAATTTGTTTTAAGCAGTTTACTGGAGTATCTGGTTTGAAGAAACATATGCGATTGCACACTGAAGAAAAACGTAACAGTGTGTATGTAATCTGTTTTAAGCAGGCGGGCCAGAAAAGGTGAATTAAATAACGATATGCAAATTCAGACAGAGCAAAATCCTTACAAGCACGAAATTTGTTTTAAACTTTTAAACGCCAACGTTCCCAATTTAAGAAATAGTTGCTCGCTATTTTTTTCCTGTACCACGTAGTGGCCAACGAAGCACACAATTAACAATAATCTATTTTTTCAAATAGTCCAACAACTTGGTTCTGTTACACAAAAATATAATAAATTAATTATAAATAAACACTACTTCCCTATGGATCAACACTAATGAATTCATAAAATAATACATTACTGCACTGAACAGATATCGATACAGATAATAATGTTCTCTATATTGCCTAATCAGTTATTAGTTATATGTTTGATTTTTTTTGTTACGAGATAAAAAATTTTAGTATGTAGTTCCAATGTGACACAAAATGTAGGCATGGAATAAAAAAGTTTATTTCAAGAAAGCGTATTTTTTGATCTTCTTAATGGCGGCACAGACTCGTTTTTTTTTAATATTGTATTTAATTATAGAGTAATTTCCACATACTAACATTTGCCTCAAATTGGGCTCTGTACCGTCATTCTTTACTATATTACGAATATGTGTGCCAGATATCTCGACAAAATATTTCAAATGAAAGCCGCAATCTTGGAACACGTTTTCCGTTTTGATTACGCGCTGCTGTAGCGTCTTAAGCTTTTAAACGCCAACGTTCCCAATTTAAGAAACGGTTGCTCGCTATTTCTTTCCTCTACCACGTAGTGCCCAATGTGTTATCCTGTGTGCGAATGATTCGTATAGTATATCTAAAAAGGGTACCTATGCTATTCTCAACCTCAATTTCACATGTCTGAAGCTGCCTCTGGCAATTAAACAGATCAAAAGATCTCCAAGAAGTAAAAGAAGAGAGAAGAATTTCACATGTAAATTGGAGGCCAGCATCAAAGCTGATACGTCTAAAGGTGGGAAACAATAAGTAGAGTGTTTTATAGGTTTTTATCGCCAAATCTCCCACCTCCACTAGTTTCATTTCTTTTTATCCCACAATTTAATGTGTTTTCCATCTTTTGCCTTATTTACCGGTGATTAGCGCGCTCATCTCGATCAGTCGATTTCCCCATCTTAGGCCGTCCGCACATGGGTCGATCGAAGACCCGTCTTGAAGTTCGCGCGTCTTGTACGAACCCTGCGGCACAATCGATTGCTCTCCGCACACTAGTCGATACAGTTTGCTCACATCTTCCAACCAAGAAGAACGCATTTTTTATTTATCAACCCAAACGACTATTTAGATCTGTAGAAAGTACGGTATTGTTACATTTTTAGTATCATTTGTATACAATGAGCATTATACAATTGAGGATTCTATTTCCCCAACGAATTTTATACTATTAAACACCGAGAAACAGAAGTTCAATGTTTTCAGAATTTTATATTACAAACAATATACACTCAGATGCAAAAAAATCGATCCACTAAAAATTTGGTCATTTTTGAAGTTTCGAATTTCCTAAACCTGCTGTTGGATTTAAGTGATTTTTTTACCACGTTATAGCATTATTCATTGACAATATCGCTTTAATAATATTGTTGCTAGACAGTCAAACTGTCATTGTATACTGAGTGTACGAATCAAGCTGTGTTTTTTCTCAAAGTTCGCATCACCTTGTGGACTATTCTAGCATTTATAAAATACTGAAATTAAAACCTAACTATAGCCTCAGGTTTTCTTAACATTTTGTCTTTCGATTCATTCGCTTATGTTGGGTAATAAAAAAGTTAGGTACTTTAACAACTGGCCATGTTCGTCATCAGTACAGGGTTTTTTTGAAGTAAGTGCGGCAAACTTTAAGGGGTAATTTTACACATGAAAATAATGACAGTTTGCTTAATATTCATATGTCCGCAAACGCTTCGTTTCCGAGATACGGGATGTTCAATATTTTTTTACAAACTGACAATTTATTTATTGCTTTAAAACCAGTTGATATGCAAATCAAATTTGGTGGGTTTTAAGACGTAGTTATTGCACATTGTTTGACATACAATTAAGAATTTTATATTCACCATTGGCGTGCTTACGGGTAATATTATGGGTAATAATTATGGGCATACTACAATAGTATGGACTCACACATGCAACCCATTCATTATTTCTTAATTTTCAATTTAAAGTCCGTATATTTAATTAATAAAGATTGTCGATCTCTTGTCCGACAAATTTACAGCCGCGTTTCGTTAGTCTGACAACGTAAGGCTACGGCTCCACGGGCGAGAAATTGACGCTAGCAGTAGCCGTAAAACGAACTTAAGGTTCCGCGGAACGGAATAGGAATAGCCGAACTGAACCGACTACGCACAAGTCCTGTAGTCGGTACAGTTCGGCTATTCCTATTCCGTTCCGCGGAACCTTAAGTTCGTTTTACGGCTACTGCTAGCGTCAATTTCTCGCCCGTGGAGCCGTAGCCTTAATCTGTTAATGACGCGGAAACGCGTCCAACCTGCACTCTGAAATTTTTAAGAAAGTGGTAGACTCGCTCAAACGAAGCAGTTAAGAACATTTTTAAGACTTTTGTAATCATCTTCCAAAAAGGACGATATACTGTGGACTAACACCTATATATTTTGTTTTCTATTTCAGATTTTCCCGACGAAAAGAACACATCAGAAAATATGAAAGCAATATCGGTACATTCATGCAATAAGGAACAACGTATGGGCTGGTCTGTTGAAGAAAAAACATTAAAAGGTGAAATTTGTTTTAAGCAACCTGACCATAGGAGATCCTTAAACAAACACAGGATAGCTCACACAGGGGAAAAACCTTACAAGTGTGAAATTTGTTTTAAGCAATTTACTACTACAAGTATGTTGAAAAGACATTTGATAACACATACTGGTGAAAAACCTTACAAGTGCAAAATTTGTTTGAAGCAGTTTTCTCAAAAAAGTAATTTAAAGACACATTTGAGATTGCACACAAGAGAAAAACCTCATAAGTGCGAAATTTGTTTGAAGCAGTTTTCTCAGAAATGTGATTTGAAAAGACATTTGATAACACACACTGGAGAAAATCCTTACAAGTGTGAACTTTGTTTTAAGCAATTTACTACTACAAGTATGTTGAAAAGACATTTGATAACACATACTGGAGAAAAACTTCACAAGTGCGAAATTTGTTTTAAGAGGTTTTTTCAAAAAGGTAATCTGAATACACATTTGAAATTCCACACAAGAGAAAAACCTCATAAGTGCGAAATTTGTTTGAAGCAGTTTTCTCAGAAAAGTGATTTGAAAAGACATTTGATAACACACACTGGAGAAAATCCTTATAAGTGTGAAATTTGTTTTAAGCGGTTTTCTCAAAAAGGTAATCTGAATACACATTTGAGTTGGCACATTGGAGAAAATCCTTACAAGTGTGAAATTTGTTTTAAGAGGTTTTCTCAAAGAGGTAATCTGAATACACATTTGAAATCTCACACAAGAGAAAAACCTCATGAGTGCGAAATTTGTATTAAGCAGTTTAGTCTAGCACACGAGTTGAAAACTCATATAAAAACGCACACTGGTGAAAAACCTTACAAGTGTGAAATTTGTTTTAAGAGGTTTTCTCAAAAAGGTAATCTGAATACACATTTGAAACTCCACACACGAGAAAAACCTTACAAGTGTGAAATTTGTTTTAAGAGGTTTTCTCAAAAAGGTAATCTGAATACACATTTGAGATCCCACGCAAGAGAAAAACCTCATAAGTGCGAAACTTGCTTTAAGCAGTTTACTAGAGTATCTGGTTTGAAGAAACATATGCGATTGCACAATAAAGAAAAACCTAACAGTGTGTAATTTGTTTTAAGCGGTGGGCCAGAAAACGTGAACTAAATAATCATATCGTCGGTCTATTTTTCAAAGGTCGTAACTCCAAAAATGCTAATTTTACAGGAGAAGCAAAAAACTGAAAAAGTTTATTATACATATTAATATTTGTGGATGGTTTTATTTATTTCGTAAATATAAAAGCATATTTGTATAGTTTCCAATAAAATATAATACATTTTCACATTTAATATTTAATTGCACGAGTTACGACTTTTTCTGGCTAGAATCTTAAATTTTCTGAGATACGACATTTTCAACAATATCGACTATAGAAAAACACTTGCACGCATTGGAGTTAGGGCATATGAAAATTTAGACCAAATGGTAATTTCTATAGGTCTTTTGATAATAGCGATTTTAAAGGTTTTATAATTTTTTCGGAGATACGGCTTCTTCTGGACGTGTAGAGATCAGCTGAAAGTAGCTATTAACACTAAAATGTAAAAATATGATTTTTGAGGAGTTACGACCTTTGAAAAATAGACCGACAATATGCAAATTCATCATCATCAACAATGGCCCTTTGCATCCACTGCCGGATATAGGCCTCACCTATTTCCACAGCTGTACCTGTCCAATTATCGTGCAAAAAATCATCATTTATGACTCCCTAGTGTACCCCCCATATGGGCTGTGGGCACGGGTATGCCCGTCAAATAAAAGCCGTTTGGATTCTATTGTATTATGCACTGTCCTTATGTGTTTAAGATGAGAGCCTTATCTTTGGAGTTAGTGTGTAAATACAAATTTCATAAAAATCTCACAACTTTTGGGCATAATTAACCACTTGCAGATTTATTTACTTGTGGCTGCCTATGTTTATTTTTACTAATTATACATTTTGATCTGTTTTGTCGCATTAAGATTTTATATTTGATTATTTTATGTATATTGTTATATTTATGTCGAATAAACATTATTATTATCTTATTGGGATTTTAAATATTGCGTGCCATTTTTCAACACTTTGGCTACCAATGATACTGTGATGATTCTGCGCTGTGGTACCATATATGTATCACCGGTGATCAACCTTCTTGGTTTATTTCTGGACCATCTGCATCACTGGTGATACCATGCAGAGTATAATTTAAATGAACATTCAACATCGTTGGTATATAAAATGGGGCAAACAGAGTACACCGATGGGATGTAAGTGAACCTAATAGCATGTCGGACAAATGTGGGCATCAGGGGTGATTCATCTTAGTCAATTTGCAAAAGTAATAAGAAAATAGCAAGATTTGACGACTATTTTTAAAATAATCACACATTGTTTGCTGAATATTTTATTATAAAAAGTTACAGAAAAAAAAGATATATTTTAACAGATAAAAAATAATATCTTGTGTCTTTTTTGAAAACATTCCAAACATAGTGCCGGAGTATTTGGGCAACTAGTCCATGCTGTGAGGCCGCCCCGGTATGAAAAATTTTCTGATTCGGTTTCTTTGCGAATTCCTGTTCAAAAATGTCCCCTATAAGTAAATCAGAAGGGTACCTGGCGAAAAATACGAAAACTATACTCTTCTGGATCATTCATATACCATGTGAATCACCGGTGATCACAAGCAATGTACTTCGATATGATATTTAAGTCGTCCAGAACGACACCTATGAATAGAGAATAAATTTATAACTGCAGTTTGCTTGGTACCAGACAGAAGTCTGCTAATTTATGCCGGAACAAAAGCGACTGAAGCTGATGTATCACCGGTGATTCATATGAGAGCCAAAGTGTTCGTAACCAACCCAACTATATATTGTGTTTTCTATTTCAGGCTTTCTCGACGAAAAGAACACATCAGAAAATATGAAAACATCGGTATATTCATGTAATAAAAAACAACGTACGTCATTAAACAAACACATGATAGTTCACACAGGGAAAAAACCAACAGGGTGCGAAATTTGTTTTAAGAAGTGTGAAATTTGTTTTAAGAGGTTTTCTCAAAAAAGAGATTTGGATACATTTGAGAGTTCACACTGGGGAAAAACCTTACAAGTGCGAAACCTGTTTTAAGCTGTTTTCTCGTAAAAGTGATGTGAAAAGACATTTGTTAACACACACTGGAGAAAATCCTTACAAGTGTGAAATTTGTTTTAAGCAGTTTTCTCAAAAAAGTAATCTGAATACACATTTGAGATGGCACACTAGAGAAAAACCTCATAAGTGCGAAATTTGTTTTAAGCAGTTTACTGCTACAAGTCTGTTGGAAAGACATTTGAGAACACATACTGGATTAAACCTTCACAAGTGTGAAATTTGTTTTAAGCAGTTAAGTCGAGCACAACATTTGAAAGCTCATCTAAAAACGCACACTGGTGAAAAACCTCACAAGTGCAAAATTTGTTTTAAGCAGTTTTCTCAAAAAAGTAATTTGAAGACGCATTTGAGATTGCACACTGGAGAAAATCCTTACAAGTGTGATATTTGTTTTAAACGGTTTTCTCAGAAAAATAATCTAAATAGACATTTGCGATGCCACACAAGAGAAAACTCTTAAGTGCGAAATCTGTTTTAAGCAAATTGAAAGACAACCTATATTCCGTCTCTATGTCTTACAAAAGGCAGAGATTTAGGATGTTAACAGAAAGAGGTTCTAATAAGGAAAGTTTCAGATTTAAATTGAGGCATATAGAATCAAAACCTGCTAGATCCATTTATTGAAATTTTTCAGGAGACTAAAAAAACATTTAAAAAATGTAAATTTTCCAAAAAGTATCCGGCATTTCTTAATCAAAGTGGCATCAATAAATGCCATAAAATGCCAAACTAATTTGGTATAGTCATTTTTCTGCATGCCCCTTACATCTTCAGAAATTTGTACTTTTATTTTGGATTTAGCAGATTTTAATTCCACATAGTCCACATAATATTGCTCATTTTCAACTGCTTTTAGGCGCAATTAAGTCACTAAAAGTAGGAATTGAACCATTTTGATAGGAAAACATACAAAATATACAAGAAAAAGCAGTATTTTATTGTTCATAAAACTATGGACATAGCAGGGTTTGATTCTACATTAAGGGGTGGGGGGGGGGTATGGTTTGAAATCAACATATGAAGCACATTTTTGTGAATTTTTTTCGAAGCTCTGGTAGAATTATTTTATTTTTAAATAAAATAAACATATTAATACAATTCAAAATATATTTAGGAAAAAAAGCAATCCAAAAAATATCGAAAAATAAGCTATTGGAGACAAATTTAAACAGGCAGCTAAAAAAAATGGATTTTGCGGTGGACATCAGAACTCATCACTGGATCATACGAAACAAAAAATTCAAAAAGATTTAATTAGCTTATGAGTTTCACGAGGTAACAACGTCGAGTTTTTTATTTTTAATGATTTTTGAATTTTTGGTATCACTCAGAAATCAAAAATACGAAATTTTTTATAAAAATTTTGTGAAAGCCAACAGATTTAATATTGTTGAACAAAAAATAAGCACAAAACGAAAAATATCTCGACGTTGTTACCTCACGAAATGTCTCAAGAAAATCTTTGCAAAATTTCAGGTAGATCGGTCAAGTAGTTTTTCAGTTACAATGTCCATTGCATTTGAAAAAGCAGTTTTGAGGAAAATGCGTTTAAAATTTTGACAACTGCATCTTTATCTTCTTATTTGTCAGCCAAATCGTAAAGTGATGAACATTGGAATATGTGTTTTGAATTGCGGAGTAATCTACAAAAGAGAAGGCGAACAGTTGTTTAACGTTTCTCACTAAGCTCAAGCGTGCTGGCGCGAAGCCGCGGCAAAGCGGGTCGAAGGTAGGGATATTCAACACTCTGTATCTCGGGTAATTTTACTCCGATCAATCTGAAATTTTCAGAGAGTATTCTTGAAAGTATGCACTTTTATTTGAAATAATAAAAAAATATTTCAAACCATGCCATACCGTGTAAAAAAAGAGAAAAAGAAAAATGTTGGATTTAGCAGGTTTTGATTCTGATGGGCTCAACTGAGATGGCACACAAGAGAAAAACCTCATAGGTGCGAAATTTGTTTTAAGCAATTTACTGCTACAAGTCTGTTGGAAAGACATTTGAGGGCACATACTGAATTAAACCTTCACAAGTATGAAATTTGTTTTAAGCAGTTTAGTCGCGCACAACATTTGAAAGCTCATCTAAAAACGCACACTGGTGAAAAACCTTACAAGTGCAAAATTTGTTTTAAGCGGTTTTCTCAGAAAAATTATCGAAATAGACATTCGAGATGCCTCACAAGAGAAAACTCTTAAGTGCGAAATATGTCTTAAGCAGTTTACTATAGCAGGAGTGACCAAACTGTAGCTCGCCAACCGCATGTGACTCTTTGAAGGGTTATTTGAAGCTCTTAATAAATGTACCTGAATTACTTTTAATTTTTGTGTTTCAAAATGTCTTAGACAAGGAGACCCCTTATTACTGTTGCTATTCAATTTGGCCTTAGAATATATATAATAAATAAAATATCATATGAGCTGACAGGGGTATTTGCGAATTGAGGATCAAAACTATTGTTGGCCTTTGGTGATGATCTAGGTGCAGTCGCTCATTCTACAAGAGACGCGAGAAAGGTGTTTTCACAACTCTAGGCAGAAACAGGTAGTTTTTAAGAAAATATATAACAGGTACAACTGTACCTATGCTGTCTGTTCACGTTATAAAATTGTTGTGCTCGACAAAGGTTAAAATATTATATTTTTAAAGTGTTGTTAGTTTTTTTTGTAAGCAAAAATAAAAAATATTAGTCTAAAATATCTTAAAATATAATTTTTTATTTACTTGTGAAAATGTCCCATTTCTAAGAAGACATTATTTACAAAAAGGCGTAAACTTTACGACACCCACCAGCAAGTGACTGCTTGGGGGCCGTTCAAGTATTACGTAACGCAGGTTGGGAGGGGTCAAAAATTGCGTTACGTAATAGTTAAACGACCATTACAGTGCGTTACGTAGGGGGGAGGGGGGTCAAAAATCGCGTTACGTAGTATGTACTTGAACGCTCCCTTGACTTATTTGGTACAAGTACTTTTGATCGGTACTAAGGTCTGTTTCTAATAATATTGGTAGGTTGTTTTCTATTGCGACGATAATGAAATTAAAGAATGTTGTTCATTCCAAACAAATACAAAACAAGTTTAATCAATATACTTATTCACCGCGCTTTCACTATCAGTTCAACCTGTCAATTCCTACATGAAGAGTTAGAAAACATAAAGGTGATCTGAAATAAAAATGGTTTTTCGTTGAACTTCTTAGAAAGATACATCAGACGTTTTTTCAATAACAAATTCCAACCAAACAGCAAAGTACCACAGCTTACAAATCCGACACAACATCCGTAGAACAATTAAAAAGCATTTCCCTCTATAGAATTAAGATTTGCTTTCACGACTTTGGAAAGGATAGGATCTCGTTTCCATGTGAAAGACATGATTCCTAGTGATCTCGCATCTAACATTATATACCAATTCAAATGTAGTAGCTGTGCAGCTGCGTACGTCGGGAAGACTCGACGTCACTTTATTGTCAGTTGCGAACACTTAGGTGTCACTCCTCACTTAGGAAGACGATCAAGAACAGTTCCAAATTCAGCGGTACTCCAACATATGACTGATTCTGACCACCCTATTAGTCGTAAGGACTTCTCAATCATTGGTCATGCAAGTTCTCCAACGGAACTCAGCATCAAGGAGACATTATCCATATTTCTTTTGAAGCCACCCTTAAACACGCAACAAGACATGGCGTGTTTAAAATTATTGACTTAACCCAATGATTGTCAATGTCATTTTTTACGTTTTCATTAATTATTGTTCCTTTAAAATTATTTTAAAGCATCCGCTCAAGAAACTTATTATTCTGACGATGATTAAAGTAATAATTGAAACGTCACCATTAATTTTAATTTAGTTATGGGTTTTATCTTTAAGTTTATTATTTTTATCAAATTTTTATTTATATAATATACTAACAGTTTTAGTTTAATGTATTTATTCAGGGTGCACTACTCTTCCATTTATCTCATAGTTCAAGAAGTATGCCAAGTTCCACAACTCTGGACGTAAATGTACTGCATTAATAAACCTTATTGTGATTTCATTTGACCACGTATTCATCTTTTCTTTGTATGTTTTGACAAAACCAAATTAAATTTCAACAGAGTACCTACAGGAAATAAGGAGGAAATACAGAGCAACATGCAAAATTTTCCACAGCAGTTCGACTTTATCGGCAAATGTTCAGGCTTTATCAGCAGTGTTCAAATACCAGTAAGATTTCGGCCACATGGCTCAGCCAAACGGCGATATTTTCATTAGATGGCCATAGAAACATACCAAATACATTTTCGGCAACATATTGCTTTAAAAACTAGCCCGTCTAAATGCCCCTTTAGACGTAGACCAATCCATGACTGAGCTGACGACTCGTGAAAAATAAAATTCCACAACTTCTCATCAGTACATTGAAATAAATACAGAATGTAGATGACCAGGATGAGCTAATGATAGAAATAGATTCTGAACCTGAGGCCTCATTTTTTTCTGATTAAATCACCTCATCCATTACTTGCATTATTTGTTGTTAAGAAGAAACTTTCATTATTTTATCAAATAAATTTTGTATTCTGTTGTTTTTTGGTATTTTGTTTATATATAAAGAACACTGTTATTTAGTCTCATAATTTTGTATATAATTTTATGATTTTTAATACCCTATTTCATCTTCAACAATATCCCAAGTGCGTCATAGGGTTCATTCTCAGAAAATTCTCCATATCGAGAATATTCTCTGATTTTTCATTCTCGAGAATTTTCCAACAATATACTTGAGGGCTGGTGTTCACTACCGTACCATCGCATCCAACTGCGCTTAAATTCGATATATCAATATTATTTTTCAGGATAAATGTCTTTATGATATTCGCGATGTTTGCAGCCGATCCTGATAAAGGAGACACGTGTTATTATTTACAAAAAAGACGTAAAATTTACGACACACGCCCGCTCGTGTGAAATTATAGGATTCACTCGCTGGAAGGTTAATATATATATATAATCCTAAACCCATTTACCCTAAGGTGTCGGGTGTAATGTCTTTAGTTAGTTGCATGCACAATTTTTCTCCATTGCTTCTTATTCTTTGCTTGGTTTCTTGCTTGTTCTTTGCTGATCCCTCGTGTTTCTAGGATTGAGGTTACATTATCATCCCATGTCTTCATTGGCCTGCCCCTTGGTCTCTTGGTTTGTCTTCTGGCTTCCCATACTTTTTTAACTGGTCTTTCTTGGTTCATTCTAACCATGTGTCCATACCATCTCAATTGGGCCTCTTCAATTTTTTTAATAATTGGTTGGACCTTAAGATGTTCTCTGACTGCCTCATTTCTAATCCTGTCTAACCTGGTTATACCCATTATTCTTCTAAGAAATTTCATTTCTATGCTCTGTATTTTCGATTTTAACTTATCAGTAACCGTCCAACTTTCACTACCAAAAGTTAAAATCGGCACAAACACCGTCTTGTAGATGGATACTTTGGCTTTTTGTGATACTTCTTTTTTTGACAGAAACGTACTTTTGATTGCGTGGTACATCCGAGCGGCACTTTCTATTCTGGAACTTATTTCAGTTTCTTCACTTCCTCTGCTCTCTATTTGTACTCCCAAGTATTTGTAAGTATCGACTTGTTCAAGTGTATTTCCGTTGATTGTTATCTTCATTTGTTTTCTACTTTTTCCACATACCATTACTTTCGTCTTCTCATTATTAATTCTCAGCTTTCGTTTAATTAGTGCAGCGTTCCATACTTGTAAATTTCGATTGAGTGCTTCTTCATTTTTCCCAAATATGACTAGATCGTCTGCGTATGCACACTCTGAGATCCACACTGCTTCTAAATTTCTATATCCGGCATATAACTTTAATGTTTCTGCTCTAGTTTCTTTAATTATGTCATCCAAGACAATGTTAAACAGTATGGGGCCTAGGACTCCTCCTTGACGTAGACCTTCATTTACTATGAACTCTTCGGATTCCATATTATCGGTTCTGATTCTGTTCCTTGTATGTCTATATATGCTCATAATGGCTTGCCTGAGTTTGATTTTCACACCTTTCTTTTTTAAACATATGTCAATCACCTTCCTTGGAGTACTATCAAATGCCTTTTCTAAGTCTATAAAGGCTTGGTATAACTCGGTGCTTGAGTTCCGTGCATTTTGTATTAATTTCTTGATAGTAAAAATGTGATCTTGGATGCTTCTGCCTTTTCTAAATCCACTCTGTGATTGTTCCATTTTAGAATCAACTTCTTGTAAAAGACGTTTTTCTAGTATTCTCTCGTATACTTTGGATGGGATGCTCAGTAGTGTTATTCCTCTGTAGTTGCTACATTCGCGTCTGTCACCTTTTTTGAAAATGGGTAGAATAACTCCCACTTCCCAATCTTTTGGTATTTGGCTCTCACTCCATGCCCTATTACACACTTTTGTTAGCAGTTCAATGCCCTTGTCGCCCATGTTTTTAAGCATTTCCGCTGTGATTTTATCAAATCCAGCCGCTTTACCTTTCTTAAGCTTTTGTATGATTTCCTTTGTTTCCGCTATAGTTATTTCGTCTTGAATTTGGTCTTCCTGCTCTACCTCTACTGGTTCTTCTGTGATAATGTCCACATCGTTTTGGATATTCAGTAGATCCTCGAAATATTGCTTCCATCTCTCTAGGATGTGGTCATTGTCATGAAGTAAGTGTCCTTCTTTGTCCCTTATTTGCTTTGGTGTTTGTGGAGCCTTTTCGGTTCTTAAATTCTTCAGGGTTTTAAAGAATAACTTTTCGTTAGAGTGGTAGTCTTCTTCCATCTTGTTTCCGAATTCTTCCCAACTTTTCCGTTTCGCTGCTAGTACCATATCTTTGACTTTGATTCTTTGCAGTTTGTATATTTGGTAGTTGTCTGCGGTTTCGTTCCTTAAATAATTTTTCCAAGCTATCTTCTTAGACTTCACTTCTGCTTTTATTTCATTGTTCCACCAATTTATACACTTTTTGCTTCTGTTATTCCTTGTTATCCCGCATACTTGTTTACCACCGTTTAGGAGTGCTTCTTTCAGTATTTGCCAAGTTTGGTCCAAGTCACCGTCATGTTCAGCGTGCTCTGTTAGGTAGTTATTAATGTAGTTTTTAAACTTGTTTGCTGTCTCCTTGTCTGCTAGCTTATGTGACCTGATTACTTCTATAGTAGGTGTATCATGAGCTTTACTTGTTTTCTTGGTCTCTTTCGCTATTAATTCTTGTCGCACTCCCAAACTGGTCCTGGCTACAACTAGATAGTGGTCACTATATAATTCAGCTCCTCGTTTTACTCTTACGTCCTTAATACATTGCCTTGCTGATCTATTTACTAACACATAGTCTATGATGGATCTTTCGCCTCTACTTTTGACTTCTCTTGTATATTTATGTGCATCTTTGTGTTTAAAAAACGTGTTCATTATTATTAAATCATTTTCTCTGCATATATCAATAATACGTTCCCCATTGTCATTTTTTATTTCTTCTCCATATGGTCCTAATACATCTTGGGTATGTTCATCTCTTACACCCACTCGACCATTTAGATCCCCCAGTACTATAGTATTGCCTTCTAAACTGTCTATTATTTCTGAAGCCTTGTCCCAGAATATGTCTTTGCTAGCTGCTCTTTCGTCATCATTTATTCCATATATAACGATGATATTGACTAGTTTGTGTTCCTCGGTTACCAGTCTTATCTTTAAAATTCTTTCGGAAATGCATTCCCAATCTTTAATGTTATTTATTAGGTTGCTGTGTATCAGGCAGCCTACCCCTTCTTTTGCCCTTTCGCCAAGTGACACTCCACTGGTGATGAGGAAGTGTCCATTGTCTAAAAAGTGTGTGTTTTTTCCCTTCTTTTTGGTCTCTGTTATACCCAGTAAGTCTATTTGATGTTTCTCGAATTCTTCAGCAAGTTCGACTTCTTTGCCGTTGAGACCTCTGACATTCCATGTTGCTAATGTCCACCCTTTGGGCTTTAGCACTGCTCTTGTGGGTTTTAAATAGTTACTGTTTATATCTTCGCTCGTTGCAGACTGCATTTTTATGGGTTTACTCTTTTTTGTCTCTCGTTGCTCACGTCCTTGGTCATTATTTATGGATCTATCTTTGTCTTTACTACCTATTCTATAATTGTTCGTGTCCATTGTCATTGCCTCGTTTGTCATAGTATTTCCGGCATATTTGTTTACTAGTTTTTTGACCCCATTTTGACTAGTTTGTCCTCTTTGTTGTCCCATTTCCAGCCGACCTTGTTGATCCATATTTTCCAATCAATATACTTATTCACCGCGCTTTCACTATCAGTTCAACCTGTCAATTCCTACATGAAGAGTTAGAAAACATAAAGGTGATCTTAAATAAAAATGGTTTTTCGTTGAACTTCTTAGAAAGATACATCAGACGTTTTTTCAATAACAAATTCCAACCAAACAGCAAAGTACCACAGCTTACAAATCCGACACAACATCCGTAGAACAATTAAAAAGCATTTCCCTCTATAGAATTAAGATTTGCTTTCACGACTTTGGAAAGGATAGGATCTCGTTTCCATGTGAAAGACATGATTCCTAGTGATCTCGCATCTAACATTATATACCAATTCAAATGTAGTAGCTGTGCAGCTGCGTACGTCGGGAAGACTCGACGTCACTTTATTGTCAGTTGCGAACACTTAGGTGTCACTCCTCACTTAGGAAGACGATCAAGAACAGTTCCAAATTCAGCGGTACTTCAACATATGACTGATTCTGACCACCCTATTAGTCGTAAGGACTTCTCAATCATTGGTCATGCAAGTTCTCCAACGGAACTCAGCATCAAGGAGACATTATCCATATTTCTTTTGAAGCCACCCTTAAACACGCAACAAGACATGGCGTGTTTAAAATTATTGACTTAACCCAATGATTGTCAATGTCATTTTTTACGTTTTCATTAATTATTGTTCCTTTAAAATTATTTTAAAGCATCCGCTCAAGAAACTTATTCTGACGATGATTAAAGTAATAATTGAAACGTCACCATTAATTTTAATTTAGTTATGGGTTTTATCTTTAAGTTTATTATTTTTATCAAATTTTTATTTATATAATATACTAACAGTTTTAGTTTAATGTATTTATTCAGGGTGCACTACTCTTCCATTTATCTCATAGTTCAAGAAGTATGCCAAGTTCCACAACTCCGGACGTAAATGTACTGCATTAATAAACCTTATTGTGATTTCATTTGACCACGTATTCATCTTTTCTTTGTATGTTTTGACAAAACCAAATTAAATTTCAACAGAGTACCTACAGGAAATAAAGAGGAAATACAGAGCAACATGCAAAATTTTCCACAGCAGTTCGACTTTATCGGCAAATGTTCAGGCTTTATCAGCAGTGTTCAAATACCAGTAAGATTTCGGCCACATGGCTCAGCCAAACGGCGATATTTTCATTAGATGGCCATAGAAACATACCAAATATATATTTTCGGCAACATATTGCTTTAAAAACTAGCCCGTCTAAATGCCCCTTTAGACGTAGACCAATCCATGACTGAGCTGACGACTCGTGAAAAATAAAATTCCACAACTTCTCATCAGTACATTGAAATAAATACAGAATGTAGATGACCAGGATGAGCTAATGATAGAAATAGATTCTGAACCTGAGGCCTCATTTTTTTCTGATTAAATCACCACATCCATTACTTGCATTATTTGTTGTTAAGAAGAAACTTTCATTATTTTATCAAATAAATTTTGTATTCTGTGTTGTTTTTTGGTATTTTGTTTATATATAAAGAACACTGTTATTTAGTCTCATAATTTTGTATATAATTTTATGATTTTTAATACCCTATTTCATCTTCAACAATATCCCAAGTGCGTCATAGGGTTCATTCTCAGAAAATTCTCCATATCGAGAATATTCTCTGATTTTTCATTCTCGAGAATTTTCCAACAATATACTTGAGGGCTGGTGTTCACTACCGTACCATCGCATCCAACTGCGCTTAAATTCGATATATCAATATTATTTTTCAGGATAAATGTCTTTATGATATTCGCGATGTTTGCAGCCGATCCTGATAAAGGAGACACGTGTTATTATTTACAAAAAAGACGTAAAATTTACGACACACGCCCGCTCGTGTGAAATTATAGGATTCACTCGCTGGAAGGTTAATAATAAGCAAAATATAAAACTAAACAATGTATATAAATTTGCCTCCGTACAAATATTTACATAATAATTAAACAAAAAGTTAAAAATCACCAAACAGCGACTCAGAATCAACATCTTCCAATACAGACTTCCATATTTCACTATCCTTTTTATCGGCTGTAACAGACATCTCACTACAACTTATCACTACATTTTCAGCATTAGTCGGTTTCGTTGGGCTTACATCAGTGCCAACTTTTTTAAAATCAAACTTTTTCTTAGATTCGTGTTGAGCTATGCCTTTCTCCAAACTGAAATTTTCTGGCATATTATTCCTATTTTGGTTATGTGTAGATATGTGATTAATATTTGGCAACAAAAAATTGCTACAGCTGGACTGCTGAATATTATGCCTCATATTTGATAGAGAGGCATTGTTTTGAGGAGAAATATTTATACCTCTCGAAATATTGTGAGAACTACTTTTATTCTTACCATAAGGTGTGTTATTTATGTTTTTTAAAAGGTTTTTATTATTTTTTGATACTTTGGCGACATTTGAATTTGCTTCTTTCCAAATATCTTCAATATTATAATGCTGCAAGACAACTTTTTCAAAAGGTTCTTTTATCTCTGTATTATCAGCATCTTCTTTATTTGGATCTCGTATATGGTAAATAACAAGCACATTTTTTGAAGTTATGGTAATACAGTGTCTCTCATTTGAGTTTAAAACACCAAACTGTTTTAGAACCACAACTGAGCCTGTGGTGAAGTATTTTGAGTGGTCTTTATAGAATCTGTGAATAATTACACCATCGATGGTACCTAAAACAAATGGATATGTAAGAAAACTACATAATACCTTCGCACTAAATATTAATACATATTACCCCAGGAAATAAAGTCAAAAAAGCACTTAAAAAATCGAAAAATTACTGGCAGCTATTTTTTAACTGGAATATCGAGGAGGACTCTATAGAAAATGTGTACCATATTGTGGGTATCGATATTTTTACTGCGTCATGGTTTTTTTATTAACATTTAAGCAAAAACGTGATGTTTTTCATATTATGAAAAAAACTAGGTATCATAGATGAAGACATTCCACAGACGACTTTCTTGAAAATACTTGCTCTTACAATGAGATTTTCTAAATTAAAAAATACTTAAAAACAAAAAAGTTATTCAAAAATGAATAACCATTTTCAATAGGGAACTTGCATAAAATTTTAAATTCGAAAAAATGATATAAATCACAAGAGAACATAATTTAAAACATGTATCAAAGATAAAAAGTTTGTCTTTCGTTTGGCCCCTAAAGACGATTACAAATTGGCCCCGTGGAGTCACGGGGTTATATGTTTACATTCGTAAACAAAATTGTATATAATTTTAAATTAGACATTATAAACGTCAGTAGAAAATACAATTATGTGACGTTACAAGTGTTTTTAATCGTTTGAACTATTCATAGAAAACTTGTACTTTTACAAAATGGTTTTATTTTTCATAGTAAACCTTTTTTCCTTTCCTTCAAAAACTGTATCAAACTCCAATCTCAACAAACTGGTATATATTATTACAATGACATACGATAAATGTCATGATAATATAAATATTTTTCCTTTATTACGCGACGATGAGCTGGCCAAATAGCCAAGTAGGTGGAGGCCAATAAACTAAAGAAGAAGAATATACCTAAGCCCCGTATCCATAGTCGGTACTCAAGCCTATCTTGAGGTCGTGCTCAGCTAAGTCGATCTTACGGTAGCGTCGTGCTCAAGTTTTCGTTCTGTTTCATAAACGATACTTCGGGTTTTCTCGGTTAAGGTTGTGCTCAAGCATTGAAATCTAGGGAATTTTGTAAATTTGACATAGGACACCAAATAAAATGCAGATTCTGTCAATTATCTTTGCAATATTTTTATTTACATAATTTGTTTTTTGAAAATAAATTATTTAAATGCTTAAGTTAAATAAAATTTATTATATGGGTGGGAAGATAACATTTTTATTTTTTCTAATTCAATAATGTGCTATTATTTCAGAGGTTATTGGTAATCGGTATATCCGTAATCTCTTATAGTTTTCAAGTTTTCATTATTATTTGTGTTTATGATAAATGATTGCATTGTAAATTTGGATCTTTAAAACAATGGTTTTATGTAGGTACCTACATGTAAATAATGTTCTGTTTATACTTATGTTAATATAAATATACTTATGTATCTATTTTTATTTTGGAGTTAATGTAGGTATTCAAGATAAATGTATGACATTGAAAACATGAAACTGTTTAAAATTCTAAATGTCAATGCTATTTGTGGATATTGATATTACCCCACTAAAAATGACAAAATAGTGTGATATTACTTTATTTTTGTTGGGGAGTAATGGGTACTAATCAAATATTCAAAGAACATAGAGAAAACACTAGGAGATACCCTTTATTTCTCACTGAAAGGAAGGAAAAACTTGGGTGCTTCATAGTAAGTACCTACCGTTTTATGGTGTCAGCTTTCTTCTGTTTATATACTTCATCAGACTTAAAACTACAAAACAAAGAACTAACGAAGAAACCATGACATTGGAACTTAATATACAATGCAATTTACAATTTCCTTGGGATAAGTCACAATTTAAGTTTGAAATTAAATTTATTTGATGTTTAAATTTTTAAAGACAAATCACATGCTATGATTTTTCTGACTGATATTCTTAAGTTAAATTTGATTTTATGTAATCGAATGAACTATCTTTCAATAAAATCGTCCCTTGTCAATATGAATGAGTCAGATAAACTTAAATTATTAGCAGGATTTTGTACCAAGCAACAAAAACAATATTGATATAAAATATTAACAATCTTTCTTACCCAAATAACAGCACAAAAGTATATATTTGTGAATATTACCCCAGTATAACAAAATACTGTGATATTACTTTATTCTTGGTGGGGTAATGGGTACTAATGAAATATTATTCAAAGTATGTACATAGAGAAAACACTGGGAGATCTCCTTTATTTCTTACTGAGCAAATAAAACTCTGGTGCCTAAATCCACTAAAAATTTCTTACAATACTTTTCTTTTCTAGATGTCTACTTTCATTTCATCTTTCTTATTTATTGTCCAATTGTCACAATCATACGAAGCCACTGGTCAAATGCCTGTTTCATATTTGAATTATAGCTGCCCTACATACATTTTTGACTTCAATCTTATACCATTGTTCTGCTTCCTTTTCTTCTTATTGTGCTGTCTTCTAACGAAGGTTGGCAATCACTTCTTTAAACGGTTCTCTATCTTTTGTAATATGAAATATCTCTTCAACGCTCAGGTTAGTTCAATCTCTGATATTCCTCAGCCATGCTTCCGTTTAGAAGTATCTTTTCTATTTCTTCTTCCTTCTTCTATATTTATCAATTATTGTCACTCCCAAATACTTGTATTGAAATGCCAAATACTGGCATTTTCAATTCTGGACCTCGGAGATAAACTACACTATGTCGACATGGTGTTATTTTAAACAAGTTCCTTTAATCCACTTATTTTATTAGTTGGATTATACAAATGGGTAATATATTATCATTAAAATATGGTCATATTGACTCTCAATCAATTATGGGATATATCAGATCTTTATTAACATCCTAAGTGCTCTAAACTTTGTTGCAAACACAGTTGCTCGAAATGCCATAGTGTAGTTTACCTCAGAGGTCCAGAATTGTGTATGCCTTTGTTCCTTTTTTTAGTGTGACAAATGTATTCTATTTTATCTCTCCACACATTTCAATATGATATTTTGTTCTGATTTCGTTTATAGACACGCATTTTCTTGCTTCACCTTTCAAGTTCCTAACCAACTTCAGTTTTTTTTATTAAGACGACAATGTCATCTGCATAAATAGTATATGGCTGTTTACATGCATAATTAACTTTATAATTGGTGAGGAAAGGTTTGTCAAATAAACATTTATTTAAAAGGAGGGAAACTCATACTCATTTATTTTAAAATAAAATATAAAAATACATATTGAGAAATAAAATAAAAAGAATGTAGATATCTAACATAATACAAGGATTCAATAATATATTCACAGAATAAATAAACAAATTCCAGTTGAATGTAGAACAAGAGAAAGACACAAAATTACTTTCCAGTTTAGCTCTTGGATCTGCTAATGCACTTGGATCAACTATTAAGATGTCATAACTTGATAACTGTATTCTTGAATGCTCTGATGAAATTCAATATTAAAACTCCATTGGATTTTAGATATATAATTTTATCACGAATTTGTATACTTTCCGGGCGATTTTCTTCTTCAACACAATCAATAAACTCTAATAATTCTTCAACTTCTTCATACGTTTTTTATTGTAATTAGAAAAACGAAAAAATATGGATTGGAAGTGGAACTGAATTGGAAAAAATTAATATTCAATCAAGATTAAAACATAAAAACAAACAAAGTTAGGTTAGAAACGCAGCCTTAAGGTAGGTATATCGACGACATGAGACTCAGCTGTCATTAGTGTCATTTTTCGGCTCTTCAAGACAGCATTTGAGGTTGAGATCGGTTTATGAAACACAAATTTGTTCAAGGTCGGTCTTGAGCATCGACGCTGACTTGAGTCTCGACTATGAATACGGGCCTTAATATAACCATAAACGGAACCATATAGTTAAACTCTGTGACATCACGGGTCGTTTGAACTATTTTAAGATACAGAAGACTTTAAATTTGTACTTCTAAGTTATTATGAGTTTTTGAAGCGTGAAATTTTGGAAATCTCATTTTTATACAAAACTGAACATTATTATGTAATAAAAAAATGTGCAAGTTCATCAGATTCTAGTTCAATCAGAGAGTGTAGCAAGCACCTCTACCCGTTTCGAAACTTATTAGTCTCTCATCAGGAGGCACATATGCTGCTCTCCCCGATCCAACCAAAACAAACCCCGGCATGCAGTTACGGATTGCAACGAACGAAATGGCAGGGATGCCCTAGCCCAAAAAAATTATTGTAAATTAAATACAAAAGTAACCATTTTTTTAATTGTTTATAATTATTAAAATAAACAAAAAAAATATTTAAAACATATCTTACGATATGCGTTTTTATGTAGTTATTATACAGGGTAGCGAGAAAGTATGGAAACACGTTAATTTCTCGGAAACCGCTGGAACAATTTTTATAGATTTTGGTGGTTAAGGGTATTCTAATGCGGCCGATATTATAGTGGTAAATTCAAGCTCAAACATTCTTCTATGAGCTCCCTATAAGAATTTTTGGCACGTTTTGGCATCTAAAACATTGTTTTTTATTGTTAATGAAGCGCATGTGAGAGGACGGGCGATCGGGCTGCATTACCAACTAAAACAAAATGTTTTAAAATTAAACAAGACCAAATCATTTATATGTAGGTGATGCAATAAGGTTTTATCTTAAATTTAGGCACTTCGTAGTTTCAAAAATAATATTTTTTACTGTGTTTTTGTACCTAGAAAATCGTCATTTTTCGATATTTTTTCAGTTTTAAATTGTTTATAACCCGGAAATGATTAACTTTAGAGGAAAATTACAAACGAGATTTTTTGTTCCCAATGATCAAAAGAACCTAAAATAATATCTACCCGGGCCGAAAGAAATGAATTTTACAATTTGTTTATAAAATTATTTTTTAATAAATGTAGCAATAACTCCGAAATTATGGCATCTAGGTATAGAGAATATAACATAAAAAATAATCAGTATTTTTTAAGGACTTCAAAACGCAAAAAATATATAGGGTGTTCTATTTAAAATAAGAAAGTTCATTAGATTTCCAGAAAAACGGAATATTTGACAACAATGTAATTACCACTATAATATCGGCTGCATTAGAATTCCCTTAACCACCAAAAGCTATAAGAATCGTTTCAGCGGTTTCCGAGAAATTACCGTGTTTCCATACTTTCTTGCTACCCTGTATGTGCAAAAGTATGTGCTACCCTGTATGTGCTACCCGATTGGTAGAGTAGTTTCTAAACAGTTCTATTTGTTTATATCATTGGAGGAAAAAAATCAATTTCAAATGGTTGTACAGGCGCTTTGTCAATATTTAGAAAGGCTGTTTTGATCTTATTCTCTTCGTAAGGTTTTAATTTTGTTTGGACTGGTTGGTCGTGGAGGCATATATGTTTATGCAAGTCTTCTTCCTATAGTGTTTATGTGTATTTCCATAACTTTTAACTTCTTCAAATATTCTAATTAGGATACTCTAATACACCCCCTTAAAGGAAAAGCAAACACTGTAGACAAAAAAATGTTTACTTTGTCTAATTTAAGACCTATTCAAATTTATACTCAACTATTTCTGTTTTCAAAATTATGCAATTAACTTATTTCCTGTGTATATTTTGTAAGTACTTCTCTCAGATGCTGAATTCACACTAACGGTTGGAACGTAGGTACAGGTATTGGATTTTGATAAAAGCTATGAGTCATACATATTAAGTACTTCTCTCAAATGCTGAATTCACACTAACGCAACGGTTGGAACATAGAGGTATTGGATTTTGATAAGAGCTATGAGTCATGCCGATTTAGTACAGTTAGTAAAGTTTAGTTACATGAAATTTTCAAGGTTCTTGCTCTTGTCAGAATCCATTACCTATAGGGAAACACATGTCGCTCATAAGCAACATCCGTACTGGAGAGGGAAACCGAATGTCAGTGATGAGTGACACACACAGCTAACATTTTAAATTTGTGGCAAATGTAAAAATTTTACTTACCTGTAGTATCTTTTAAAGTTATGTGTACTGATGGATTTTTACCATCAACAATTTCTAAATTTTGAATAATAGCAGCTAAAAATGGAGCTTTATAATTGTCTAAAACTCGTTTCTGGCAATACTTTTTCTTTATCCAACTAATAGTAAACTTATTATAAAGCTGCTCATCGTTGCAGCTAGAAAAATCTTCTGTCATTAGTTTCCATGGGCCCTCTGTAAAAGTTGATACTGATCTTTGAGAACAGAAGAAAAATTCCTGAAAGGTGTTGGAATATGTTAAATCTATTTAAATTTTGACTTTAGTATTATTCTATTCGCGGTGTGCAAGTACTTGGAGGGGATACGAGAAACGATCGTGCGAGAATAGCGGAGAAATATTGTAACTTTCTTAAATAATTCATTGTCAATTGAAATTGTCAAATTGACGTATATTTCATATCTACTGTCAATGGAGAAGAAAAATTATATATTGCTCCACAATATTGATATGATATGCAATTATTATATAAAGGTAAATTTAATTAATTGTATTTTGCTTGCAGTACTGCATTTTAATAACTAATTTTATTTACTACATACAATTGTTTACGTTTTAATAACATAACCTGAATCTTATTTTTTCTTATTAATTTTTTGAACTATGGCCCTGACAATTATCCAGTAACCAGGACTAATATAATTGGCCAATATAATTAAAAGTGCGAGTAATGTTGCTGAGCTGCATACTTCCTATCCAAGATGGCGGAAAGTAAAAATGTGCTGTCACCTCTCTCTATACGCTGTGAGCTCGTACGTAGAGGGGATATTTACAAAGTCGCGAGCGCCAGTAGGCGAGCGCCAGTAGTGACAAGTCTGTAAACGTTTACCGGAAATTTGACATATATGTCAAAGTGATTAGGGTCAATCGGGGGAAATGGAAACGATTTTTGCAGACTTTTCTTTAAAATTATCTAGAAAAAATATAAATGAAAATTTTAAGTTCTCCTGTATATGACTGATACTTCTAAGCTTATTTTGTTAGAATATACACAAAAAGACACAAAAATTTTTCTTAAAGCCAGACTAGGAATTTTTTTAGAGTGTTTCCATTTACCCCATGAATGTTTTCATTTACCCGTAATATTGGGGTAAACGAAAACAACCTGTTACTTACAACGAATATCAGCTAAGCTCACTAAGAGGTAAATGGAAACATTCTTAATACATCCTTGAGTAACGATGATACAAAAATTTCCAATAAAAAAAATTTATTTATGAAAAGTACAAAAAATAACAGAAAAGAGAATTATTAAATTTAAGAAATAAATGTGAATAAAACCTAAGTAGCTAACTTTAGTACATTTTAAGACATTTAGTAATAAACATATGAAAATAAGTATCTAGCAACAACGGTAATCTGAAATATTTGGGAAAACATATCGACCACGCATAATATTTGACGGTTTTATTATAGCTACTATTTGGTCAAAATTAATCACTTGCTTATCTTCTACCAAGGGAAATATGTAGGTGTCAGTAGTTTTACTGGATTTTCTAAAAAATTTTGCTGAAATGTTAATATCCAAGTCGACTACTTCGGCAACAAAATTTTTCTTGATTTGTTTTTTAGTGCCGAGATTGTAAATAAATTTCACAATTATAAAGTCTCCAACTTTCACTTGTATTTTTTCACGCAATTTTGCAAGTGGCATGTTCATCTCTGTTTCATCCGAGCTCTCAAGACTTTCGGCTTTGGCTTTCTTATTCTCTTGTAAAAAATGCAACTTTCTTGAATCCTCCTCTGAACTCTGTTCGGTGTCTGAATTGACAAACTTAGAATCATCGGATTCATCATGAAGAGACATTGTGTCACTGGAATTATCATCGGAAGAACTACTAGATGTTTTCTTTTTTAACTTATTTCCTGTAGTGTTGGTTTTACTAGTTTTTAATTTCGCAACTGTTTTGGGTCGTTTTATTTTTTTATTCTCAGCTTCTCTGAACCTAGCAGATACCTCTTCCGTCGTTACTACCTCTCCGTACCGCAGCTGCTTTAAACGAGGTGTTGGTTTTTTTGCAACTTGGATTTCACTTGTCAAGGATCTTTTGGCTAGGATCTTTTGGCCTAGATGGCTAGGAAATTTGATAATTTGAATATTAGCCTCCATAGCAAGTTCTATTATGCGTAGACTTACGTGGCTGCTGTGACCATCATATAGAAGTAGAGCGGTTGCATCTGGTAGTTCCAGCTCTAAACGTTTTTTGCGCACATGGGGTATAAAACAAGTTTGCAGCCAATAAAAGAAAGGTGTTTCTTCCATCCATCCATTTCGCGTTGTTGCGTACAGAGTACCAGGATAAGCGGCGGGTGATGTCCAACGAGCCTGGACCGCAGCTCCTTTGAATATGATCAGAGGTGGAAGTATTGTGCCGTCTGCTGCTGAACATGCCAACACTGTGGTGTTTTCTCGACCTGAACCCCCGCTAACGCGACTTAAGGTTTTTCCTTTGATGCCTATGCCACGGACTTTTGAAGGATCCGAACTAAATCCAGATTCATCAGTATTAAATGTAAATGATGGTAGGATATTGTAAGTTGAAATTACTTCTTCCAATTTATCAAAGAAATCATAAACTATCTCTGGGTTTCTTGCTAACATCCTTGACTTTTGGAGATGTTCAGCTTTCTTTAAGGTTAACCTAGGATGGCGGGACATGAACCCAATATACCAATCGTGTCCAGGTTTTCCATCCTTAAAGCTCGTTTTTATATGATTTTGTAACACGTAATTCTGCACTAATTGAAGCAATTCATCTTTTGAACAAGGATAGCCCATTTTCGATCGTTCCATGAGACATTGAGCAATATCATGTTCCACTTCAGGTGTGAAAATGGGATTTCTTCCACCACCTAGTTTTCCTTCAGCAATTTTACGACCTTTAATTCTATTGAAGATGTTAGAAATTGGTATTCCATAGAGAGCAGAAGCTTGCCGATATGTTAAATTATTGGTTGAAACGTCAGCAACTGCTTTTCGTAAGTCTTCTGCTGAATATGGCCGCGCCGATCTCTTTTTAACGTAGTTCCGTGGCATCTGAAACAATTTAGAGTTACAACAAATTGTTTGGGGTAAAAGGAAACATATTTTCTTTTACCCCAAATATGTGTTTCCATTTACCCCGAACGTATTATTTAGATGGGGTAAATGGGAACACTTCCTAGTTCCCAAACGAACAATATTATTTAGCTAACCTTAAAAACAACATCTAAACATATCATTTGTTTACCATGATACATGCTAAGACTAACAGTATAAACATATTTAATAATGAAAACGAGATTATTTTATTCCATTGCTTGGTTTGCTCGTCAAATTATATGGTAGTAAATAATTTAAATTAGCTTACCTTCGCATTAATCGTTCACCGCCATGAAATATTATAGAATGTTAGGAGCAGTGTTGCCGCTACAACTAACAGACAAATTGCACATTAATAAGCGGGATGTTTGAATACAGAGTTTAAGCTGTTTTCAATTACCCCTAGTTTCCATTTACCCTGATTGACCCTAATTTAAAATTAAAATTAAAAACATTAATTATAAAAAATATTAGTTGGTCAAAGTTGTGGTATATATTTTTACCTTAAATATACTTACGTTTTAAATACTGAATTTAAGTTTTTTTAATGTTCCGTAATATGTAATTATAAATTAATCTTAGCGCCATCTACACGATAATTGTGAAAGTATCCGAACTAAGAAATTCATATTTTATCAATAGAATGTCAAAATGATTAGCGAAATCTTAAAAAATCGATTACAATTTAATTACTTTTTTGCGTTGTAAATATTAAGCGATAACAATTAAATAATAAATTTAAAAATTACCGGTAAAAGTTGAATTAGTAACCGCTAGGAGCGACACCAGCGAAGCTCAGAGCGTATAGTAAAAGAGGTAGATTTTGAAGAGAATACATTTAAATGTTGTCAAATGAAGCCTAATAAAACACTCGTTTGTATAGTATGTGGAAATAGTTATCATATCTCATGTGCTGTGAAAAAAAAGTGAAATTCTTCAAGATAGGGGATTCGCATGTAATCTGTTGCCAAAATAGTGATGGACAACCCATCGAATCATTTAGTGCCATAGTGATAGAAAATCAGTGGTTAAAAAGGCTGTTAGCTGAAAAAGATGATAAGTACAATTTATTATTAGATAACAATAATCTATTAAAATCAAATAATGAACATTTGCTAGAAAAATTAAATTTATTGAAATCAGAGATAACCAGAACCAAAATCTCACAAAAACCCAACACAACTGCTAATGAGGGTTTAATAAAAACTCAAGGTAATGAAGATAAGACGGCCAGTGTCCAGTCAATGAATTCTAAATACAAAACAAACAATGAAACTGACTCAAATAAAAATTTTAATGATAAAAACACCAAACATGTTGAAAGGAATTCTAATATACAGGGCAATTCAAAAATTACTACAAACGAATTAAATGCACAATTAATGGATATTCAAACCAAACAGACATGTGACTACATTACAAATTTAACTGTCGAAAATGAGGAAAGCACAAAAATGAATCTTAATCATATCACAATGGGGAGTTCAGAGAATAAAACAAACAATGAAGGATATCAGATTGTGACAAAAAGACGCAAGAAAATAATGGGAACTGGAATTGGTGATAAGGATTTCCATGGAAAATCCGAAAAACCAGACAAAAAATTGTGGCTATTCATCTCAAAAGTTCCGGATAGTGTAAATGCGGACCACATCAAGAGTTTTATAATAACTAAGACACACTGCGAGGATATACAAGTAAAATTGTTACCAACTGACCAGAAAAGAAGGGATAATCAATGTTTCATGATAGGTGTACTACCTGACTTAGGGAAGAAATTTACAATCCTGCTTTTTGGCCGAAAAAAATTGGCATTGAACGATTTAACTTTAGGTTAGGAAGAAGATTTTTAGATCGTGAGCATCACAATAGAGGTCTGTCAACTGGAGAAGATAGACCAGACTCTTTTTTAGTCAAGTAAATCCAAGAGAAAATAATATAGTAAATGTTATTTTATAGTTAGTATTTTAATGTATCTTGTACTGTGTTTGTACTATATCACATTGTGTTTTATAAATGTAAACTCATTTTTAAAAACAATAAATTTTCTGTCTGTCTGTCTGTCTGAGCGTAGAAACCAGGTGTCGCTTTGACGAACTTGCACGGTCCCAATTCTCTGATAAGAAATTAGAGATGGTGATTCTTGTTAAGACTGATGTTAGTAGGTATATTAATTTTAGCAGAATAAAGTATAGTAATTCCTGTCACTTCTGACACAATATCTAATTCAATGGGTCAAAATAGACTCTAAAACTCCATGGACTTCAATCAGCCACGAAACAGCCCTGGTCTAGACTTCTTCTTCTTTATGTGCCATCTCCACGACGAAGGTTGGCAATCATCATTGCTATTCTCACTTTTGACACTACAGCCTGAAAGAGTCAGTTGAGCTTCATCCAAACCATTCTCTGAGATTTCTCAGCCAGGACATTTTTCTCCTACCTATGCTGCGCCTTCCTTGAATCTTTCCCTGCATAATTAATTTTAGGAGTTCATATCTGTCACCACATGTTATATGACCCAAGTATTAAAGTTTTCTTATTTTGATGGAATCCAGTATCTCCCTGCTGTTCTGTATTCTCCTTAGTACTACCTCATTGGTTATTCTATCTGTCCAGGAGATTCTCAGCATTCTTCGATACATCCACATCTCAAATGCTTCCAATCTATTGAGGCATTGTTTATTGAGAGTCCATATCTCCACACCATACAAAAGAACAGAAAATACATAACATTTTAGTACTCGCTTTCTAAGATTTAGGCTGAGGTCTCTACTACATAATATTTGTTTCATATTAGTGAATGCACTTCTAGCCTTTTCTATTCTAATTCGGATTTCTTTGGTATAATCGTTTGTTTCTAAATAGTTATAATTCTGAACTCATTCTATCGTCTTATTATTTACATGTAGCTTTATGTTTCTAATATTTTTCTTTGATATAACCATGAATTTCATTTTCTTTATGTTTAGTGACAGACGAAATTCTTCACTCGTTGCAACAAGTATTGCTACTTCATGCACTAGACTAAAAAGTACTAATTGAACATGTACATTTTAAAGAGTTTAGACTAGAAATGTAGGTATAGTTAATGAGAATTTATCAGTGTCAAAATGATGCTAAAGTGTTACATTTGGCCTGCGATCTGGTAAGGAATGAAAGAATGGATGTTAAAGGTCAGTTCCATTAACAAACTTGAAGTCTTTGAAATGTGGTGCCTACGCCTACGACAGAGTCAAAAATGAGAAAGTACTAAGAAGAGCGGGCTTACAGGATAGGGAACTTTTTAATTATGTTAAAAGTAAGAAGACTTCAGTAGTACTACTAGGAGAATGGTACACTTTTCAGCAACTTATACTTGAAGGATAGATAGAGGGTAAGAGCGATTTGGGACGTAAAAGGATGTCATGGTAACGTAATATTCGCCTTTGGACAAGAATCCACTGCTATGAAATGCTTCTCAATTCTGCTAAAAGCAGAATTATTTAATCCTAACGTAAAACCTCACCTGACAATACAATGTATGGTGGACACCTATACCGAAATGCATGTCATCTTAAGAAGAAGAAGAATCAATGTCAATAATTTGAAGATGACCTACTAATTTCAAACAAAATGTACTATGTAGGTACTTTCAAACTGTGGTTATTGATATTATAACATATAAACAGTATTTACCTCGGAATCATCATTTGAACTACGAGAGGTTATCATGGTTTTCTTCCCTATATCGTCAGGTAAAAGTCCAGCTGGACCAGGAAACATTCTTTTTACAACTTTATTAGGTGAAAATGAATTCTCTTTGGTTGCCTTTGCCAATGCTGGATTTTTAATAAATGAAGCTGCTGTGTTGTGGTGTGTTTTAACTTTCTTAGAATTTTTTTCTGCAAAGACTTCATTTTTACGTTTTTCATTTAATTTATTTTGTGTACTACTAAAGATTGGTGTAAATGATGTCTCCAGTTCTAAATCATCCTGTAAATAGAGCGTATTCACAACTGTCACAATAAAAAGTAAAAGTACTCTATTTTATACTTACATCACCAAAACTTGTTCCACTTTCAAACATCTTATAATTATGACAATTCTAACAAATTTTGCTGTAAATGTTTTTGTAGCAACAAAAATAACTTTTCAAAACAACATTTTGACAGTTTAAATTTGTAGGTTAGGAGAAATGAAGAATACTGCTGGCCGTTTGCTATTCTGAAATTAGCCAATTTTGTGTTTTATCAGTTAATACAGAGGCGTGTGTTGGGGGTAGTCCGTAAAAAAACTAGTGAAAAACAGCGTATATTTTAAAAATCTAAAGCTGGGTATTCACTTGAGCACGAACGCGCATGAGGCAACACGAGGCCGCACCGAATGCCTCGAGTCGGAAAAAATGTATGAGGACACGCTCCCGCATGAGGCTTGCCGCAGCAGTGATCCATCTATTCGTCCTGAGGCAGCGAATATGTCGAACGAACAATAATTGTCTGTGGCTTGTGCTAATTTTATAAATATTTATAAATTATTAAAAACTAAACAAAACGTAAACAGCAGAGACGTATACAGGGTGTTTCATTAATAATTGTCCATATAGTAACTGGAGAAACCTTAGCACAAAATACGAAGATTTAACCTAAAACACTTAAATAAAATGTGGTTTCTTACTGAGTTACAGGGTGTTTTATCTAAAAATTTAAAAACTATTTTTGCCCAGCATTCTAAAACTATTCGACGTATCCTTTTCATACTTGGGAGGAAGTATAGGTACTGTAAAAACTACTAAATTATGTTAAACAAACGTTTCTGGCTATTACCAGAGGCGTACGACGGGGGAAAGTGAATGGTTGACCCTTTCCAAATTCTACGTCACTGGCGGAATTGCTATTCTAGTTCAATTTTTGGATTCTCCCATACTTTTTATGAAAATAATATACTCTTCTTATGTAACGATAAAGTCATTAGTTTTCGAGATATTTGAAGTTAAAAATGAAACGACACGGTTATTTTGACTAATGTATTGTGTCGCTTCATTTTTAATTTCAAATATCTCGAAAACTAATCATTTTATCGTTACGAATGAAGAGTATATTATTTACATAAAAAGTATTGGAAAATCAAAAAATTACACTAAAACAACAATTTCGTCAGTGGCGTAGAATTGGAGAAGGGTCAACCAGCCACTATCCCCTGTCGTACGCCTCTGGTAGTAGCTAGAAACGTTTATTTATCTTAATTTAGTAGGGTCTACAGTACCTACACTTTCTGCCAAGTATGATAAGGATATGCCTAATAGTTTTAAAGTACTGGGTACAAATAATTTTTAAATTTGAATCATATCATAAATTAATCAAAATAACTGTGCCGTTTCATACATATTTAACTTTAAATATCTCGAAAACTAATGACTTTATCGTTACCAATGAAGAGTATATTATTTACGTAGAAAGTATTGGAAAATCCAAAAATGGCACTAAAATAGTAATTTCTCCAGTGACGTAGAATTTGAGAAGGGTCAACCATTCACTATCCCCTGTCGTACGCCTCTGGTAGTAGCTAAAAACGTTTGTTTATCATAATTTAGTAGGGTGTATAGTAGTCGCACTTTTTGCCAAGTATGGAAAGGATACGTCGAATAGTTTTAAAATGCTGAGCAAAAATAGTTTTTAATTTTTTAGATAAAACACCCTGTAACTCAGTAAGGAACCACATTTTATTTAAGAGTTTTAGGCTAAATCTTCGTATTTTCTGCTAAGGTTTCTCCAGTTACTATATGGACAATTATTAATGAAACACCCTGTATATGGTCCTCCCAATTTTATTTAAAAAGAAGAGGCTTGAATAATATTAATACAGTAGAACGTCGATAATCCGGACGTCAAAAATCCGGACCGTCAATAATCCGGATTTGTATCTAGCAAAAATATCTGGTTCTTTTAAAATAAATTAAGAACTTCGCTGCGAAAAACGAACCTCTACCGCAGTTCAAAAATATTTTACACATTTTTTTAAAAGCCCAAATAATGTCTGATGCTTTTACTGTACACATGGTGCTATTATAAATTAGTTACAATTCAGTGTTTAAACATAAAAAAATGTTTTAAATTATTTCATCTCTAGACACGTCTCTGTACAAGAGAAAACATAAAATTTTAAAACGTTTGTTGTACTTTAATGTGTATACTGGCCTTTTTTGAGGTAATTTCGATAATCCGGATAATTTGATAATTCGGATGGGGTCCGGTCCCAATTAATCCGGATTATTGACGTTGTACTGTACTTCGTTTTTGTTACCCGACCTATTAGCTCATGAAACTGACAAGTTTAATAATTTCACGAGAATGTCCCAAGATTTTAATTTTATTTTGGATGGCATAAGAAACATATAAGTAAAAAAAATACAAAATTTAGAAAAGCTATTCCACCCGAGGAAAGACTAGCTATAACTCTGCATTTCCTTGCATCTGGTGATTCATTCACCAGTTTACAGTATTTATTTAGAGTCTCAAAACAAGTAATTTCTAATATTATTTTTAATTTATTATAATAGCCAGGGTTAGGAGGATTCCATAGTATTTCCATATTTTTATATTTATCAAGAACTTCTAAACTAAACTCTTGGCTCCATTCCATTTTTATAGGTAGATTTATATTAAAGTTTTAAGTGTATAACTTTCCATAATAATGAATATTTCAAGATAAGAAATAAAATTCAACAAAACCCAAACAAACCCAAAAACCAAAAACACCAGTTTTTAAATTATATAGGCTACATTTATTGCTTGCACGGTTTGTTTACAAATGAAGAATCGAAACGCAACCGCATGTTTTAAAAAATACTTAAAAAACGTCCACACTGAATCCCTTTGATGGACCGACAAGAGACGGATCGCTCCGAGGCGTGCGGCGAACGAATTTGAGCATATTTGCCGCGCCTCGGATGACGTCCACACTTACTGCCTCGTACAGCCTCGGCTTGCCTCATGCGCGTTCGTGCTCAAGTGAATACCCAGCTTAACGATTTCAGCGGGGCTTAAGGGAATTAGTGAGTCACAAAGTTTCGCAAAAAAGTGAATATGAAAAATCCGAAATGAACATCCGATCGAAAAACTGAAAAATACACGTGTTCAAGTTTAATATTTTTCAAAAATCTATCTGATGATGATACTATGGAGACCTGTAAGACCTGTGTAGATCTCCATAGATGATACCAAACAGGTTTCCCCTGGGAGGTGGGGTGGGGGTTACTTTAAAATCTTCTTAAATAGAAACACCCATTTTTATTGTAGATTTCCTTGCTTAAAAATAGGTAACTTTTATTCGAATTCTGGATAGATGGCGCTGCAAGATTTTTGAAAATTTGTACCCGTTCAACCCCGTTCTCACCACTAAAATTGAAAACTTAACTTTTTTGGTTTTAGGACCTAATCTTCCCAATCCAATAGGTCCCCATGACGCTTTAGCAACTGCAAATTTAGCATCCAAAGCTTCCCTACTACTACCCCTCTTAAATAGTTCAATACACTATTTAACGAACTTATTTCGTTAAAAAAATAGAATAATAATATAAAGGGAGTGTATATTTATTAATTTGAATGCTAAAAACCTCTATTTGCAAATAATCTATGACTATAAAATTTTCAAATAAACCTTTAAACCCTTGTTTGAGTTATTATTCTGATCAGAAGCTATTTTGTTGTGTCATCTTGCTGCATTTTACATCCATCCATCCAATGGCACTACAGCCCAAATCGAGCCTTGGCCTCCTTCAATAAGCTTCTCCAATCATTTCGATTTACCGCTGTTCTTTTCCATGAACGCGTTCCCAGAAAGTTCCTGGCATCCTCATCGACTTCATCTTCCCATCTCTTTTTAGGTCTTCCAACAGGTCTTCTTCCCTGCATTCTTGCATTCAGCAGTTTTCTGGGGATTCTACTCTCATGCATGCGGACCACGTGCCCTGCCCACCGTAATCTCTGCAGTTTAGCGTGTTGTGCTAGAGTTGGTTCGCTATATTGCTCGTATATTTCTCTATTATACCTAATTCGCCAGTTGTTATTTTCACTTATTGGGCCCAGTATCCTACGTAATACTTTTCTTTCAAACACATCTAATGCATTGGCAGATTTTTGTGTCACCACCCATGTTTCGCAGCCATAACTTACTATGGGCCTGATTATTGTTTTATATACCCGGAGTTTTGTTTTCCGGTGTACGTCTCGCGATTTGAATATGTGGCCCATCGCAAAATAGGCTTTATTTGCCAGCACAAGCCTTCTATTTATTTCCGGTTCTTCTTCATTGCTTGCAACCAGATCCATTCCTAGGTACGTGAATCTATTCACATGTTCTATATCGTCAATAAAGTGTTGTTGCGCCGGTCTATTTGATCTGGTTTGTATGAGTAGTTTTGCATTTTACATGCATGCCTGTATTTGAACACATAAGAAACATTTGCAAAGAAAGAAAAAGGGGAGACAAGTGCCTTAACTACTGGAAAGAATGCCACGATGTGAAAAATTGCCAAAATACACCTTACTGCGGCAGATGTACACTTATATAACAGCGAACACAGATCAAACAATAAAAAAAACCTGGGGAGATGTAGGTCGGCACATGACATACTTACGATAAGAAGGGATGAAACGGGAGGATCTAGTATTAGGGGTAATAGTAGCCGAACCAAATCTGACTATTGTTCTAAAGCTATTTCCTTGTGGCATTTTTATAATTAAGTATTTTCGATGGGAAATAAGCCACAATTTTACCAAAAAAAAATGAATTTATTAACGTTTCGACGCCCAAGTCGGGTGTCGTTGTCAAAATACAAAATAATACTAAATAAACAAAAATGTTCTTGCTTAGTAAAAAATTCTTCTAATAATTTATTTAATCTGACTCATTTATATCGGCAATTCAGGCATGTATTATACATTTTAAAGTAGAAGACTTTAAAATGATATTGCCAATATTGATGAGTTGCGTTCCTGGGACGACTTTACTAAAAGATAGTTCATTCGATTACATGAAATCAACCCCAACTCAAGATTATCCGCCACAAAAAATCATAGCATGTGATCTGTCTTTAAAAAGACAACCAAATGCAACGATGGCAGTAAAATTCTCGCGCTAGAGATTCCATAGTAAATCACGAGTGAAAACCAGGAAAAAACCTCGTGATACTATCCCGACATCGTAAGTATTTGGGCTTACATTTAGTTTACTCTCAAAACTAATACCAAATTCTGACTTTAATGTATATGTATATGCTATTTTAAATTATAAATAATATTAATAATATTATTAGTCGAAACGTTAATAAATTCATTTTTTGGTAAAATTGTGGCTTATTTCCCATCGAAAATACTTAATTACAAATCTGAATAGTAACAAAAGGATTACAACCAAAGGAAAATGAATTATGACAAGAAGCAAGACGTAGCAATCTACATCAGAAATAGGGCAATATGAGTAAAAGCATGCGTAACGAAGGAGTGATTTGTGGTCCTGGACCCGAGAATGTTCGTTCTGGTGGCGACCTACACCTCCTAGAACACCAAACTAAAGAAAAAACGGAATACAAGAAAGTCGTGGAAGACATAGCCAGTCAAAGCAAGAGGGAAAACTGTGCTAATGTTTACCTTATCTGAATATATAACCCTCCACATATGCTGCAATCCAACCAATCCACAACACGCCAGGATAGACTTTTTGGACTTTTACTATATGTGACTGAGCAAATAACACATTTTTGACCTTAAATGTTAATTAGATTACTTCCTTAATCCTTAATCAATGACATGCGGTATGCCATACCCCGCCGAAAATAAGTTGTTTTAAAACTTCGTTATATGAAAGATTTCTAGAAAACCATCTGTGTGCTGCTACCCCCACACCTCAGCTAACGCTCAAGGGGTAACAAGGGGTGTGACCGGCCAGCTATTACCTTGTCAGGCAGCGGGATGAGTCGTGGGCCTTAAGACAACCAAAAGAAAACCATAAATCACGGGCGCCAGTCGGATCCTCGACGGTACAACCCCTAGGCAACAGTGATCTTACTTCTGAACCGACAAGAAGGAGAATATACCTAAATGATCGAATGCTACAACTGCTACGCTATTAAACACAAATACATCAAAATAAATAAAACCACAATATACCACAATAATTAAATATATTATTACCTAAAGAAAACAAAAGAATAATTGATGGATTAAGAAAATATATGGGTGAAGGCCGCGTCCCACCATCAAATAATTTGATCAAACTGGTTTGAGCAAACTGAAAGTGACAGTTAGTGACGTCACATCCTGAGTGTTCATTGTGGATAATAATGAAAAATTTTAATTTTAAATAAAGTACAAACAAGTTAGACAACTCAATACAAAAAATTTGATCAAACTAGACTGATAGTGAGAGCACATACTTTTAGAATTTCAAAAAAACTGCAATTGTGACGTCACTTTGACGTACTTCCTCAAGTACGTCAAGTTTGCTCAAACTGTTTGATCAAATTATTTGATGGTGAGACGCGGCCTCGACTCTCTTATGCTGCTTTTATCTATGCAAGAAATTATATAACACACGCAATTAAATCAAATAAACAGTAAATGAATAATTTAAAAAAATCATTCAAATAGACCTGGGCACATGAGTAAGTAGTGGTGTCTTTAAAATCATAAATAATAAATTCGGGATAGACCTTCCATTTCCCATTACACATTTTCAAATTATATTTCAGATTGTCAAAATAAATTTATATACCTAGCTCGCTTTATTACCCTGTATATGTATTATCTGAGCAAGTTACGGCTATTTCAAATTAAAACTTAAAAAGAAATTTATATAAATTGAACAAAATATAAATAATCACCTTTTTTTACTAGCATAACGTTTTACAAACAATTACCTACTTGCCGATGTTATACTTTTACATAAACAATATGTGTGAGATAGTCAGGTCTATCGTATTTGCAGTCCACTACAACAAATATTTACCGGGCAAAAATTCAGAATGGCTTGCTCATGATAGTTAGCTTATAATATTGAAATAAATGTTTTACTGTATTTTTCCACAAAACAAAAAAAAACCGTTAAAGACTTACCTCCCAGTTCAATAAACAATATAAATAAAAATAGTTATTTACACTTCTCCAATTGTCCCCAACTAAGGTCATCACGTTCCCATGGGACTCCTATAAATCCTATAGAAATAACTGAATAAGTTACCAATCCACCCGTTCCACTGGAAAGGTTCAGCTACGCCGCATGGTTCCCCCAGAACCTTAATGGAACTACGTGCAAGCGAATCCAGGAAACTACCATTCACCAAAACTCCAACACAGTACTACAGCAGAAAATGCAATCTGTTTGCAAAAACTTTCATCAGAGATAAAAGTATACGGAAAAACTGTTCCCCCAAAACAATCTCAAAATAATGCCGCAATTCAGATTATCTCGAGGTTTTTCTATAATTGGTCTTTTTTTATCCAAATAATTGAACAAAGGTTTGGTCCAACCACATTCACCACCCTTCTAGGCTTGCTACGGCCTTTAAACCACCAACTGGTGAAGAGAACACCTCTTTTCCGAGCGCCGTACACAAAATAAAAAAAACCATACTTTCCACTTCCAACAAATTCCTCCGTTCTATAAAAAGTGTCAAACGCCTACGACGTTGCCAAGCATCTACAACCGCCTAGAATACCCGCAGAACAGCCCATCTACGGCATTCTCACATTACACAGTACTATTCCTATTTATACTAAAATACCCTACAACTATTTCCAACATTACTAAGATATGGGAAATTATGGAAAAACACGCTCCGCGAGAATTCCTTTTTACCTTAGAAAGACAATCATAATGAACAAATACAATAAGACAACAACGTAACGGTACTTCAAACAACGCCAAAAGTCCATCTGTTTTCCAATTAACGAAATACATAGATCTACACGAGACGTAGGAATTATAGCTGACAACACCTGCGTTCTGGGTTTTTGACCTCAAGGTGACACCATAGGTATGAAATAATTATTAATTTACAAATACCAATGTTGTGATGGATATACAGGGTGGAGTGTCGTAGTACGAGTTTAAAACGTAACAGTACCTTCGAATGGTGAGTAATTGTACCTGCTTCCAACTTCTGTAGTTTTGGTATGGTTTAGTCTTTGAGCTACGTTGACGTAAAGTTTTCTTGCGGTATTACGTACCATATGTCAGTGTTTACATTTATATAGTTAAAAGTATTCCATTCAGTATCCTTTCGCTATTAGTATGACAGAAAGTTCATCCAGTTATTCCACTTTCAAGTGCTTTCAACATTATTTTACTATTTTTTAGTTACCAATGCTAGTTTTTTGTATTCCAGTTCTAAAGGATTTTGTAAGAACCTCCACCATTTTTTAATATTATGCATGCGTTTAAATTTTGTTGAAAAAAAAAGAATGTGTGTACTTTGTACGCACGTAAGAAGTTATGATATACTTCTTTTTTTATTTATATACTGTTACAACCATTTACAGAAAAAAAAAACAATAGATTAAAATATAAAATATAAAAGAAGACAAGTCTCTTTTGAGTTTATTATTATTATTATTATTTTTATAGCACAATAAGTCTTAGTTAATGTTTACTAAAACCTGACTCAGGAACTTGCTATAAGTTTGAAAAAGGTCAATGTTAAGGTGCTGGTTTGCTAGTCTGGCAGTTCTAGTGAGGAAGTTGTTAAGACCATAGTTAGTACGGTGGATTGGGTAATGGAAACTAACTGTAGCCCTGGTTGTTCTTAGTGGGACATGAATATTAATTTTTTGAAGAAGCTCTGGAGTTCCAGTTTTTCCATGTAGGATGTTGTGGAAAGTGATGAGATCCCTTCTCTTATGACGAGCAGTGACCGGTGCCATATCCAGGATATTAAGAATATCTGCATCGTTGTAGTTGTCCAAGACGTTCAGTCTATATGAAATTTGCTTTAAAAATTTATGTTTAACTAACTGAAGAGCATTAGTATGCACTCCATAAAAAGGAGACCATATACAGGAGGCATACTCAAGATGAGGACGGACCAAGGCACAGTATAGGGTTTTTAAAGCTGTAATATTTGTGAAGTCCTGGGTGCATCTTCTAATAAAACCAAGCATCTGGAAAGCCTTATTAACAACATTCTCTAGATGATGAGAAAGGTGTAAGTTTGTATCAAGGGTGACCCCAAGTCTTTAAAAAGGAAAGTTCTTTCGAGAGTATAGTGATCAATATTGTAGTCAAAAACAATAGCATTTCTGGAACGGGAAAAGTCATAGTTTTACATTTAGTTGGATTAAGTTCCATGCCATTTCTTTTACATCACTCTAGCAAGTTATTTAAATCGTACTGTAGTTTTTCACAATCCTCTGGGGATTTAATCACACAGCTTAATTTTAGATCATCAGCAAAGAGCAAAAATAAACTGATTGCGAAGCATTCATTTATGTCGTTTATGAAAATATTAAACAAGAGTGGCCCAAGGTGAGAGCCTTGAGGCACTCCTGATGGAACTTGGATAATTTTAGAAAGAAAAGTGCCAATTTTAACAATCAGTCTACGATCAGATAAGTAGCTTTGGAACCATGACAATAAAGGCTCATCAATCCAATAAGTTTTAACTTATGCAACAAAATATTGTGTGGCACCCTGTCGAATGCCTTGGAGGCATTCTATTATATGATTTCAACGAAATCAATATACTTTAAACAGTTTATTTATATTTAATTTAACTATTAAGCTACTTTTATTACTTACTACTTTCCAAAATTTTTTATTAAAACAATATCAAAAATTAAAAAAATAAAAGAATAAAACACAGACAAACACATTGAAAAATGCCACAAAGAAATGATTTCTGAACAATAATTGTTGCCAAAAATTTTAACTAAATACGTATTTTCTGAAAAAAATTATATAATAATATACTTACAATCATAAATTGTATATAAAAAAATAATAATAACTTGCATTGGGGATCGAACCCGCTTCCCGTCGATCCCGCCGATCGAAAATCGAAGTGATTTCCCATAGGGCTTTTCATTCACGGTCATTTGTTTCGAGCTTTTGTCATGTGTCACATAACATTAATATATCTACGTCGTACGTTATTGGTATATACCAATGATACAAACCCAAGACATATGACGTAGATATATTAATATTATGTGACACATGACAGAAGCTCGACACAAATGACAATCGATGAAAAGCCCTATTGCGCCACCTTCGCGTATCTGTCATGTGGGAATATTCACCAACTGAACGTTTACACCATAAACTTTTTGACAGTTGTTTATTACTTATAAGAATTTAATCAAATTAGTTTGATTTTTGTGGAATAACAATATATTAGGTGAATATTGGTAGAAATTTTGATAGTAATCAAATTATGTAAATCAAAGCATTACATATTATTTTGGTAGATTTATTTTAAATTTTCCAAATAGGTAGGTACCTATGTAATTTTTTATTAGGATACTGAAACATTTACAATTATTACGTACCTGTCGCTTTTAAAAACTATTTAAAAAGTCACTACAATTATAAACTTGCTTTTCTCTGCCATCACAACAATAAAAACTAATATACACAACATTTGTTTATCCATAATCTCCATATTGAACAATTATTGACAGATGATTTTAACACCCAATCAGATCCCGTATAACGTTTGAGCGACTAATACCATACTGCCGGTGTGCGCCCGGGAAAATAAAAATTCACCCTCGTGCCGAAAAAAAGTATAACTTCAAAAATAAAGTTTATTTTATTTGGAGCGGTATTTTATTCTACAGCATTTTGAAGAATCGTTTCGAAATTGATGTAAAAAACAAATACAGTGATAAAAGACAAATTCATATTGAAAACAAAAGAGAATAGGCAACGGTATGACATACCGCATGTCAGTGTCTACATTCTGAAACATCCAAGTCAGCAGTTAAGTGAATTAAGGGAACAATTTGTATGATGAATTAGTAAGCAGAACAAAGGCAGAGAACGGGGATTGTGAAATCACTGTAGCCACAACTATTTCTCGTCATAGTTCCACTTGGTTTGATTAAACACAAAAACTGAACACGGATAATAAAAAAAATCTTATATTTCTGAAACACAAAAGAAGTCAATTGTACAAAGCATAAAGCAATTTGCTGTATTATTTAAACATAATTAGTTTTCACCTAAAAATCTAACTTCCAATCTTCTCAACTTCATCAGAATCTTCAATATTTAGGTACTGAATTTTCCGTTCAAAGTGCCTCTCAATAGATTTACACACGTTCATAGACTCTTCGGAATCAACAAGATTGATTGCAATACCTCGTTTACCGAATCTGCCTGTTCTTCCAATCCTATGTAAGTAAGTCTCACAATCTGCTCTCCCGCGCATATCAACGGGCAGATCGAAATTAACGACAATAGTCACTTGCTCCACGTCAATTCCTCTAGCTAAAACATTCGTAGTAATCAGAACTTTTTCTTTTCCCTCTCTAAACCTATCTAATACGTTTATACGTTGTTCTACTGTAAGATCCCCGGACAGTACTGCTACAGCGTGACCGTCCTTTGACATTTGTTCTGACAACCATGATGCTGTTTTCCTAGTGTGGCAAAATATTATAGCTTGACCAATTCCAACGGTACCATATATATTGGTTATAGCGTTATATTTGTCGTTCTGATTTTTGCATCTAAAAATAAAAATCATAATTAGGAAAAGCATAAGTTTTCTAATTTGAATAATGTACTAGCCCAGTTGATAACAATATAACAAACAGTAATGACACCTTCTGCGCAGAACTTTTGCTTGAGCAGAACTCACTGCGCTTCTACATACTTTCAATCTTGAAGGTTTTGACTATACAGGGTGATTGATTAGTAGGGTAAAGCTCAATAGCTCCGCTATAGTAATAGATAGCAATAAAAGTTAATAACAAAAATTTTAGCCACCTTTGAGCTTCACATTACAAAATTAGTTAGAATGTTACAGGGTGTTCGATAACACAGTGGCAGACCAAACTTATGTTTTTTTTTTAAATGGAACACCCTATATTTTATTTTAAATTCGAAATCCTGTTAACTTCTCCATCACAAAAATATAAAGGTTTGTTATGCTATACAGGGTATTTATAAAGTTATAACCAATTTTATATGAAAATCATAACAACTTCAACTCCCTGTATAAATAAAAATAAGCAAAACAACAATGGTTTATTAATGCCATATTTTTTAACGTATTGTCAAAATTTTCAAGAATGGTCGATATTGCTAATTTTCTTTATATCAAATACAGGGTGAGTCAAAACGCAAGTACATTATTTTCTCTTCTTCTTGTAGTGCCTATCCGTTTCGGATGTTGGCGACCATCATGGCAATCTGCACTTTGCACACTGCTGCTCTGAAAAGATTTGTAGTGGTTGTGTTGAACCACGTTCGTAGATTTTTCAGCCAGGAAATCCTTCGCCTTCCTGGTCCTCGCTTTCCCTCTACTTTTCCCTGCAAGACCAGTTGCAGCAGTCCATATCTCTCACTGTTCCTCATGATGTGACCGAGGTATTCGATTTTGGCTGTTTTTATTTTGATTAACACCTCTTTTTCTTTTTTCATTCTCAGCAAAACACCCTCATTAGTAATGTGGTCGGTATAAGATATCTTCAGGATTCGACGATAAAGCCACATCTCAAAAGCCTCAATTTTCTTGCAGGTGGCGTCTGTGAGAGTCCACGACTCAACTCCGTACAACAGTATAGGAAATATATAACATCGTAGTAATCTGACTTTTATGGGTATCGACAAATCATGACATTTGAACAACTTTGCCATTTTTTGAAATGCAGATCTTGCTTTCTCTATCCTACATTTGATTTCTATAGAATGGTCCCAATTTTCATTGACGTTCGTACCAAGGTAGGTGTATGTTTTTACTCTTTCTATTTGTTGACCATTCACACTGATTCGTCCAAATTGCTGTTGTCCAAATTCGTCCAAATTGACTGACTTCTGCGATTCTGCTCATTAACTCCTGTAGGGCTTCAGAACTGTCAGCGAATACCACAGTGTCGTCTGCGTATCTTATGTTATTGATACATTCTCCGTTAATTCTAATTCCGGCTTCAGTATTTTCTCAGTATATTCAGTATATTATTTTCTCAGTAATTTTAAATGGAACACCCTGTATTTTATATCACTATTGAAAAGTACCATTACCGTACTTTAATTTTTAGATAACATTCCCTATGTCTAAATTTATTAGTTTTCGAGATATTTTCATTTTTCAATGGACCAGTAGCGTGGCCACCCAAATCACCAGAATTTAATAAACTGGACTGATTTTTTTGGGGTTACGTTAATAATGAAGTTTATAAAATACCTCCAACAACAAGGGATGAGATGAAAAATAGAATACAAAGTGTATTTCGATGTGTTAATTTACAAATGCTTCGTAGAGTAAGTAGCTCATTCAATGATCGTTTTTAGGCGTACATAAATGTGTTAGGAGATAATTTTGAACACCTTATGTAATTAAATATTAAAAATATTTTATTAAAAGTAGCTTCTAATTTTTTCAAACACGTTTTTTTTGCAAAATGTATTACTGATAAATTATGTTTCGTTCTTTATTTGTTACATTGTTACATTTACATACAAAAGTAGTGTTTAATTGTCTTCACAAAATATTGTATTTTGTTTTGGTGTGTTTTTTTGTAAAATTTATTACTAATTTTCTTTATTTATTTATTGCATTTACATAAAAAGATAGTTTTTAATTGTTTCAAAAATTTGCATGTAGTGGTTGTGTTTTTGTTTGTAAAATGTATTACTAATAAATTATTTTTATTTCTTTATTTGCTACAGTGTTACATTGATTATCGGATTGATAATCGGTAATCTTCAATTGTCAATTCAGTCATGGCTTACTTAAAATTTAGATAAATTTAAACACCTAAAATAATTTGCTCTGAAAAATGAAAATATCTCGAAAACTAATAAATTTGGGCATAGGGAATGATATATAAAAATTAAAGTACGTTAATGTTACTTTTCAATAATGATATAAAATACAGGGTGTTCCATTTACCATTACTGAGAAAATAATGTACTTGCGTTTTGACTCACCCTGTATTTGATATAAAGAAAATTAGCAATATCAATAATTCTTAAAAATTTTGACAATAAATAAAAAAATATGGCATTAATAAACCATTGCTGTTGTGCTTATTTTTATTTATACAGGGAGTTGAACTTGTTACGATTTTCATACAAAATTGGTTATAACTTTTTAAATACCCTGTATAACATTACAAACCTTTATATTTTTGTGATGGAGAAGTTAATAGGATTTCGAATATAAAATAAAATATAAGGTGTTCCATTAAAAAAAAAACATAAGTTAGGTCTGCCACTGTGTTATCGAACACCCTGTAACATTCTAACTAATTTTGTAATGTGAAGCTCAAAGGTGGCTAAAATTTTTGTTATTAACTTTTATTGTTATCTATTACTATAGCGGAGCTATTGAGCTTTACCCTACTAATCAATCACCCTGTATAACAAACAGTAATGACACTTTACGACCTTCTGCGCAAAACTTTTGCTTGAGCAGAACTCACTGCGCTTCTGCATACTTGTATAACAAGACGGCTACGAGACTTCAAAAACTTCAAAGGCGCCGACGAGAGTGTCACTACTGTTTATTTTTAAAACTGTGATACTAGTCTTATTACAATATAAGTCCCAAAAGTCACGAAATATTTGAATTATTCACGAAACATTCGATTTATAACTCGCTTCAATCATCACATGCCTACCTTTAGTTTTCATTAGATATACGGACTTAAAATGGAAACACTGCCGGCTTCCCACATACTATAATTAAGTAAGCTATGCTTTATTATTATCATTATAGACATGTAAACATTAACCCTCGTAAGGCGGTGCTAAACGTAAACAACGGTGCGGAGTGCATTTACACCCCATCTGTCTATCCATTTTTTTTTATTCGCGGTGTGCAAGTACTTGGAAGGGAAACGAGAAACGACCGTGCGCGAGTCGCGGAGAAATGTTGCAACTATCTTAAATAATTCATATTGTTAATTGAAATTGTCAAATTGACGTATATTTCATACCTTCTGTCACTGAAGCAGAAAAATTATAGATTGCTCCACAATATTGATATGATATGCAATTATTATATAAAGGTAAATTTAATTAATTGTATTTTGCTTGCAGTACTGCATTTTAATAACTAATTTTATTTACTACATACAATTGTTTACGTTTGCATAACATAACCTCCATCTTATTTTTTCTTATTATTTTTTTGGACTATGGCCTTGACAATTATCCAGCAACCAGGACTAATATAATTGGCCAATATAATTAAGTGCGAATAAAATTACAGAGCGTAAAAATAGAGGTCGCTTTGCCGAACTTGCACGGTCCCAATAGGGCTTTTCATCGATTGTCATTTGTTTCGAGCTTCTGTCATGTGTCACATAATATTAGTATATCTACGTCATACGTCTTAGGTTTGTATCATTGGTTATATCAATAACGTATGACGTAGATATATTAATATTATGTGACACATGACAGAAGCTCGAAACAAATGACTGTGAATGAAAAGCCCTATATGTGAACGTCGTGAAATTGATTTGAAGGATAATTAGGACTTGTTTTATATACTATGAAACATAATTTTACAAAGTACTCATTTTTTCTTTAAAAAAATTATTATCCTTGCAAGACAAACACATGAAATTTTTTACAGAGTGAGCAAGTTTTTACACACAATACAGTTATGCCGGGACTTTTGGTGTTTTTTCTCTGACATAACACCGACCTTTCCCGTAGCTCTGTTAGCTCCAGGTGGAACATCAGAAACGTCTAATTCAGGATATGAAATTTTCATAATTTGCACCTTACAGTCATTTTTCCACAAAAGCACGTAAACGCGAAGAGTTTTAAATGCTGTAATGGGTGGAATGCGTTTAGAATTGAATTTAATGCGAATAAAAAATGGACAAAAATAAAAAAAATATTAAAAAAGATATGTGGAAAAAACGATGTCTGGGGTGCAGGTGCACCCCGCACCGCCTTACGAGGATTAAAAGTGTAGGCATAGAGTCATAGAGTATTAATTTCATCTGCAACATAGAGGTGGTATTTCGTTTAATTTTTAAATACTCTTGGAAAATCGTTACATGTTAATTGTTTCAATTATTCATTAATTAAATTAATAGAATTATTTTTAAACGATAAAATTTATTTTTAAAGCGATATATTCAGTGATTACAATAATTTATATACTATGCAATGAAAACTAATAATCGAGAAAAGAGAACATTGATCAAGTAGTGATTTCAATAACATACTAATACTATCGTAACGAGTAGATAAGTTTTTGAACATCTTTAACAGTTAAAATACAATTTTAATGTCCAGTTGCACCAACAAATAAACGATTGATTTTTTGATTTGGACTGCTCTTTTATTTAAAATATAATAATTGTCAAAAAACTGTCAATGAAAAACAGAAATTTTAATTATTCTCTCGAAAAATATTAAATTTTTTACCAACAGAACACTTTTCTTTCGAAAAAGGTTAAAATTTAATATTTTTTGGGAGAATCGTTAAAATTTCTGTCTTTAATTTCGACAGTTTTTTGACAATTAGATTTTAAAATAAACGGGCAATCCAAATCAATCGTTTATTTTGTTGGTACAATTGGACATAAATGTTTGATATAAATAATGTTTACCAAATTTGAGTAGCCGTTTTATAGATAACCACTTACCGGTATTTTAACAATGTATTAGGTTACCTACTCATTGTAAATTAGTCATTTTAGAACTTAAAGTTTAACACTTGCA